>NC_143575.1:240426286-241116970 GCF_048544385.1 Mastigoproctus giganteus | reverse complement strand
GACCACACTTGGAATACTGTGTTCAAGTATGGAGACCGCACCTAAAGAAAGACATCGAGTTCTTGAAAGGGTGGAAAGACGGGTAACTCGCCTGGTGAGATTGGAAAAAGGGCGTTGTTATGAAGAAAGACTTCGAATATGTGGGTTGCAGAGTTTGGAAACTAGACACCTTAGAGGAGATTTGATTGAGGTGTTTAAGGTTCTGAGAGGCATCAGTAAAATGAATGAGGACGAAATTTTCAAGATTAGAAATGATGCTAGAACTAGGGGACATAAATTCAAGTTACGGGGGGGAAAATGTTTAGATTGGACTGCCGGAAGTTTTATTTTAGCCAGCGAGTTATAAATTACTGGAATAAGTTTCCCTCCTGGGTAGTAGAGGCTGGCAGTTTGGGGAAATTCAAAGGTCATCTGAATAGTACCTTCGAGTGAGGGAAACGCAGAGGTTGATAGGTTTAATTTCCTTTTCTTTTATTAATTATTATTTATTTATAATTTTTTTATCATTGTTTTATTCGGTTTTTTTTTTTTTTTTTGGCTGGTGCAGCATAAGCCATATGCTTTCTTGCACCATGCGGCCATTACTAATACTGAATAAATAGGTAATTGCAGTATTTAAGCTGATATTATTCAATTAATTTTATAATCTTAAAAAATAGTAATCGCAGTAAATATTAATGTTAATAAATACTATCGGTAATATTAATATCTATGGGAAACTTCCTCTAGAAAAAGTTGTTTTGAGGTTTGGTAAACAGCGATATTATCTTGACTTCAAAACAAGTTTTTTGATAAACGCTGTCTCTATGAGGCGTAAACACCTGACAGAAAAACGAAAGGTATCATTTTGAAGAAGGAAAAGTTTTAATCAGTTTTTTCCATAAGAAGGAACAAAAAAGATGGAAGAAAGTTGAATGAAATTAATTCAGTGAGAGCACGAGTTTTAGGCTATTTCGCTGGGGCAATGACCTAACTACAAACTCTCCTTGGAATGGATTTAAGATGTTTTTCCGCCATTCATGCACAAGGAAGGAGAGAATTGAGGTCATACGTGCTGTAAGGAGTGGTGCTTTGTGTATGACCGGATGATAGTTGATCATTTATTAGTAACTGCTTCTTCCTTATACTTTTGAACGAAGGGTAAATACGACACCTGTTTCCATTAAGGAATACGCCTGTAAGACTCCCTAGTCATCTTCTCCAACAAATACATTTGCAGCAGTAATACGAACCTCGGAGCAGACAAGAAAAATCACGGAAGGTGATTTCTCTGGTCAGCTCCGAATTCATCTCCAAAACATGTTGTTGTTGACATCCTATTGTAGGTGCATGCTACATGGTGTCATAATTTTTTCAGTCAGAGGGTAGTGTTCAGAATTAACTCGCGCTTCTTCCGTGCGCCACGCTGACTTGCACGTTGGGGATGATTTTCTGTTAGAATTATTCGTAATCTAGTTCCAGCTTAATGAGAATGTCCTCGCTGGTAGCACGCGGATATAAACCCAGCCCTCATTCCTTTACGGAACTTGAAACCAGGCGTGTGGGAAAGGCCTTAGTTCGAGTCAGGCCTTTTTCACACGTGAAGACGAGAGGAAATTTCTTGGGAGTTTTTCGCACCGGGTCTAAGTTAATAGGTCTGATGCAAGGGTTTTTGCACAGCTTTCAACCTCTTCTCCTGAGAAAAGCGGGAGTTTCATTCACAAAAACAAGCAAACGGATTAAGAATACATACAATTTTCAGACGCAATATACTGACGTCTGATAGCCCCAGTTAATTTGGTGAAGAAACGAATAACATACATTTGAAAGATCATTCAGCAACTCAGCCGTAATGAAAAATATGCGATCGCATCTGATGATGGAGATAGAACTTTCAGTTGAACCCGTTAACAAAACAATTGCAAGAAACAGTTGCAATATTACGTATTGCTTTCCCGATCATAGGTGGCTTTGCCAAAACGCCATTCTGGAAGCAAAAACTTATGGAGATCTTAATGTCGCATACAAACACGTGATGTCTGTTGACACTGAACCAAACACCGACGCCAGATGTCTTGCATCAACTCTCAGGAGCTGCTCTATATTAACATTGTCCAACACTACAATAAAACGTGGCCTTATAAATACTTCTTTTACACCTTAAGTTTTTAAATCATTTAAATGCTTAACTTTCATAATGTATTGACTTGGAACATTTTTAGGTGTTTGCCTGTGATTTTCAGAGATCGTTGATGGCGAGATTATTAGCATTAGCATTAGTAGAGGCA
Organism: Mastigoproctus giganteus; assembly: GCF_048544385.1. Lineage (NCBI taxonomy): Eukaryota > Metazoa > Arthropoda > Arachnida > Uropygi > Thelyphonidae > Mastigoproctus > Mastigoproctus giganteus. The sequence continues at coordinate 241,114,703 of NC_143575.1, read as the reverse complement.
TATGATGCAAGAAAGCAAGCATATTCAGCATCAGCCAAAAAAAAAAAAAAAAAAAAAAAAAACACCACTCCCATTTCACCCCTCCGTTCGCTCGAAATACCTGTCCAGTTGTGCCTTAAATTTGTTTAGGCTATCAACTTCCACGACAAGGGATGGAAGAAGTCTGTTCCACCAACCAACCACCCGCTGGCCAAAGGCAAATTTCCGCACATCTATCCGACATCCGTCCTTCCTCAATTTGAATTTATGCCCTCTGAGCTGATTATTCTGAGCAAGATGAAGAATCCCATTGGCATTGAGCATGCTCAAACCATTCAAAGCCTTATACACCTCTATCAGATCACCTCTATGGCCATGAGATGTAGATATACAACGGTAAACTCCTGGTAAACTCGTAGTTTATGACATTCACAATTTACCTCCCTGCAGTGCACAAGATTCTCCCACCAGACTGAGTATTCCATGGTTGTTGTCTTGCAAGTTACATAAACAAAGGTAACAATCCTCTCTGTGGCATGAATTCTCGCCAGATCTTAGGAACACCAAGAGGACTGGAAATTGGTGGAATAATGAGCACTTAACCCTGCGTGGAGTGTAATCTATCTTTAATTTCTTAAAGATTTAGAGATTATTCTCCGATAGCATCAACCTGACACCATCAGTGTCACATATCAAGGTGTGTGAGACAGATAAGGACAGCATTACAAGAGTTCACTGAAGAAGCGGCAAAAAAGTCATGGATAATAGAATGGTCTGTGGCCCTTCAAAGTTCAACCCTACCCGATGAAATCTTATTCTTTAATATTTAATTTTTCTCACTGGGTTTTCCTTTCCTCCGAGACAACTAATTTTTAACATATAGGTACATTAGGAGTGAGTGAGAAACTTTGATAAAAGGAAGATAGCAGATGTGGTTTAATTGAACCACCTTTGCTTTTCATAAGTGCTTTCAGAGGTAATGTCTCTGCAATCCTTAGCATTTGTGCCTTTCCGACAGCTGCGACCTTGGCGGCGGTATGGTGGGCGTGGTTTATTTATTCATTCTTTTGTTTCGTTGGTCAGTATATGAGGCATGGATGGGACGAGGAAATGTTTCAGTCTATTGTATTTACTCTCTAAGCGACAATTAGTATTGATTTATTATTTTATTGTGGAGGTTGTTTATTTTTGATCCACAGTGTTTTTGTGAGCGACATGGGCTATGAGAGTTAAATAAAAATATTTTATTATTTAATTCTTTGTAGTTATTCAACCCATCAACAATCACGTCAAGTGCTGAAAATAAAAAGCGTCGACAGTATCTTTATTATTATTATTATTATTATCAGTTTATTTCTCTTAGGAGAACACCCGGTTACAGCCACTGGCTAGGGGGTGATCATACATATACAACTATGTTACAAAATATAATACAATTATAAAATACATGAAATACCTGTTATCTGATTTATAAGTACATTTTATCTGGAATATAGAATATTTGAGTTATTAATTACTCGCAAAGGCTTTTACTACTGTAAACTGGTAAGAACATAATACCATGACAATTGAAGCATACCTTCTGCTTAAACACACACAAGTGGGAGTTTCACCATATTTACATAAACAGATAAATAAATCTGCAGCCATTATTAATCCACTGCAGGATGGAAGCCTCCTCAACTATTCATGTTGAGGGAAATGGACAATGATCTGCCACACTGGTCCAGTGCAGGTTGACAGATCGACCTATTTAGCAATCAAGGGCTTGAACCCTGGTCTACTCAAACAGTCGGTGTGCTACTGCACTCCCGCTCCTAACCACTCGGCTACAGAGGCTTTTTTATCTGGATGAATATCTAGCTTATAGTTTTATTGGAAGCCCACACGATCAAGACAGCCCATGCGTCTTATTTGTAACAGTTCTTTTACAAATGAGGCGATGCAACCATCAAGACTTTTAGATCACTTAAAAAGGAAGCATCCTGATAAAGTTGGTAGACATATTGAACATTTTAAAAATTAAAACAGAATTTTGTGCAACGGAACACTGTTACCTCCTTATTTAAGAAGAACACAAACAAATGACGATGGAATGATTGCGACTTATAAAGTTGCAGAAATCATTGCAGAAACTGGTAGTGTTCATACAGTTGCTGAGACTGTTATACGACCCACATTAGAGACTGTAATTTCAACAGTGATGCAACAAAATGCTTCCAGTATTTTGAAAAGCATTGCCATTGAGCAACGATTCAATTCGAAGACGAATCGATGAGATGTCATTTAACGTCAAAAAGCAGCTAATTGGCAAACTAAAAACGAGAAAATTTTCGATTCAGATTGATGAATCCACAGCTACTGACAATAAGGCTCTTCTAATGATATACGTTCGTTATTTCGATGATGATTGTAAATTGCAAGAAGAGATGTTTTTCGTAAAACCCATAGAAACTGATTATACTGGAGCATCCATTTTTGCTGCTGTAAAAACATGGTTTGATGAAAAACAAGTACGATTGGAAAATTTGGCACCCTGTGCCACTGATGGCGTTACCTCCATGGTTGGAAGACATAAAGGTTTTATAGCCCACCTAAAGGATGTCCCGAAGTTCTTGCAATACACTGCATTGTGCACCGACATCATCTGGTTGCAAAAAATATTAGTTCAATTCTTTATCAATCTCTCAGTATAGTTATTAAAACCATCAATAAAATGAAGTCACATAGAAAATATGATCGCCTTTTCAGAAACGTTTTCGTTGATAATGAAGATCAGTATCTGAGGCTTCTTTTGCATACAGAAGTCAGATAGTTTTCTAAAGGAAACTGTCTAACAAGATTTGTAAAGTTTTTTGATACGATAATTAGTTTTTTAGAAAGCGAAGGAGACACAGATTTTGCAAAGGAGATCAGCAAACACAAAAACAGCATATACTACATGGCTTGGATTTTTCGAAAACTTAATGAAGTATCACTTAAACTTCAAGGGAAATTAATCGCTTATTAAAAGTCTTCACCGAAAAACTGGAAATATTTAAAAGCAATTTAATGAGAAAACAATTTCATGGTATGCAAGAGTTAGCTAAAATCAACTAATCTCTCACCAAGAATGATCCTAAGAAATATTTGGGTCATTTGTGTTCTCTGTAAAAGGTGAAATGAAAATTAGATTATCAGATTTATTTTCTTTTGAAGTAATGCCATGGATGTTGGATCCAATTGGATAGGATGCCAGGTATGCTAGTGAAGAAATTCAACAACTCATTGAATTAAAATGTAATGAAGAATGCAAATATAAATTCGAAAAAAGGTGGAATGGCTGAGTTGTGGGGATCCAAAACAACTGAACTTCTTTATCCAACAATGTGGTCTGAAATGGTCAAAGTTCTTCTTTGTTTTCCAACACCTTATATGGTTGAAAGCAGTTATAGTTCAGTAAATAAAATATTAACAAAGGAAAGAAACAGAATTGATATGTTCAAGAGGCGACATTAGAATTAAACTTAGTAACATCATACCAAACATTGAACTTTTAGCTAAGAAGCATCAACTTAGGGATCCCATTGAATAAAGAGTAAGTATAAAGTATTTTCTTGTTTAAAATTTCATGGGGGGCGATTAGGAAAAAAAAAACTGTCTAAGAAAGACCTTTAGGGGGCGATAATTAAAAGGGTTGAGAAACATTGTTTTTTAGCATATTCTCGCATCGCGCATGATCGGCAATAGTTTAAAAGCAGTGGTTCAGGAACATTTTAAATTATTTTATTCTTAAATAACATCGCCAGTTTTATTGTAAAGGACACAAAATGTCCAACATCACTGAGCATTCGTTAAGAAGAATTTGGATCTGTTGGAACGGGTGCAGAGAAGAGCAACTAGATTAGTGAGGGAGGAAAAGGGTACTCTTACCAAGAAAGGCTTGGTAAGAGTACTTTAGTTCTACAAATTGCAGATAAATATTCATTGTGAGCACACAATGGTGGATCTAAGAAATAGAGCCCAGTCGGAAGACCAAATCTGAGGTAAAAATTATCTATAATAGGGTCCATTGTTTGGTACGGGAACCAAGTACTACAATATTAAATATGAGATATTATATGAATAGAACATAACGTATGAATTGTACTGAAGCCTACAACAAAGTTATAAGTTGATCCATAATAGTAACATAGACAAGATTAGGGAGACCAAAACTGACTGAGTATGAGAAAGCCTAAGAGTGCAAAGAATGGGGACAATGAGTTTTTCCTGTATGTGAATATAAAAAAGAAGAAAGAAAATCAGATCGGACTCTTGTGTGCACTGCGTGTGGGAAAGTCTTAGATAACTCAGCTGATGCTGCTGACAAATTGAATATGTACTTCGTATCGGTCTTTATTGATGAAAGAACCTTTATACTGAGGAGAGACTGCGAGTGATGCTGAGCCATATGGAATTAGTGATTTCGAAATTACAGATGGCTGTTTATTAGGAAAAATTTCGAACCTAAAGGCAATTAAAGCTCCTGGAATTGATGGCATATACTCAGTCATTTTGAAAGAGGCGGCCAGAGATTTTATTGAACCATTGTGGTTATTTATGATGGCATCTTTGACGAGAGAGAGAGAGAGAGAGAGAGAGAGAGAGAGAGAGAGAGAGAGAGAGAGAGAGAGAGAGAAATTCCGTTGGATTGGAGAACTGCTAAATACCGCCAATACATAAAGGCGGTTCTAAGATTGAAGTCGATAATCACAGATCGGCTAGTCTGACTTCAGTGGTAGTGAAAATCTTAGAGGCAATTCTGACACAATACGGTTTTCTTAAGGGAAAACCATGTTTAACTAACCTGAAATACCAGTGATGATCAATCTCTAGGATGTGATGCTTGTGCCTACTGTGGAAGTGTCTCTTCATCGGTTTCTGTTGTAGCCTATTGGTCCAGTTCGTTGTGATGATCAGTCTGTAGGATGTGATGCTTGTGCTCATCTGTGGACAGTGTCTCTTCATTGGTTTCTGCTGTAGCCTACGTGCCAGGTTGTTTTGCTGTAGCTGAGGGGATGGCCATTGCACAGTACGGTTGATTTGTAATGTGAAAGTGAAATTTGTATTGTTAATAATTCTATATTTGTATTGTTAATAATTCTATATATAATACTATTTATATATGTATGGCTGATTTGTCAGATTTTTTTTTTTTTTGGCTATGGGCCGCTTTACTCAATAAATGAAAAAAAAAAAACCTGGAAAGCTATTTGACATAGTTTCTCATGAGCTAGAAATTGCGATGGTTATGAGCTATGTCCATAACCATAATTTATCCAAATAAATTATGTCGAATAATTTATGTGGATTTTAGCAAGGCATATGACTCAGCCCCTCATGAGAGATTACTATAGATTACTATATAAGCTGGAACATGTTGGGATTGCTGGGAAGTTTCTAAGTTGGACTGTAGGATAGCAGAAAGCAGAGGGTTGTGATTAATGGTAGGGAAACTCCACTTCTGAAACACCAACAGTGGTCTAAGAACTGATCCTTGGAGAACTCCACTTCTGACGTTACACCAATCTGAAGAATTCAGATTGGTGTAACGTCAGAAGTGGAGTTTCCCAAGGATCAGTTCTTAGACAGCTGGTTATTATTTTCATAAACAATATCGACTAATGGATAGAAGATGTGATGCAAAAATTTTCAGATGATGCAAGGATTGGCAGTGTTGTTAAACTACGATCAATGCTAAGCAGTGCTCCTTAAGGGTGACTTGAACGGGCTTCAGGAATAGTCAGAAAAGTGGCAGCTATGTTTAATGCAGCAAAATGCAAGGTTTTACACTTGAGCAATAGAAACTCTAAAATAAGTTATACGCTTGGTGGAGTTAAATTAAAAACAGTACAGGAAGAAAAGGATCTGGGAGTTATGATACGGGCAGAAATGAAGTTTTCTGAGAAGTGTAAACAGACGGCCAAGAAGACCCATGGTGTCCTATCGACTTCATCTGAAAAAAAGCCATTGAATTTCTTGAAAGGGTCCAAAGACAGGCAACTCGCTTGGTGCGATTCGTGCGAGTTGCCTATCTTTGAATCTTCTCGTAGATCGCATGGCAAAAGGGGGACCTTACGAGGAAAGACTTCAGTTATGTTGGCTATAGAGCACAGCACCTCAGAGAGACATGATTGCGAAGTGAATGAAGGCGGAGTTATAAAGAATTCAAATTATAGAGAAGGGGTTTAGACCAGATTTTAGGAAGTTTTAGCCAGCGAGTTGTTGTTTACTAGAACAAATTTCCTTTGCGAGTAGTTGAGGCTGACAGTTTGGAGAAGTTCAAAGGTCAACCGGAGAGTTAATTAAGAGAGGAGGGAAGGCCACAATTTCTATTTTATTCTTTCTTTCTTTCTTTTTTTTTACTGCAGCAAAAGCCGGTGCCTTTCTTCCACTATATGGCTAATATTAATACTAATATAAATTTACCCTTTGTAACAACTGTATAAACATGATATTAGTAACCATGAAGACAGCTTTTTTAAGTGACTAATTGTGTTTTAGTAAAAGACAAATGTCAGGTACGTTTCTTTAATTTTTGCATTTTGGCGAGTTTTGTATTTGGTAGAACAAATTCTGGTTCTAGATTTTATTGTTGTTGTTGTAGAGTATACTGGGTCAAATCAGTGACTTGGGCCACATCATTGTTCAATTAGAAGTATCTTTATAGAAGTTTTAAAAAATATGTTGAGATGTGAAAGTAGCTTAAGGTTGAAGATTCTTATCCATTTCAGTTTCCGTAATGCACAATTCCCTTGTGAACTGTTAATAAGCGTATAAGTTGTGAGAGCATTTATATTTAGACTGATAATGCTTTCTGAAAACTTAGACCATCAAGTGAAAATTCAAAAAAATAAAAGAGAAAAACAGCAAACATACAAAAATTCGATTTATTCATAAAAATACATAATTATAATTCTCTACAAATTACAATATACTGACAACCAATATTTAACGACTTACTGAATGGAAATATCCGTTGAAGAATATAATTCGTGTTCTGTAACACCAACATCAAAATCAACATGACAAAATGAAATATTGCACCATTTAGTTGTGGAATTTTCCTGGCAGTAGCTAATCTATTGGAAACATGAGAAATTAGATATCAGTGTGGAAAGTGGAGTCTCCTAAGGATCGGCATTCGGACCCACACTGATTTTTAAACTACTATAATGACATTGACGAAAGAAAGTACAAATAGAAGGTGAGCAGAAGGAAAGCCGTCAACGATTGATAATGATTTGAAGATAAGAAGTCTAGTGTTTGGTGTTAACAATTTGAGCCAAGCCATGTTCAAATTACTTTGATCAGTTGCGTGTTTGGTCCGCAAAATTGCTTCTAAATATCAAGTGACGCATTCAGTGAGCAGAATTCTCCAAGGTCTAGGGGTACAGGAGTTAAAAGTCCTGCAGGGCGAAAAAGAGCCTGTTGTTCAGATTCATCAGACATGAAATTTTCTGAGAGGATGAACAGGCGTTTAGGAGAGCAAATGGTGTCCTGTCCATGATTTATAGGACCATTGCTAGTAGGCAGACGGAAGTCTGTATCTTTATATACAAAACAATGGTTATATCGCATTTAAAACATTACATTCAAGCCTGGAACTGTAATTGGGAATAAGTGCAAATCGATGCATATATGAAGATCGCTTTTGTGGTCTGTACTGCAGTTTGACAACTAGACATATAAGGGAGGTCTGATTGAAGTACGTTTGGGGCTAGTGGGCTGAATACAATGAATTAAGGTCTTCTCTCTCTCTCTCTCTCTCTCTCTCTCTCTCTCTCTCTCTCTCTCTCTCTCGTAAGTGAAACAAGAAGGAGGGACACAAATATGAAATCTAAGGGAATAACAGAAGACTGGTTGTGGCATCATTTGGCCGTACTAATATTAATAACAAGAAGATGATGAGACAGCACTTGGAATATTGTATTCAGGTCTGGAGATCCCCTAAAACACGGAGACTGAACTTTGAAGTTCTCGCTATTTCTTTCAGTCTCTGAAGACTCTGTGAAGTTTCATGGAAGCTTCAAAGAAGGTTAATCAATTTGGTGAGGGCACTAAATGATGTCCATAGGGATCTAGATACCTTTTTTCTTTTCTATAATCCGAGTGTCGGTTGAGACCTTTTCTTTTATGGATTCCCGTGTTTCAGAGAGAGCTCCCAAACAAGCCACAGGTATAGATTTCGACAAGACCATATCCTCTTTGGCTTTTATGATGTAAGTTTGAACATAAAAGTTTACAAACAATACTAGGAACACTGCAGATGTAGAAGCTGGAATTATGCAGAATATCACTGGATATCCACAGTTCTGGATTAAAGGAATTTGGGTGTAGTAAACGCAGAGAAACAGCAACTGGGCCTGAAATAAATAAACAGAAGTATCAGCCAGCATTTAAATCTTGAAGATATAGCGTTTACATGACATAGATTGATAGGTTATTGTGTAATAATTTCTGTTTATTTTTTATAACTTGTGTAATCACAAATTACTCTGTTGGATAATTTTCCCAGTTTTGTGTTTTAAAACAGCAATATCCATTTTTTGGTGCTCCTCCTTGGATATATAGTTCTGTAATATATCCCAGGAGCTGACGCCTGCATAGACTATCCTCCAACATTTATTAGGAGACCCGATCCGATAGGTAATAATGATTAAATGAAGAGGTCACATGGTAGGAAAATTACAGCAAAAAGTAGGATATCAAAGGCAGACAAGTGAGTGGAACGAGAACGGGATCTATATCCCTGCACAGTAGATGTTAAAATATGAGAAAGTTTATCCTAAAATTAACAAACATAATTTGAAAATAATCTTTGGAGAAAGCGCAAGGAATATTAATGAAATCCCAATAAATTAATAGTGTCTCTTTTTCGAAGTGCATCAATCAGGTGTTTATTAATAACAGCAGTTTTTGTGTGGTTTTTTAAACATAGATCGAACTTACCATTTGAAGTAAGGTCAAGTATTTCTTCCACCACAAATACTTCGTGCTCGAGCCTGTTGCTGCCAATGCATAGTAAGTGTACATGAATGAGTGTACAAATGTGTTCAGTAGAACGACCACAGCACTACTGCCGCCTGCAAAAAATTGAAATAATTAGAATATCGCATAAAAGTAGTTTGATATTACTAAATACTGTATATATAGGTCCATAATGATGTAATGGACCATAATCTGCCAAGCTGATCCAGTGCGTATTGATAGATTTTGGATCGATTTACTGTGATTTCTTAGTTGTGATCTCTCCATCATGAGTGACCCTGCTAAGAGTGTAAGCTCCGGATAGCATAGTTCTCTGCTTCACTGACACGCGCGAACACCCCTGCCGTGATAAGGCATCGATCTATGGGAACTATATATATCTTAATATAATCTTCAAGACAAAACTTGCCACTGTCTCTCTCAAATGGAAAGATTTTAATCAACGTATCCTCCCTGTCGTAACACATGGTTTTGAAACATGGAGATCGGATGACAAAGCTTTACAAAGACTGAGGAGAAGGCACTGCATACTTCTCGCACAGACTTATGGAGTACCGGATTTAGAACAGAACCAAGAGAGGCTAGTACCTATATTCGCCAACAAATCAAGGTCTGTGATATCACTGAAAGAACAAAGCCCTTAACATGAAAATGGACGGGTCACATATCAAGAAGAACTGACGATATATGAATCAAACGAATTTTGGAATGGATACCGCTTGGCTCTAAATGCTCAAGAAAATGAGAAAATGATAATGATGAGATGAATCGATGAAATTTTGAAATTTGCTATTGTTTAATGGTAACAGAACGTACAGGACCGCAGTTGCTGGAAACTTGATATAAGGAGGCCTTCATTCTGCAGTGGACCGACAATGGCTGAAGAAGATGATGATAATGTTAAGTCTATTTTCAAGTACATTAAGATTGACATTTTTATTAGATAATAATAATTCAGAGAAGCAGTAAAAATTGTATATACCTGTACGATTTATAAATTTTCACTTGAGAAGAAGAGTTCGCATGGCGACGGACAGATAACTGCATGCGTGATTCAGTTATTGAGAGTATAAGGCTGCAATATGACAAAAATAGAGGGAGAGGCCATTTTTATTAGGTGGGAGTTAGTATGAGATTCGTAGAAACAGATAGATGGTGATATTTACTTTTTAATGCATTGATAGGGTCGGTTGTTGTAGGGTTTTAGGCGCATCAGCAACTTAGGCCATATTTGGGTCGTATATAATGTCTGTAAATTGTGAATGTTCTGTCCTCGATTTGCTGTTTGCCGGATGAAAAACCCGAGTTTACGGTAGAAAAAGCCTTGCTATCCTCAACTGAGACCAATCAACCCAGTGAAGTTGTGAAAAAGGCCCATAAAAAGTTTTCCAGTCATTTATAGGTTCGAACTCAGGTCTTTTTCACTCGGTGTGGGGAGGATGGTGATTATACCAACTGTACTGTCCATGAAGGCGATTAAGACAAGTACCCACAGTCTATGTAATAAGCTTCAGAAATACTTACAAAGGTTAATAATAGTGGGAAATAAAATACTGCAGATTGACAGATGTACGTACAATATCATGTTCATGTTCACAACTCAAACTAAGGATTTACATGGACATACATATAACTCGTACACATATTCTTTATCCAAGACATAAGATCAGCTACTTACTTCTAAGATATAAGATTAAAAATACTGGTTTGCTTTTATTAAAAATAGGCAAGGCATTTATGATACAAACCGGAATGTATCATAACAGAAAGGAATCAAAGACTTTTTTTTGGTTTATAAAATAGAGGCATAGAACGATTAAAATGAAGAATCCCTATAAGCAACATTAGCCTTAATGATATTTCGTCATTAATCATGTTGTCGTGGTTGTAGAGCTGAGGAAGATCAGGAGAAACTCCACCAGGTAACAAATTGATTCTGTAATGTCCTAGAGCCAATATTCTTTAATTCCGTTTTTCGGGTTGGAACCATGTAATCTTACATTTCAGGCAGAGAGTTTGCATCAACATTTTAGCAAAAACAAAAACGTCAGCAGTAGGTTTCAGCAAGTTTGCGGATTATTTGAAATGAGTTGCATTTCAGAAATAGGCTTAATAAACTGAAAGTAAACAAATGAAAAGAATAAAAGAAATAAGTAAATAAAAATAAATAATGAAATGACTCTTACCGGGAGCATATCTGATTGTAACGCAGGTGACTACAAAGGTACCCGAATGATGAATAACGTGCAGATAAGTCACGTGATTGAATTTCTTCCTCATGATAAAAAAGGCCTGCAAAAATATAATCACGACTATAATTACACAAATTGTTAAATACACAAGGGTTGTGGGCTGAGTTTCTAGCCTCTCATAAAAGGGAGATGAATTTTTAAATGGGAAAAAATTAAAATGAAAAAAAAAATCTGAGAAATTAAATAAATTTTACGAAATTTAAAAAAAAAAGAAAAATTTAGAAATTAAAGAAAAGGGAACCTTTAATAAAATATTTTTATAAAAGGGAGAAGTCATAAAGCAGAGGATATTCATTAATATATGGATAAATACATTAGGAAAAAACCGAATACACTTACACACATCTTTATGACACCTTAGGATTCCCAATGTTAATTTGGCAACAGACACGTTATTGGACGTGTCACTACGCCGAACACCTTGACACACTAATCATTTGAGTCCATGTGCGTCATAGTGCTGGATGAAAGATTACAGGTTTCCCTCCATTCTTACCAGGTGAGGAAATTTTAATGACGCCATTGTGCTATAGCAATATTTAACGTTTTAATAGCATTTAATATGTTCAGGCTTCATCGAAAAAATGAGGCTCATTTAACTAAAGCATTCTGTTTCCGGAAATATTTGGATCAAAGAATCGCTTTGCAATTTCAAATTTTGTACTTGCATTGCATTGATGTCTAGTAGTAGGGTTTTAAAACCTTCAGCGACTAAGGCCACATTGCTCCGTATTTACTGTCTGAAAACTGTGTGTGTTCTGAGGTCGATTTTCTGTTTGCTGGATGAAACCCTCATTTTCCAGGAGAAAAAAAACATGCTACTCTCGACTAACTCAGTCACGTTGCGAAAAAGCCCATAAAAATTCCTCACGTCATCGACGGGACTCAACTCAGGCTTTTCCACCCGGCAGGAGGGGAGGACGGCGATTCTACCAATTGTTCTGAACTGAGCTCCACCAAATATTTCTAAACTAAGCCTAACCCTATCGGTGTCACTGAGGAACAATACAAAGCTTTCCCAAGACAGTCAGACAAAAATACCAACTGGTGAAGCGTTTGTTACCATAATATTTCGACACCTGCGTTAAATTATAACGTAATTTCTTCTCCAGAATGACTGGCTTTATTTAGAAATTATTCCAAACCACAGCTTGTTGGAGCAAGAGTGAGGGAAAATGGCTACACTGTCTTAATTATTCATCAATTGAAATTATGTTTGGACTAAAGGTTCTTGGACATGTTGCGTATCTGATTAAGTTATATAAGGGTATTTCTTTAAGTTGTGACGTCACTGGAAGGTTTAATTGGCTTGTTTAATTGGCTGATATAGAACGTTTTATTCTGTATTGTTGTATTGTACATGAAACGGTCACAACGTTAGATAAGAATTTGAACACTTTTAAGTAGGGAGAAAAGCAAAGAGGCTTAAAGGCCACTCTGTGCTAACGCGATGGAAGAAAAGGTCTAGTGAGCGACATTTAGCCTGCTCTCGGGCTAAATTCGCCATCCTCCCCATACCGGGTGAAAAAGACCTGAGTTCGAGTCCCGTCGATGATGCGAGGAATTTTTATGGGCCTTTTTCACAACGTGGCTGAGTTAGGTCTTAGGCAAGTGTAGCATGTTTGTTTTTCCCAGAAACTCGGGTTTTTCTTCCAGTAAACAGAAAATGGACCACAGAATACATGCAATTTACAGGCAGTATATATGGAGCAATATGGTCTTAGTTGGCGCAATATGGAGCAATATGGTCTTAGTCAGATGATCCTACAACAACAAGTACAACAGTGAGTTTCGTGTTCTTTTGCTCTGCTATAATTTATTCAATACGTTTACTCCACGACAGGGTGGTAGTAGTCTAGACGTGAAATAAGATACTTAACACACACGTACGTTGAGTTTGTGTACGTGGGTGCTAGGAACTCAAAAATTAAATCTACTCACCGTGTCTAGAAATTCCATAATCTTTGTCATCATGTACAGCCATGCAAAGAAATCGCCCTAGAGAGAGAGAAGGAGAGAGAAAATCATAATAAATAATTCCGTAAATGAATTTCTTTCGTATATATTAAGAATATCATATTCCAAAACTTCAGTCAAAGTAATACAGTACAACTAATGTTATTTATGGAGTTTGCTTCTTGTTTGTTTACTTCTAACAGTTATGCTTTATGTAAGAAGCGAAAGGAGATGTGTGTCTGTCTGTCTGTATCATTATCTTCTATGATTCGATTAGACGCTGCACCTATGTATGTACACTGCCCCACCATTAATATCCAAACACCCCTGACAGGTCCTATGCATGCATCACGTCACAGAACCTGCTATAAATATGCACACTGGGCTTCGAACAGACAATTACAAAAGTGGATATGCAAGATGACACGTTCAACAGAATTACCTCAACAGTCCAATAGAATTAATCACCTCAACAAATGCTAGACGCCGATTAACATGGAGTAAGGAGCGCGAATCCTGGACTGAAGAGCAGTGGAAAACAGTCCTATGGACAGACGAGTCGATGTTCGCACTCTACCAGTCTGATGGCCGTTCCTAGGTGTGGCGAATGCCAGAGGAACAGTTTCTTCCTGATTGTATCCTCCCAACAATGAAGTTTGGTGGAGGCAGTGTCATGGTATGGGGCTCCTTTCATGGTTTGGCTTGGGCCCATTAGTCGTTATCGACAAAACCATGCATGCTGTGCAATACCAGGACAGCCTGGACAATTACGCACTTCCAACACTATGGCAATACTTCGGGGAAGGCCCATACCTGTATCAGCAAGACAACGCGACATGCATCTTTAGAGATACATCTCATACGTATCTCTAGCATGTGCATACAGGAAGTGTCGGTGTAATCTGAATCTCTTGCAACTTTAAATATTTCCCTCTCCTTTGAATAACCCTTATATAACTCAATAATAGTATTAATAATAAAAAAGTAATATTTGTGATAAAAAGCTATTATTATTAGTACTTACCCTTTTTACACCTAAAGGGTGTTTCATGGTAAGCGGTGCACAGAGAAAATAATCAAACTGCAGCCATAGTACAAAAATACTCTGTGGATAGAGAAAAAACATTAATTTAACGTGGAAGAAAATCATGTTAAATAATCGTGTTAAGGTGGAAATATAGAAGAAAAGTAAAAACAAACGTTCAGGGTTGACGCGAAATACTCAGAACCTTTGTGCTTCTTTACTTACTTCACAAAATATGAAAACGCTGATAAAAGCCATTACGGTGTTGTAAGTTATCATTACTTTTTTTAGGTCAAATGGCTTTCGGTTCCTCATGAATACTGGACCGACTTGGGAGAACCCTATGTAGCATGCTGTGATGGTAAAGATCAAGCTGGAGTTGCCAATCAGAGGCCATTCGACAATACTTTCATCTGTAAAGAACAAAGGCAAATTTTATTGAAACAATGCGTTAAATATCCATCTTTTTAAAACGAAAGGGTTCTTTATTTGACCAGAATTAAACATTCAAGTGCAGTATAAAATTAAAGTTTTAGAAGAACTATCCAGAGAACTTTAAAACACAACGTTGCTTAAGTTGTGCTTTACAGCTTTTAATTTGAGATTTTAATATTATAAGTGCATTCTAACTTAGCTTACCTAGTGTGCCAAGCAATGATTCTACAAAGCTTGATTCGTTAAAAGACACTGGCCACATATCCAACTACACGTACTAAGGAAGCAACACGACGCTTATACTCTCTTGCAGCTCAATGGCTAAATACTCGAGACACGACCAATTTATAAAACAAATGTGTCTGTACAGAGAAACGATAAACAACCAGTATGAACAGCATAGCTTGTACGCCCTCTTGTTTTCAACATGATAAAATTAAACGTGGGAAAATTACAGAAACAAAAATAACGATGGAGGATATCGTAAACATTAAATTACTTGAAAAGTGAATATGCATATCAGAATTCTGTTATTTGAATTTATCATTTCCTCAATGGCAAACCCAAGGTCTTCATTCGAAGATGGCATAAATGTTTTGTGCAGAAACAACAGATTAGATCTTTGGAACATTGAATAATGTACAATATATGAAACGGATAATGCGCTATAGACCTTGCAACTATAAAATTCCCTCGGAAATTTAAAAATGTTCTGTTGTGTCTGATGGGAAATTATAATGATAAACAATTAGAGAGTACTGTAACTACGAGGTTGAGAGTTGCAAAATGTATTTGTCAATTTTTTTGCGCAAGTGCCACCTATCGTTCATTAAAACAAAGCAAGGTGCTTAGGGAAATTGACCTTCACCCTTTGAAATAACTGTAAACGTGATATTATTTATTTTTATACACGAAGTGAAATCTGGCATTCTTAGCCAATGGCGTTACGAGACCATTGACTAAGAATGTAGGATGGAATGTGAGATGCGGCTTCTTGGTATGAAACTAAATACAGTGAGATTAGAAAGTTATATAATGGGATAATAGTTAAAAGAATAAACAAAGCTTGGCAAGATTTTGTACAGAAGGAGGGGCAGACTCCATGGAGTTCTGTGTCTAAGATTGTCTCGATAAGACAAAAGTAGAACATGTAGGAAGTAGAATGTCAATTACTGTAGGACAAACAATAGTTGACATTTAACGAGATGAAAATATTATTGGCAAGTCATTATAGAAAAGAACTTGGAGAATTTTTTCCAAGAGATTCTGAAGATTTCGAAGATGATTATCATAGGAAAGTAAGGACAGAGAATGTTGAATAGGGTTATCATCTTCTGAACTCATAAAAAGAGGACATTTACATGTTTTGGGGGCGAATAAAAGAGGACAAAAAGTTAACCTTGGATTAAAAAAAAGAGGACAGAAAAGAGGACAAATATATTATGCAAATAATAAAATAAAGACAATGTAAACCACATTTACTGATGTTTAGGATTAGTACATTCATATTTGTCTTGAGAAATTATTTCTTTCAATAGCTCTGGATTGCCTCTCAAATATGTGTAAAAATCAACGCATGACATATGTTTGAAATTTTACTGCAAAAACAAAGTACCTTTTACAGAATTGACATTTAACTTATTCCTTTATTTTGGTCCACTGACTTTGCATTAGAGAGAATACTCTCTCTACATTTGCATTGTGAGGAGGAATTGCAAAGAAAAACTGGGCAATTTTCAACAATTCCGAATGGAATTCAATATTTTTTGAATTACTAAAATATTTGGCACACTTTTCATGTATAAGCATGTTTTTAAAGTCTTTATTATTCATTTGACCCTCAAGAATTTCTTCAAATTGTTAAATTGGTCAAAACACTTAACATCATCAATTGTTACTCCTTTGTCAATCAAGTAGGAAATAAAACATTCTACATCGTTCCAGCTTGGGACTGCATCCATTTTCATCCACATAAAACAGGAAATGGATTCCATATGGTGAAGCCACTTATCTAAATATTCCACGCAATTTCCATACAGATTTTTTGTATCACTAGAAAATTTTTCACATTCAAGTACAAGTCCTTCGTCGTGTTTTTTGTATAGCATTTCCTTTACTCTTAATGGCAAGAAGTTGTGATCCATCCATTTCGAGATAATTTCTTTCACTGAGACTAAGACATCTAGCACTTCTGCAGCTGAGTTACGTTCCCTTTCAATTCGTTGTATGTGTGTATAGAATACACTCAAGCGATTGCATGAACCAAAGATGAATCTCACTAAATCTATTTTCAAAGAATCTTTTAATCACAATGGGAGGTTTTTCTTGGAACAGAAAATAAGCCTGTAAAGCTGGAAACATCTCTATGAGCCTTGCGATGCTTGGAAATAATGAAAGCCATCTCGTCTTGCTGTGAGAAAGGAGCTGTCTATATTCAATCTCAACAAACTCACCGTATTCCTTAAGCTTTTCAGTCCGGACTGTATAATTATGAAAATACTGGTAAATTTTAAAAACAATGTTCTCTACATCAACTTCCCAGAGTTCTGCGGCATTCTGAAGACAATTGTTCAAAATATGTGCAGGGCAGCCCACTCCAATCAAAGTCTTGTTATGCAACAATTTCTTTAATTTTGGGAAGACATTATTCCCTTCTTCATTTCGTCTCAGTCCTCCAAACATTGTATTGCAATTGTCCCCAGTGAATGCAATACATTTTTCACACAAACCATTTTTTTTCAAGAGTTTCTTTAAAATACGTAGAAATGGTAACTGCAGTCTCGTTAGGCATCTTCTGTAATTCAATTAATTTTGTTTGTAACCTTCCTTCATTTACATCAAAATACTGAATAATTAATGGGAAGATTTTTCAGAATCATGATTACTTCCATCAGTTGAGACCCCAAAGAATGCAATTTTATTTTCTTTTAAAGTTTTTACAGTAACATTAAGAGAATGATTTGCAAGTACAAAGTTTACAATGGCTTCTGTCTTGGTTCTAGCGCAGGAAAATCTTTTTGCTATCTCAGAATCAAAAAATACATTTTTTAAGTTGACAATTGTGCAATCCATTGATTTGTAACTACTATGATGTATAACGGTGTGAAAAGCAAAGGTACCCTCTGCAGCAGCCAGATCATATTCTATTTTACCGACAGCTTTGACAAAAAATCTGTAACCTCTCCCGAAGAGACCTCATTTTGAACTGCTTTCTTGTGCTTCTCATTTTCAATGTGATGCTTCAAATCACCAACCCCTTTATTGGCTACTGAAACATGTCCCCATTCTGCCAACTTTACATTCAGCTTCCCATTCCTCTCGACCAGATACAAAACATGGAAATTTGTTTTTCATCTCTTCTGTAAACATGCACTTCCTTTTAGGCATTTTAGGGGAAGTATAGTCTTTATAAGGGACAGAAACGTTCTGTCCTGAAGAACGATGCTGATCGAGCCCCAAATGATATGGGCTCATATGACCGATTGTACTATTATCAGCTGTATTAAAAGTATTTTCGAATGAGGCCTAACCATCGTGTACTACACAGTCATAATGACGTCCTTCTTTCTCTCTTCTACCAAGGGTCCTATAAGTCATGGCATCGTGTGCCCTCCTAGCTACCTGTTTGCACTGTATAGAAAATTTCATGTCTAATCGAATGTAACATCCTGTTTCGCCTTGAACCAGTTTTAGTTTATTTCCTCCTAGCTTATACTTCATGATTTCTACTTCCCCAAATGCATAATCGTACGTTTACAGTCATTAACCTTCATTGTCCTTTTTCAGACCATAGATATTGCTGATCCAATTGTCTAACAATTCTTTTTGAGCTTGGCTGGAATTATTAACGACCCTTCCCACTTTCAGATCATCAGATTTGACAATTTTCCTTGGATTGCCCTCGTAAACTTCATTTAAAAAATATAAAACTAGATTGGGAGGTACCAAAAATAAAGAATATTCTATCAGGAAATGCACTGAACTTTTACAATAATCAGTTAACTGGCTAATGCACGTGTGGAATTGAAAACACAAATGTCATGAGGTTTTTTAATTTTCTGTCATTTTATATCACGAAGCTCAGCCTTTTTTAGCTGAGCTTCGTGACCCTATGCTATTCATTTAAACCTATGCTAATGGCATTAAATAACGAGTCGTTATTTTAGTCGCGAGAGCCAATCAGGGATGAAAAGAATTTTTATTTATTTATTTTTTAATATAAATGAAACAATCGTTGAAGCGCGAACGTGTTTTTATTCATTGAATTGTCAATCGCAAGATGTCGACTGAGCTGTTGGGAAATCGGCCAATTCATTGAAAGTGGTGCCAGAAATTATGTACTCTTGAATGGTTGCAGGAGGAAAAGCATGTTGTGTTTGTCACTTGGTGGAATAAATAGTCTCAGATCGGTTTCGCAGACGCAGGACAAAAATGTACCAGCAAGGTTATTATTATAATGTACCAGCTGTTTCTGTTTCTCGCTAACCTTTGATAAGATTACGTTGTAGGCAATGCTACCGATTTACCAAATTATAAAATTCGATTGAACTCATCCTTTTTTTTCATTCGTTCTCATGAATCCGAACATCTTTTGGTAACAATTTACTGTTGTCCTTCTTATTATTCTTTCTTCCTTTATTGTGGCTTTTCTTCTCCGTGACGGGTACTGAAACTAATTGGTATTATTATAATTATTGTTTTTCGAGGAATTCGCTCACTGTCCTACGAGTGTTCAGGATTGCGGCTTTTTGGAATTCCATGTAAGTGCTGTCTGGGAAGTTGATTGCTAATAGGATCTTAGGGAGGCCCTTTGACACCATCCTGGTGGTTGACAGGATAATCGGGATGGTTATTAATTAGTTGTTCCATATGCCACAATTCTTTGACTTCCTGTCTTAGGTCTGAGTACTTCCTGATCTTTTTCTTGTATGTTTTCGCGAGGTTGCTGTTGTTGGGCACCGCTTTGTCGATCTGTTAGGGAGCCCTAACTTCTTTTCAATGAGGGTTATATCTGGCCTGTTGTTCGGGATCGTCTTGTCCGGTATTATGGTACGGTGTCAGTACAGTTTGTGAGTAGAGGTGTCTAGTACGGCCTGAGGCTCGTACTTGTTTATCTATGCAGTTTGCATAGATAAATATTACAGGGGCCACAAAGCAATGTCGAGTTCGAATGTAGATATTTGGAAGGTGAGTTATCCTGTACGGGCTGATGAAATCTGAAGAGAGAGAGACACAAACACAGATGGGAAAAGAGGTGTCGAGAACATAGTAACTGTTCATATATGATATTAGGTGCGATTTGTGTGCTAGGTGGGGAATAAGACTCCTTAACCTGAAAAAAAAAAAAACTGTCAGTGCTGTCTTATTCAGGATACTGTACTCAGTAGATTACAATTAGGTGCCACTGTGTCCTGTCTCTGTGGCGAATGTAAGATGGCAAATGGGAGAGTAAGAGTGATCCTATGTGCTATTTATTTATAGTTTGCTCCTAATACGGCACAAAAAGTATGCTTGTGCAAGGGTGCGTATGCCAGGTGTGTAGAGTGCGTTGTTCTCGCAAGTCCCCCCAAAAGGTTTATTTATTCTTTTTTATTTAAAAATTGTAATATCCAATCCCTCAACTCCCTATCTAATTTCGTCAAGTTTACCATAGAGTTAGAGGTCAACGATGCGCTCCCGTTCCTGGACGTCCTACTGCATCGCGTAGGCCCACGTCTAGAGACTTCAGTATACCGCAAACCTATGTGGTGCAGACAATTCACTAACTACAGATCCGGCCACGCACCAAGTCATCTCAATAGCACTGCCCGCACCCTATTCTCCATAGCTTGGAGCCATTCCAGCACTGATACAATTAGGCGTAACGAGATCTCCCGTGTGAAGGCGGACCTAACCTATTGTGGTTATCCATCCCATGTTCTAGGCAGGTGCCTATTACAGGCACAAGAACTCACATCCTACCCAAGACCATCGAACCAAGACGGTATATCGTCCGCCTACGTTCCCTATTATCCAGGCGTGTCAGGACGGATCTCGAAGGTCCTTAGAAATTACAACATCAAATGCGTGCAGTTACCCTGCAGGAACCTACGTTCACTTGCCTCCAGTGTGAAGACCCCTGTCACACCTATCTTACGCAGCAATGTAGTATATCGCATCACCTGTAGAGACTGTAACAGTTGCTACATAGGAGAAACATCAAGACGTCTCCAAGATTGCCTTACGGAACATGACAGAGCAATCCGGCTTGCCGAAACTGACCAGTCCGCAGTCGCGGAACATTTTTGGGCCACCAACCACGATCTTGATCCCAAACGTGACTTTGAAGTAGTAGACCACTCACGACACTTTCGCCACTGCCTATGGCTAGAGTCGCTTAACATATTAAACAATCCAAAGGCAATAAACCGCCACAAAGGCATACGTCTACACCCCATCCTAGAGACAACCGTTTTAATGCTAGATGATCAGTGGAGTAAAAGCAGCGCACGTCCGTGCAACAACAATGGCACATGATTAACGTGCCTCAGTCACCCCATTGCACTTATCCGTTGTATTTTTGTATTTGAATTTCAGTTGATGAAGAGACACGCCAGTCTCGAAAGCTACTGCCTGTTAGTTTATATTTGTATTTTTACATTAAACTGGATTTATAATTTATACGTGTATGTTATTTCAACCATGGACCCCAGTACACCGGGCCCATTCGTTACTACTCTTATATTTCTTTATTTGATTTAGTAACGTATGCCGGTGAACGCAATTTTTTTGCAATATAATTGTGGTTTTGGTTTGCGGCCTCCACTAGCCGATACTTTTTCTCTCCATGTTTTCTACTCAATGTCTATAAAAAGTCACTTGAATTGTTTTCTTCGATACAGCCGAGTATGACTCCATATTTGATAGGTTATCAATTACAAGAATCTTTATAGATGTTCTGATAAATATATTGAGATGTGAACGTAGCTTAAGATTGCAGATTCTTATCCATTTAAGTTTTCATAATGCACAGTTCTCTTGTGAACTGTGTATAAGTTGTGAGTGCATTTAATTTGGCTAATAATGCTTTTTGAAAACTGAGGCCGTCGTGTGAAAATTCAGAAAAATACGAGAAAAACAGCGAACGTTCAAAAATTCGCAGAAAGTCCAATTTATTCATAAAAATACATAATTCTAATTCTCTATGAATTATATTATACTGATAACTAATATCCATTGAAGAACAGAATTTATGTTCTGTGAAACCATTATAAAAATAAAAATAACAAAAACAAACATTGCTTCATTTATTCCTGAAATGTTTACCTTGCAGTAGTTAATATATTTGAATAGAATGTAGAAGGGATATTTTCCCGGACTGCAGCGGAGTGGAAGATTTAAAACGCCTTTCCTCTGTTAAGATGGCTCGTTCCGGATGTATGCGTTCTTGGAAAGCTACCAGTGGAGGTCGCAAACCACAAGTAAGGAAGTCACCCAGAATGACTGAGACTGAAACCAGCTCGGTAAAATTGCAGGATAAATGTACAAGCAGCCAACTCACCAACTACTCTACAGTAAATGCTAATGATCTTACTGAATCTCAGGAATGCATTGATCGTGCAATGGCTTGCACCAGCATAACACAGACAGATAACCAGACAAATGTGAGCAGACAAGATGCTCCCTCAGGTTGCCAGCAGTCCCCTAGTCCTCCTCGTCGTCATCTCGGGAAACGAACTGATACCGTGACCCAAACGGACGACACAGTATACAACTGCTTAACAAATTCCAACCATCAAACCAATTTGGTTGTGGTGACAGTGAGTGCTGCAGGAGAATATGGAAAACTGGGAACCGATACCCAAATGATACTCAGTACTCAAATCAGCAAACTCCAACCAATCATCCAAGAGCATCTAATCGCGATCTTTGATGAACACTCTGAGGCATTACTAGAAAAACTCCTATCAAGCATCAAGCGTCGCAACCATGTCCCGCTGGATCTAAAAATTACTAGACACTGTAGCCACCACACTCTTATAGACGGTAGTGCACACGTGCATTCCGATGCGGGCCGACTACCTCGTTCTGCTGAGGGTTGCGCATCAGAGGGCGCTATAGCTATGGGCCATTCTACAAGTAACACTCTACAAGTGTTACTTGTAGAATGGCCATTCTACATTCTACAAGGCCCATAGCCTATTACAATTCAGACCATAGCCTGGTCTGATATCGTTGGAGGAACCTCACCTAATCTTGCCTCCTCCATCAGCACCTCACCAAGCGACCAGCTAGCCAGAAACTCACAACCATCTAGACAATTCAGCAGGAATGAACGGCGATGGAATTATGCGTCTGGAACGGCTTCTCAGTCTAGATTACAGGCGGTGAGTAGGCCAGACATGCATGGTCTTAAGCGCAAGCGTAAGAATTTATTTGTATCACGGCTCACACATAGCACAACATCTGAACAGGTGGCAACTATTATTGAGGAGGACTTTGACCTAGTGGTCGCTGTACATCAACTTTCATCAAGGTGGCCGAAGTACACCTCATTCACGGTCGAATGTGATGCAAGCCAGTTTGAAATTCTGAAACAGCCTTCCAGTTGGCCCGTCCCAACACTGATTAGTCCGTACTACGATAGTCCTTTTGGGCCGAAGGGCCAGGCATGCCAAGTCACTAAGTAAACCAGCTGACTCATCGAGTTAACCAATGAAGCAACAAGCATCGCGCCCACACAAATGAACCAACAACCTGCTGCGACTGAGTGCGACCAAATGAGGAATAACGCAGACCCTCACGAATGTCATGCGACCGTCCAGCTAGATAGGTGGTACGGAAAAAAATACCACGGCTTACTATCTTGAAGTTATTTTACCAAAATGTGCGCAGTATACGCAATAAGCTGGAAGCGCTGGAACAGCTACTACTGTCATGGAGAGCGACGATGTAACTTGCCTCACAGAAACGTGGCTGCAAGAAGGAGAGGAGACTTTCACACGCTCCACTGCTGCAGGCTACACAACGGTGTTACATTCCAGAGTCAACCGGAGGGGTTCTGTAAGATCCCCTCAAGCAAAAGTGGAAAGTCATGCTTGCAGCAGTTCTTTTTGTTTGAAGGCCTCTTAGTAACCTACGTATTCAATAGAATCTGTATTGATATTGCAGTAATTTATATTCCACCAGGATTAGATGCTGAAATCGTCTACGAAGTAACCAACTGGCTTATCCAAGGCTTTCACCCTAATTTGCGGAGACTTTAATCTCCCCCTTCAGCAGTTCAACTCAATGCGAGAATGGACATGATCCATTCTCGCATGGAGTTGAATGTTGATGGACGAGAATGGAGGTGGAGAGTTTGTCCGCCTGCGCTGAGATCAAAGCCACAGTTGTGCTCGACCCATGAGAAATTGCACGTGACTGAAAGATTTCTTCCCACACAAATGTTGACGATTATAAAATCGCTGGACGTGGATCTGTACGGATTTACCTGCGACAAGCAGCACAGGAGAAGGATCTTAACAAAAGCATGGGATCTACTCCCCACCCAGTATGGGGACGAATTTGAACTGTAAAATATATTAGTGAACTGTGAAAAAACTTGATATGTGTCACTCTATTCTGTGAACCACGAATTTCTGTAACCTAGATGTATGGAGAAGTGGTTCCTATGGTATCTGTTCCTGGATTTTACTTTATTGATTAAATTTTGATATTTTTTTATTATCATCGTTATTATTGTTATAATTATTCTTATAATTAATAATTATTATTGTTATTATTTTGTTATTACCATCCATGTGAAACCCTTGGCATCATGCCGTGATGGGTGCATTGCATCATACCTTTCCGTACAATAAGATTAATAAATATGAGCGTGGAAAGTGAAGTCTCCTGAGGATCGATATTGGAACCCAGTCTGATTTCTAAACTACAAATTGACATTGATGAAGGAAAGTACAAATAGAAGATTATCAGACTGAAAGCCGTCAAATATTGCTAATAATTTGAAGATAAGAAGGTTGGCGTTTTCGATTCGAGCCAAGCCATGTTGCTCCAAGAGTACTTGGATCAGTTGCGTGTTGCTTCCGCAAAATGGCTTCCAAATATCAAGTGACGCATTCAGTGAGCAGAATTCCCCGAGATCTAGAGGTACAGGAGTTAAAGGTCCTTCAGAGCGAAAAAGAACCTGTTGTTAGGATTCATCTGACATTAAATATTCTAGGAAAAGGCTTTTAGGAGGACACATGGTGGCCTGTCCGTGATTTATAGGACCATTGCTAGTAGGTAGAAGGACGTCTGTATCTGTACCTACAAAAAAAAAAAAAGATTTTCGGTGAGAGGCGACCAGATTGGTAATAAGTGCAAATCGATGCACATGTGATGATCGCTTTAGGTCTGTACTGCAAATTTTTCAACTAGACATCTAAGAAAGATTTGACTGAAGTGTGTTTGGGGCTCGTGGGGTTGAATAAAATGTATAAAGGTCTGTTCACTCTCTCGTAAGTGAGATAAGAACCCGAGATACAAATATGAAAGCTAAGGGAACAACAGAAGACTGGTTGTGTCATCATTTGGCCGTACTAATATTAATAACAAGAAGATGATGAGACGGCACTTGTAATATTGTATTCAGGTCTGGAGATCCACCTAAAAAAGGAGACTGAACTTTGAAGTTCATTCTCTGTGTCTCTCAGTCTTTGAAGACTGTGAAGTTCAAGGAAGCTTCAAAGAAGGTTAATCAGTTTGGTGATGGCACTAAACGATGTCCATAGAGATCTAGATACCTTTTTTCTTTTCTATAATCCGAGTGTCGGTTGGAACCTTTTCTTTTATGGACTCCCGTGTTTCAGAGAGAGCTCCCAAACAAGCCACAGGTATAGATTTCGACAAGACCGTATCCTTTTTGGCTTTTATGATGTAAGTTTGAACATAAAAGTTTACAAACAATACTAGGAACACTGCAGATGTAGAAGCTGGGATTATGCAGAATATCACTGGATATCCACAGTTTTGAATTAAAGGAATTTGGGTGTAGTAAACGCAGAGAAACAGCAACTGGGCCTGAAATAAATAAACAAAAGTATCAGCCAGCATTTAAATCTTGAAGATATAACGTTTACATGATATATTCATATAAATTACATATAAATTGATCTGTTATTGCGCAATAATTTCCGTTCATTTTTTTTATAACTTGTTTAATCTTGAAATTGCGCTGTTGGATAATTTTCCCACTTTTGTGTTTTAAAACAGCAACATTCATTTTTTGGTGCTCCTTGGATATACAGTTCTGTAATATATCCCGAGATTTGACACTGGTATAGACAAAGACAATCCTCCAGCATTTATCAGGAAACCCGACCCGATAGGTAATAGTGATTATAGTAATAATAATAATAATAATAGTAATAATAGTCGATGTAGGTGACAGAAAGCAGAGCTTTCTGTCACCTACATCGACCTGGAAGCTGCCTTCGACTCCATCAGTATCCCCTCACTTGTTCACCTCCTAGAAAACTACTTCTACATAAAAGGTGACATGTTGTGGTTTATCAAAGCCCTGCTCTCTGACAGAACCATTCTTCTCAAAGTGGATCAACACACAATCTGGAGAAAGATCACTGCGGGAGTTCCCCAAGGCGGAGTTCTCTCCGGAGCATTATTCACCGCAATTATTATTCCGTTTGTGCAACAGAGAGAAGACATACTCTGCTATGCCGATGATATTAAAATATATATTCAGATTAACCCCGGCGAACATCTCTCAAACATCAATAAAAAGATCTGTGAAAAGTTACATAACCTAGGATCCTATCTCCATCAATTTGGCCTCCTCATTAACCCCGCCAAATCAGCCCAAATGGTCTTTTCTCTGAAGCGCCAACCCACTGAAATCCAAGCTTCTCTAGACGGCATTCCCTTCCCAATGGTCAAGATGCATACAGACTTGGGCGTCGTGTTCCACTATAAACTGAGCTTCAACCCCCACATTGACAAGCTCACAGCAAAATTCTGTCAAATGCGCTGGACCACAAAACAACAACTGCTCCACGTTAGGGATCTGGATGTGACTCGTCGATACGTATACTTTTTATTATTATTATTATTATTATTATTATTATTATTATACACCTCAGTATACTCCGTCGTACTGTATGCCTCGGAAATTTGGGGGTCCGCAGCCCCTACCAACATCAAGCGCGTGTACTCCGCCGAATACTGGCTCCTTCGTTGGATCACGCAAAAACATCGTCGTCCACCCCAGCAAAGGACAACTGCGATGGCGACGTCACTTCACTTTGCCCGACTTCCAGATCTTGTATTTGAAAAACGCCTTGTTCTCACTGTCAAGATGACAACCGGAATGGTCTCGGAGCCAAGCATCTGGGAACTGTGTGGCTGGAGGATCCCTCTACCCGGACTGAGGTCAGCTCCCATGCTCACAGCTCACTATAACAGACTATCGCTCAGTGACCGCTTTCTCCCCAAGGAGATGCTCCCCACAATCGTTTCAATTGACGGCGACCTCTGTAGGTTTGTGAAGGATCGGGGGTACCGAAGACAGATCCTTAAGAGCCTGACCTTGGCCAGGCAAAGTGCACATTAATAAGAGCAGCATAATAATGTCCAATATATTGTAAATAATGTTGAAAGCACGATGTCTTTATGAATGTGTTGTAAATAAAGTGAAGAATATCGTTATGAATATAAATATTAATATAACATAATGTAAATATGAATATCTTTATTTCATTGTAAATACTGTCAAAACCATAAAATGTCCTGTAAATAATCTGACACTGATTCTATTTTATTGTTGGCTCTGGGGAATGAGCCCGAACTTCGATGTGGGCCCCGTCTCCCCAAGGCTATTATTGTCTACCATCCAATGTAAAACCCCTGGCATTGCTGCTGTGAAGGGTCTATTGTATATACCATGTTTGTATACAATAAAGATTATATATATATATATATGATTAATTCGAGAGGTCACATGGTAGGCAAATTACAGCAAAAAATAATAGTAATAGTAACAGTAATCGTGGCATGTGATGCAAGAAAGCAAGCGTATCAGCTTATGCAGCATCAGCAACAACAACAACAACAAAAATAATAATAATATTAGAGTCTCCCGTAAATGATTAATTTACCCTTTATGTATTATGTCTGTAAATTGCGTGTGTTCTTTGGTCGATTTGCCAGTTTTGCTGGACGAAAAAACCCCAGTTTCTGCGGTAAAACCTTGCTATATACGTCTGAGACTGACTAACTCAGACACAGAGTGAAAAAAGCCCACTGAAGTTCCTCGCGTCATCAACGACATTCGAACCTGTGCCTTTTCCACCCGGTGTAGGTAGGACGGTAACGCTACTACAGTGCTCCAAGAGCAGACCCATTCCCTCTAACTGTTTGTCCAGTTCCTCCTTGAATTTACTTAGGCTATTACCTTCCATAACGGCAGATGGAAGTTTGTTCCAGCAATTAACCACCCGCTGGCTAATTTGTGCTGGAATTTGTACAATTTTTTTTGTTATTTTATTATTATTATTTGAAAGAGTGTGAACTAAACCTCTTAAGTAATTATTGTTCATGTGTGAAGAAAAAGAAACTAAAATAAGTTTGTGTAAGGATATTTATTTTGCTGTGTATAAAGAAATAACCCTTCAAGTGTAAAACCAATGTACTTAATTATATATATATCTGATGCTACATAGGCAAATTTGGATAATATTAGTATGTGCTTGAGTTTTGATCACTTTATCATGTTGTATATATATATACAGGGTGTTTCAGTTAAACGTTTCAGAACTTCTAAGAGGGGTAGGGTACATCCTGACAACTCGAAATCATATAGCAATGTGGGGTCGGAAATGCTTTCCTGAAGCGGTGTTGTACACAGAAGCACCATAAAGAAAAGAGACCGTAAGTGAGAAATCGTTTTAATAATACATGAAAAGAAGCAAAAGGTACATGGATTAAAGTAAGTGTTCGAAGTTTCTTTCACGGGCTACAATGCACGCCTCACATCTCCGACGCATGGACATCCGAACATTCTGGAATACTCCAGGCGAATTTCGAATTTCTTCGGCAGCTACTGCGATTCTTGCAACCAGCTCCTCAGCATTGTCAACAGGGGTGTCATAAACTAGCGATTTCATATGACCACAGAAATAAAAATCAAGACATGATAGGTCGGGTGACCGAGCAGGCCAACGCACGGGACCACCACGTCCGATCCACTGTTGACCAAATGTGACATCCAGGTAGTTACGAACATCTCCGCTATAATGGGCAGGGGCTCCATCGTGTTGGAACCACATTGTCTGTTCATCTCTCAAAAGTTGTGGCAATACTTGCTGCAGAAAGATCAAGTAGATAGGTCCGGTTAGACGACACGGTAACAGGTAAGGTCCGATGAGGTGATCTCCCATAATACCGGCCCATACATTGACCGAAAATCGAATCTGTGCTGCACGACGTCGTATTGCATGCGGGTTCTCGACCGCCCAGATATGGTCGTTATGCGTGTTGAAAATTCCTTCCCTTGTGAAGGATGCCTCATCGGAAAACAACACTTCAGCAGGAAAAAAGGGGATTTGTAGCACATTTTCCAAGGTACCACTGTGCGAAAGCAATACGAGGTGCATAATTCTCCGGTTGCTGTGTCTGGACACGCTGCACGTGAAACGGATGCATGTCTTGTTCTCGGAGAATCCTCCAGACGCTGCAATGGGAAACCCCGACTGCGTTTGCTAGACTTCGTGTACTCGTTCTTGGATTCCCCTGTACATGCTGCAGCACATTCTGTTCGACGGCTGGAGTCCGTGCTGTTCTTACCCTGTCCCTGTCAGCTCTTTCAAATGAACCTCTCTCAGCTAACCTCTGGTGCAGTTTTGCAAAGAAATTATGACTGGGAATACGCCTCTTCGGATATCGTTCCGCGTACAAACGCTGTGCGGCTGGCCCACTACAATTTGCAGCCCCGTACGCCAAATGCACATCGGCTAACTGTGCGTTCGTGTTCCTACTAACTAGGCGTTCTTGTTCAAGAAATTCGAAATTCGCCTGGAGTATTCCAGAATGTTCGGATGTCCATGCGTCGGAGATGTGAGGCGTGCATTGTAGCCCGTGGAAGAAACTTCGAACACTTACTTTAATCCATGTACCTTTTGCTTCTTTTCATGTATTATTAAAACGATTTCTCACTTACGGTCTCTTTCTTTTTATGGTGCTTCTGTGTACAACACCGCTTCAGGAAAGCATTTCCGACCCCACATTGCTATATGATTTCGAGTTGTCAGGATGTACCCTACCCCTCTTAGAAGTTCTGAAACGTTTAACTGAAACACCCTGTATATGGAAATAAATTATGTTATGTTATAAATTAACGTGTGCTTTTGTCATTCTTAAACACTCAGCCTTTTTGAAGGGAATTATACGTAATTAAGAAGTTCCCCTGAATCTGGAATTCTCCTGTGAAGTCTAAGTCAGATGTGTAAATGGGGGTATAAGAAAAAAGAGGTCTATACAAATAATAGGGAACAAAACAAAGAATATTAAATCAAGAATATTTAATAACAAAATATTGAAAATTAATCATTAAACAAAAATAAATATAAAGTCCTCCTTTTCTCCCCCCCCCCCCCACAGTGTCTATGAGCGTACTCGGTCTGGGTGATCACCTTACACCCCGCAGTGATGTGTTGGATCGTTTCTGAGGCCAGGTGGCATCATCGACATGTGTCATCTGACATTCCGGGCTCCTTTGAGATGTATTTTCTATAGTTTCTGGTGTTGATTACCTGGTCTTGGATGGCCAGCATGAATCCTTCAGTCTCGGGGAAGAGCGCCCCGCTTGTGAGCCATGCATTGGAAGCAATGTTATCGATGTGATCTTGATGGAGGTCACTGTAGTGTCTGCCATGGAGTGCCTTCTTTGCCCATCTTTCTAACTTCGTTTCTTGTACCGTCTGGGCGGGAGGGGTTTCCTCGCTTAGGTTTACTGGGCTATGCCACTTATCTATCTTCCTTATGGCCTGGTGGAGTGGTGCTGTATTGTTCTCGAAGTAATCCTTCAGGTTAACTATCGCTGTTTTCTGTTGCTCTATCAGGTCTATTAGGCCCCTTCCTCCCTCTTTCCAAGGTATTGTTTAGTCTCTCCACTGCTGACTTCGAGTGGTGTTGGCGATTTTTGGTCATCATTGTCCTTGTCGTTCGCATGATATCTTCTAGCTCGGTGTTAATCCAGTCTATGACCCCGAATGTGTATGTTATTACTGGAGCTGCATAGGTATTTATGGCTTTAACTGTGTTCCCTCCATTCAATTTTGCTTTTAGCGGGCTTCTGAGTCTCTGATGATATTTTTCGTTCAGGCACTTCTTGCTGAGCCTGTTGAGCCAGCATCATCCTTAGGTATTTGTAGGTCCCTCCTTCTGTCATAGCTTCGATCTCTTTACCAGTCAGCAACTTGTAGTTATTATTATTATTATTTTATTTTATTTTATTTATTTATTTATTATTATTAGTTTTTTGGCTGGTGCAGCATAAACCAAAGGCTTCCTTGCACCACGTGGCCATTGCTAATACTAATACTAATAATAAAGGCAAATTTCCGCACAACTATTCTACAACTGTCTTTCATCAAATTGAATTTATGTCCCATCAAGTTCGTAATTTTAGCAAGCGAAAGAATCCCCCTCAGAATTCAGCGTGCTCAACCAGGCCTTATACACATTAATCAGATCACCTCGCAGGTGCATAGTCTCCGCCACTGCACTTTGCAGAATTTAAGCCTTTCTTTGTAAGAGGATCACTTCGTTCCCTCACCAATCTTGTTGCCCTTCTCTGTACACGCTCAAGGAACTCTATATCTTTCCTAAAATGAGGCCTCCAGACCTGTACGCAGTATTCAAGGCGTGGCCTGACCATTGCCTTATACATAGCAATAATCACCTCCTCTTCGCTACTAGTAAAAGTTCTGTATATCATTGACAATACCTCATGACCTGCTCTGGAAAGCTGTGTGCATTGCTCCGAAAACTCCATATCTGACTGCACAATTACACCGAGGTCTTTTTCATTTTCTACCACCCCTATGTGTAGCACCACCCAGTTGGTACGTTTCTGTAGATTACTTCTACCCTTATGCAATACTTTGCATTTGTCAATGTTAAATCGCAGTTGTCATTCACTTCTTAGCCCATCTGCTCAAATTTTCTAGATTCTGTTGCAGTAGCACACTGCCATTACTATCATTTACAACCCTGCCAACCTTTGTATCATCTGCAAACCTCGACACTAAGTCTGCTATACCTTCATCAATATCACTGATAAATATACAAAAGAACAGTGGGCCCAATACCGAACCTTGGGAGACTCCACTAATAACATTAGTCCACGAAGAGAACAGTCCATTGATTACCACTCTCTGTCTTCTTCCACTCAGCCACCGTTTTATCCATTGCAGCAACTCGCCTTTAATGCCATACTGCTCCAAGTTGTAGAATATCCATCCATGTGCAACAGTGTGAAAAGCCTTCCTGAAATCCAAGTATATAATACCAAAATTAGCTTTTGCATCCAGTTTCTTTGTGATCACATCATATTATCCAATCAAATTGGTCAGTCAAGACTTTATCTTAAACAACTCATGCTGTGTCTGAACTATAACTACAGTCTTGTCTAGATGACCCTGCAATGCATCTTTAACCACCGAATCCATTATTTTTCCTTGAATGAAGAAATTAAACAAACTGGTCTGTAATTACTCGTGTCACCCTTAGATCCTCTTTTGTGAATTGGGGATACATTTCGCATCTCCAATCCGTGTGGACTTCCCCTGAATCCAAAGAAGCTCTCATAATTATGACTAAAGTTTTGCTTACTTCCTATTCTGCCTCCTTTAATATAGCTGAATAGATCCCATCTACCGCAGGTACCTTTCTTATGTTTAACTTCAAGAAGTTCACTTCCACTTTGTTCTCAGTTATTTCAAAATCATTAAGCATCCTGTTACAGTTTGATAAACCTCCGGAATTTTCCTCCATTAATAACTCCTCAATTGTGAATGCAGATGCAAAATACTCATTCAGATTATCAACAGTATAACAATGGATTTCAAGTGGACCAATCTGATTAATTCCCTTCCTTCTAGAGTTTATATAACTAAAGAAGTTCTTGCTGTTTTTCTTAGCATCCTTTACCAAAGATTTCTCGTAATCTGCCTTCGCCTGCCTAACCTCCTTTGTGACTTGATTACAGACTAGCTTATATGTGCCATAGGCGTTTGTGTCACCTGATAATTTATATGAATTTCACGCAATTTTTTTCTCTGCCACGAGTTTTATCTGATATCCACTTAGACCTATACCTTGAAGTGTATTTCTTAGTTGGCATGAAAAGCTTAGTAGCTTCCACGATTAGTCCCTTGAATGCTTCCCGCTGAGAATTTGTTTTGGTAACATCATCAGTTGATCCCACTGTACAGAATTTAAAAACTGTCTGAGACAACTGTAGTCAACTTTACGGAAGCAAAATCCCTTCCCTTTACCCCTGATGGTAGTTACATCTTTAAATAAATCCCACATCAGCACAGTCTGATCACTGCCACCTAGTGGTTCCTTTATCTGAAAATTCTTAATGCACGAATAATCACTGCTGATTACCAGTTGAAGAGTATTACGCTCTCTGGTTGTCTCTATAATATGCTAATGTGCGAGTGACGAACCCGCAAGTTCCAGTCTATATCTGGAAAGTTACAATCCCCAATTTGACTTACTGGCCCATTCTATTTCTCTGCACAGTTCTTAGTTGTACTCATCACCTATAACACACTCCTACTCTCATTTTCCCTTTCCCAGTGTTTATGTCACACCAAACTGACTCAACATTGCACTGTCCATCTATGTCAACTGGATGCACTTCCTTAGATTTTATGTTTTTCTTTATTAACAGCATAACCCATCCTCCCTTCCTATCCTTTCTGTACACATTGTACTCCCCAGATTCCAAATTTGGATTCCTGATATCTGTGTGAGACCACGTCTCTGATATCCCAACGATAACCGCCTTTGATGTCTTGACCAACAAAAGAACAAAAGAAATATGCTGTTCAAATTCATCAAATTTATTTTCCATTTATATATCCTCCCTGAGTAGGATATAAAGGGCAAACAAATAGATGGAACAGAATGGAACGAGAACGGGAACTAGATGCCTTCGCAGGAGATGTGATAAATGATGAATCGGGCTACGCATTCCAGACGTCAGGTGGACTCATTTTGGTGTGGCGAATGCCCAAAGAATTATTTGACGCAGATTGCGTTCTATCAGTAATGAAGGTCGGTGGTGGTAATGATGGCACAGGGTTTGTTTCTTGCGTGGTGGACTTGGCATATTCGCTGTCAGCGATGAAATAATG
Organism: Mastigoproctus giganteus; assembly: GCF_048544385.1. Taxonomy (NCBI): domain Eukaryota; kingdom Metazoa; phylum Arthropoda; class Arachnida; order Uropygi; family Thelyphonidae; genus Mastigoproctus; species Mastigoproctus giganteus. Next base: position 241,080,639 of record NC_143575.1, on the reverse strand, counting down.
AAGAATTCTTCTTCGCGAGCATTGTGACAGTTTTGTTAAGGAAGGCTCGTATTTATATAAGCATGTTATAAAGCATGATCACTATTGTTGATATACATATGTCTTGCAATCGGTGAATAGAAATAAATGGCAGTTTGCGGAAATAATGTACTGAACCTGTTATTTCCAGTTCAAAGCACAGATCTGAACCCTCTTGGACATATTTCAGATGCTGTTCAAACAAGTAATAGTCAGAACTAGACTGCGTAGTTCAAGCAAAGAATTAGCCACCATCTTGCGGTAGAAAGGGAGTAAGATTGCAATCTCCACTTTCTTTCAACTTCTATAAAGTGTGTCCTTCAGGGAGAACTTTGTTGAGTCTCCTGTAATTGTAATTAAAACCATGGGTGGGTCAAACTAACACGTTAAAAATATGAGAAAGTTTGTCTCAAAATTAACAAATATAATTTCAAAATAATGCGTATAATCTTTGGAGAAAGTACAAGGAATATTAACAGCAGTTTTCGTGTGCCTTCTTAAATTTAGATCAAACTTACCATTTGAAGTATGGTCAAGTATTTCTTCCACCACAGATACTTCGTGTTTGAGCCTGTTGCTGCCAATGCATAGTAGACGTACATGAATGAGTGTACAAAGGTGTTCAGAAGAATGACCATACTACTGCTGCCACCTGCAAGAAATTGAAATAATTAGAACATTGCATAAAAGTAGTTCGCTATTACTAAAAAAATATATAAATATATATATATAGGTTCCATGATGAGGAAGTGGACCATACTCTGCCACACTGGTCCAGTGCGGGTTGATAAATTTTGCATCGATTTAGTGTGATCGCTTAGCTTAGTCTTAGCTGTGATCTCTCCATTATGGGTGACCCTGCTAGGAGTAGAAGCTCCCGATAGCTTAGTTCTCAGCTTCATGTAAACGCGCAAACGCTCCCGCTGCGATAAGGCATCGATCCATGGGAGCTTAATATAGTCTTCAAGACAAACTTGCCACTCTGTCTCAAACGAAAAGTTTTTGATCAATGTATCCTCACTGTCCTAATATATGGTTGTTAAAGATGGACATTGAATGACAAAGCTTTACAAAGACTGAGGGTCACGCAGAGAAATATGGAGCGCGAATTTTGAACATAACCAAAAGAGACCGAAGAACAGGTACACGGATTCGCCAACAAAACAAGGTCTGTGATATCATTGAAAGAACAAAGAGCTTAAAATGAAAATGGACAGGTTACATGTCAAGAAGAATTGACCATAGATGGACCAAACAAATTTTGGAAGGGATAGTGCTCGACTTAACGCCCAAGAAAAAGACCAAAGATGGAGTGGATCGATGAAATTGTGAAATTTGCTGGTGTACAATGAAAACAGAAAGAACAGGACCGTAGTTGCTGGAAACTTGGCATGAAGAAGCCTTCATCCTCCAGTGGATCGATAATGGCTGAAGATAATGATGATGATATATATATGGTAATGATGTTAAGTGTGCTATAAAGTACACTACAATATACATTATTGTTTCAAAACAATAATTCAGAGAAGCAATAAAAATTGTGAATTTTATTTTATTAATTTGATGTTATTCTTTGGAAATAACAGTTGTAATACAAGTAAGCTTGAAAAAAATATATTATTAATATCAATTATTTCCGAAGAAATGTCCCTTTACAGCTGTGCAGCTAGAGAACACGAGTGACATAAAGAAATGGAATAAATAATAACAAGACAAATGCAGTTTGTGTACAGGGTCCAGATACAATACACGACCTTCACAGCTTCTGGTATAAATACATAAATATAAAGATACAATATATAAAAACATAAAAATACATAAAGATACAACAAAGCATGGATAGAGTGGCATCTCCAGGAGACTCACCTACAGCTTGACGAGGCCATACACATCTGGAAGAGTGGAAGATCTGTAGGTTTTGTCCTTACACAGCTTCTCACCATCTATAATAATCTATTCAATATTTCGATGGAGTTAAGTAGAAACATATTGTCCAGGGAGGACATGCTATGCAACTTAGATCTGCATGGAGGTGCATTGGTCTGACATCTATTTTGATCTGACGGTTTGGCGATGATATCCCAGATATCAGGTGAGTTCAGTTTTCCGGATAGAAGCTGAGACAAGATAACAAGGTTCCTAGAGATGATGTGATACCTCCAAGGAAGCATATTAAGATTGGTGACCAAGACAGATTTCGAGTTGTAGGTGTTAGACCGGAGATCTCATTTAGCCATTTTAAAATTCAGTATTTCAGGGGTAAGAACCTGGTTTGGTTAGATGGGGACCATATAGTTGAGGCATATAAAAGGATTGGGATTATGCATCGAAGAATATAGTTGGTGATCAGATGCGAATTGTGAAAGTTGGATGTTTCCTGTTTCATCCCATAAAGCCGCAAATGTTTTCATTCGAGTGGTATTAAAATGAGGCAAAAACGTAAGGTCATTGTCCCAGGTAACGCCCAAATCCTTATTTTGGATGACTTTTTTAACTGGGGAGTTCCCAATGATTATGTTCACATCGTTGATATTTCTCTTCTTGGTGATGGAGAGTTGTGCGGTTTTCTCTTTGTTAATGGAGAGCCCAATCGCATAAGGTAATGTTCCAGTTCATGCAGCTGCCGGTTGGCGCTCATAGTGGAAAACTGGAGAGACTGGGGCATTTTGTAACAATAAAGAACTTTAAATCATCGGCGTACGTGGTAAACTTAGAATGATTTGCGAGGAGGCGTTCTAAAGAATATCCCCTTGGGGAGCCCTCTAGAACTGAGAATTTGGTGATGATGATTCTGGTTTCTGATGCATAGGGTCCTGAACTGTAGGAGCTTCTTCTTATTATTATTATTATTATGGCCACCATAATTTCTTACATATACCCGTTTATGCAATATGTCTGTAAATTTCGTGTGTTTTCTGTTCGATTTGTCTATTCTGCTGGAAGCAAAAAAACCTCAATTTCTGTGGTGGGGGATAAAACCTTGCTCTCTACGCCTGAGACCAACTAACTCAGTCACGGAGTGACAAAAGCCCATTAAAGTTCCTCGCATCATCGACGGGATTCGACCCCGGGCCTTTTCCACCCGATGTGAGGAAAACGGTGACAATACCACTGTGCTATCCGCGGAGACTGTAGGAGCGTCTTAAGAAGAACTAAAATGTGGCCAGAGATTTTGAAGTAATCGCAAAGTACGGCACATAGTGCATGGATGAACAGATTGTCGAAAGTCGCCTTAATGTCAAGGAACACAATATCAAGTTGCTCTTTGTTGCTTAAGGTACATTCTAATCTGAAAAGATTGTCCATGAGGTTGGTAATCGAGGATCGTCCCGGTAGTATACATTGGAGGTACGGAGGATTGTGACCAAACATATGATGGGCGAGAACAGGGAGTATGGCTTTTTCCATGATTTTGAGATCCTACAGTAATTAGCCTGTAATCATTGGGCGATTTTGGGTTAGACTTTTTTGGGACGGGAAAAACAATGTGTTCCAAATGTTAGGTTAAGTTACTGTTTCGAGGATGGAGTTGTATGCATCAAGCAGGAGGCCGATGATATATGTACTGCATAATTTAATCATAAAAACAGGGAATCCATTCTGGCCAGTGGTGAAATTGTTAGGAAGACTGCAGATGACATCAATAAGGCGTTCCTTTGTACTGGCTATTTTATCCAGTGATGTTTGGTTTGGTGGTGGATTTACCCGAATGAAGGCGATGGGGGCAGACAGGGGCTTAGTTTAGAGCGATAAGCTTAGTCCACGCGAGGAAGACGTCAGTCATCATGGGGGACTGTTGATTCTTGTTGGTGTAGATTCTTTTCCCAAGTTTAATTCTATGTGCAATCCAGTCGTTCGTGCTATTCTCCGTAGAGCTGGTAGTGAGCTAGATCCGGTGTCCTTTGCCATTTCATGTATATTTTTTGTTTCATGATGAAGGCGCAATTCGCGTCGCTGGTGAACCAGTTCTTGGTCCTGGAAGACAGGCGGACGGATTCGGAAGGAACCCTCCACGGGCAACGTCCTTTAACAAGTTAGCTAAATTGGTAAGCGTTTGATCAGGATGGCTAGCAGCAAATAGGATGATTTGAGGTTGCATGTACTTTAATGAGAAGATCTTGAGTTGACATTCTTTATGGTCATATTGGTCAAGTTTTTGGGGACAACAAAGGCTTTCGTAATCAAAAGCAGTTGGGAGATGATTTGATGAGAACCTAAAAATCGGCGTTGTGAGAGCGAGACTGTCAAGGTTATGGAATAAGAGGTCGAGGTTTTCATGTCGTCTTGTAGGTCGCGTATCAGTCAGTGTAAGGCCAAGAGATGAGAAGGAGCATCCGAGATTATGAATAGCAACTTCATTTCTTGGGGAGGGCATGTTGAAATCTCCTAAAATGAAGGTGAGCGTGTACTGGGGGAGAGAAGATAATTCTATATATATGGGAAGTTAAGTTTATTCTTTCCCACATCGTTTAAGAGGTTTTGAAAGCAAAGAGGTAGAACTGCCTTAAGCCCAGGCGATGAGTTGTAGCTGAGGAGAAGCAGATATCACCTGATGCGACACAACCCAGTAGATTTGGAAATTGAGAACTATTTTGTTAGAAAAAAAATTAATAAACATTAGGGAGGGCCAATATAAGGTAATCTGACACGAAGGGGCGTTGGTCCGACAGATAGTAATTTACTTTTAAATAATATTTACAAAGGAACCCGTCAAACTTGTTTACCATTTTGTCTTCCAATAATAAATGGCTGATTATGCGTTTCGAATTTACCGCTATGTTTTCAATTACGCGCCCCCAATGGCCAATGGTATGACCAATAGTATACTATACCATGGAGGTGACTATCGTACACAGTTGGTCATATCATTTCATTATTTAAAATTAAGTTACCGTCTATCGGACCAACGTCCCTTCATGGCACATTACTACGAAATTAGCCGTCCCTGAACATTTGTTAGCATACTTCATAAAGTCTTTTATAACTTTATTATCCATGATGCTACCTTTTGGGCATTGGCAGTTAGGAATATGCAATGCTGGTATGAGATTCGTAGAACAGGAAAAATGAAAATAATAAATTGAAAAGGGAAAAAAAATGAAATAACTCTTACCTGGAGCATATCTGAGTGTAACCCAGGTGAATAGAAAGGTACCCGAGTGATGAATAACGTGCAGATAAGTCACGTGATTGAATTTCTTCCTCATGATAAAAAATGCCTGTGAAAATATAATCACGACTATAATTACACAAATTGTTAAATATACAAGGGTTGAGGGATGAGTTTCTTGCCTCTCATAAAAGGGAGATGAATTTTAAATGGGGAAAAAATAAAAATATATTAAAAGGAAAAAATCTGAGAAATTAAAGAAATTTAAGAAAAGAGAAAAAAAATTAAGAAATTAAAGAAAAGAAATGAATTAAAAATTGGGAAATTTAAGGAAAAATTTAAAAGGAAAAAATTGAAGACCGTCCATTAACAAAATATTTTAACAAAAATATTTATATTTTTACATCAAGCAAAGGATATTCAGTGTTGTGTTATTGTTGTTGTTGTGTTAGCCTGCGGAATTCCACTGTTGGGCAAAGGCCGCCCCTGACTTTCTGCATTCATCTCTGTTCAATGTCAGTCTTGTTCAAGTGGGGCCCACAAGGGATCTTAACTCATCTCTCCACCTGTTTTTCTGTCTTACTCTTTTCTTTTTCTTTCTCTTGGTAACCAAACAGTTTTGAGCTTATCACACGAGCCTCTTGTTTTCTGGCGAGATGTCCTGCCCACTTCCATTTTAAGGACTTTGATGTCTTGATGGAATCATTGATTTTAGTTTTTTGTCTGATGGAAGTAGATTTTATTCTGTCTTTTTTGCTTATACTTCTTTCTATTGCTTGTTGGAATGTTCTAAATTTATTTACTTGTTTTGCTGTCAAAGACCAAGTTTGGGCTGCGTATGTTAGAGTGGGTAGTATGATTGTTGTGTAACTGTTTTTTTAGGCTGATAGACAAATCTCCTCTCAACCATTCTTTCATACTCCAAAAACTTCTTCAAGAGCTGCTGATTCTAGATTATATTAGTGAAGAATGTTATTTGGCCTAGATACTGTTCATAGTTTAGCGATTTGAATCCGATGTTGATGGGTGAGACTACATGGTTGTTCATTATTTTTGTTTTTTCCTAGTTATTGTTTAGGCCAATTTATTTGCTTTTGAGGTTTAGATCTCCGATCATTCGTTCCAATTGTGAACTGCTTCCAGAGAAGAGGACTTCTGCGAAATGGAGGTTGGTTAGTTGCCTGCATATGATGTTTATGCCGGTATCACTCCATTTTAGTGTTCTTAATATCATCTCTAGTATTGAAGTGAAGAGCTTTGGTGCTATTGGGACCCCTTGTTTTACTCTCCTTTCTATTTTGAATTTATGTCCTGTTATCTCTAGCTTGATGGCTGCATTGCCATTGCTTGTAGATATTTTGGAGAAGTTTGATGTTAACAAAGCTATCATAAGAGGTTGGTGTTCAATTGAGTCAAATGCTTTTTGGAAGTCTGTGAAGGCTATGTAAAGTGGTAGGTTATATTCTTGATACTTTTCGATGAGGTTGTTAATGGTGTGGAGATGGTCGATGATTGAGAAGTTTTTTTATGAACCCTGCTTGATCGTACGTGGTTCTCGTCAAGTTGATTGGAGATTCTTTTTTTTTTTTGGTTGATTCTAATGAATATTTTGTAATTATGTGGTATCAGTCTTATTGGTCTGCAATTATTTATATCTGACTTTTCTCCTTTTTCGTGAATTAAAATTATTTCTGATGCTAGTCATTGCTTTGGAATTATCTCTGTTGCCAGTATACTATTATATAATTTGAGAAGTTCAGGTAAGAGTACTTCGAATCCAGTTTTAAAGAGTTCAACTGGTAGCTGATCTCCTCCAAGTTCCTTACCATTTTTCATCTGTTTTATTGTCTGTTCTATTTCACTGTTTGCAATTTATGGGATGTTATTCTCTGCAGGATTGTTAGTTGGATGTCTTCACGTTTTATGTAAATTGTTGGATCAAAGAATTTCTTTGCAATTTCAACTAAGCGATCACAAGGTTAAATAAGAAATCGAATACTTTTAAGTAGGAAGAAACCCAAAGGCTCAAAAGCTACCCTATAATAACGCCATGGAAGAAAAGGTCTAGTGAGTGACATTGAGTCTCCCGTTGTTTTTCCCTGCTGTTAATTATTCAATAGGTTTACTCCACGAGAATCTGGTAGTGTCTGGAAGTGAGACGAGATACTAAATATACGCAGAGCATTAAATTTCAGGCGTGTTCGGTATTTTTCTTATATTAATCGAATTTTTATTACTTCAATTAATAGAAATGAAAAGTAAATATCTAATGAAGTTGTCATTAATTAATTATTAATAAATTAACTGATAATATGTAAAATACAGACTTAAGAAACGTGCAGACCGACGTAAGAAGTGTTTCAAGAAACCTACTCACCGTGTCTAGAAATTCCACAATCTTTGTCATCATGTACAGCCATCCAAAGAAATTGCCCTGGAGAGAAAGAGAGAGAGAAAATCATAATAAATAATTTCGTAAATGAATTATTTACAATTTCTTTCGTATAAATTAAGAATGTCATATTCTCAAACCATTTCAGTCCATTTAATACAGTGGAACTAATGTTATTTATGGAGTTTAGTCGGTGTAATCTGAACCTGCTGCAACGTTAGATATTTCTCCCTCATTTGAATAATCTTTATATAGCTCAATAATAGTATTAATAATAAATAAAGTAATAGTTCTGATAAAAAAGCTATTATTATTACTACTTACCCTTTCAATACCTAAAGGGTGTCTCGTGGTAATCGGCGCACAGAAAAATGAATCAAACTCCACCCATAGTACAAAAATACTCTATGGATAGACAAAAAATATTAATTTAACGTAAGAAAAGCTTTCTGTAATTATTCAAACTGTTATGGAGATTGTTTTTTAACAGAGAAAGTATTTTTTTAAAGAAAATATATCACAGCTTTAAGAAAAGTGAAAACATTTAGGGTTGACGCCAAATACTCAGAAACTTTGTACTCCGTTACTTACTTCACAGAATATGACAACGCTGATAAAAGCCATTACGGTGTTGTAAGTTATCATTATGTTTTTCAGGTCAAATGGGTTTCGGTTCCTCATGAATATTGGCCCAACTTGGGAGAACCCTATGTAGCATGCAGTGATGGTAAAGACCATGTTCGAGTTGCCAACGAGAGGCCATTCGACAATACTTTCATCTGTAAAGAACAAAGGCAAATCTTATTGAAACAATGCGTTAAATATTCATCTTTTTAAAATGAAAGGGTTTATTTATTTGACCATATGAATTAAACATATGAATTAAACATTGCAGTGCAGTAAAATGTTTGAAAATTTAACTTTATACTGCACTGCAGTTCCTGATTGTGGTGATCGATTGATCCACAGGCTTGTATAGAGAAACTGTGGAATAAGAAAAATTTCTTGTCCATTTATACTCCACGAGATTAGTAAAGTAGGTAGCAGATGGTAGTAAGGTAGGACATATTGCTCCATGTGTATTATCTGTAAATTTCATGTGTTCTGTGGTCGATTTTCTGTTTGCTGGACGAAAAATCCGACTTTCCGGGAGAAAAAACCATGCTAACCTCGCCTGAGACCACTAACTTGTCCGCGTTGTGAAAAAGGCCTCCTGGGGAAAACGTAATTGCAGAAAATGGTGACACTGTTGCTGTTTACTTCCTAGCAAACGTCACACCACGGTACAACCTAAGGACCATGGTGTAATTGAAACCAAGAAAAGATTCCTTAGAAAGAACTTGATGAATTACTTTATTACGGAAGAAATGAATACTTTTTTGATTTTTGAAGACCTAAGCAATTAAATATGCTGCTCACAACAATTCTGCAGAGTGGATGAAAGGCTAAATTAAAAGGCCATTCAAAAATATTGCCTAATAACTGAGATCGCTGGTAATTTCGATTGGGAGACTCCTATGACACTAAAGAAATCATTATTGCCTATTGCAGATGCAAAAATTTAGAAGAAAATATTATCGTTGTTTAATGTTAAAATGAAACTTGAACTTAATCCAAAGTTGGAAATAGTCCACGCAGGCCAGAACATTTCTCCAGAAGAGGAACTGCATATTTTCCAGAAGAGGAACTCGTGGCCTTACCAGCTTGTTGTGAAACTGTAAGGAAGCCCTGAGAGCTGCAGAGACATCACTTCACTTGTGGAAAATCAAAATGACGCTAAATGTTTAAAAAATAAACTATTTGACTACTTTGCACACCACGATAAATAATTTTAATGAACGACAAGTTGCGAACAATTTACTGGATCCTTGATCCCAAAACCTTGCCAGGACAACAACAATGACAACAGCCTCACATTCAACAAACCCCTGGTACTATAGGATATTAGGTTTGTATTAGAGACTCTCTCTCTCTCTCTCTCTCTCTCTCTCTCTCTCTCTCTCTAGAGATGTGTCATCACCGGACTATCTGCAGATGTTGAGGACTCAGCTTGGAATTTTTACCCCGGGATTCTTTCCAGTCCAGGGCACACCCCTTCTCTAGTGATAGCATTTGTAGGATTAGAAAAAGAGTTCCCATAGGGGACCTCCTTTTCTAAGATCCCCTCTTTAGCTTCCTCTCTAATCCCAATTCTAAACTTCTCCCTACTTCATTTCTTGAAGAAAGTTACCCTTCAGATGTCTTTCCTACTGTGTCCTCATGTGGAATACTTCATTTCTTGTAATGCAATACGTTATTAATTGAAAATATAGAATCTAAAAAAATTAACATTTTTAAAATATACAAATTTGTAAAATTTCAACTCGATAGTTATTTTGTACTATTTTAAGAAATCTGATTTTATTTTTTTTTTATTAAACTTAAATTACATTTAACGTGATTTTTGTCATTTACTTGGTCACACACACACGCACACACAACGATATTTGTGAAACTTAAAATACAATGACACAGATTATGATAGTAGGTCAATTCTAAAATGCGCAACTAATTTCAAAAACCTGTCCAGAGAACTTTAAAACGCATCGTTGCTTAAGCTATGTTTTAAAGATTTTAATTTGATATTTAAATAATAACCACTAATTTGACATAATTTTTTTTAATTTACGCATTCTATCTTAGCTTACCAGGTGTGCCAAACATTGATTCCACTACGTTTGATTCGTTAAAAGACATCGGCCACGTATCCAACTACACGCACGAAGAAAGGAACACGACGCGTCTACTCTCTTGAATAACTAAATTCATTCGAGAAACAACCAATTTATAAAATAAATGTGTCTGTACAGAGAATCGATAAAAACCCAATAAAAACCCTTATGCGTCCTCTTGTTTCCCAACATGATAAAATTAAACGTGGGAAAATTACAGAAACAAAAATGATGATGGACAGATTAGATCTTTGGCGCATTGAATAATGTACAATGTCTGGAATGTATACCGCTCCATCTAGACCTTGCAGCTAGAAAATTCCCTTGGAAATTTAAAAATGTCCTGCTTATTCTGATGGGAAATTATATCGAAGACCAATTAGACGCTACTCGTGTACTTGTAACTAGGAGGCTGGGAGTTGGGAAATCTGTTTGTCAATTTTTTACACAAGTGCCACTTATCCTTCATTAAAACAAAGCAAGGTGCTTAGTAAACTGGACATTAACCTTTTGCAATAATTGTTTAAACGTGATATTATTTATTTTTATGCCAAGAAGTAACATCCAGCATTCTTAGCCAATGGTCTCGTAGGCTAGGAATGTAGGATTTGGCTTCTTGGTATGAAAGTGAATACAGTGACATTAGAAAGCAATATAATGGGCTAATAGTTAAATGTTTAAACAAAGTTCGGCAGGTTTTGTACAGAAGGAGGGGCATTGGGGTTCTGTCCCTCCTTCTGTGTACAAGATTGTCATAGATAAGACGAAAGTAGAGAATGTAGGACATAGAGTAATTGAGATTCAAGGAGACGAAACTATTATTGGCAAGTCACAATAGAAAAGACCTTGGAGAATTTTTTTTCCCAAGAGATTCTGAAGATTTAGATGATTATCATAGGAAAGTAATGACAGAGAATGATGAGTATATCGTGAGTGAGAGGGATACAGTTTCCGTGCGATGAAATGGAGGATGAAATCAAGGTTATGAAAGTCAATAAAGCTCAACATGATTGAAGTGAATGTAGCGAAAACGTTTTTTTAAGATAGGCCTCAAACTTTGAGGTTTTAAATGAATGGCTGAAAGAAGCTCGATTTACAGATATTTGGAAAGGTGCTGTCCGTCGATGACGCGATGATGTCCTGAAGAAAGATGTTCCAAATGATATAGGCTCATATAGACCGACTGAATTGTTGTCAGTTGTATAAAAATTATATCAGCGTTCAATAATTAAAATTTCAATCAGAATGCAGTTGTTAGCCGCATAAAGAATAGCCCTATTGAATATCTTTAAAGCGAATAGAGGAAGAACTTAGTCGAATGGAGGAAGAACTTAGTCGAATGATGCTCTGCATGTTTTATCCGAAAAGATTCCAGATGTTAGTGGCTAAAAGGAATAGTGATTATTTTGCAAGGAAACAAATCTTAATAACGTTAATGGAATAGAGGTGAGAGAGTTGGAGCGTACTCTACCCACCAGGATAGCTAGGAATAAAATTTCACAAAATATCTTTAGACTATGGCAGGATCAATGGGATAAAGCAGATCAGGGAAGAGACGCTTACAGATTCAACCCTAAGATGGAGGTGCTACATGGCTTCTGGGGGGACAGCTCAGAGAGTGAGAATACATTAGAATTATTGCATAAATTTAAAGCTAAAGTCACAGAATCCTTGAAAGGGTATATAACATTAGAAAAGAGAGGATATGGTAGATTCCGAGATGCATGAATAATGAACTACCAGTTTAATAGAGAAGAATTAGCTTAATAACACAGAAAAAGACATTATGGAAAAATTACAGAGCGACCAAAAGTACTAAAGTCTATAACAGCTACAAACTGAAATGTAAAAATACCACAGAAAATGTCAGGCTGGCAAAGACAGATTATGAGAAATAGCTGGCTAATATCGCAAAGAACAGGGACAAGAAGCTTTTCTTGCATGGCAGATTATGGAAAGTCCTTGGCGAAGAACGCAAAGAAAAGTACTAATGAATTCTTTGTTTATGTTAACACTAGAAGGAAAGGAATCAACAACATTGGTCCAATAGATATTGATGGTTTAACTATTGATGATCCTACTCAGGTTGCTAACAGATTGAACTGCTATTTTGCATCAACATTCATACATGAGGAATGGAGGTGCCAGTAGTGTATCAAATGCTAATGGGGACCTGCATGATTTTGTGATAACTGGGAGGAAATAGGAAGAGAGCATGCTGAAGTTAAAATGAAATAAGGCACTTTCGACCTAAAATGAAATCAAAATTAATTAAGGCATCTGAAGGGATCTATTAAATTTTATGAAAAGAAGCAGGTAAGCAAACCTGCAATATATAACAACCTATCCTGGATTCAGGGAAGGTTTCTATAGCTTAGATGTGTGCAAATGTGTCTCCTATTCACAAAGAGAGACGTGACCAATTAGAGAGATGTAAGCTTGATTTCTGTTCCAGGGGAAAATAATGGAATCAATGGTTAAAAAAGTCATCTGTAGGATCATCTGTAGATGGCGCGCAATCATAGTCCAGATGTGCTAGATGGAGAGACATCCAACGACATGGCTGTCAAAGGCACTACGTTGACGCCAAGAAGACACTCAGAAGAAACCTCTGCGGTATGTGTTCGAACGTTGTCCTGCAGAAAGTGACGTCAGGCACCTCAGTAAGAAAGGGAGGAACGATGGGTTCCAGAATTACAGCGACAAAGCGGGGAGTAGTCATATTGCTGTGGAACGACAACGACGACTGACTATGAAAACTGATCGCTCTCAACGCCACAACATCAACAGGGCTCGCAATATTGGATTCAACAATGGTTCTAGGATCACTGCTTTAAATAGGTATTCAGATAGTATTATTTATTCGATTAACTTCAGACACAAATCCATTCTAACTTAACTATTTTCAGCGTTCCCGTGTTTATCCACACTAACTGATGATTTCGTGGATAAACATGGGAATGCTGAAAAATAGTTAAATTAGAATGGATTTGTGTCTGAAGTTCTGTCCAGGAAAGAGAAGAAAAACCGTAGTTAAAAGCTTCATGGATTCATTCAAGACATAGGGGAAGGCCTTTGGGGGATAAATGTTATCAGCGTAGTCTTTCCCTAATGGTAGAAGAATTCTTCTTTTTAGAGTTGGAATGTGATTCTCTAAGGACTCTTGAACGATATCATTGCAGAATCTTTAAAGGATCGGCGGAGCTGAACTGATGTTCAGGTACCGCCCTACGTGAGATGCATATGTCTACTTTACATGAGTCCTTAAAGGTTCAGGGGCACTGTTAGTCAGAACAGTCTGCGCGGATTGCACAGTGATATCGTCACCGTCCTCCCCACACCGCGTGGAAAAGGACCGGGTTCGAATACCGTCGATGACGCGAGGAACTTTAATGGGTTTTTTTCACTCCCTGACTGAGTTAGTCGGTCTCAGGCGTAGATAGAAAGGTTTCCCCCCACCAGAAACTGGGGTTCTACGTCCAGCAAAACAGGCAAATCGATCTGAAGAACACACGCAATTTACAGACACAATACAATGAAATGACCAAATCCATGGGATACCTGGTTCCTGGGCAACGCGACGATGTCACCCCTCTCGCTAATGAACGAACTCGCCGCTTGTCAGGTATATGGGCACACTGCATTCACGTAGATGGCAATTCGATGTGAATATGTACACCGATGAGCCAAAACATTATGACCACCTACCTAATATGGTGTTGGTCCTCCAAGTGCAGCCAAAACAGCTCGTACCCGGCGAGGCATGGACGCTACAAGATTTCTAAATGTGTCTTGTGGTATCTGGTACCAACACGTAACCAGCAGATTTTTTAACTCTGTAAGGTCCGTGGTTGAGACGCCACAGATCGGAGTTCCTGTTCCAACTTAAACCAAGGATGCTCTATGGGATTGATGTTTGGGGGATGGTGACGCCAGGGCAGTACCTGTAAGTCTTCCTCATGTTCCTTCCGCGAACCTGTCTCGAGCAGTCCGGGCGGTGTGTTGCGTGGAGTATTATCCTGCTGAAAGACGGCACCGCCAGAGGGGAAGACCGTTGCCACGAAAGGGTGCACCTGGTCAGCAATAATGTTTAGGTAAAGTGTAAAGGGTGTTCAGGGTCTAACGGCACCAGGGGTTTTCCACAGATCCGCGTAGCTTCCAATGTGGGTGTCACAGTTCACTGTTAAGGCCAGATATTTAAAAGTGTGTGGGCTATGTATATGTGTAGTTTTAGCTATTGGGGCCCCTATTGGGACCCACTGTTGCCCACACTTGGCCTTATGGAGGCAGACAAGGTACCTTGTAACTCTATATTTTACTCTGGCAGGCCGTATTTAGTGTATAGGTAGAGTAGGGGAGGGAGACCGAAGATTGCGGGGTGAGAGGTAGAAATATGGGGACGATAGAGAAGCGAACCCATTATGGTCAGTGAGCTGACCCAGTCCCCATCAGGAGGAAAGAGAGGGAGGGAAAAGAGGTCTTCTTCCCCCCACAAAGGAACAGGAGTAAAGGCACCATGCAAGGGAGCGCGGAGCATATCGCCCAAGTGGCGTGCCAGGGGCAAATCACCTCACGCCATCGTCATTGGTTAACATCTGGTCCCCGTAGGTGTCCACGTCTGTGATGAAGTCAGTGTCACGTTGGTTTGAGTCCATCAATGTCAGGTCCGACTGTGCTGTCTACCTGCCGTCCGTCATGCTCCAGCGGTTGATATCAAATCGTTCGTGACCTTAGCACTTATTACTGTCATGTCCAGGTCAATGTCAAGTCCGGTAGTATTGCCATACATAGGACTTATGTCCAATCTAGTGCAGTTGTCACATTTATGGGGATATATCAGTGGCGTTCCACAACAGTAAGTGTCCTCCGCCGCGTGAAGAGCTCCTGGGCCAAGTCGAAGAATGCAAAATATTCCTCCTTTGTGTCTAGCAGGTGGTGTTTCTGTCCTCTGAGTAAGTAGGTCAGTTTTGTTATCAGGATGTTGCGGACGTCGTCATAGAGCTGGCAATAATACATGAGGTGCTGCCGGCTCTTCAGGCCTCCGCAAACGCAGGAAGTGTCCTCTTCTATCCCGAGGAGGGACAGCTTAGCGTTGATTGCTCCGTGCTCTGTTAAAAGATATGTTGTCCGCAGTCCCGGTGAACACTAGCCCAGTGCCTTGGGGAAGATCCGGCCGACGTCGGGGACAAATTTCCTAGTAATTTCTCCAGTGTGGGAGTGATTCCATCGTTCTTGCCACATTTGCACCAAGCAAGCTTGCAGCCTTCTCTTTTCTGAAGTGCGATCATTTGCTGGGTCCGTAGTGTAACCGAGGCAGTTTAGCTGAAACCCTTGGCTAGGTGGTGTAGTAGCCCCCCTGTGCACTATCTCCAAATTCAGAGGGAGGACTCCCGCAAGGATATGCAGGGCGTGTGTGTTTGCTGTGCTGCACTCAAGGGTTGTGGTGAGGAGAATTGTTTTTTGAGTGGAGCAAAATAATTCTTTTGTTGTCGGCAGACGTGGCTTTCTTGTACCACGCTCCAGCGGCATTGGTGATTATGGGAGCGAAAATTTCTTTGAAAAAAAAGATAGCGAGTTCACCGGCCGAGGCCCCAGACCCATCTGGCCACCCTGGAGATAAGTGCAGTGTAAGCTCTGATTTTAACCCTTGTATATTTGAGATGGTCTTGGAAGGAGAGGTTCTGATCCAGCATGACTCCTAGGTACTTGAGCTTGGTGAATTTTATTGTTACTTGGTTGATTTTTATCTGGGGAGGTTGCCGGATGTCTAGCTTTCCCTTCGGCAGGATTGAGTTGGTTTTTGCTGGGAAAATATTTGGTTAATTCTTTTTTGCCCATTCTTGCAGTGTGTGTTCATGGCTTGGTTAGTTAAGTTTTCAAGCTGGGCTCTGGATTTTGCAACCACTGTGAGTATGTCGTCGGCAAAGGCTTGGGATCGCACTTTACCGAGGTCGAGGGTCAGGAAAGCATCCAGGACCACATTTTATAGTAGCATGCCCAGGACAGAACCCTATGGACAATCGCCGCAGACGGTCCAAGTGAGTCCCCGGAAGGGGCATTGACGGCGATTGATCTGTCAGTAAGGTAGTTCTTGACTGTGCGGTAGAGAATTTCCGAGACCTCAGCGGTCCGGAGCCTTGCCAGGACACTCGGCCACCATAGGGAGTCGAAGCCCGGGAATTGTTCACAGAGATCACTAGAAGGTACTTCTTGTTACATCCATTGGCTGGATTCAGCAAATGCTGGAGGGCGTCCTTGGCAGAGGATCCCATCTTGAAACCAAACTGGTTAAACGAAACAAGGCCTGCCTCATTGTATTGCTGTTGGAGTCGGTAGAACAGTAGGCGCTTGAAGAGCTTGCTGACCCCAGAAAGCAAAGCAGGCTATTGGACGATATGAGTGGGAAAGATATGGGGGATTTGATGGATTCTTCAGTGTAAGTTTAACATTTCCAATTTTCTAAAGCAGTGGGAAGCAGCTGGTCTGAAGGCAGGTATTGAATGAGTTGAGGAATAGATCGGAAGCGATCTCCACTGTCTTTTTCACTGTTTCGGGTTCGAGTAGGTCTTGTCCTGGGCATTTGTTCCCTTTGATGTGTGCTGCAGCATTGATGAGTTCCTCCCTGCTGAAAAAGGCAGTTCAGCTGTCTGAGTTCGGCAGTCCTCATTTTCTTGTCATATAAGCAGTTGCTCACTGGTTGTTGGGTCCGCTTCCAGCTTGAAGGCTGTGTTTAGGTTGTTGACTACTGAGTGCTCCCAGGTTGTTGTCAGATCTCCATTTATAGTCTTGTTGCCACGTTGACTTCGCCCCTGAAGAGTTTGTTAGTGGCGATTCTGTAAACCATTTTTTCCCAAGACTGCTGTTTACTTTTACGGATTTGCGCCTTATATGCATTTCTGGCTTCCCTATATTGCTGGTGGAGGGCTTCAACCTCCACAGCTGGGCATGTTCTTCTGGCCCTTTGAAGGGCTTTTGCATCGCGTTTTGGGTATCTTTTCTCAGCCGTTGTAGGTTCCGGTTCCACCAGGGCATGGCTGCCGGGGTTGGATTTCTCCTAGGTATGGCAAGGTCGCTGGCTTGTGATCAATGTAGTTGTCTTCATTTGGAGCTGGTTGAGGTTCTCAGTGGTTTAAAGTTCCTCTTGGTTCTCCTGCACTGCAGCAGTCAGGGTGGTTCGAGAGAGTTCCCAGTTGGCTTTCTTGATAGACAAATCTGTGCAGCATTTGTCTGGGTGTAGGTGCTCTGTTGAGTGAGCGGGTAAGCTGGAATGTTAGGGCTCGATGATCGGAGATGGTCCAAGCATCTTGGATCCTCCATCCAATTATTTTATTTGCTATATTTCTGGTGACCATAGAGACATAAATGGTTGCCTCCCACAGTGTGTTGCAGATTGTAGGCAGGTCGTTTGGAGATTTGGAGACTGCGAGTGGGGCACTGACAGGAACTCCTGCAACATCTGGCCATTCAGAGTCCTTTGATGGTCAGCTGTGTGGCTATGCCACAATGGTGACCTGCAATTAACGTCCGCTATAATGATTATTTTGGCACTTGAAAGAGCGTCCAGAACAGAGTGGAGGTACCGAACCGCAAATGTGATATCCTTTCCTGGGAGGCAATATAAGGTCACCACGTAGAAGTCTCCCAAGGGCGGTGATGATATGGGCGCAAGCAGCCCAGGGGGTGTCATTTTCTGCCTGGATAGTTTTATAGGGTATCGTCTAACCGCCTTCACATGTGTGTATGGTTCTTGCAGAATTAGCACAATATTTTCTTCCTCTGCTTTCAGTCTGACCTGATCGACCACTGCCTTGGCTCTCTGAGCGTTAATTTGTAAGGATCTAACCTCATTGGTGTTGAACTTCTTAAGGCGTGTCCTCATAGTTTAGTGTTGCTTGGTTCAGACTCTTCGCTTTAAGGTACACTGGGCATTTGGCATCTCTAATTGAGTGCGTGGGATTTATTTTTTGACTCTTACAGTTGGCGGAGGTCTGTTGGGTATTTTTGTTAGGGCACGTGCTGTAGTTGTGACTATTCTCTGAACAGTGGCCGCACGTTGGCACAGTCTGAGTGCAGGTGTGGGTTGTGTGACCAAATTTCCAGCACCTGAAACACTTGGGCACAGCCACGTGCTCTCGGAAGTGGTGGCTGCCCCAATTAACAAATATTCTAGCCTGGCTGTTTAACACTTGCCTTGTCTCCGGTACTAATTCTATTACCCAGTTATTATGACTTTTATCTTTAGTCATGGTGCAATATTTATGTGTGAGTAAGGTCTGTGCATCCTGATCCTGAATATGATTTTTTAAGTTCCACTAGTAGACTTCTTCGATCAGTGGCCGCTTTAAGTCCCAGTTCGGGTATTTTAGGATTTCTTATAATTTCCTGCTCTTCTTCTTTGGTTTCAATCTCTATTATTATGCTTACATTCCTGTTCTTTCGGGCTGATTTTATTCTGATAGTTTTAAACTCCTCATCCAATTTACTCATTATTTTGGTTTTTAGCTCTTCACTTGAGTTGTTGTTGTTCGTGGATGTTGGTCGCAGAACAACCCGGTTGGATTGCGTCAGTAAGGTTTTGGTTTTGCTAGCAGGTGCAATTTCTTTGTTGTTCCATGCAGCATCAGGTGCAGTCCTCAGCGCTTGTGCATATGAGGGAGCGCGCTGTAGCATTTGATTTGCTTCCCCAGACTGGAGGGCCTCGGAGTTTCGCTTTGGCCTGCTTGCAGTCAAGGTTTGTCTGTTGTAGGATTGTCTCTAGTTTCGTCCAAATAGTCACAATTTTACACCTTTCGATTATCACAGAGTTAATACTGTAATCCGTATTTATTAGTTGTGAAGATCTGCCGGAAGAGAAAGAGATTCCTTTGCACTTCGACTGGTTAGCAGACAAGTATGGAGAATAGCACTTGAAATAGTGAAGGGACCTTCTTCCGACTCTTTTCAACCATCGATGGATCCAGTATTCGGCGCTATAGTGTTTCTTCAGGTAAGTTTCAGGGCAGAGGACCAAATGGACGATGCGTAGAGAGGAAAATACATGAGAGAAACGAATGGATTGCATGCCTTGCTGAAGGAACATTTCCTGACTTGTGGAAAATTTCAACACTCAAGTTAATCCTAAAACACCAAAAAACCACCTCAAGGCATTAGCCTTGCTTTTTGTTTTGGCCAAACTCCAAGAAAGACTTTTGCTCTCCCGGCTCACCGACTACTACACAGAGCAACAATTACCATCTCCGCATCGATTTGGATTTAAAACAGGCTGCAGTACAGAAGATGCTGTCCACGGATTAATCCCTCTAGCTACCCAGACAGAATCTAAATAATCTCTAGCCATAATGGTGGACTTTGATGGAGCCTTCGATCGACTATGGTGGCCCAGCATACTTCAAAGACTTTGGCAGGCCAGGACATCTGGCAGTCTATATAACAGTATAAAGTCCTACCTCAGCAATAGAACAGTGTAGGTAACCACCAAATACCAAACAGTCACCTCGAATATATTGCGAGGATGTCCTCATGGCTCTGTCTTTGGGTCATTTCTTTGGTCCATTGCCTTGGACGAGTTCCTGGGGATGGATCTTGGCGAGATCAAGCCCATGGCCTTTGCTGATTATCTCTTACTGGTTGTTCATTCTGGTACAAGAGTCACATTGGAAGTACAAGCCAACTTTACATTGGGAAAACTTCAAAACTGGGCTGCCATGCACAAATTAACAATCTCAAGTAAAAAAACAAAGTCAATCCTTCTAAAAGGAAAGCTCCAAATCGGAAGGCCACCAGTAATGAAAATTAACATCACCCCGATCCGTCTCTACATAAAAATGAAGTATCTCGGCGGCTTGTATCTAAACACCAACTTATCCTTCCACCCCCACTTAAAATACCTGCCAGCTAAGATCCGAAAATACACTGCAATGATAGGGCGGATTAGTAGAGCGGATTGGAGCCTAAAGAATAAAGCTCTATAATTAATATATAAGGTAGTATATGTCCCAATTGTGTGCTATGGAGCCTCCATCTAGTGTGAAAAGGCAATTCTGGAAAGGAACAAGGCAAGCTTAACTCCATTCAAAGATGTATGTTACTATCGGTTACCAGTACGTTCTGTACTGTCAGTACACCTGGATTACAAGTCATTGCAGGATACCTACCTCTCTATCTGGAAGTTGTCAATAGGGGTCTCTTCCAGCGCCTGAAGAAGGGAATCCCGATGCATTTGTTGAATCTGCAGTTGGACCATGCAAATGACCCTAAAAAGAAAAGAAGAAAAATTGCAGACCACTTAAAAAACCTCTGGCAAGAAACATGGGATACGACGCCGAAAGGTGCAATCACCAAAAGGTTTATTCCCTCAATAAGTCGGACTTCCCCAAATCCTTCTCCTTGGTACTCGCCTCGATTGCAAGTCACCTTCCTGCTTACAGGCCATGGACCGTTCCAGCAAAAATTAACAGCCATGGGAATATATTAAATAAGCCATACTGCCACTGTGATGAAGAGGAGTCATGGGAACATCTTATGTACGAGTGTCTCGCTTACGAGAATGCCAGACTTCAATTCTCACAGAGATTCAAGGAAACCTCCGCAATCAGGAGTCAACTTTACTTCAAGAAGAGGCACATTGGAACAAGGTAAACCTCCAGCAAGGTACAAACCTACAAGGTAATCCAAGGTAAACCTCCAGCAAGGTAAAAACCTACAAGGTAATCCAAGGTAAACCTCCAGCTGCTAATTTGGTTAGCACAATGCTGGTTCGTCGCGGTAGTTGGAGCACAGTCATATATGAAACTTTCTGGCAGTGCAGACAGGCCAGACAGCAAGAAGAGCCCATATTGTCCCTCAGATTATTTATTAAATATTTTCTTGTAGAGATAAGGAAGTAATTATTCCACTATATAAAGCAGTTGTGACAGCACATTTAGGCCAGACATAGCTGAGTGGTCAGGAGGGAGTGCAGTAGCACATGCTCTTTGAGTGGACGGTGGTTGAAGCCCATGACTGCTAAATACGATATTAAAATTGCATTCTTCAATTATTGTAAACTTCTGTAACCTGGTGGTCGTGTCGGAATATAAACAAAAACAAGAAACAAGGTGATGTGTCCAAGAATGACCTAAGTGACAGTATATTGGTTTTGCCACTTGTCTCATTTGGAGAGGTCTGGGTCCGAGTTCTTCTTGAGGATTCCTCCATATCACTGGGGGAATTTCTCAAGTGCGTTTCCATTGGAAATATAATTAGCTGATCTAAGGCGAATGGAAGAGAATTTCTAAGTGAGTGAGTTTCTAAGTGAATTTCAGGCCACAGAACATGCAAATTGGCCTGTGAATACACGCTTCCACAGACACGGATTTGAACGAGAAGTTTCGGTCCAGTTAAAATAATAAATTGAATTTGCACGGGAATCTCCATTTAACAAAATGGAGATCATTGGGATTTAAATTCGTGATTCACAGAAAATATTCAACATGCGTATAACTTTTGATTTTGCCTTGTGATATCTCTAATAATGGGAATCGCAGGAAGATTGTTTAAATTATTTTTTCCCCGTAGAAAAGTGTAAAAAGGAAATAATTTGTTAAGATAAAGAAAATGATAAATATTCATACTGAAGTATTGCATAAACCCCACATCCTTGCTTGTTAAAAATGTCCTTGGTACTTTAGTTTCGTAATAATCTCATTACGGTTAGAACATAACTAAGGGACACAAAGGTTTTTCTCAGAGCCTGCAGGAAGGTGAGGAAACGAAACCGATCCAGTTCTGTCACATAATGAAGAAAAATTCAGTCTTGGATTTCAATGTCAGAACTTGTCGAGAAGTGGGTTGGAAAATAAGCCAGTGGACAATGGTTGATGTGACACAGTTATCATAATAATGATAAAAGTAATGAATAAAAATGTCATTAAACTTTAGAAATGTCCACGCCCTTCGTGAATATATCGATATTGGGTTTCAATTCATCCAGTGTGAGGGAACTGGAGTTATTTTTTCATGAAACGAGCGCCACCAGTTTCATGGAAACTGGTTACTAATTACTGACGTTTAGTATTTGGGGAATCTGGATATTTTTCTTCAACCTGGGCTTTGACGGTCAAAGTCTCTTATCAAGCAAGGCTTCCCTGGAATAAGAAGGCTGCTTGGCACGAGAAAGTCAGACGAGATGAAACTGGTTCAAAATTTGCAGGGAATCGCCGGAGAGAAAAAAAAATCGCTAAAGTCAGACCTACCTCACCATGGTCGCAGTGACGGCTGAAGCAGAGCGTAGCGCCATCTGCTTCAGCCGTCACTGTGAAAAACTACCAACTTCCAACTTCCAAACTACCAACCACCACTGAATGCAAAAGTCAAAGCTAAACAGGTCCACCTCCATAGCTGGATGAAGATGAGAAGTTGAAATATTGAACATGCTGTATGGAGTGTGGCACAGGGTAAAGTAACTCACGTTCAAGTCTTAGGCAGAGAGGTCGGTTCTGAAATTCGAAGACAGTCTCCAGAGGACGACAGACTACCCAACTCAACCAACTGGAAGTGCTTCCTGCACAACTATGCTAGTGACCACCGAGGAAGGAAGAAGAAGCCAATGCATAATATGGAGCATCCATATGAATACGTTCATCATTCGAGAATATTACGAAATAATGAAGCAAGTTACAACGTACAGGACGAAACTACACGTCAAATGGTTGAAACGGTTCCCGACTGTTCAGGTCATCGAACAGCGAAAAGCTGACCACAGACGGGCCATCGTCAAGAAGAACCTGATAGCTCCTGAAATGTGAGTGACCGACTACAAAGAAAAATGAATACGGGCACAACGGGACCAGAACTGGAAGAGGAACAGCAAGTAGAAGAATTACAACCCGTAGCAGCCGAAGGGTAAACAGACGCGGTCGTAGTATCCAGAATGGGAGAAAGCCTTAGCAGAATTCCAGGAAAAGAACTGCACAAAGACATACGCCATACAGAAGCAGAGACCCAACAGAATCCGGTGGCAAGTCACATTTTTATTTATTTATTAATTAAAGCGATCCCAGCCAACCTATGGCAACCCTGCTGTCAGTTACACATAATTTAGCAGTACTGTGACATACGATTGTTCTGTTTGCCCAAGTACAGGTAGGGAACACTTGCCATGACCAAAAAAGATAGATATGAAAAAAACTGAGGATAATCAAATTACATAAAAATAAATATACATATATTTAAATTTCAGACAAAGTCCAAACTTCATCGCAAAGAGTCTGTTCAGAGTCTTTTGGAAAGCCAGCAGCACAAGGAGTTGGAGTTATCACCGACCACCTCGACATGCGAATAATACCGGATTATCTCAACAACAACAAAGTGACACTAGACACCATCCGCGCAGCCATTTACTTTGAGACTGTAGCAGTCACCAGAATGAACGTAAGAAAAGCCAGGGACAAACATAACACAAAATTCACAGAAAAGAAACCGCCAGCCAGGGAAAGAAGGGTACAGAACTAGGTAGGAGGGATAAGAGTGAAGATATGACAACTCACCAGTTGGGTCAGTTGGACTATTCTCACGCAAATATAAAATTGAGTCTTTAGCTAGTCCCCAGGATTAGCTGAAGACTGAATTTTATATTTGTGTCCCCTCCCGCTAGTTCATATCTCATTGTTAATTACAACTAATTACCACTTCTGTGATAGCATTTAATAATATTTGAATATTAGCCTTTAAAAGTTGTTTTATATATCGAGCCTAAAATCCATGCTCATCAAGATTCATTCAAAATTCCTTATAATAATCGAGCGAGATTTGGAATTATAAACCTCGTTCCGGCATTTATCACGATGATTAGTGACTAATCCAATAGTCCTTTGAACTTTCTATTGAAGTTTAATTTCTTTTTTAGGTGTGGTTTCAAGACCAGAATACAATATTCCAAATGAGGTTTAACCATCATCTAGTACAGAGTCACAATGTCGTCCTTCTCCCCCTTTCTAGCAACAGTCCTATAAATCATGGACAAGCCACCCTATGCCCTCCTAGCTTACCACTTTAAAATCATCAGATTTGACAGTTTCCTTGGTTACCCTTGTAAACATCATTTAAGAAAATTAGAAACAGGAGGTACCCAATCCATCTGTTAAAATAAGGATTTTATTTTATTAGGAAATGCACTGAACTGTTACAATAATCAGTCAACTGGCTAATGCACGCGTGGAATTGAAAACACAAACGTTATGAGATTTTTAAAATTTTCTGTCATTCTAGATCACAAAACTCAGCCTGTTTTAGTTACAATCACAATAATTCATTTAATCCTCCGTTAATGGATTTAAATCACGAGCCATTATTTTAGCCGCGAGAGACAATCAGGGATGAAAAGTATCTTTGTCTATTTATTTTTTAAATATAAACCCAACAATCATTGAAGCCCAAACGTATTTTTATTCATTGAATTGTCAATCACGAAGTGCCGACCACTCGGTCGTAAAGAAATTGGCCAATTTATTGAAAGTGGAGTCAGTAATTACGTACGCTTGAATGGTTGCAGGAGGAAAAGAGGGTGTTGTGTTTGTCGCCATAGCTTGGTGGAATGAAACAGCCTCAGACTGGTTTCGCAGACGCAGAACAAAAAGGAATGTACCAGTAGGGAAAACCGTGTTACTAGTGTGATGACACATTACAATAGAGTTCGAAAATCTCATCAGATGTTGGGATTAAATATTTGAATGTTCTCGCAATTTTGTTGAGAAATAGACTATATATATATCTAAACCTACGTCTCGTTAACTTTTGATTCACTGTAGGGGCAATTCTTACCGATTTTCCAGTTTATAAAATTCCATTGAATTCAGTAGTTTTTTCATTCGATCACATGAATCCGATTAACTTTTGGTATCAATTTACTGTTGTCCTTCTTCTTATTGTTTTTTCCCTCCTTCATTAGTTTTTCTGCCCGTGACGGGTACTGGAACCAAGTGTATGGGGTGGTTGGTTGTGTCTAGTTATTATTATTGTTAGTCGAGGAATTCAATTACTGTCCTACAGGTGTTCAGGATTGCGGCTTTCTAGAGTTCCATTAAGTGTTGTCTGGGAGGCCGATGGCGGATACGTTCTTATCAAGGCTCTTTGGCACCATGCCGGTGGTTGACACGATGATCGGGGTTGGTCTTTTCTTGTTCCATATGCCACCTTGACTTCCTGACTTACACTGTGTACTTCCTGATCTTTTCCTCGTAGGTTTTCTGGAGGTTGCAGGTGTTGGGCACCGCCATGTCAATCAGATAGGTAGCCATTTCCTCCTTGTCGATGAGGGCTATGTAAGATCTCTTATGCGGAATCGTCTTGTCCGTCCTTATGGCACGGTCCCAGTACAGTCTGTGAGTAGTGGTCTCTAGTGAGGCCTAAGGCTTTTGTAATATGCTGGTATTTTTGTGCTAGCTTCTGATATCTTATCCTGGTCTTGGCCATGAGTGTACTCTGTCTGGTTGATCACCCTGCATGCTACGGTGATGTGCCGGATTATTTTTGTGCCCAGATGGCATCGACAACGTGTGTTATCTGTTACTGCGGGGTCCTTAGGGATGTATTTCTGTAGTTCCTGCTGTTGATCTCCTGGACTTGGATGGCGAGCATGAATCCTTCTTTCCTGGGGAAGAGACTTCCGTTCGTGAGCAAAGCGTTGGAAGCCATCTTATCTTATTATTGTTATTATTATTTAGCATAAACATCGGCCTGAAGTAGATGAACAGTCAGTGCAAGGTTGCAGCAATAAATGCGGTAGTCGAAATGATCAAAGTCCAGGTGACTGCTGAATACAGGACTGTATTCATTTTCAAAATGATTATAATTTCTAGTTTTCGTTTTATTTCAAAAAATTATACACAACAGGGAAACCATTTATTTTGTGTCGCAAAAGAAAATGAATTCATTCACCTAAAAATTGCGCAAAACAAAACAAATTCTATGTCAGATGAAAAGATAATGACAGTACAGAGGAAAATTATAACATCTTTAAGAAAATATTTATACTGTTTACAAGGTTGTATAGGAGAAAACTTGGCAAAAAAATAAAAAACTGTTTGCATAGATAAATTTTACAGGGGACACAAAGCAATGTCGGGTTAGAGTGTGAATATTTGGAACGTGAGTTGTCATGGCGAGTCGTTTCTCGAATCAACCGCATGGCTTGTTTTTATGTCAACGTTAGGGAAAGCACGGGAGAGTCAAATATCTGTAAACTAGTTCTCACTAAGAAAGCAAGTTTATCAAAAATATGCCGGTTTACCAAGCGATAGCGAGGAGTGATTGCAATGTAATAAAATGAGTAGAATACGTATGAATGTTTTGGTGATCAAAGGTCAGGCATTTATTGGCAAGAAGTGAGACCATGGTAGACTCGATTATTTTTTAAGCTCTTTTAACCGGAGCTATTGTATATTATTTCATCATAATACGTTATTTGAAGTATTTATGGGATTTACCAGGGAACCTACAATCATTTTCATTCCAATTGAGAAGTACCACAAAAGAAAGATGCCACAAATTTATGAAAAGCGAATTCAAAATCTACTGAGGGTGAGAGAACCAGATGTATATTATCTCGAGGTGGGATAATATACATCAGGTTATAATGAAAAAGGCGAAAGGTAAAAGGATCCAATCATTACTAATATTAATCTGATTATCATTACCTTAAAGGATTATTCTCCTGAACTGGAGGAATGGAAATGTTTCCACATTTCCATTCCTCCAGTTATGTTGACCTGTTATGCTACTGTAATGTAACCATGGAATCCATGGTTCCATGGTTACATTATGAAATCAAAGATGAAAAAGGACCATCTCTAGAAGAAGGAAAACCTGAGTAGTTTTAAGCATGGTTGCTTGCCTGACTTATCAAAACCTTTATAATGTCGTCATACCTGCAAACTGGTATGACGAGTTTATAAAGCAGTTGGATACGAAAAATAACATTGACATTATAGGATTTTAATGAGGTTCTTGATTCAGTTACTCATGAGAGATTATTGTATAAATTAGATTAAGAATTGGAGTAGCAAGTGGGATCTCTCGTGGATCAGTGCCCAGACTTCCCTTGTTTCTTGTCTTCCTACTTTATATTGATGAGGGAATACAGGGAAAGCTCTCAAATCAAATTTTGCCGACGATTTAATTATCAGGAGGGTGGTGAACGATTGATATCGGTCTATGCTGCTGCTTCAAAACGATTTGGACTGACTGCAATTATGGAGTGAAAAATGGCAAGGTAATATGTTACTAATCTGACACTGACTAACTCAGCCTTGTGAAAAAAATCTATAAAAATTCCTCGTATCATTGACAGGATTCGAACTTAGGCTTTTTGCACCCAGCGTGGTAGGATGGTGATTACAACCACCGTGTTGCCTGCGTGGACGATAAATAAGGAAAAATGGTGTTATGATTTTGGTAACTTTTGGATTCGCCTCTAGGCACGCGACATTTCCAGTATAATGTTTGGCACTCTGCAGGAGATGTTTGACCAACCTTAGAAGAAGAGGTCTTCAGAGTTTAGAAAGTGCACACTTTGGGGAGGGGATGAACTATTTTATTATATTTGTTTTGAATACGTCAACCATATAGATCTTTAGTTACTTTATTATCATTTATACTATCTTTAGTGTACTTTTCTATCTTTTGTACAAAATGAAAATGCAAAATGAGTGTTTTTATTTTTCCAAAGACAAAACGTTTTTCGCACATGAACAATTAAAAATTATTTTATTTCAACCGGTACATATTTTGCATATAATATTTATTTATTTTTTTGTACACTGTACAATATCAAACGCTGAAACTGTCACGTGTAATATCGGTGCGTATTTTAATAAATAAATAATAAAAATATAAATAATATAATAATAAAAACTAAAATAATAAAAATGAACGAAATGAATATGTTTATTTATTTTAATAAATAAATAAATATATCATATAATATCGCTATGATAGATCATTGAAATAGTGGAATTAAGAAGTTTTCTAATGAAATCCCATACAGCGAGATTCTTTTCTCCTTATTGCACTGATATCTTTAAATTCGCATATCTCCTATATCTGTTTGGTTGAATTCACAGATGGAAAAAAAATCTCCTAGTTTTCCATTTGATTTTGCAAAGAGGGAATGGATCAGCTTTGAAGGAAGCTTTAAATTATCGTCGCCCTAATCTTATTATTAACTGGAGTGTTCATGAATGACTGCAGGGTCGGGCTTATTTCCTTTCTCCTGCACGAAATCCGGATGACAAGAATTCACAACTGAATTTCTGAGAAGATCCACTTTCACGCCCTTAACGTAGGCCTGAATGTAGAAGTTGATGAACAGTCCAAGGAACACTCCATTTGTAGTCACTATCATCACGCAAAGTATGGCGGGATAGCCACAGTTTTGAAATAAAAGAATCTGTAGGTAGTAGACACAGAGAAGGAACAGCTGGAGCTGAAAAAGAAAAACAAAACTCAATAAAAATCGAATTTATCGTTATAAAAGTTATAAAAATGGTATAAATATATATTTTTAGGATTCGTATTAGTTTTATGATGGATAAATGATGGAAAAGAAGTGCACTTTTTGCTCCATCTGACATAAGGGAAAAAATCTCAATCACTCATACCTTCTTCCTTTACTAAAATGTCATCATCCAATTCCATTTTGAACCGTACCAAACTTTAGCCCTCGACCACAGAAGAGGCAATTTATTCCAATAATCAACAGTTAAAAAACATTACGAGTTTGAGTCTCCCTAAGATTTATATTTGTGATTACAATTTCTTACTAATAAACTATGGTTTTCAGTATAGAATAGATTACCATTATCATAACTCCGATGTGTAAACCTTTGTTAAAAAAAAACATAGCCTGTCGAGAAGCAGAAATTACAGTAAATAAATGTTTGTCATGAAATGGCTGTAAGCTTTTCTTTTTATCAGCTTATAGCTTTAAAAATTCCTTTAAATATGGTTGATTTGTAGCGTTATCAATTCTCATGGTAATGGTTGCAATATCTCGAAGACGAGATATTGCATTGAGGATGAAAAGGAAAAGCCCTACCTCATTATCATAAAGCTTCAAGAAGGCAGCAAACTTTAATGCAAAACCTTTAGTTATTCGCTAGAAACATTCCCACGAAGGCTATTAACTTCAGGCTTTATCTTGTGGCTTTAACATGCGTTCCAATATGTAACTTCCAATAAAACTAACTTAGTTTGCATTTAAGAAAGAATTTCCTGGGTATTCTTAGAGGAGAGCATTTCCCCACTTAAATCTATCTTCATGTTTTATTTTTCTACTTGCAGAACTCATTGAACGCTGTCACTTAACTCACTTTGCTTCTTCGATGCCATCCAAAAAAATGGAAATTTCATTTTATTCAACCATTAATTGTTGTCTTCTGTTGCTAAGACATACAGCGCCACCGACGGGTAGTGGCGAAAACATTAAACATGAGACAGCTTTGTTTCCTCTTTGGAAGTTGGGTAAAGTACGAAGACTTTCTGCAGGCGGGTCAAGGTCATCCACTAGCTATTCCCTGACGTGTTTACGCTACAATTGCACCCTGTTCTCCTCAACAAACTGTTGATCTACGAGATCAACAGTTTGATCTAGTAAGAAACGCCCCGCTTACGTTCAACAGTCAGAACCACGAATTATATGGGCGAAAGGTATATTGAATTCAACTTCCTCACCACTTTCTCTTCAATATCATTCAAGAAGATTACAAACAGGAGTGGCTTCAATACTGATCCCTGGGGCGTTCCTCCTTAGGAATGGCCATCTATGATTACTCTCTGTTCCCTATCTATAGCCAGCTGCTGATCCAAAGAAAAAATTCCTAAAAATAACATCAAATTTCTCCAGTTATAAGAGGAACAGTATCAAACCTTTACCGAAGTCAAAGTAAATAACGTCAAAGCTGTTTCTTTCGTCTAACCGTTTTAAGGCTGAAATAATAATTAACTAGACTGGCAAGTCAAGATTTTTCTTTCAGGAACTCATGCTGTGAGCCATTAAGGATACCATTTCTATCGAGATGGTCTTGTGTTCTTTACTGATTAAACGCTTAACCTGTCTTTTCATCTTTGGCATCTGTTTTTTTTGTGGATTTCTCTATCAGATCAAATACGTTTGTAACTTCCAGGATAAATCGCTTTAATACTTTCCGCAAGGAAGTCGTATCCAATAGTGTAAAGCTGTCTTTCCAGTTAACAGAGCGAAAGAAATACTCAGTCCAATCCAGTCCTCTCTAAAGAAACTGAAAGCCTCCCTTCAACTTTTCTTCTGAATACAAAAATCTCTTTGGACGCTACCCATTTTATGACACTATGGTCACTGCCCTTTATTGGCAGTGACCATAGTGTCCTTCCCCCTAAATTCCTGCGATGTCAAATTTTGGATATAGTCTGGAATATAGTCTGGTGAGAACCAAGTTGTGGATATTCTTGCTTGGCCATTCAAGTGCTCTAGTGATTTTTCTCATTTTTCTCAGAACCGTTTTGCATGATATTTTTGAGTGATTTTAACGAATAGAGTAGTTTCGATGGCTGTTCTGCCACACCGTGTGAAAGTGCCCTTGGCTCGAGTTCCATCTAGATGGAAGAAACTGTCTTTCACACCACAGCAGAGGTAGTTTGTCCCCGGGAGAGAGGCGAATGTTTTTTTTTTACATTTGTAAATTCAAGTTGTTATCACCACAATACAATAAAAATCTCAATGTATTTTCTTAAATGAGGTTTCTGTCTGTCATGAACACAAATGTACGCAGATCCAATGTATAAGTTAATCGCAGTGCCCCACTTGACTTGTAAAATGGATCTATAACCTCCTTGCCCCTAAATTCAAAAATACTGCAACTCATTGATAACATTTGTGAGTCATTCTAGCTACCAACTTACATTGGATGCTGTGTAAAAAAAACAGTTTCTCCAAAACTGTTTCAGAAATATTCGCCACGAGTACACTAGTTTATTTTACAAAACACAAAAGATCATTATAAATTCGTTGCAAATGTCTCTCGTGAGAAGTGACTAAGGTCATGAGCTGTCAGTGAATGTTTGCACTGGAAAATTGAATGTTCTATGGCTCCCACCTTTTCGGAATGAAAATTTATGGTTTTCTGGACAAAATACAGTGCAAAAAATATAACGAAGGGAAGAAGGATTTAAGAGTTTGAGTGAGGATTCAGAAAGCCTTACTGCAAGGATCTGAAACATTGGTCCTTTACTCTCGAATCCACAGAAACTAAATTGATATTAAAGTGGGCAATGAATGATACCTAGTGGTCTAACAATTCATAAGCGAAAGACGAATCAAGATGGAAGGAGAAAAGTTTGGAAATTGTACTGGAAGGATTAAAACATTTCAAGTTCTTACCACTTGAAGTTGTGTGAGGTGCTTCTTCCACCACAGGTATTTCCTCATACTTGGTCCTGCTGCGGCCAATGCATAGTAGGTGTACATGAAACAGTGCACAAAAGTGTTCAGAAATGGAACAAAACTGCTGCTGCCACCTGCGGGGAAATTATATCAATAATAATTGATTATTCTCATACATTTTAAAATTTCACTGTACAAATAAAGCTGTGAAAGCATTTTTTTCACTATAATGCGCATATCGGAACTAATGGTAAATCTGAACTCCAAATAATTGACTAACAATATTAGTCTTGCGGTTGTAGCCTCAATATTTCAAATAAGAGTAGATTCGACCATGTTTGTAATTATCATAAACCGCAAAAAGAAGCTTTGACGTATTTCTGCTATTTCTATGAAAATCAAAATGTGATCATTCTGAAAATTTCTCCAGAGTTGACAAAATTATTCACGATTAACGAGTACTGTTAAAATAACAAACTCGGGATATTAAGAAAAGCAAAAGGAAATTATAAGTTGTTCAAATCTAATATTGTTATCCTATTTTCAGTTTTACCGTAAATAAATTTGTGTGGTTATCTTATGGAGTTTTGACAGTTGAGCATCACTTTGGTCTACTCAATCTCTACCATTACCGAGTGAAACCTAACTCGTGGTCCCAGACACGTACTGGAGCCTATAGCTTCCCATTGGAGTTGAGATTTGCACCGTAAATAAACTATTTTAAACATTACCCATCAAGTCGTTTTCCCGCAGTATATTATCCTTCTACGAATGTAAATAAAAAAGTAAAGGTAGTTTTTTTTTTCAAGAAAAGTACTGCGTAAAAAAGTGTCAAGATCCCTTTGACGGGTACTGGTGCCAAGATCATGGGGTGGTTGGTTGTGTCCAGTTATTATTATTATTATTATTTGTAGAGGAACTCTATGACTCTCCCGAGTGTGTTCAGGATCGTGACTTTCTGGAGTTCCATGCAGGTGTTCTTTGGGAGGCCTATTGCTGCTATGTTCTGATGGAGGCTCTTTTCGCACCATGCCGGTGATTGATATGGTGATTGGGATGGTCATTACTTGTTCCATATGTCACATCTGTTTGACTTTATGTCTAAGGTCTGTGTACTTCCTGATCTTTTCCTTGTAAGTTTTCTGGAGGTTGCTGGTGTTGGGTACTGCTATGTCGATCAGATAGGTAGCCATTTACTTCTTGCGATGATTGTTATGTCTTGCCCGTTTTGCAGGATCGTGTTTATCCGTTATTGTGGCACAGTCCAGTATGGTAGTCGGGGTATCTATTATGGCCTGTGGTTTGTATTTTTGGTACAATATTATTTATTTATCTTTCTTTTTTTACTGATTTCGTTTTCACTCTTGTGAAGTGATGGGATCTTTTGCTGATACTTTTGACTGAGCCTCAATAACAAGGGAATGCTGGCACCCACAGGACTTACATTTCTTCATGTGGGTGCTGGAGTTTGGCCACAGTATGAGTATAGTTGTGGACGGGTTCTTGGAAGCAGTAGGTAGCCAGTATCACATTTAGATCAGACGGATTTGTTTGTAGTAGAGTTTTAGGTGCATCAGCGACTAACGCCATATTGCTCTGAGGCCGATTTTCTGTATTGCTGGCCAAACATTCCGAGTTTCCGGGTGAAAAAGCCATGCTACCCTCGCCTGAGATCAACTAGCTCAGCCATGTTGTGAAAAAGCTTCTAAAAATTCCTCTCATCATCGACGGGACTCGAACTCAAGTCTTTCCCACCCGGTGTGCAGAGGATGGTGATCCTACCGACTTTGCTACCCACAAGAACTCAGACAGATTTATGAGAGTGGGAAAAAAGATAAGAATGAAGTCATCCATGGAATTATATTTAACACAAAAAGTAAATGTTTGTAATAAAAATATTGAGTTAAATGCAAATTGATTGGGTTCTTGTTTACCTACAGATTGTCTGGAACTTAATACAGCCTTTTTTGTGATCAAATGAATACGAATAAAGGCCTATCATGTAAGAAAGCAAATTTCAATATTACGGTTTCAACTTATAATTGGAAATTTAAAAAAGGTGATACGCCAACTGGTGATAATTTTTGAAACCTTTTAGGTTACTTCTGTCATAGTGTAGCGTAGATGGGTGTACCCTCTGTAATTATTTTGCTTCTCCGAGAAATTGATTATTTAGTAGGCGCAATTTACTTCTATCTATCTAGTGACTGTAATTTAAAAGAAAGACCTTAAAAATTTAAAAAAAGAGAGAAATATTTAACACTTAAATATTACCTGGAGCAAATAGAGCAGCAATCCATGTTGTAACAAAAGTACCCAAGTGGTGAATGACGTGTAAGTTAGTGACGTGGGTGAATTTCTTCTTCAGAATAAAGAAAACCTGGAAATATCGTGAAAATAAATAACACGAATGAAACTATTGAAATAACGACAAAAATGATTTCTCTTTTGCACAACTACTTTGAAACTCGAGTCATTCAAACACTATTCTGATTTGAGCGAAAAATACCTACCGTGTCTGAAAGTTCAATGACCTTCGTGATCAAATATAACCATGCAAAGAAATTACCCTGAAATAAAAAAAAAGGAAATAATATCTTATAAAAATAATTTGAAAGTTAACTGGAACAAATTTTACATCCAAATTTTCAACACGAATCCTTTCTTTCCATTTACACTATATTCATTTATATTTTGCCCATATACTTACCCTCTGAACTCCCAGAGGATGTTTATGGTGTGGTGGCGCACACAGAAACGAACGATATTCCAAACAGATGACATATATACACTAGAGAAATAGAATGGGATATATGTAAGATCACGAGATAACAAATACATTAATCCTCAATATATAATTTTAATTCTTATTTTATGGATCTTCCAATAAAAGAATTTGCATTAAAGAACTTAGAAATTTAATAATAAACTCTGTAAATTTCATTTTAAAATAAAACTTACAATTAAATTATTGTTATGTAATAATATTATAGATTCGTACAGAGAAACAGCAGTCCAAGTGTATCTATCTCTGTCAAAAGTATGACCAAAGATTATTCCTGATGTTGCGATGTAAGCTGTATATTTCGTTCCACCTTATCCAAGAGGTCCTCAGTTGGTTTCAGATCCAGTGACTGGAGAGGCTACCGCAAAGGCTGAGCTGTATCAAGAAGACTAAACTACAAGATGAAACAATTCATAATCCAAATGAAAAAGAATCAAAGAATTAGCACTCATGTACTTACCTCGCTAAACATAAAAACACTGAGGATAGCCATCAATGCGTTGTAAATTATGATCACAGTTTTCAAATCAAATGGGTCTCGGGTTTTCATGAATTTTGGACCTACGAATTTACAGAAGATTAAATAGCTGGCTCCGATCAGAAATACGGCATTTGCATTGCCCACCAGCGGCATGATTTGCATGGAGCGATCTACAGGGAAGAGAAAATGTATAACTAAGACTTTGTTTCCGAAATTTGTTCTGTAGTTATATTTATAGATTAAAGAACGTTTGCTCTTTTCAAGTAAACTGCAGTGTGTTGGTGTGATTGTGAAGTAAGTTTGGTGTGTAAGTCCAAATCATTGGGAAAGCAATGACCCCGCTAACTCGTAATATCATCACGCAAACACGTTTACACAGAATCGTGTGATATCTGAGTACAAGTGGAAAAAATTCATTTGAGAGACGTTCTAGTCATGCCCTTCTCAACATTCTGGAGAGTCGTTTCCGAACCTTCAGAGAATTGACGACAAATTCTCTAAAAAATTGGTCAGCTCAGAATTGGTCATTCTCTGAAGAATTGATGAGAAGCCCCTCCACCGGAATGGAAGTGTTCCTCAAGGGCGCTTCTGCCTTTTCGTTCTTTCTGTCTCTTCATAAGGAGTTCATCTCTTATGCAGATGATCTGATGATGTACGTCACCACACAGGATTTTCGGAATGTGTTGATATCTCTCCAAGAATTCATCACTACAGATCTCGAAGCTATCTCCATATCTCAAAACCATCGGCTGGGAACTCAAACCACATAAGCCTGGGCAAATAACCATCACAAAAGATATCAATAAAAAAAAGTATTAATATCCTCCTAAATAGTTAAACCATCAACAAAGTTTAGCACCACGAAGATCTTGGAATGGTTGGGGATGATCTTACCCTCACCCAACGCTTCCAGTCCCAAGAAATTTAAACCCACGATGCCCTATGGACAGTCAAACAGGAACTATCTGTGTCTATCCGCCCAGAATAATCATTCGAAAATTGGATTCTGCAATGGGTCAGCCGTAATCTTGGAAATCTTCCTAGGATGGATTTGGCAGTTTTATCTGATCAGAACAAACATTTTCACTCTCTTTAGGTTAATGTAACATAGGAATGAAGATCCAAGTATGACAGAGATACAATCAAGCCTATTGAATTTTAAAACACTCAGACATAATAATTCGCCCCTCTAATGCCAAGCAACCCAAAGTGCCTTCAAATGGTATTCCGTTGGAACTCAAAAATTTTCCCCCCAACAGTTCAGTTTCAAAACAAAATAGAAAGAAGATATTCTTCTTCAACGGAAGAGGACTGCCTTTGTTTTTTATTTCTCTGCTTCTCATTGAAATGATATTACTCAGAAGCAGATGTATGGAGAAAGTGCGCCATTTTGGATCATTTCAACAATAAACTGCCTTGTTCTATTGTTAAATGTTAGCTGATAAATATTGTTGACAATTTCCGGTCCAACAAACATCGGACATCTACAATGGTTTACAGAACCACTCATGGTTTCAGATTCAAACATCACTCAGAGATCGGATTGAATTCTGGACCT
Source organism: Mastigoproctus giganteus (assembly GCF_048544385.1). NCBI lineage: Eukaryota > Metazoa > Arthropoda > Arachnida > Uropygi > Thelyphonidae > Mastigoproctus > Mastigoproctus giganteus. Next base: position 241,044,190 of record NC_143575.1, on the reverse strand, counting down.
TCAGTCGCCAGCTAGAACATGGTATATATTTGGGCAATGAGTTTGCTCGTACCCACAGCTGTAATCGGATGGTAAGTTCGTCAAAGTTTATTAAAGATAAAAGCTCTGTTATAATTATGATGCTCTGTATTTGCACATGAGTATATAAATAAACACAAATTAACAGGTGCATTTTGAATAGGTTGCTAATCCATGAATTTCGAGGATATATGGGTAAGTACATTTCTATTTTTATTTCTCAAAATTAATTTATGTACATTTTTACTTACATTCACATAATTTTCATGGCCTGTGCTTTTGAAAGCGAAACATTTGGCAGGTAAATAAAGTTGACTTCAGATTTCTACTGATTTTTGATGTACTATTACAAGGGTTTGAGAGTGCATTTTACAGTCCATAAAAATATTCAAAGATTTCTGATATGGCTACTCAAATTTGGGAAAATAAAGTTAAGGATTTAATAAAATTTCCACATTAATTATTCATTCACTTTTGCTAATTTTAAACAAGGACATGGTGGGTACACCTGGCTTAAAGCCAGAAGGTCCATTATATCCGTCAGAACGCCTTAAATATTTTATAACATGAACTGAACGAGGTGTCGAAAGGGTGAGAGCTACAGAGATGAATTCCATGTTGATTCAATTGCTTCTCACACAGTTTCTGCAGATTGGGTGGCTGCAGATTTCCACTCGGAAGAGTTTATTCCACCTCATCACACAGGTTCTCAATTGGATTGAGATCTGGTAGCTGGAATAGATTTAAGTCAACCTCTTGGATCGGATTGAATTCAATTTCATGTTCATGGAACCTGTTCAGTAAAATTCGATCTTGTGACTTGGCCCGTGCACAAATTTTGTTAGTGTGACACTCTGTATATCTCGTACCCAAAAAGCTTTGTTCCTGGGCATAGTTTTCCTATCTTTTTTATGCAGCTCTTTTCCAATAACAGAGAATAGAGGGCCGATTCAAAGAGGAGGACCAGTTCAGTAAAACACATTTAAGGCGTTTTGCAAAGTTTGTAAAGGTCCACTTTGACAACAATTTAAACATGTAGAATTCTTTTGGCTGTTGAAGGAAGAAATCTTCAATGGTTATTTGACTTTTTCTTTCCAATTATAATGATGTCCTTTTAACGCTATTATGATTGACCAAAGAGTTACACGATGATAAACGTAAACTGTATGAGAATTATTGAAAATGGACTTTATTATTATTACTCTTGACCTATTTTTGTGTCGCTGAAGGCTGTTTGAATTTTACCAAAATGATTGATATTTTAGAATTTTTAACAGAATTAGTGATTTTATATAAATGACCCAAATTTTAAAACATTGAAGTGCACGCCATATAATGGTACAAAAATTGCAGTATGACAGTTCAAAAACATTGAACTATTATACTGCACGCACGCCTCCTTATCCTTTCTTACTTTTTAATCAGTTAGGCGAGAAAGAATAGGCATGCCTAGACATCTGCAGATCAGACCAAAGTTAAGAAATCGCCATGCAAGAACGACCTTAAAAACATAAGGTAGGTACCAACTGATATTTCCTTGATTATTTATTAATGAAAAATACCATTACAAGGTAAATATGGTCAAAAGAAACTGCGCAGAAGCATACACGTATACACATGCGCATTGCTCTATCAATTTATTGAAGAATCCATTGTCGATTTTGTTGATGTTTAGGAAGCAGTGTATGTATTATCTGTAATCTGCGACGCAGTGGAAAGTGTATGTTTTCGGTCAAGATTATTGCTTCAAGTTCCAAGTCTCATGGACTAATACCAGTCTCCGACTGTTGGAACCTTGCCCAATGTTTGTAGACCACTGTAGCCTTAATTATTTATCATTTTTCTATTTGAATAGGCCTGAACACAAGCCCTCGATCGCTTCCTTGGCGTCAAGTTGTGTTCCAGTAAAGAAAAAAATTAAAATGGAAGCTTGAGGATTTTGGACGACGTTCGGATTTTATACACAGGAAATTTTGTTTAATGTTCTACGGAATTAAATAAATTTAATTGAATGACGTAATATGTATTTTATTTATACCACTCATAACATAATCCTTATACTATTCTATACATTGCCAAATATTCGTTTCATACACTAACGATGGCTTTGATTTGGAGATCCAAGAATGATTCTGATTCATCTTTCCACTCGAAGCTAAAATACACGCTAGGGTGGACAGAAGACCAATACTGCCTACATAATAACGCAACGACAACCAAGAAATACATATCGGATGCTGTCTACCAAATTGTTAGGCAGGACTCGCAAATAATCCGTGATTGATGTCCTGACCTCTCCTACCTACAGCAACAAAGAGCAGCTACAGCGACGAATATTGGATAATGTAATGGATCTCATAAGAACATGATCTCATGATGGAGAGTCCATCCAAAATCAAAGATCCATCCAAGGTCATCGAAAATCTTAAATACTCAATGGTAAAGCCGAACAATCCATTAACAAAGATCAAAACTTACTACTGGGCTTATCCTCTTACATCAAATGGATACAAACGTTCTACCCATACCAGTTTGACCTGTATGAAAATGTGTGGGACACTGCCCCGATGTTTTGATTTTGTTTTTGTTTTAATTCACTTGCTGATAAACTCACATCCGGGATTAGCTGTTTCTATGCATGCCACTGACAGCGTTCTCTTGAAGTATGATAAATTTGTTTAATATTTATGGACAGTTCGTGCTATTGTATTATGTGCTATTATGTGCTTTGTATCTGTAAATATGAGCTTGATAAGTTGCATTTCTAATTTGTAAGTTCAAAAAGACACACAGAAATTGATATAGATTATTTTAAAATTACATTATTCAATGATTTCATTTCGTATTTTAAGTATATATTTCAAGGACGTATATTTACTGGAGATTATAGTCTATAAAAATATATCATTTATGTTCAATAAATAAATATACGTTTAATATTTTAATACACTATATAAATTCCTTCTTTCGATTTCACTTTAACTTACCGGGAACTCCAAATATCGATTCTAGTCTTCCTATTGCTTTGTAAGATATCGTTGCCATCTTGGCTAAATGAAGAAATGAAATAATTTTAAATACAGACATTCACTTCATTTGAAAAAGAATATTTCTAAAATTAAAATAGACAGCTGTAGATTGGAGAGATACTCCAGTAAATGTAGATCGAAAGCTTCAAGATTGAGTGCTATTATTATTTTTATTATTATTGAATAAGATTTAGTTTGCGGAAGAATCGCTATTGATCTTTAATCTCATTTAATCACAGAGGGATACGAAATATAAGTTTCAAAAGAAACATTAGAAAAGATGTGAATTTAGTAGTTTTCTCATCAAAGAATAAAAAATAACACCATAAAGGTCAAAGAAAAATTGCCACATAGCTGAATACAAAATTAGAAAGCAAAAGTTTCATTTAAAAAAAAAATAATTAACCACTTACAAAGACACGCGATGGAGATGCAAACCTCTTTGGTTTGCATCTCCATCAGCCCCTGTTTTGTACAGATTCTTTTCCCCGTTATTCATGTCCATTTTTGTTCGGATCCCATGCATCCTTCTGCGATCAATTTCTCCGATTAATTTACTCCGGTAACTAATATATGTAGACGAAACGTAGACGACCATTGTTTTTAATTATTCTTTCTTGCATCCATCCACTTTGTCTAAGTAACCAAAGAGACAACTAATGAACATCCCACTCAAGTAATCTTGAGACTCACACTAGTAGAAATATAATACGCTAAGTGCACTTATCGATTCCGTTAGATTTTTAAGAACAGTCCATGTTTGGCATATGTGTACAACAACAACAAAAAAGATTCTATAGAGAACAAAGAAGCACGCATTTGCAACAAGACTAATACTAATAATAAGTTATACAACGAAGCTGACACTAAAACCTTAAAGCTCTGTTACACAGCTTGAACATACTCATTCATCCAGGAGCTCTTCTTAATTGGGTCAAGTGGATCACTTTCCTCAGTGGTATCACCCCGAAAGAAATACCTTAAAGGCCGCGCTTGTAGTTATCAACATGTCTGCCGTGTTCGTTCTTCTTCAATCTTTTCTGCTGATCCTCGTGGGCAGAATCACCGTCCTCCACACACCGGGTGGAAAAGACCCGAGTTCGAGTCCTGTCGATGACAGGAGGAATTTTTATGGGCCTTTTTCACAACGTGGCTGAGTTGGTCGGTCTTAGGCGAAGGTAAAATGGTTTACCTTCGCCTAAGACCGAAGGTAAAAAAGCGCCTAGCCAGCCACAACGTGGCTGGCTAGGCGCTTTTTTGTATGAGTAGTAGGATTTTAGGAACTATTATTCGGACTCATATTCCGACTATTAAGACTCACTAATATTCCGTTTTCCTTCCTCCAACGTCAAATACCTTTGTTGATGAAACTGTCCTTTCAATTAATAAACCAGAAGCCAGTCTATCAGGTGATCAAACGCCAGTTTTCTGGAATTAAAAAAAAAAAAAACATTTCTGTACTTGTTCATTGAAATCCAAATACTCATAAAATGTCTGATTTTCCATTTGTGAATAATCTAATATTTTATCCAATATTCAGGACTCTGTGACCGATATTACCTACAGAGCGAAGGGATTGTAAAGCAGTTTGATTATTTGAAGTGCAGTAACTTATTTAAAACAATTTATTTATTACAATTTTAATAAACCGACACAAAAAAATATGACAGAAATTTAAGACAGGTGTGATAAGTAGTCTCTTGACGCTTTACAGGCAACTGGAACTCTTCTGGAACTTCTGGAAGCATTCCTGATAGTCTTCTTTTGGAATTGCCAATAATTCCTAGGTAGCATTTTGAATAATTTTCTCAGTCGTTGCAAATCTGTTACCTTTCAAGGAAGCTTTAATCTTTGGAAAGATATAAAAACCACACGGAATTAAATCCGATGAAGCGGCGGATGCAGATCCGCAATGATAGAGTGCTTTACCCTTCTTATCGTCAGAGAAAACCAATGGTTTAAATCCACACTGTCCAGATCTTACCACTTCTCTGACCCCTTCTCTTGGGTTTGCATCTCCATCATCCCCTTTGGTGATGGAGATGCGAACTTTCTATTTTGTCCAGCAGAAAGTACCAGTGTGTAGGGGGCGTTAATTCTCTAAAGGCCACTTTTCCAGCCGTTTTCTTCGAACAGCACCACGTAACTGCCTTAGTAGTGTTCCTGATTCGCTGATTGTCCGTGTGGAACGGATTCAAAATGAACTTTATTGTGAGCCAAAAAATACGATTCATTATCAGTAATGATGGAAGAAACATATTGTGGGTCAACAGCAGCAAGTAACTTGTGGTGACTTGCTTTGAAATATGAAGTGTGATTTATGTGAAAAAAACTTTTGTTTTATCGAAATGGCTTAGAGAAAGAGACGCAGAATTTGTTTCAGCGTATAATTGCCTTTCCACCCACGAAGCGGATCCAATGTTTCTGCAAAATACAGAGAAGCCTGAAGCGACAATTTTCCAGTCAAGTACACAATGAAGTCATATCTAGGTGATAAATACGGGTCAAAATCGTGACTATAAAGCGAGTTTTTAAGCCAGTTATGCTATAACGTAATAGTCGATCATACTTGGGGTTTTTAAAGATCTGATTTGTGTCAAATCGTGTAATTCTATATTTTTAAAAAACTCTGAAATGTAGGCAAATGACAGTGACATTATTATTATTATAGAATTATAATAATAATAGCACTCAATCCGCAATCCACCATGCTTAACGGCAGCAAGTATGGATATAACCTCAAAGAAGAAAGAAAGAACCTGTACACCCTCTCCCATCTGATGTACATGGATGGCATCAAGCTCTACGCGGCAACCGAAAAGCAACTCCAGAGCTACTCTGGATCACCGAAGAATTAAGCAATGATATCAGGATGGAATTTAGACTAGACAAACGCAAAACCGACGGATTGCATCAGGGGAAATTAGTCGGCCGAAACTACCAGCTGCAGATTGGTAAAGAGATCGAAGCCGCGACAAAAGGAGATGCCTACAAATACCTCGGGATGATGCAGGCATTTAGAGCACAAGAAGATGAAGGCCACTTGATTGAAAAATACTATCACAGACTCAGAAGTCTGCTCAAAGCATTGCTGAACGAAGGGAACAGAGTTAAAGCCATAAACACCTATGCAGTCCCAGTGCTAACATACTCCTTTTGGATCGGATTGGACTAACACTGAGCTGGAGGGTATCATGAGAAAGAAAAGGATAATAATGATCAAGAGCCGCCAACGCTACCCGAAGTTGGCCGTGGAGATACTGACCACAGCTCGTAAAGGAGGAGGAAGGGGCTTTATAGAAATCATAATTTATAGAAATTAGAAGAAAGCGATAGCAAACCTAAAGGATTACTTCCAGAAAAGCACAGCGCCACTGTGCCAGGCCATAAGGAAGATACACAAGCGACATACCCCAATCTACATCAGATAGGGAACTCCCCTCTAGCCCAGATGGAAAAAAAACGTCAACTAGAAAAATGGGAAAGGAAGACATTGTCTGCCTTGGAATTTCTTCCTTCCCCATTTTTGTATTGTAGTGTCTGCCATCGGGTGGCTTCTTTGCAAAGAAGACACTCCATAACAGACACATTTACAATTATTATTAAAATGAAATTTGAAAAAACACAGTGCATTAATTGCTTGGTCGGAAAGCCTGGATCTTAGCTTAGTTACAAATAAGCCAGAAGTAAAAATCTCTCACTTTCTAATGAAATGGTTATTTGCAACTACAGTGTATTTAAACAAAAATTAAGCATTTAAAAATAAACTACGCAGCAGGCTGAATATTACAAAAACAAAAATAAACAAAAAATCTCTTTTTCTGGAAATGTTTTTCCTTTTCCCCAGAATCGGAAATTTTAAAGTTAGGATTTTTCCCGGGAATTCTCGGGGAGAAACCCCATCCACGAAGATCAGTGTCCATTGATTACCACTCTGTCTTCTCCCACTCAGACTTTTACTGAATGTTGGTAACAAGTGGCATGGTTTGATGTACCAAAGCGCCTTCCTAATAACCTAACAGCAGTAAGTCTACCAGACAACACTAACATGGAATTCTAAAAAGCCACAATCGGAACACCTGTAAAATAGTCAGAGTTCTTCGACCAATAACAATTATCTCATAATAATGATACTAAAAACAAACTTACCCTTGTTACGATGCGCTGCCAGATAAGCACTGATCTTTAATTAGTACACTTCTTCAGAGAAAGCCAGTACACTTCTTCAGAGAAATGTACTGGCTTGGAAGGATGGTGAGGGTGGAGTTTAACTGAAAGGAAGAGAACAGTTGAATTTGAGTATTACCTTCAAAAGACCAAGATGGGCTGGTTTTTCGTTCGGAAGGAACTGTATGAAGAAGCAGAGATGATAAAAGAGAAACACGAAGAAACCAGTTCGTATTTATGAACCACTTGCAGTTACGAAAGAGAAATGTGTCACGCGTTTCAGAAGATTGAACCGAGAGGCGGCGCTGTTTTCTGTTTCATTCTGAGACCTACTGAACTGCTACGGCCAGCTAAGCAGGTTACCCTGTTTATCTGGCCGTTGTGGGTCGCTAATCTTCTTATTAATGAAAACGAAAACAACATTTAGGTTCTATTTCTTCTGTATTAGACAACCTATGTCCTCTCAAAGAAGAGAGCAAAATGCTTTTTTTCTTTGAGCGGACATATTCACTTACAGTGTGAAATAAGGCCATGGGCATTATGACTACATGCGTCCTTTGTGTTTTTCGGAAAAAATCGTGTTCCAAACGCGATGGTGTTCTCGTAATTTTTGTAGGGTAGTGTGCTTTGATAACCAAAATTCGAGAGAGAACCAGAAGGTAGGTCTCCCAGCCTAAATTTAAAAACTAGATGTGGTGTCGAGGAGCTTTTTTCGGTGATCATCTTATTTCTAAAAAAATGTGGCCCCTAAGATCTACAGATTTAATGCTGCCAGATTATTATTTGTGGGGTTTATTGAAAAGCAGTGTATAAAAAGAATTTTGGAGCTTTGTGAAGAATTATGTTCACAGTGCAAAAATTCTAGGTCGGGTTCTTTTGAAAGTAAAAATAATAGTGGTCGTCTGGCAGGTTATATCAGATATGACGAAGGGTGTAGTAGGGCAAGAAGTGGGACATCGATTACGCATATGCAGAGTCACAAATAATATTTAAATTTCTTTCGGACGAACGATATTTTTAATACTTTTAACCTCACTAATCTGTCCTATAATTATCCACGCGTTATTATTATTACGCAATCGTAATTATTAATACAAGTTACCTATATGTATCCTATAATTGCACAATCGTAATCATAGTGCGTGGTTGAAGGAGATTTAATTTTATTGGGCGATTCTATTGTCAGAGAAACTGGTAACATTTTTTTGTAATGAAGATAGGTGGACCACAGCCAGGGTGTGTTTGCCAGGAGCAACAGTTCATAATGTTACCAACAGGCTGTCAAGATTTTGATTTTAAAGGGGTTAAAGAGAGCATTATCATTCATGTGGTTACAAAGAGATTAAACGAATAGGCCCTGATGATCTGTTGGATAAATATAGGACCTTGCTGAAAAAATTCGGAAAATTAGGTCAGAACGTGTATGTCTGCAAATCTGCCTAGACACGACTGGAAGGATTATATGCTGAAATCCTTGTGGAAAAACTCAAGACTTGGGAGAATCTGCAAGGCTCTAATTAGGGAAGGGGAGAAATATTTGTAGGTAGAAGGAATCTATTTTTTACAGATTGTATTCGTTTGAACAAAGGTAGTGCAAGGGTTTTTGCCACTCTCATTGAGGATACCTTAAGGGTTGAGGAAGACTGCTAGTTAGGGGGGTTAAGGAGGGTAATATAGACTAGGGTTTATCTGATGATAGGGGTCGGGTGATGCTTGAACACATCTCAAAATTCTTGTTTGTTGCCGCAACAGCCGATGTTGGCAAGATGTTCTGAGGATGTCAAATGAGGAAAATAAAACTAGGGAAACAAACCTAAATAACTTGACAGAGTCAGGGTTGTAAACTGTAGAAGAATGCTTAGTCTTAAGTGTGTCTACCTTAATGTCAAGAGTGTTGCCAATAAAATGGCTGAATTAGAACTCCTGGTTAGGACAACTAACTCTGACATAATAGGACTAACAGATATCCGGTGCCACCCTGAAATTGGGGATAACAAGTTCCATAATGGTATGTTAGGAAAGATAGAAGGGATGGTGGGGTCATGCCTCTTATCAAAAGTGGCTTGAGTGCGAAAAGGCGTTTTGTTGAGTCAGAAGTTACGCCTGTCAGCATAGAATCTGTGTGGTGTGAGTTAGTTGGAAGCCAAGGAACAAGGAGAGAGTGGGAGTAATCTATAGACCAGACGATTGTGAAGAGTATAACTGGAGTTTCTATATGCAGACGGAATGGACAAACAAGGGTAAATGTCTTATTTTGGGTGACTTCAATTTGTCCCTAAATTGATTGGTTGGCAGGAAACTCGCTAGGATGAACAAAATTTTTAAATAAACTAGATGATTTATATTTTCATACTGATCTAGAAAATACGAGAGAGAAAATATTTTAGATCTCGTCATTACTCACGAATCAGATGACGTCAAAGGGCTTAAAGTACTGGAACCATTGGCACGTAGAGACCAAGCAGTCGATAGTTGGAAGATGAAGAAAGATGTTGCAGTAGTTGAAGGTAAATGCATGAGTTTTAATTTCAGAAAGGTGATTTGGCATTTTAAGGCGCTACATTGGCATCTATTATTTGGGCGTATTGCAGAGGGAGGAAGGAAGGGAGGGAGGTGCCTCCCCAGGTAGTTGAGGGGGACAATTTCAAGAAATTCAAAGGTTAAATATATATTTTTCTTTAGTTTGGAAACTGAGAGAGCTCTAATCTTAGAATTTTTGAGATAATAATATTGCAAATTGACCTTATGACGTGTTTTGAAAACAAATTAACGAGAACAGTATTCATTACTAATGATTATTTTTATTCTTTTCCGCTTTTTGTAGGGTAGGGGAGGTGGGTAAAGGGATCACTAATTTTCTTTACAAATTTTGTCATTTTCTTTTTTTTTTTATTTTTGTTAAATTAGGCAAGAGATGGCGAAGATATCCTAAGGGGGTTATTCTTCATTTCAACTACAATCCTTTTTTTTTTTTTAAGACAGAATTCGAACGAGATTGCAATCACTCAAACGTGTTCACGAACAGTCTTAAATGGAGTATCGATAACGTGTGGAAACGTGCCAATAAGAAGTAGGATTGCTGCCAGCAATAAAAACGTGAGTGACTTTGTCAATTAGTGCTGGGAAGATATCAAAACTCATTTTATGTAAGGGTTGGCGCAAGGTCGCTGGCAACCTTCCAGGCATGCTCCTTTGGTCTGAGGTCTGCAGATCTCGCTGGTCATTACAGCCTATACTCTGAAGGTAGATAGTTCGCAGACAGTCGTCGTGGTTGGTTTAACAACACAGCATTTTTCACTAGTGTATTTAGTAATGAGTGCAAACCCATGCACATATAAAGAAAGGCTTAGAGGGAGTGGAATGTCAAGTTTGACAGGTAGACGAGTAAGGGGCGGTCTAACTGAATAAGAAACTAAAGGGATTAAGTAAAATGAATGAGGAAGGTCAGTGCTCCTTTGCGGACACACAACATCTCAGTGAGTGTGTGTGTTTTATGCAACTAATGCAATGAAAATTTATTTGTGTACGTAAATTTAGTATATTATGCGGTCGATTTGCCTGTTTGCAGGATGAAAAATTGGAGTTACCAGGAAGAAAAGAATCATGCAACCCTCGCCAGAGACCGTCTAACTACGTAGTGAAAAAAAATCCGAAAAAAGCTGGGCACTTTCCACTGGATGAAGGAAGACGGCAATTATAACCACTGTGATACAACCGAGGATAAATCTCAGGGAATAAAGGATGATTGGATCTCACGAAATTCATCTATAGTCAGCTGGCTGTCGCAATGTCGAAGAAGTGAATCTGGAGTTTAAGGAAGATTGGGAGATCATCTTGCGGAATTGGAATAGTGTGAATATTCAGTTTTATTTTTATTATTTTAGTTATTTTTGGTTGACCAAAAAAAGTTCGCTTTCTTGTCTTACTAATACTAATATTAATACCAATACTAATTAATAATTACTAATATAAAAATGCAAAAGATTGCAAGTAAAGCAAAGAGGCGAAGGATTGCAAGGCAGGAAGAAAGAGATAAATGATGTGAGCTTGACAGAGAAAGATTTGCAAATAGAGTGGCTAACGAAACGGGAGAAAAATCAACTTACACTTCAGAGTAACGGTTTCAAAATTGATGTATTAAGTTATTTATTACCCAAACTTCCATAAATGGGATCAAATCCACCCGCTGATTAATACTCAATTTGGTTATGATATAAAGTAATTTTTTTTCACATTTAATTTGTCCTGTTCATAACAGAAGAAGTAAGCATCAAATATAATTTTTGTACGTTCATGAGGGGCTCTAATTATTAAAAGTTTAGCTTTTTCAAAACTGTGTGCTAAATTGTTAGCGTAAAAAAGTTTTTCAAATATATAAAATCCTTCTATAAATCTAAAGTCGTGTTTGTTCACTGTATGCAATATATCATCTGCATAAATTTTTATAAAAGATCTATTGATTACGTCAAATAGATTGTTTCTTTAAATATTAAACATTATTGGCCTTGCATGAGTATCGCGAGGTATCTCTCTTTTTATTACAAATGGTTTACCTTTTATATTTTCGATTTCCACCGGTTTTTATCTTTTGTTTAAGTAACTATCTGATCATTGATTAAATTTAACCTTATTGCTTAATTCAGTAATTTACATTGCACTGCAGAAATGTCTGTTAAATCATAAGATTTACTCAAATCGATAAAAAATAAATGGTCTCTTTTTTATAGACTGGAATTACCTTAAGTGAAAGTAAATTAGTTGGCTAGTGAGCTAAAACCACACATGAATTTGCAATATTGAGAAATGTACTCTTTAAAAATGTGACAGTAATGATTCCTAAAGCTATACGTATTCAAGATTGTTTTAGCAAACATATTGGGAAATTCGTACTGTTTATTTGTGCCAGATATTTGTTTAAATAATATCTTACTGTGGATGTATTATTCCTGTACTCCTTAAGATATTTATCCTTACTCATCCAAGGTTCACTCAACCTTCGATGACTAAAGCTTTCCCTTCTGCCCATTGAATATGTTTATACTGGATAATTACTATTTCTCTGTACGTTATACCTTGAGTTGTCAATTAACTGTATTATCCTGTTTAATAAAATATATTAACACTCGTTGGGTAATTATTCTTCTCTTATATAAGTATATTATTTTCCTTCTGTTTTGGTTTACCTGAGGATAAAGTAATTTCCTCCCTACAGTCAATATTAATATTTTATTCGCATGAATATTGTTTTGAATATAAATCGCTCTTTGTATATACGTTGCTCTACAAGCTTAAAGTTAAATAAGATATAGCTATAATAAGTAAATTAATATTATATTCACCTGCAATTATAATCTTGAAATAATATATGGCATCCCCCTGCGAAATTATGCTTTTCAGTCATAATAAAAATTGTTTAAAGATTCTTATGGTGGTCTATGGAAAGCACAAATCATTAATGAGTTATTAAAGTCCTCACTTAACAATTCCACACCACGATTTTCACAAAAATAGGTTAAATAACACACCTAAACTGTCTTGAAACATGTTTTATAGTATAGTATAATTCCTCCACTCCTAAATTCTCTTAAATAGAAAAAATAAAAGAGAAAATATATTACTAAATACATTAATAATGTATTTTGTAGTAAAGAAAAGTAGAAAGATGGACTTATCACTGCGCTGTAGGTTATATTAGCATTAGCAGATGCATACGATGCAAGAAAGCAAGCTTATGCAGCATCAGCCAAAAAAAAAAAAAAACCCTCCCATTTCACCCCTCCATTCGTTCCAAATGCCTGTCCAGCTCAGCCTTAAATTTATTTAGGCTGTCAACTTCCACAACAAGGGATGGAAGCCTGTTCCACCAATCAACTACCCGCTGGCTAAAGGCAAACTTCCGCACATCTATTCTGCAACTGTCTTTCCTCAATTTGAAACTGTGCGCCCTCAGGTTCTTAATCTGAGCAAGAGGAAGAATTCCCATCAGCATTCAGCTTGCTCAACCCATTCAAGGCCCTATACACCTCAATCAGATCACTTTGCATGTGCCTATTCTCCAGGCACTGCAATTTGCAGAACTTAAACCTTTCTTGGTAAGAGCACCCCCTTTGTTCTCACCAGTCTTGTTGCCCTTCTCTGTACTCGTTCTAGAAACTCTACATCCTTCCTAAAATGAGCCCTTCAGACCTGTACACCGTACTCCAGGTGTGACCTGACCATTGCCTTGTACAACGGGATAATCACCTCGCTGTCCAAAAAAGAATCAAAGGTAATCTTTGATTCTTTAATTGTCTGTTGGGTCTGCTATGATACCTATTTTTTCAAAAACTTTTCTTAAGTTTTTAATAATTAAATTATAACTAATTTTTCGAATTAGATACAGCATTTTGTATCTAAGTATCACCGAGTTTATTCTTTCAATATTATTCCAAATCTCTTCTCCCATAATTAAAGAATTTTATTAATTACGAAGATTATGATTCGGTTAAATTAGCTCTAATCCAACAACCGCAACAAAAACCTCAGAGAAGCGCACCATGACCCATTTCTTCAGGGCCCAGTCGAAATGCTGTTTAAGAATAGATCAGCAAGCTCGGCAATTTCGGAACCGGATCCAAAGTTCACAAATCGGGAGAAAGACGCCACCAGTGGAAGAGCCAATCTTCCTTTTGAGCTGCATCCAAAAGAATAATCCAAACGTTGTCCTTGTGATATTTTCACAGCGATGGTCTCTTGGAATCGATAATGCAATTGATAAATGCGAAATACTGGGTGAAACAGAGATTGTTTTGTTAAAAAATGGCGATTTTGATGGTTCAATTTGCTTTTCGTTGTGTTTGTGTATGCATTTAAAAATATATTCGCTCTATTCTGTCAGTTCTTTAACTTTTGTTCACCAATATATTGTAATTCCTTTATTTAAACCTGCACATATTTTACAAATATTTTTTTGTTAAATTGAACAACATTAGATGTTTAGACGGTGACATATAACATCGTTACGCTTTTCTTTAACTTCAGATGCTTGAAACAGCTGAAACAAGCGGTTTTGTAACATGTAAATCGCGTAAGGCGAAATCCTTTTCTTTGTACTTCACTATTTACAAATGTTTATGTTTATGAATGCTGTCAGGGTTGTCTTCAGTTTCGTTCTGCTGAATGAAATCTGGATGACACGATTTCACCACTGAATTCGTTAGAAGAGCAGCTTTCATTCCTTTGATGTAGGCCTGAATGTAGAAGTTGATAAATAGTCCAAGAAAAATCCCGTTTGTAGTCACCATTAGTATGCAAATTACGGCAGGATAGCCACAATTTTGAAATAAAAGAATCTGGAGATAATAGGCACAGAGAAGGAAAAGCTGGACCTGAAAAGAGAAAAATAAAACTCAATGCAAACCAGTTTCATCTTTATAAATGATGTAAAATGATATAAAGTACAAATAATTTTCTTTTTAAGTGCTTTTAAAGAAAAGGGAGTAGTTTATGATGGCTGGCCCAACTGTCAGTAGAATTCGGAGCTGGAGAATTGAAAATATAATAGTAATATATGGACAGAACGAAGTATTCATGTGGCAGGAGGATGGGCTAGACTCTGCAAAGAGAGTACGCCGTGGAGAAATGTAAATCCAACATAATTGACATTGAACAGAATAATAGTTTTGTAAGAACTGTAATATAATCACGAAAGAGAAGATTATGTAAGATTAATATTTAATCTGTTTTTTATAAGCAAGAATATAATTCGGAATAGAAGCGTTATAACTGTGAGTGAAAATGGAGAAGAGAAAAATGAAAGAAGAAATATATTACTTATTATAATTTTAATAAATAATAGCAGAATAAGCTATGTACTGTGAAGAACGAAGAGAAAGAAAGTAAGAAAGAAGGAGAGGGGATATTTTATCGATTAAGGACAATGCAAAGGATAATGAATCGAAAATAAATCGAAAAGCTATAAAAGAAGACTATATAAAGCGATAAGGAAAAAGTCAATCTACGCTATACATACAAGAAAAATAATAATTAAAAATAAATACACCAGTGTTGTTATCAAGAGGCAACCATCCAAATTGAGAGAAAATATAGCAATATTTTGGCCTTTGTTTCTGATCTAAACGTTATGCAAGATTTCGAATTTAACAAATAAGGAAGGTGAAAGCGAAAAACATTAAAAACAGATATGCAGTTTACTGTTGAATCAACAGAAGAGTAAATAAAATAAGGGAAAATAAATGAAAATATTAAAACGAACTTTAATTATCCACCTCCACTACACACCAAATGGAAGCTGCTCCAACGCTCAATCACTCCACGACTGAAAGCAAACTTTCACACATCCATCCCACAGCAACGTCCAAACTCAAATTAGCCTAAATGGTGTTTAAGGCCCTAAATACTCCATCAAGCATCATTGACGCTGAAGACTCTCGAACTGAAGACCCCCCACCAAGAACACTCCCCTAGTTCTCCACCAATGTCACTCATCCCTCTCTGCACTCGCTCCAACAGATCTTTCGAAGTCTTTCTTCTTGCCACCTCTCGCGCATAAGAGCGTTCCTACGTATATGCTCATAAAATCTTCTTTATATGGAAGGGTACGCATATGATGCGTTACTGAAGGTAGAATTCATTTCATGGAAAGGGTGCTGCTAAAGTGATTACTCAATGTAATGCAAGGAAGAATGCTTGAGAAAAGTACTGGAAGGATGAAAATTTTTCGAAATCTTACCACTTGAAGTTGGGTTAGGTGTCTCTTCCACCACAGGTATTTCTTCATGCTTGGTCCTGCTGCCGTCAACGCATAGTAGGTATACATGAAACAGTGCACAAAAGTGTTCAGCAAAGGAGCAAAACCGCTGCTGCCACCTGTGAGAAATTATGTAAGAATAAAGTATTCTCAGATATTTTCAGTTTTAACTACAAATAAAAAATTGCATTTTTTTCTCGTCATAAAGAGTTTATCGCAACTATTTGTAATTCTAATAATTACAAATAGTAGGCCATTTATGACGGCCTTCATTGAGTAGGCCGTTATAAATGGCCTACTTCAAGACCAAGAGATCTCGTCAAGACCTTGGTCTTGACGAGACCACTTGGTTTTGAAGTAGACTTTGGTCTTCTTCAAGACCAAGGCGACTCGTCACTTTTTTGCATGGATCCTTGTAGACAAATGCGATCGAGCCAACGTTTACAGAATGTAGTGTATTTTGTTTTTTATACAAACCCTTAAAATAAAGAACAAAAATATTTAAATGTCATACATACACAGTGCTGTATACAAGCAACTTATGAAAAAAGTTTTATTATTTAGAATCTTAACATTACCTGGTGCAAATCGGACAATGATCCACGTTGTAACAAAGGTACCCAAGTGGTGAATGACGTGTAAGTTAGTGACATGGGTGAATTTCTTCTTTAGAATGAAGAAAATCTGGAAATTTAATATTGGAAAAATAGAAGTACGAATGGAAATGGCCAATAGACAAAATTTCTGCAAATCTGATTTCCAAACATTGAGTGAAAAATACCTACCGTGTCTACAAGTTCGATCACCTTCGATACCAAATATAGCCAGGCATAGAAGTTTCCCTGAAAAGGAAGAATATATTCTTTAAAAAAGAATTCTGCTGGTTTCAAATTTTTGTCTTAATTTATAAAGTATTAAATAACGCTGGGTTTACAGTGTATCTGGGGTTTGAGTAAAAGTACGTGGCAGTTATTTATGCATGTTTACTGATTACTAAACCCAAGTCCGTTTGTTTCTATCACTTAAAGATTTTGCACAATTCATTAACAAAATATTACCTAGATTGCAGTGATATCGCTGGTTTAATAAGCCCCTTAGGAGCTCCATCATATCTTCCTGGTGAATGGAGACTATTTATAGACTCTTCTAAGACTAGTTAAAAAGGTGTTCTCTTGTATAATGGAGATAAGTACACATCTGGGCCAGTTGCTCATTCAGTCTACTTAAAACAAAACTTATGACAATCTAAAGCTGCTTCTGGAGAAAATTAAATATCAAGATCACGAATGGCAACTATGTGGGGACTTAAAAGTGTTATTAATGTTGTTGGGGCAACAGGGCGGGTACTCTAAAATTATTTGTGAATGGGATAGCGGAGCTAAAGCGCTGGCCTCGAAGGCACAATCTTACACTGGGGTCAAAAAATATTATAATCTAAGAATTTATTCTACTGATGTATGTTATACTGAAAGTACATGGCAACTGCATAATAGTTTCAGACTTAAGAGATGAAATACTTGGAAACAAAGGTATAATGCGAGTAGGAGTTATCTACAGACCAGGTGATTGTGAAGATTATGACAAAAGCCTCTACATGCAAATGGAATGGGCAAGTAAGCGTCAATGCCTTATTATGGATGATTTCAATTTGCCTCTAATTGATTGGAGTAAATGGGAAGGAAACTCGACATGGGGAACAAAATGTTTAAATCAACTAGATGACTGTTATTTGTATCAACATGTCAGGGAAAATACTAGAGAAAAGAATATCCTAGACCTCATCATCACACATGAATCAGATGACATAACAGGGCTGACAGTAGAGGAACCAGTAGCAGGAAGTGATCACGGAGTTCTACGGTGGATGATGACGAGAGAGGTAGCAGAAGTAAAAGGCAAAGGAATGGGTTTTAATTTCAGAAAAGGAAATTACGATGCCTTAAGGTACTACATGGCCTCTATTAACTGGGTAGATATCGCGCTGAGAACGAATACAATTGAACTGTGGTACGCGTTTAAAACATTAATCACAGATGCCTTGAATGCATATATACCATTAAAAAAATACTCCATGAGGAGGGTTCCAAGTTAAATGAAGAGTGAAGTTGCCACATTACTTGAGCAGAAAAAGGTGGCATGGAAAGGCTACAGAGCAATAAAAAGTACTGAAACCTATAACAGCTACAAGGTGATCTGTAATAGAGCCACAGAAAAGGTTCGACAGGCAAAGGCAGTTCATGAGAAATCACTAGCAAACAGAGCAAAGAGGGGGGGATAGAGAATTCCTCACATATATAAATGCCAAGAAGAGCAGGACAAACTAGATCGGACTTTTACGTAAGGGAAAGGGGATAGTAATAAATACACCAGCTGCCGTTGCAGATGAACTCAACAGTTATTTTGCATCGATATTTACAAATGAAAAGCCTTCTGTGGCAATGGGAAATTGTGGGAGCGAAGTTGAAAAATATGTAATTAACGATATTGAAATTTCGCAAGATTATTTAATGAAAAAACTTTCGAGCCTACAGACCAGTAAGGCTCCTGGAGTTGATGGAATATACCCTATAATCTTAAGAGAGGCGGCAAGCGAGTGCATTGAACCATTGAGGCTAATTATGCGAGCATCACTAGACTCTGGGGAGATTCCCTTGGATTGGAAAAGTGCAAATGTATCTCCCATACATAAGGGTGGCTCTAAAAGTGAAGTTGGAAATTATCGACCTGTCAGTCTGACTTCAGTAGTAGGGAAAATCATGGAGGCAATGATCAAGGGTGGAATTCAGGATCATTTGGATCGAATTGAAATTCTCAAGGATACTCAGCATGGTTTTGTAAAGGGAAAATCATGTTTAACAAATCTGGTTCGCTATTTCGAAAGGGTCACTCACGAGCTGGATTTAGGGAATAATTTCGACATTGTTTATTTAGATTTCAGCAAAGCTTTTGACTCAGTCCCACGTGAGCGGTTGCTTTATAAGCTGGAACGGGTTGGAATCACTGGGAAAATCCTTAGATGGATAGCAGGATGGATTCAGGGTAGGAGGCAGAGGGTTGTGATAAATGGCTATTCCTCAGATTGGGTTGATGTAAGAAGTGGGGTTCCCCAAGGATCAGTATTAGGACCACTGTTGTTTTTAATTTTCATAAACGACATCGATGAAGGGATAGAGGGCGTGATGTCTAAATTTGCAGATGATGTTAAAATTGGTAGAGTAGTTAATGATAACTGTCAAGCTGAGCTTCTTCAGAGAGACCTAGATAGACTTCAGGAATGGTCAGAAAAATGGCAGCTATGCTTTAATCCATCAAAGTGTAAGGTATTACACGTGGGAAACAGTAATCCCAAAATAACTTATTCACTTGGTGGAGTTCAACTAAACCCAGTACTGGAGGAAAGGGACTAGGGTGTTATGATACGGTCAGACATGAAATTCTCTGAGCATTGTAAACAGGTTGCAAGGAAGGCCCATGGTGTCCTATCGATCATCTATCGAACTTTTGCAAGTAGAGATAAGGATGTGATAATCCCATTATATAAGGCTTTTGTTAGACCACACTTGGAATACTGTGTTCAAGTATGGAGACCGTATCTAAAGAAAGACATCGAGCTTCTTGAAAGGGTGCAAAGAAGGGTAACTCGCCTGGTGAGATCGGCAAAAGGGCGTCCTTATGAAGAAAGACTTCGAATATGTGGGTTGCAGAGTTTGGAAACTAGACACCTTAGAGGAGATTTGATTGAGGTGTTTAAGGCTCTGAGAGGCATCAGTAAAATGAATGAGGACGAAATTTTCAAGATTATAAATGATGCTAGAACTAGGGGACATAAATTCAAGTTACGGGGGGAAATGTTTAGATTGGACTGCAGGAAGTTTTAATTTAGCCAGCGAGTTATAAATTACTGGAATAAGTTGCCTTCATGGGTGGTAGAGGCCGACAGTTTGGGGAAATTCAAAGGTCATCTGGATAATACTTTCGGGTAAGGGAAGCGTATAGGATGATAGGATTAATTTCCTTTTTATTTATTAATCATTATTATTTAGTTATTTATTTTATTTATTTTTTTTTTTTTTGTTTTTATCATTGTTTTGTTCGGATTTTTTTTTTTTTTTTTTTTTTTGGCTGGTGCAGCATAAGCCATAGGCTTTCTTGCAACATGCGGCCGTTTCTAATAGTAATACTATTAGTGAACACCAATTTCTAATCGTAAATAAAAGATACGAGATTTTTCAGAACGCTAACATTATATCTATGAGGGTGATTATCTGTAAATTAGGAAGAAATTGAAAATTTACTTTGTTTGAAAAATGCCTTTTTTTTTTCAAATTTCCCCATTCGCTTACCCTTTTTTCTCCTAGGGGATGTCTGATGTCCGTTGGCGCACATATAATCTCTTTATATACCTTCAACAGCACCTGCACACACTAAAATAAAACAGGATTATGTGCATGATTATGGTATAAAGAAAGCAGTAAAATAATGAAGAAAAATCATTTCGGATGAGTTAGCAAATAATAATAATTTATGGTTTATGAATAATGATCTTTATGCACGAACACAGAATTTAGTTTCTTCCAATCTGCCACATTTGCCCAAAGAATAAATAATAATTACCCAAATTCTATTGGATGATTTCAGTGAAATTTAGGAAGGTTCAATAATCATTCCATATGAGCCAATTTTTAAATAGTTTCAAAATCCAGCTGATGAGAATTGTGTTATTACATGCAGCCGGACAGATAAAGAAATTTTAATCATTCGGTTTTAATGAAATTTGGAAAGTCTTAAGGAACATTTCTCAAAAGCCTAAATGTAAAATTTCATGAAAATCTGTCCACTGGGAGTCGAGTTGTTACATGCGGACGGACAGACAAAGAGAAGATCATAGGCACATTACGTACATATGCTAACGCGCCGTGATAGGTTGGTAGGTAAAAAGAAGGTGGTTGGTTGGTAGCAGTGTACAGCACATAATATTACCCGTTTGTGCTTTTCGTAGGAACGAAATAGCAATTTTTAAAATTTTTGTTAGGTTTCGCCACTGTCATATCTGCTGTGTGCTAGTTCAATCTGCTTTACTCGTGTTAGTACGTATTGTGATGTGAATATGCACGTGCGGATGGAATCATACAAGTGAGTACGGTCTTTCTCTTTCTCTATTACTTTTTCTCAACTAATCTTGGCCACCTCAGCAAGTGAACATAACACTCACTGGGCGCAACATTGTGCAGAAACACAGAAGGAAACACATATTCCTTACATTACATTCACCAATGTCGTTGCCCTTCTCTGTTCTGGTTCCAGCAGCTCTACATCCTCTCTAAAATGAGTACTTCAGACCTACACTGGTGGACAAAAAAACTGCACCACCTTAAAAAAAAGTAACATTTGTAGTGAAACGCATAAGATATTGTTTGATTACAGTCATTTTGTTTGTCGCAAAGCAAAGGTATTGCGTCAGATAACGTTTCTATTGCATCAGACAGTAATTGCAAGGTATTGCATCAGCCGTTTCTATAAATACGGCGTTGGAAGGGTATGCACACTCAGTAGTATCCTGTTTTGCGGAGGTACAAGCATGGCTCCATATGCTCAGTTGCCACCAAGAAAAGAAAGTGTAGCTGCTGCTTTGTTCCAGGAAGGGCTTTCTACGCGTGCTATCGCTGATAAAATAGGCTGCCACCAGTCAACAGTATGCTGGATGCTGAAATTAAAGCGTGATGTTAAGAGAAGACCTGGATGACGCCGTAAGAGAGTAACTACGCCTTCCCCAGATCGATATTTGAAACGGCTATGCCTTCGTAATCTCCGTTCTAGTGCTCCTGATTTAAAACTGAACTTTGAGATGGCCTCTGGTGTTGAAATAAGTGCACGAGCTATCCAAAGACGAAAGGTGGTCTGCATGCCTATCGGTCCAAGAAGAAGCCTTTGTTGACCTAACAAATGAGGAAGAATTGGGCTAAAATGCATGTTCCACGGACTAAAGAGCAATGGGACACCGTCGTCTTTTCTGACGAATCAAAATTTAAGGTGCATGATTAGCAGGGTAGCGATATATCAGAAGACGAAAATCGGAGGCATACCATCTTGACTGCATAACACCGCCTGTAAAGTTCCCCACCGATCAGATGGTGTGGGGATGCGGAACAAGCAAAGGGGTGGGGCGAATTAAGTTTATCAACGGAACGGTGAATGCAGAAACCTACACCGCTATTTTGGAGGAGGAGGAGTGCCTGAGACCCGTTATTAGGGATCACCGCACAGACTTCCAAAACTGCATTTTTCAACAGGACTCAGCACCTTCCCACACAAAAAAAATTGGTAAGTTTTATGCTATTTAGATTTAATGATGAGTTTTTCTTCTTGTCTCACAAGGCTTAAAACATACACCAATGTTTTCCCTCGTTTTTCTCCCTTAAGGTGCAGTCATACCTCAGAAATGTTCATTACAGTGTTCGGCTGACACTATTATACAGTCCAAATTTTAACCCTATTGAAGATCGCTGGTACATAATGTAGTCTACAATCAATCAGAAGAAGCCAACAAGTAAGAATTGAGCTGCAGGAGAGCACTGTAAGGGTGTGGTACCACGAAATTGGGCAACCGTATATCCAGAAGATGATTTACTATATGCCAGTTCGTTGCAAGGCTGTAATTGCAGCTCGAGGAGGAACAAAATATTGAGGACTTATTTTGCTGATTTACAGTACATAATACTATTGCGTTAATTTGTCATTTCAGTTTGTACACGTAAATGCAATAAAATGTATGTTTGGTTGTCATGATTGCCATTTGCATGATTTCTCATATTTCCATTAATTACGCATTTTAACCTTTGGGAAGATATTTATGGCAATTAGGTATATCAGGTGGAGTCTTTTTATTGGATTTCTTTCACAGAGATACAAATCCCATCTAACAAATTCATTTCAAACATTCCTGTAACCCACAATGCAGCGCAAAACATTATTTACAAAATTCACAAGTGATGCAGTTTTTTTGTCCGCCACTGTACATACAGTATTCAAGGTGTGCGGGATTTAATTTACTTTAACCATTTTAAAGCTTTATACAGTCAATTAGATCTCGCTGGCTTGACCATTTCCTTATACAAAGAGATGACCACCTCATTATCTCTGCTAGGAAAATTCCTGTATATCATTGAAAAGACACCATGAGCTACTCTTGCAGACCGTCTACACTAATCAGAAAGCTTCATATCTGCCTGCACAATTACCCCCATGTCCTTTTCATTCTCTACCACTCTCAGTGTAGTATCTCATAGTTGATAAGTTTCTCTTGGGTTACTGCTATTCATATGCAGTACTTTACATTTGTTAATGTTAAACTTCACTTGCCACCTCTCAGCCAATCTGCTCAACTTTTCTAGATCCTGTTGCAGTAGCATCATTAACAATCCTGCCAACCTTCGTATCGTCTGCAAACTTGGTTTGGTCATTTGCCCAGATATACCTTCGTCAATATAATTAATAAACACAGAAAACAATGGACCCAACACCGAACCCTGCATCGATGCATCGCTCCATTGAAGGACCTGACCTTTGACTAATGAAATAATACGATACACTCTATAACTGGGTTGAAGAAAAGAAGCACTTTATGGATAAAAAGACCCGTCCATAGTTACAGAAATTGAATGTTAAATCTTTCGTGTACTTCTCTAAGTTTTTCATACTATCAAAAGCAGTAGTAGTTGTTGGCATTCAACAAGTGTACGACATTGATTTTAAACTGCTGGTTAAGGAAGCTTCCATTGGTTCTGTGGAGGAACGACCAAAACTGTTCCATGCGGTATTTCAAGCTCCTACTAAAGAGCAAAATATGTTATTCGGAATGAGAGCTCAGAACGCTTTATCTGAAGACGGTATTCATTTGCATTGCAGATACAAATGTCTATTTCTATCTGCTCTGTTGAAACAACTTGGGTAAATCTTAAAGAACTGGGATATCGCAAAGTATTCAATTATCACTACCGCCGTTGCGTTATTATGAACACGATGGACTAGGCTGTAGTTTTGTTCTTCAAGACTTACAGTTTAGTCTCTGGTTCTGGAAGGAGGCGATAAATGCTTGAATCTTCGCATCAGCCTTCTTGGAAGTGAAACTTTGGTAACAAAATTTTTGGTTTTTGGATAATTTCATCGAAATTCTAGACTCCGCAAAGAATATATTTTGTTTACTGGAATTGTCTATAATGGATCAAATGCAAGCAGCCACAATTCAATATCATTTTCCAAGCAGTCCGTGCTATTATTTCTGAGCTTCAGACATCCTATCAGACTCATTATTCTACTCTTGCGAAATTTCAACACCGCTTTCAAATGGAATCCGATACTTCAGTGTTTGTTGATCATTAAGGATGAAAAGTGGATCAGATTACAGGAAAATAACTTCCAGAATTAACTTAGTATTTACTGGAAAGACAATCAGTGAATGTTTGGTTACTATTACCCAGATATCTACTCAAACAACGGTGAGTCTTCTAGATATCCAATAAAGATTTATAATTTTTTTTTGGCCAGTAAATATAGCAATCTACCTACTGCAGTTTATGGATATGCTATTAACATTACCCAAGTTAGTCTTCGTAGAGCCATTACATTTTGATCTTTGATCTATGTGGCTGCTACGCCTTCCTTGTATATCGGTCACGCGTTTATCCAGAAAGGTCCAATGAAGTATGAAGCATGGCTCAGGACATGGTCCTGACAGTTGCTGATCCTCTGGAGGTTTAAGACAAAGCAAATCGTATCTTTACAATTAATATTGAATATTCAGAAAAATAGTGTGAATTGAGAGTGCGGGTGAAATTGTTGTGCAGCTTTAAGTGATCGCGGCAAACCTCTGTAATGTTGTAAGCTTGAAACACACCAGATACTCATCAATGACATGGCAATTTGTTCACTAAAGACATCACAGAATTAACATTTACTTACACACTTACTTCGATAAACATAAAAACGTTGAGGGCAGCCATCAATGTGTTGTAGGTTATGATGATAGATTGCAAATCGAATGGTTCCCTGTTTTTCATGAGCTTTGGACCTACAACTTTGGTGATGATTAAATAGATGACTCCGATCAGAAATACAGCCCTTGTATTCCCAACCAGAGGGAGCTTTTCTGTAGAGGGATCTATAAGAAAAAAAAATGGAACTAAGACATTTGCTTGAGTAAATATTCTATTTGCCCTTGAAAAATTACAAACCTTGGTTTCTTTAGAAGACGTAATTTTCCCAACCATAGAATTTGATTATTTGGCTTGGGAAAATTACATGTCTTCAAAGAAACCAAAGTTTATATCAAAAGGTTAAATTTAAGGCAGCATAAACGAGGTCTAAAGACATATATTTTAAATTATTAATGGTAAAAGTTTGAATATTCTTTTACGATATGCAGTTGAGTCCATGTTGAGTTAAACTCCAGAATATGGGAGATTATATTCAATAAATTTTCTATTGGTCTTAATTGACTAAAATAACCAAGCTTATTCTCTTTTAACTGATTTCCTGACTTTCTTAACACTATCTTATCAAGTTTTAGATTGCGGATTTAGATCTGAAGTCATTGTAGATACTCTTCAACGACTTCAGGTCTCAAACCTCAAGTAAAAATTGTTAAAATGAGACTTCGTGAGTAGCACACTTGGTAGGATCATCGTCCTCCTCACACTGGGCGAAAAAGACCTGAATTCAAGTCCCGTCGATGATGGATGGAATTTTTTTATGGGCCTTTTTCACAACCTGGTTGAGTTAGTCGGTCTCACATGAAGATAGGATGATTATTTCTCCCGGAAACTATGATTTTTCGTCCAGCAGACAAATATCGACCTCAGAACGCATTCAATTTACAATAAATATACACGGAGCAATATGGCCTTAGTTGCTGATCCTCTTAAAATCCTTCTACCTCTGTCAGAATGAGTCCTAGATTGTGTTAGAAAATCAGAAACCAGTTAAGGAGAGTATCCAGGTTATGTTTGTCAGTTAACAGCAAGGTAATTTATTGAGTATAGTTACAGAAACTTTGATCCTAAACCTAAAAATACATATATATATATTATACTGTATATAAGTATTTTGAATATCCTGCTGTTTTATATTGTATATAAATATTTTCCATATCCTGCCGAAAATTCAAGTTGAATCCCTATTCAGGTGGAACTATACTTCATCATTAAAGAAACATGGTCCACAATGTTACTTCCATTCGAATCAATAATAATGGTATATTTGACGTCCCATATAATAGACATCCCTTTTTGTCATACTAGAAATGAAACTTCAGAAAAAAGGGAGGGAGAATGAAAGGGGAGACAAATAACGATTCAAATTATACAGTTCGGAAATGATACAGTATGATTCGTAAGATAATTAGAATTTTTGCACAGATTGATTACTTAATTCGCGGAATGGCAGCACCACCATACAACTACTTAGGTTTCGGAGAATTGCCGATAGACGGCAGGAGAATGTGTTCCATGTTTCTTCCCGGTTACTATGTGACTAAAAAATTCTTCAGGGAGCACAGTTTCGGGATAATTTAGGGTATGCACCTTAAAATGTGCCGAAATTCTAATGCTTAGCTTGTGATATCGAAATTCTGTACCTTTGCTGATGGAATATGGTTCTTCTGTCTTCATCTGGAATCTCCGGGGCCTCTGCAATTTTATCTATAGTGAGGGGAGTCTCCGACTGTCCAGGAAGCGAGTCATCGGCAGCGAGAGATCTCCTGCCATCCCCCTTGCTTGAAGAAATTTCGGTGGTTCCACATTAGTGCTTCAGAGTAATTGAAAATTGAACGATGACTGTGTCTATGTGTTCCAATGGTACGCTATTTACTGCACTGATTGACAAAATTAACAGAACAAGAAGTTTTTCATGAATATTTTATTGCGAACAGTGTCGCCAAAGCCGAATATTTCATATAATAGACATCCTGGCATCCAAATTCCGAGTATTCAATAGAAATGGATCTACCACCTTACAGAACTGCACATTATGCAAATTATTCATGGCTGTAAAAACACGGGTTGCGACTACATCATTTCATTCCTGTCTTTTGGCTTGCTCAGTGGAATAGCTATATCTACAGCACTCAGGATATCAATTCATCGTCGTTTAGATGATTCTTTGAGATGGCGAGTTGGACGACTTGAAGCCAGGCAGTCGCGGGCGAAGGTGGCATGTTAGCCTAATGTATCACGCGGTGTCGTTTCGGCACTATGGAAGCAGTTCCAGGAAGAACCATTACAAGGAGCGCTTTCTAAGGTCGCCCGAGGACTACATCAACCAGAATAGAAACCGCTATCGGGCTCTAACAGCAAGATGGAACCCTACGATGTCCCGTCATCAACCGTC
This sequence comes from Mastigoproctus giganteus, assembly GCF_048544385.1. NCBI lineage: Eukaryota > Metazoa > Arthropoda > Arachnida > Uropygi > Thelyphonidae > Mastigoproctus > Mastigoproctus giganteus. Next base: position 241,016,845 of record NC_143575.1, on the reverse strand, counting down.
TTTTGAAGGTGTTGGAGCCAAAGGTGAAAATCTTTCAAGTGGATTCTATGCAAGGAAGCCAGTGGTTTGTACCCATTAACCCCAAAGGCACCGCAGAGCTCGTCGAAACTAGTGCGATGAACATGTGACTTAGAGCCCTCACAAATAGGGTACAGTTCTGTTCTCTGAGGAATCCGTTTTAGCCTAAAAACAGATTCTAGACGTTATTTCTTCTGGAGACAACGAGGAACGTGGTACAATCGCCCCCAAAATCAGAGAAAAGGACTTACGGTGGAGGCGGTGTTCTCGTGTACGGCGGAACGATGATCAAGGACCGCACCCATCTTCATTTTTGATGGGGTTTCCATAGCTGCGCAGAGGTACGGAGAACAGATCCTCGAACCCTATGTGCGCCTTTTTATGGGTGAGGTTGGCCCAGATTTTCTTTTCATGCACGACAAGACCACTGCACATAGAGTTCAATTTGTGGGGGAATATCTTGAAACTGAAGATATCCAACGACTGCCATGGATAGCACGATTAGCAGACTTAAATCCAATTGAACATGCGGGGGATTCTCTTGGGCGTCGCATTGCCCGCCGACAGCCAACTCCTCTGTCACTTGGTGAGGTAAGGTCTGCCCTGGTGGAAAAATGGGATTTGTTGCCACAGAATTATATAGACACCCTTATATTAAGCATGGTTCACAGCTGTCAGGCCTGTTTAGTCATTGTATGGGATCATATGCCGTAGACATCTTGTGATCATATTTGCAGAGTTACAGATCCTAATCTCCACTGAATAAATATCCATAAAATTTGTGTTATATTTTCTTGAATTATACGAGACAATAGGCAATTGTCTTCACATGAAACGAAATGATTGAATAGTCAATTTATAAATTCAAGGGTCTCTCCATGAGCAACAGTTCTTTGTTTTTAAAAGTAAAGATAATACACTGCTCGACAAATTAACAGAACACATAGAAAACGTAGTATAACTCTTGCAACCTGCGATGAAGGGAGACAAAATTTGGTATAGTGGTGTACAATAGAATAAGATGAAATAAGGAAACATATAGAAACTTCGGGAAGTATAAGGACATTTATAGGGGTTGTATAAGAATCTGTAATATATTTTTTTTCTGTTCAATAGAAAATTAAAGTTACGTTTCCTATTTTCATACATTATGTAAACTTAAATGCTTTATTTTTATTCCAATTTAACTTACCAGGAACGCCAAATATCGATTCCAGTCTTCCTAGTGATATGTAAGATATCGTTGCCATATTTCCTAAGTGTAAGAATAAAATAATTATTAAAAATTCACATCAAAGATTCATTCACTCATTTGACAAATAGTAAACTAAAAACTGAAATATGTAGCTTTAGACTGGAGAGAAATTCCAACGAATTTAGACCAAAAGCCAACAACACCTTAGTTGAGTATTTAGCTAAAAGTCAACAGTTTCATACAAAATTCCGTAATTCCATATTACGAAGCAAGTCACCAGGAGTTTCCTTGGTCTTGTTAAATAAAGTGCACTGCCCTCTGGCAAGTGTTTCTTCTCGTGTTCAAAGAACCACCATAAGCTAATACTCTAAATTATAAATTCCTAACGTCTCGTCCTTGTGGTAATATCAGTAACTGAGGCTTCCCTGAAAATACTCTTTGACAATCTTGTCCGAAGAGTGACAGGATCTTCGTGTCACTCTTCGGAGAGCCCTTCGGTCTGTTTCAGGCAATTTAAATTTTTCTGCAAAGGTAGGAACAGATTGATGACTAATTTGGTCTTCCGTGACGATTCCTCATTGGAAGTTGGTAAGCTCATTACCTCGATCCTTTTATTTTATTGCGTTGATCTCTTGTCTTCTAGCTTCTCAAACAATGACGGGGTTCTCGAAGATTTAGTTTTTTCTCCGACTCTTTATCCATATTGACGACATTCTTACACCAACTGAAAATCGTATTCATAGTTTTGCTGATGACAGCACATTGCATTTCATCTTCCTGCTTGAGAAATTTCGTACTTGATCTCCAGGTAATTCATCAATGGGACGAAGAAAACCAAACCTAGTTAACTTCAGTTCTTCTAAAACGCACTCCGGTCTGTCTCTTTCTTGACATAAGAACATGACAAAAGTTTCTCCTTGTGCAACAGCTCTCGTGAATAGCACAGTTGGTAGGATCGCCGTCCTCCCAGTATAAGGTGGAAAAGACGAGAGTTCGTGTCCCATCGATGATGGGAGGAACTTTTATGGACCTTTTTCGCAACGCGGCTGAGTTAGTCGGTCTCAGGCGAGAGTAGCATAATTTTTACTCCCGGAAACTTCGGGAGTAAGTCCAGAAAAATAGAAAATCGACCTCAAAACAAACGCAATTTACAGTCAATATACACGAGCAATACAACCTAAGTCGCAGATGCTCCTTAAATCCTACAACAACCGTTTCCTACTTAAAATTCTAATGCAGTAGACAAGTAGAGTTAGTGAACTGCCTTTACCAGTTTGTGTCCTGAAATTATTGCTTGCGTGTTTTTAATTATAAACATTGTAGTGACGAAGTAAATAATGAGTCCCTAACAAAGGCCTCACTGTACCTTTCCAATCTGGTCGATTAGTTCTGAATGGACACCAATTCTGGCAGTGAAAATCGAGTTTATACCCACTAGTGCTGTGAATAGCTAAAACGAAAATCGAGGCTAGCTGTTTTGCTGTTCAAAACCTAAATTACAGGATATTCCACATTCTCCTTGAGTCTGACTTAATATTATTAGATGAATGGAATTTGACGTTGTATGCAAACATTAACATCGACGCTCTAGCATCGATGTTGATACTTCCAAGGTCACTGATTAAAATGCTGAATAGTAAAGATTCTATGGAGTAGCCTTGGGGAACGCTACACTGAGGAATAAACTCAAATTAGTTGGATCGGTGGAAGATCATAGTATGCTTTCTGTTGCTAATATAGATAATTAGCCAGAAATAATGAGGTTCCAGAATTCTAGGTGAGAGAATGGATTGGTAGCGACCGATTTTAAACTAACTCCAAGCACAACGGTAGCATTAATAGCACCAGGAAGTATCAGTAGTATCAACGAATATTTTACATTGAGATCAAATATCGCCAAAGCGGATATTTGTCTGGATAATTAACTTCCACATCCTCGTCAAACAAGTCTAGTCTACGCGCCTCAAAATTAGGTTAAAGGTGACCAGTAGGCTTAACGAAAGTTTTACAGGAAAGAGTCCTCGTTGTAATATCTGATACGTTAATCTTGGTGTTGCAGGAGAAAGCTGTGTAGTCCAATCTGAATATTTTTTTTGTTTCTGTCTTACTGTTTTCGGCTTCTGAAGAAAGACTAGGTTAAATTGAATGCCTCTGGTCAGCATGGCGGAAATTGAGGTTAACAGTTACTGTACTCGTATGTACTACCTTTTCCGCGTTACGAATCGTTTGGATGGTCGGGGAGGGGGGGTGAGAATTTGTTTGAAATACACGGAATTTCTTTGTGCATGTAATTGCTACTCTTCCGCATCTAGAAATGAAACCATGTCTTATCCCACTGCAGAAATGTTTTTCACAAAGTAGCCGAAATTGTCAGCCTCAGGCAAGGTTTTCATCCAGCAAGCCGATCGAAGAATACATTTATTGTTATAGTTATTAAATCTGTTTTATTAAGTATTTTGAATCACCGTCTAAGTATTCTACTGGTTACTGGTTACAGTGTTGTGAACGCAGATCTAATAACAGTGCAACCATAATACAATCACCAGACAAAAAATTAGAAACCTTTATTCAGTATGTAGTAGAACCACCTTTTTCCCGAACCTCAGATTTGATAATTTCTACATCAGGATATTTCCCAACTATTGTATTACAGTCAGTACAGAGCTTCGAAGTTGAACTGCCCTTTTAAACACATTGTAGACATTCTCAACTGATTTCGATCTGAAGAATTAGGTGGGCAGGGTTGACGTTGAAAACCTTGGGAACTATCCTCGAACCAATCAGATACATTTTTTTCCCGTGGATAGTTGTGTTGTCGTCATGTAAGAATCCATCGCAATCCGGGTAAAATGTAACATTTCAGGGTGAAGTCAGTCTAAGGAACTTGTGATGATACCATGTGACAACTCATATTTCCTCCATAATATACATTTAATTATCTTTTGACGCCAACTGCAAGAGGTGTAATTTTTTGGAAAGTGAGTGCAGAGCTGTATAATAATGAGGCATGGTGACAGGAGCTATCATTACAGTTGTTACTTTGTTTGTATACAGTTTTTATGCAGTTCAGAATTACACGGCATATGTTCATTCCATTGTTTTTGAGTTATTGGAGATACAAAGTAGACGTTAAAATCCATGGGATCCTACAGGCAGACTTGCTTGATAATAGATATCGTTAGTATTTGTCGTCTGTAGATAATGTCATTATTAAATTTATCAGGATATTTTTCAAGGCTACTGAAATACAGTTGCGCACTCTCTGGAAGCATGTGCTTCAGATCTGACAAATTTATAAGTGGCATTTTGATGGACCACTTGGTCTCTTTGGTTTTGGTTTTCTGCCGTAAATAATGGCGTGAAGGGAAGGGGATTCTATTCGTCCATATAGAAGTTTTGCAAGAGTGGACATCATCGTGGTGAGAATAGTACACCTACAGGACTTCGTATTTGTCGGTAAGACGGATATGGAAATGCCGAATGGGCTACCCCTGTTGTTCGACCATCGTAAGATCCAGTAATCTATGGTACTAGGATCACTGGATTATTTGTTCTGGTAGCTTATGTGTGTTGAGGACGAAATCTCAAAGGCATACAGTGGTATGGGTAGTAAATCACTCCATATCTTCGAGCAACATGTTAGTTCTTGGCAAATGGCTCAGAAATACTACCGGTATGTATTATTCTTCTTGGTGTCCTTGAAGTGTTCCTGGAAGGCGAGATCTTCATCCCAGGTGAAAGTACTTTTGTTCTTTGAAAAAGTACCTTTGTACTTTTTCCCCTTCATAATGACCTGGATATCGCTCCTCATTCGCTTCTCTGTTATGGACATTTGGTGTAGTTAGTTGTAACATTATCATCTTCAGATTTTCGGTTAGATCTGACAAAAATTTGTGTATCTAATGGCTAGTTATACTGTCTAATAGCCTTACTTCTTGGGTGCTTAGCATACAACAAACACTCTCACGTTTCTTTTCACGAAGGAAATGGTTAAGATTTGATTTGCGGCAGCTCATGTTGTGGTTAAACCTACCGGAATATTATTGTTTGATTGCTATGTTGGGAAGATTTGACCTTATTCGTTATCCTTCTGGAGGAGACGTTCTATTTTGGTGGAAGAATTCTGTTCTTTTCGACGGTTTGGTGTCAGACAACGTTAACTACAAATTTGCATTTTCTTTTTGGGATAACTTTAGTTTTAATTTATGCAAATAACAATGCATGTCATGTCATAGAACTGTATCTCTCTAGTACTTTACAAGTTAGCTGGCCATTTCTTGATTTTCAAGAAATAGCCAAATAACTTTTTTTTGGTTAATTACAGAAACATCAACTACAAAATGATTTTGTAATTAACGTTCTTTGACACTAAATCCTCTTCTTTACAGCTCACCATTGAGTTGTAAATCAAGAATCTCCATTCTGATGGATCACCTAGTGCAGTGGTATTCAAACTGTGTTCCACGAAACCTCGGGGTTTGGTGAGAATCATTCAGGGTTTCCGCGGAACACAGTTTGAATTCACTAATAAAAATTGATCGTTTTGGTTGCGTCAAATAATTTTAAAAATATCATTTTTGAATTCGTGCCCTTTTCCAAACAGGTAGATATTCCCGACCGTAATCGACCTTAAAGGTCGATTTAATCTCACTCTCCCACATTTCACTACATATTTGCCCTTTTTAAAGCAGTTGTTTCTGGTCAGCTCAACACGACAGTTTACTCTTATGATTACAGTGAAATTGCAAAATCTGCATTCCTTTGTTTCGTTTAAAAGAGAGAGGTCTGTGACAAGGTAAGGTCTTCATTTATTTTATTTTAAATCCATTTATGCAATGGAATAGATTTTGTGATCGATGATAGTTGTAAAACTAATTAAAGAATTTTAAAAACTAATTAAAGAATTTTAATTTATTAGATTTGCCCTTCACTATGGACATTCAGTTAAACCTCGGAAAACTTAAACAAAAAGCTAAACAAACAGAAAAAAAAAAAACATGAAAATTGTTCAGAAGCATCTGCAGTTGTTTCACCATCTACTTCTGGAAACTTGACATGCGAAACAGCCGTTTCGGAAACGCCTATTAAAAAACAGAAATTACACGAAGATGGTTCTACAAAAAGAAAATATGATGAAAGCTACTTAAGTTTTTGATTTACTTGGACCGGAAATGAAGACGAGCTGAATGGAATATGTGTTGAATGTGAAAAGGTTGTAAGCAATAGTAGTCTAAATCCCACGAAATTAAGAAGATTCATATAATTACGTTGTGATTGGATGAATCTTCAGACGTTGCTGGTTTGGCTATTTTAATTGTCTGGTGCGCTATATTTTTAATTTAACTGTCCAAGATGATATTCTTTTGTGCAAGCATCTTAAAAATAGAGCTACTGGTGAAAATATTTTTGATGTTTGGACTATCTTGGAAGAATGGCCCATTTTGGGATTTTTGAACTATGGAAGAAGTATGGACTATCTTGGGCTTTATGGACTATGGAAGAGACATGGACTATCTTTGGATTTATGTTTTCACATTTGTACTGAGGAGGCAAAACCTTTACTGGATGCCAAAAAGGAGTCATATCAAGTATAAAAACAGTAGCCCCACATATTCAACATTCTCATTGCTGTCTGCACCGTCAATGCTCTCGTTGTGAAACGAATTCCAGAAAAAATAAAAGATGTTTTAGATGACGTTGTGAAAATCATAAATTTTATCGAATCCAGTAATGAGAATAACCTTGAGCTAAACTCAAGATTATTCTCATTATTCTGCGAGGAGCTATCTGGTTCTCACAAAACGCTGCTCCTACACGCAGAGGTACGCTGGCTATCACGAGGAAAATTTTTGAGCAGGTTTTATGAGCTGAAAGAAGAGGTGAAAAAAATTTTTAACTCAAATAAAACATGGTTATTGCTCAAAATTACATGACACCATATGGATTCAGATTATGGCGCACCTTACAGATATATCTTAAATTTTAAATAAAGTAAATTTATCCCTCCAAGGAACTAAAATTCATATATTTAAAGTTAATGATAAAATAAATGCATTAATTTCGAAATTCGATTTATGGATTTCATATGTACGAAACAATGATGTGTAAAGTGACTTTTTGATTCAAAATGAACCGAATCTTCATAAAATTAATTGCTCAGGAATACATAAGAGACTACTTGCTTAATCTTCAAAAAAAAAACTATTAGAGAATATTTTCCAGCGCAAACAGAATCATGTTGAATACTAGTTAAATACCACGAATTCTGCAAAAAATATTATTATTATAATGATAATAATTAAAAGATAAAACTTACCTTGTATTTTACAGTACTTCCAGATACGTACCGATGTTTAATCACTTGAAATAACGTAGAAATTTCAGTCCTGTGGCACAAGTTCTGTTATAATTCATCTACTGTGCTCTTAGCAAATAACGGATGTTCAGAGCAAAAACTTCAGAGGACTCAACTCTAAAAATTCAAAATACTTGCCCACATCGGAAGCGTGATCATGATAGAGTGATCACGATCTGTGAAGCAGAGTTCTTCCTTAAAGAAAATGTACCGACTTGGAAGAGAGAGAGAAAAAAGACAGGGAAAGTAGTTATACTTCAAAGGAAAGAAAGTCACCAGTTGAATTTCAATGCTTTAAAACTACTGTCAAATAGACCAAGGTGTGCAAGTGCTTCTTCTGAAGGGGGCCATATGAAACGTGTGGAGGAAAAAAAGCGAAAAATGAGCATTTATAAACATCTGAAACCGGTTGGTCCAGTGCGGAGAAACTAAATTGTGTCAGCTTGTCAGAAGGGGTAAAATGAACTGAGAGACGATGTTTTATTTATAGAAGAAGAATTGTTATTGTATAAATGAAACTGCAGCACATTCGAGTATGAAATTCCTTCACAGCTGCAAGACAGGAGTTTAAATTTGAAATGAGTTCACTATTTGTGAAGCAAACTAATGAGTAAGAGATGGGAAGAATATCAAAGCGGCCTGAACATCTACAATATAACTGATCTTCTTAAGTTCAAGGAGAATGTTGGGGATAGGGGCTTCCATGTTCGTGGTGGTTGGTCTGCCTGGAATGGAATAGTGAAATTGTGGTGTTGTTGTGACAATATTTGATCAGCAAGAGTCTGAAGAAGGGATTTTAGTAAGAAGCTTTGGAAGACTGAATGCAAACAAGATTGTCCGAAATAACTTGAATGTGATGCCAGCTGTAACTTTGGAAGTGGTTTCAGCGCGTAGCTATTCCATGTCGGGGGAGAAATAACGTTTGATTAGAGTTCTGTTGAGCAGAAATAGGGATGAGTCAACAAGGAAGACACTGGGACATTTTAGCTGACAAATCCATTTTGCTCCAGTTGTGGGGGTGGCGGACTGGCTGTTTATTGCACGTTTATCCCTCGTAATTTTGACGGATTGACAGAGTCCTTCAAAACCTGATTCTTACGGAACTACACTGGTACAGAGGTTCACGGTTGAGATGAAAATGTTCGTGCTAGCTGCTTAGGTCATACGAGTTGATGGGCACTCTGTGACTGGTTCTAATGAAAATGTTTCCTATGGTGAAGGTCTCCAGTTGTTGTCTAATGACTACTCTCCATTTCTGGTGAAGGTCTCCAGTTGTCTAGTGACTACTCTCCATTTCTGATGAAGGCGGGAGAATGCCGTTCGGTCCGAGACTAATCCTGATTTCTTCATCTTTTGTGAAATTCCTACTTTTCCCTGAAGCTGTCTGGGGTACTCTGTGAGCTACAAAATCTTCGTTGAAGCATGCTGGGAAACAAATATTACCCATATAATGAGAACATGTTTGAAGGTCAGGTTTTGTCTATGCGACACTTGACAGGGACGGAACTAGCTTTAGACGCAACTCGCGAGATCTAAGTAGTGTATTTGGGCATTGTGATTGTTAGTTACATGATGGATGATTATAATTGGCAGATACATTTCTAGACGGAGGATGGAGTCATAGTCTGACTAAATAATACTGATTCGGGTGGTGATTCACTCTACATGTCATCCAGCAAACGCTGTTCCATAGTGCTCAGTCGGATACCGAGTCGATTCATTATGTTCTCAACTCAAGGAAGGAAGAAGATCAAAATATCCACATGCACAAGTTGGCATCTTGGTCTTGGATTAATGCGAGCAGATTGTTCAATAATTAAGGATCTCATCTGCTGCTTTTCAGAATATGGAGCCTGGACCTGATGAATGATACACAACGGCAATATACATGAGTTCGTTTTTATTCCTAAATGTGACCAAAACTGTTTCAAAAATGTCAGAGAGAGAGAGAGAGTCCAGCAGGTCTCATAATGGGCAGTTTAACCTGTTTAGCTGTCCCCTTATGATTTGCTAATTTTCTTACGATAAACTGTATCCGCTCTTCGGGATCAACTCGTTTCCAAATCTGATCTGCTAGTAGTTAGTATTCGTACATCTTATTTGTACCTCAGATCTTGTGGTCATATTCTAATATTCATCTATCAGAAGATGGTACCCTCGTGGGTAGCATAGTTGGTAGAATCGCCGTCTTCCCCACACCGGGTAGAAAAGATCTGAGTTCGAATTCCTTCGATGACGTGAGGAATATTTATTGACTTTTTTCACAAGGCGAATGAGTTAGTCGTTTTCAGGCAAGGATGGCATTGTTTTTTCTCCCGGAAACTTTGGTTTTCGTCCACCAAACAGAAAATCGACCACAGCACACACACAGTTTACAGACAGTATACATGGAGTAACATGGCCTTAGTCGCTGATGCTCCTAAAGCTCCATTACAACAACAAAACGCTACTCGTTTTGGTCTGATACTCGTTAAATGTTACTTAAGGTTATTTCTTTGGTCTGAATATAGCATTTGAAATGTATCGTTCGTCGGGGACTAAGGGCTTAAAATATTTGTTGAAGATGAGTTAGTTTGAATCTCTTGGGGTTCTTTTACTTACTGTTTTTGTAGTAAATTATATCTTAGAGGACAACATATACTTTTAGGAATGAAACAACAACGTTGAACAACGAAATGTAATTACGAAGAAGATTTCTTGTTGTTTAGAGGTAAAATAATGGAATATTCAGAAGGCGAGAGAATAATCTGTTTAACAGTGTTAAACAGATTATTCGATTATCCTGGAGGGTAGCGCAGTTGGTGTAATCACCGTCCTCCCCGCACTGCGTGGAAAAGACCTGAGTTCGAATCCCATCAACAACAGGAGGAATTTTTATGGGTCTTTTTTGAAACGTGGCTTGGTTAGTTGGTCTCAGTCGAGGGTAGCATTGTTTTTATCCTTAAAATTTGGGTTTTTCGTCCAGCATATAACAAATCAAACACGCAGTTTACAGACATATTATATATGTCTGAAAATTGCGTGATGTCAATGATGTCCTGGTGTCAACGATGGTACTCGAATCCGTGCCTTTTCCACCTGGTATGGGGAGTACAGTCAGTGGCATCAAGGTTCAACCCGGTGGGGGGAGGACGTTCATTATAACCATTATGCTTCACGAGAACATAGCATCAAGGTAGAAAAAAGTTTCGATATTCGAGTCTTGTTAATCCGACTCCCGCTTATCCGAAGTCAGCCTAGCAAACCAATTCTATATCATCTATAATACGTTAATGTAGTTTTAACGAGTTAAACGTACATTAACATATAGTTATACACTTTTAATAAGTTATGTTGGTGTCTGGCGATATTGCTTATCGCTGGCACCTAAGTTCCATCCACCACTGTTTACAGAGAATTAACAACCTCTTGGATATAGCATCCCAGAGCCAACAAACATACGTATTTATTAGGTCTACATTGCTTAGTTAAGCCTTCCAAAGATAGTTTGCGCTAAGGGCAAGATTAACTTAAGAATATATGTAATAAAATTAAAAACAAACTTACGTGTTGCAACAAATATATATAATAAAACTGTCAGATATTTTCCATCTATGAGTGATATCTATTTGATCTATTCTAAAATGGACAAAACAGATCTTTAGGAAAATCCTTAAAATAAAATAAAATTTGAAATACCCATAAAACTACGTCAGTACCAGAAAAGTCTAAAAATATGAAGGATTGGAAAATTTCTTTTCTAGGCATCCGCCACAATGTTTCTGTTGTTGCAAGGTTTTTGATGCATCAGAAACTTAGGCCATATTTCCCTAATTTATGCCTGTAAATTGCATGTATTCTGTGGTCGATTTGCTGTTTACTGGACTAAAAACCATACTACTCGCACTTGAGATAGATTCAGAGACGCTGTGGAAAAGGACAATAAAAATTCCTCTCGTGGTCACGGGATCCAAACTCCTGAGGTCCTCTTCTCCATCCAGTGTGGGAAGAAAGTTGGTTTTATCAACTGTGCAACCCACGAGGGCTTTCCCCTAACGTCCGTCCATTCTTCCAACCAGGGTATGGCAGCAAACATAGTATATAGTGTAGTGCTTCAGCCTCAATTATGGTATATGGGTACCCTTATGATATATAGGAAATTATAAATAATAACTGCGGTATTTATATTAGTCCCATTTTAATGAAATTTGGGAAGGCTTGACAAATCATTCTACAAGAGCGAAATATAAAATTACAGGGAAATCAATCTATTGGTCATCGAGTTATTATATGAGAACGGAAGAAAAAGAAATAATAATTGCCGGATTTATTTTAGTCCGATTTCAATAGAATTTGGAATGGTTCGACAAATCTTATTAAAAGGCCCGAATATAAAATTTTATTAAAATCCGCCTGTTATAAATCTAGTTAGTACATGCGGACGGATGGACAAATGAAGACAATAGACTCATAATATATATGTGCTAATGAAAATATCAGAGGTACTTGTGATGCCTTATTCTCATTTATTATTATTATTTAAAATTTTTATTTTTGGCATATAGAAATGCTGCTATAATTTTGCCCGTGTAATTTAGAAATACAAATATATGTTTATTGTACAAAACGATATGTAAAGCAGCCCTTTACAGCGAGACTCTGGGGTTGGGGGTGTTGAGTATCCTGTAAAGAAAAGGTTTAATGTAATTTGAAATGTCACTCTCATTGCTGTTTTCATTTATGCTGTGTGGGATGAAAAACCCGAAATAACTCAAGGGGAATGACTTTGCTCCTCCTGAGATCGGCTAACTACTCCCCCGATTGAAGAGGCTTTTAAGAATCCCTCCACACTCCAGCAATATTCGGATCCAGACCTCTCCAACACAGAGCGAATAACAGAAAGCAGAACACATAAAATTAGCGGAAGTCTAGAATAACTGATTGGCAAAAAGTTGTTTCTGTGAACATTCTGTCTTGTGGGTCAATCTGAAGTGAATTGAGTTCACTGCGGAAGAATACAATCAAAGCATTGAAGCGGAAGCAAGAAAAATTTGCAGTGGGCGTAACTTGGTAATAATTACCAGAGAAGGTATTAAGTGGAAAGTTCGACTATAAAAAACGGATAAGGAAATGCTCGTTTTCTTTTATTCCTTCGCGTGACAAATCGGCAACTTCCCTGAAACTCCCCTAATATCACTGAAAAAAAGTATGTGGTTAAACATCAACAGCAATGACTATCATTACACTAGTTCCAGCATCGTATTTAGTATTCGCCTAATAACTTTTGCGCTTTAAATTTTCATTATTATTCGGCGCAGCTTTCCCTATACTGACACCAGTATAGGGAAGTTTACCATTTCACTGCAAACGCTTCTAAACAAGTCTGCTGGCTGGAGGAAATTCTTGTAAAAGTAATGGAGACACCGGAATTGATGTTAAAATCAATCAAGAGGTAGGAATTATTAGTTCTTTGCGCTATCTACAGTCAATGCATTAGAAGCACGTTGATGGAACTTTGATCTTCCCCCCCCCTCCACCTCGGATTGTAGGTTGCTGTTGCTTGGCATACAAAATGAGAGTTTACGCATGTGTCAGTAGACCTCGTCATATACACCCAAGAAAAAGATCAATAAAATGTTATCTTCTGGAAATTTCAAGCTGTTGGAGAAACGTGGAAATTAGCAATGCTTTTGATGGCACTCGTTGAAGAGTGTGTCAAATTCGTCTTCTTATATGGGTGAATTTTATAGTCCGAGATTCCTCTTACCTATTCAAAATCTTCAAAATCCCTTCACATCCAAACTTTCCTTAGTCATTACCATAGGTTAATGATGATAAAAACAAAATGTACGAAATCTTTTATGTATTGCGTGCTAAATTGAAATCTTAGTCTTCTTTCTCTCAATCTCAGGAACAAATTTTAAAATTACAGGATGCAGTAGCGCACGCATTTCACTTGACCACGGTTCAAGCACACGTGACTGCTAAATACAGCGCTGTTCTCGTATTCTACCTATATTGCAAAATCCTGTGATCCTATATGGTCGTCCGGTATAATTTATTTTTATTTATTACCGAGATTTAAATAATTTATTTAATTATTCTCTGTTTATACTTAAGTATGACCACAAGGGGTCCAGAATTAAAATTTATTAAGAGAGTGGTAAATTTGTGATTTACTACCCTTTCTTTCCTGCATCGGATGCATCACCCATCTGGTTAGAACTTCAGAAAAAAATTCACGCACAAAAATTTAGACACAAAAATCTAAATCGAGACAAAGTAAGAAAATGTCAGTGAAAATTATTTTTATGTTGTTTTGACCAAAATAGGTCACTCTCTTTGTGAACCTTGTTATTCTTCTTACGAACAGTGAGGTAGACAATTTTGCTTCTTTTTTTAAACAGGAAATACTCGAACACGATGAACCTAAAATTACTTCCCGTTATGCGTTCATATCTATAAAGTTGATATCAGCTGACCATCGTGTATGAAATACAAATTTTAGATTAGGGACACTTTTAAATGAAATGTAGTTGGTACACGGGGTAGACATTCAGTCTCCAATTTAAGCACTCTAAAAACCACTGACTGAAGAGTCTATTGTTCCTATTTCTTATTATAAAAGATAATCCTGTCCTGAAATGTCTTAAGGCTTACAGGAGAGAGAGAGCGAGAGAGTTCTGATTTACAAAAGCGCTTCATTCTCTTCCTGATAAATTTGAAACGATGAGTAATGTTCATAATGACTAGAAGCATTTCGTCAGTGATCCACTGATGAGATAAGAGGAGGGAAATATCCCCAACTATTCAAGAAATTGCTTCTACATCAAGTTTACACATTTGAAATCTAGTGATATCTTTCAGCACCGGGATAATCCTAAAAGGAAAGTATGGTGTGGTTTTGCTTTGCATTCAGATGTATCATTGGTTCACACACTGGAATGTTTTAAAGGCATGGATTTCCAGAATTATATGAAGATGTTGGTCTCGACAGAATTGTATTCCAGCAAGATGGAGCGCTACTTCATTTCCTTCGAAATGGGGCTTCTTGAAAGTCCGTATTTCCAAAACCCTGACTTTGAGAGAGTTCTGACATGTAATTTTAAGATGAAAAAGACCCAGAGATGAAAAAGATCGTCGATATAGTTCCCGTTGTTCTTACGCCTTGTAGTCTACGTCTAATGAGGATTATTGTCATGCGTGTGGCCTAGATATGGGGAGTTCCTTTTCGCTGTCTTTGAACTGTAGGACATTTCCTGTTTTTAACTGTCCAAAGAAATTTATCGAGGGGCAGACATGTGCATTGAAAGCCGCAATGTATAAATATAGATATAATTTATTCATTTCAAAAAAAGAAACAGCATCCATAGGGACGCCATTAAGGCCAACCAACTATATCTGCACGGAAAATGAAAGCATTGTTATTTTTAACTGAAATCAATTTGAGGTCATAAAACGTGTAACGTACTTGTTTTTAAGTGGTCAAGTAAAGCAATAAATCAAACGTCATTGACCTGGTTGGTGGTCTCTTCATAAAATTTTCCATGGCCACCCATCTTCCGCTTACGTTCTACACAGGAATTAGTATCAGCAAGGTCAAATGATGAAAGATAGAGAACTTTTTTTGCAGAAAACAGAATATTCATACTGTTCGCAATCCTACAAGGTAATCATCCGATTCTCCTTTAAACTTAGCCAGGCTAACTGCATCCACCACTTTGGGAGCAATTTATGTGTCGCCTACGAGTGAGAGGAGACCATCCTCAACCATTTTACTCAATCCCTTCAGGACCTTATACCCATCAGTTAGATAACCTATTTAGACGCATGGTTGCCAGATTTTGCACTCCATATCTTCTTAGCCTTTCTACACAGGTGCATCGATGTGCAATCATCATTAATCTGGTAGTCCTTTTCTGAACCATCTCCAAAGTTTCTGTCTTTTTTTTAGGTAGTCAGGTCTAAATTTTAGACCTGGCTACAATATTCTAAAAAGCGATAATAGTATTAGTGGCAAAAGGTGTAAGAAAGCAAGCTTATACAGCATAAAAAAAAAACCCTACACACTTTACTCATCTATAGACCCCAAGAATTTGTCTAGTTCTTCCATTAATTTATTCAAACCATCCATATCTACAACAAGAGATTGAAGCATGTTCCAATAATAAACCATCCGCTGGCTGAAGGTCAACTTCTGCATATCTGTCCTGCAACCATCTTTCCTCAACTTGAATTTATTCCCCCGCATGTGTGTAGTCTCAGCAAGAGGAAGAATGCCATTAACATTTAGCTTACTCAATCCAATCAAGACTTGAAACACCCCAATCTGATCTTCCTGCAGATGCCTAGTCTCCCAGTGCTACAATTTTCAGAACTGAAGCCTTTCTAGGTAAGAGAACCCTTTTGTTCTCCTCACCAATCTGGTTGCCCTTCTCTGCATCCGTTTCAGCAGTTCTACATCCTTCCTCAAGTGAGTCCTCCACACCTATATACAGCACTCAAGAAGCGGCCTAACCAGGACCGTATACAGATGGATACTCACCTCCTTATCCTTGTTAGCAAAGTTTCTGTATATCATTGACAAAACGTCATGAGTTCTCCTGGCAGCACGTCAGCACTATTCAGAGAATTTCATATCACCCCCAGGTCTTTTTCAATGTCCACTACCCTGAGTGTAGAAGCACACGGTTGGTACGTTACTTTGGGTCACTGCTACCCATGTGCAGTACCTTGCATCCCTCAATGTTAAACTTAAACTGCTATTTCTCAGCACATCGACCCAATTTTCCTAGATCTTGTTGCAGAAGCTCACGCTAATGGCTGTCGTTAACCACTCTGCCAACCTTTGTATCATCTGCACACTTAGACATTAAGTCTGATATACCTTCATCGATATCATTGATAAATTCATCAGACAACAATTGGCTCAGCATTGAACTCAGGGGGACTCCACTAATAACATTTGTTCGCGAAGAGCAAAGCTCATTAATAACCACTGTCTATCCTCTTGCACTTAACCAACCCTTTATCCATAGCAATAACTATCTAACCATCTATAGTACATGGATTAGTCCAGACTGTAGAGGAGAGCGATTCGAGTATGTACTAGCAGTCTACGTTGATTCCAAGGGTGTTTTCGACCGACTCTCGTGGGAAAATAAAATATCAAGAATAAGAATAACTGAGTGTTCTGGCACTTTATATTCAGTATTTGGAGATTATTTTAGAGATCGAAGAATTGTGGTCAAGACATTATACAGTATACTGAAATTAGAGAAATGGACAATTTGGATGTCCTCAAGGCTCGGTGATAGGTCCCTTCGTCTGGAATATCGTCTTAGATGAATTTTTAAATAAGGACATTGAAAAACAAGATATATTGCCATTTCTGATGATCGAGCAATTCTGATTTAAGGGAATTCACGTTCCCAATTAGAGAACAGTGCTGATATTGTATTAACGGAATTGTATAAATGGACAAGGATAAATAAGTTGATTTTAAAAGAAAAAACTAACAGCATAACCCCCTCCTCCCTTTCTATCTTGTCTATCCTTTCTGTGCACATTGTACTCCTCAAATTGCAATTCTGCATCCCTTATATCCGTGACACCACGCCTCAGATGTCCCAACAACATCCGCCTTTGATGTCTTGAACAACACTTCAAATTCATTAAATTTATTTACTGTGTTATAGTGTAATAGTGCCGTCGAAATGTGCTCCTGCGTTTTGGATTTAAAAGTGTGTCTTTAGCAACCCCCAACAGTAGAAAATATGTGCTTAAGAAAATATAAGTGGTGGTGAGTCTAGGAGTTAAGTTTTGGCAGTTGGGGTTGTGTATTTTCTCAGAAATAACTGATTTAAATTTTTCACTAATTCACTTTGTCATCACACATAGAGAAACATTACTTCATAGAAATAACATTGTGGAAATCCTATAGTGAATTTTCCCATAGGAACAGCATTGGCCCATAGACTTTACATGGGGACAAGATGGCTGCCTGGCTTTAATTCTTTTTTATGTGTCCAGGGATACCACATAACAGGGATAGTGACACCTACTTGTGGTATTTACACAATATTAAGTGGAATTTTGACATAAATATTTGAATATTAATGTTTTCCTATGGATGAATATTTTCCCATAGGTTAACATAGGATTTATAGTGGGCTTGTTTTGGGCTGAAATTGGCAAAACTTTAAAATTGAATATCTCCTTATCTATTGGGATTGAGGAACTCATCTTTGGAGGGTCAAATCTTTGACCAATTACTTATTTTTTTTTTTTAGATATTTTTCAGCTCCATCTAGTGACTAGGAGCTGAGATATAAAACCTGGGTTTTGTAAAATCCAAAACTTTCATGCGGATTTTCATCCAGCAACTGATATAGGAAATATATATATTTATTTCGTCCCGAAAACAGCAAATCACGCGCAATTTACTGCACAATATGGCCTAAGTTGTTGGATGCGCCTTATGGGGATGGAACTAGGATCAAGAGATACATATAGAAATCCGATAGTTTAGAAGAGGAAGAGTTTTCAACAGGGTGTTTGAGCTGAAAGGTATTCACCTTTCAGCAGGAGTATTTCAAGAAATTATAGGCCAGATTTTGCTGAGTGTTTTGAAGATGAAGAATGACTGCAGAAACTAGCCTACTTACAGATTTACGGATCTGTCCTATTTCAGTTTAAGATTAAACAAGTTCGACCCAGAATTGAGTATTTGAGCAGTAAAAAAACAAGTGGGTGGGGAGTGTATCTTATTCAGTAGCTCATCTATTCTTCCATTGAATTAATGCAGGAATCAAATTAGCATCAATTACCGTTATTGTAATATTCGACTCACGTGAGCAGTTCATGTTTAAACATATTTTCTTAATTTTCAAATAGAAGGTATAGGGTACAGGGTATTTATCAATCGTTATATATTTTTACAAATCGATAACTCCAAAAACCATGGACACCACCAAGGAATGAGTGATTACTATTTAGCTCGATAGATGGAGCCACTGATTTTGTTGAATTTTACTCATATACTCGCTGAAAGTTCACGCGCGCGATTTGTGTGTTCGTGTTAACCTCGACAAATGCGTGGTCTTTTTTCAATTGTTTCATTTTATTTCCATCACTTTTTTATTAATTTTTCCTATCTTTCTAATACAAGTTAGATTTCTTTAAAATTCCTATTCAGTTTAAATAATTGCAAAATAAAATTAACATAAAAATTAAATAACAAAATAATTAAAAACTGCAGTTAAATTTAATAAAATGGGGAATTTATTTCTTTAAAAATTAAACAAATTAAATTATATTATCTATCTATACATTAAAAAATGTCTTTCTTCTCGTAATATTTATTCGAGCCAATTACATCACCACAAATGCAATTAATTATTGACAGCTGCCTCCATAACGTTCACCAACCTCTTGCATGTGCTTCTTAGTCTAACCTTTGATGCTCCATTGTAACGTGTTTTGTATATTGATCAATATTTTATACTGTATTTGTAAATAGTTTAAATATTTCAATAGTTTGTAAATATTTCAGTTAAATATTTTAGTCCTACTCTTTCAGATGCAACGGATATTCCGTTGCATCTGAAAGAGTAGGACTAAAATTTGGAACCCGGAGCAAAAGGCCTTGGCTAAAATCTGTTAATTGGGTACTACTTGTCTTCGCGCATTGGGCGTAGTCGTAGAATGGAGTGATTTTACGGTCGTGTTCTGTGATTGAGTGATTATTGTGAAGGCATTTTGTTTCTAAACGTTTTGTGTAGTCCAATGGGGGGGTGCTTGGCTTAGGTAGGGTGTTTATCCCCTAACCCACTGTTTTAAAATCGGAAAACGAGTTTCCCATTTTAAAACAGTGGCAAGTGAGGGGATAAACACCCTAGACATGTCAACCTAGGAGCAAGGGGTGGGGCTAAACAGTCAGTGGCCCCTGCCAATCAGAGCCTTCTTCCTGGCTTTAAGTCAAAGTGTGGAACTGAATTTTTTTCTGGCCTTTTCCTAAGTGACCTACGTAAGCGCCGGTAAATAATTACATAGTGATATTTAGTTGACCTTGAGAATTCCATACACTACAAATGCACAGGTAAATAATTACATAGGTCATTTCCTGATTAGATATTGTCAGTGCGTTTCGACAGGTGTGTCTTTTATGTAAAAATGATTTGACTTTCTCCGTCATACCTCTACATATTACGTAGAAAAGCGTGTGCAGGGGTTGGCGAGCAAAGCTAGCTGGGGATGGAGGTCTCCTAGTTATCATTATTTCGCCCTGATTGGGGGATCCAAGCCGTAACGGGTATTGCTACCAAGTACACAGGGTGGTTGTTATGTCCAGCTGTTTCTACTGTTGTTCGGGCACTCCCTGGCTTTCCTACAGGTGTTCCGGATTGCGACTTTCTGGAGTTCCTTGTAGGTGTTCTCTGGGAGACCTATTGCTGCAAGGCTATTATGTAGGATCTTTGGCATCATACCTGTGGTTGACACAGTGATCGGGATGGTCGTTACTTGTTGCATATGCCATATCTCTTTCATCTGCTGTCTTAGGTTCGTGTACTTCCTGATTTCTTCCCCATTTGTTTTCTGCAGGTTGCCAGTATTGGGAACCGTTGGTTCCCAGTGAACAATCCTATCTGATTGTTCCCAGTGTTGGGAACAATCAGATGGTTAGCCTTTTCCTTCTTGTCCAAAAGAGTTATGTCTGTTGTGCGGGATGGTCTTATCCGTTATTATGGCGCGGTCCCAGTACAGCTTGTGTGTTCGGGTCTCTAGTACTGCCTGGGTTCGTACTTGTAGTATGGTATACTTTCTTCGATCAACTGGTATTTCCTTGCTAGCTTCTGATGTATGATCCTGGCTACTTGGTCGTGTCTATGAGTGTACTCAGTCTGGGTGATCACCTTGCACCCTGCAGTGATGTGCTGGATTGTTTCTGAGGCCAGATGGCATCGTCGACTTGTGTCATCGGACACTCCGGGGTCCTTGGCGATGTATTTTCTATAGTTTCCGGCGTTGATTACCTGGTCTTGGATGGCCAGCACGAATCCTTCAGGCTCGGGGAAGAGCGTCCCGCTTGTGAGCCATGCATTGGAAGAAATGTTATCGATGTTATCTTGATGGAGATCATTGTAGTGTCTGCCAATGTAGTGCCTTCTTTGCCCATCTTTCTAGCTTCGTTTCTTGTACCGTCTGGGCAGGAGGAGGTTCCTCGTTTAGGTTGAGTGGGGTATGCCGCTTGTCTGTCTTCCTTATGGGCTGTTAGAGTGCTGCTGTGTTTTCTGGGTTGATGCAGGCTCAGTAGTTACAGCAGAAGGCCAACTAATATCCCCTGGTGCAATCCGTGGGTCTTGAATTTGTCTGGGTCAAATTCCATCCTGATATTATTACTAAATTTTCTGTGATCCGCAGTATTTGCTTCTTGGTTGCCGCTTAGACTTTGATGTCATCCAGGTACATCAGGTGGGTGAGGATGTACAGGTTTTTCCTTCCTTCTTTGAGGTTATATCCATACTTGCTTATATCCATACTTGTTGAGCATGGTGGACAGCTGGTTGAGTGCTAAACAGAACCACAGTGGGCTAAAACAAAAAAACAAACAAAAAAAAAAAAAACTATTAGTTTTAGGCCGCCTGAATAATTAAATTCATCTGCCATGCTGTGTGTCTTATGTCTGTTAATTGCGTGTGTTCTATAGTCGATTTGTGCTGGACGAAAAACCCAGTTTCTGGTGGAAAAATCTTGCTGTCTAATCCTGAGGCCGACTATCTCAGCCACGTGAAAAAGCCCATTAAAGTTTATCGCGTCATCGACGGGATTCGAACCTGGGCCTTTTCCACCCGGTTGGGAGGACGGTGGTGATGCCACTGTGCTACGCGCGCAGACTACCACAGTGGGATCAGGGCATCTCCCGGAAAGATTCCTCTCTTGATGGGGATTGGCCTAGTTGTGATCTTTTCGACCTTAATGGTGGTACTCCATTTCGCCATCGTTGCTTCTAGGAAATTTGTCACTGTCGGATTGACTTGTAGATATTCAGCGTCTGTATTAGCCATCTCTGAGGCATGGAGTTGCAGGCCTTGTCGTAATCGATGTTGGCCGTGTACAAGTTTCGGCGCTTCTTGTCGGCTTGCTCTATAACCGCGGCATCTATGCTTAATGGCCCATTGCATCCTTTGCTCGTCCGCTTGTATCCTTTCTGCTGTTCGGCCACTATGTTCTAGCTCTCCAAGTGGTCTGATATCCTCTTGGTTATGCAGCTGGTCAGGATCTTGTACATTGTTCAGAGACAGGTGATTGGCCTAAATTCCTCCCGGTTTCTTGTTTCTTGGTGTGCAGGCTTCAGATATGCGATTCCTTGAGTGAGAAACTTCGTAATTGTATCTGAGTGCCTTACCATTGGGGTGAACAGCTCTGTCAGATGCTTGTGTGTGCAGGTGAGCTTCTTGTGCCAGTAGTTGTGGACGTTTTCTATTGCTGGGGTTCGCCAGTTTTGGGAGTTCCTGATTGACTGTTTTACTTGTTCCTCCCGAATCTCCCAGTCTCTCATCTCTTGTACGTCCTCGGTATTTTTTTATTTATTTTAATATTTAATGAATAATAATAATACAGTACTAAACACGTAGTCTCGTCCCGAAATATTATATACACATTTTATATTTAATATATTTTTACACATTAATAATTCTGTACATACGTTATACAAATCATATACCGTATTTACAATTTAGCAATTCCATATGTAAATTATATATTTACACAACTGTTAGTGAAAGTATATTTCTCCAGTATATAGCTTACCAAATTATTATTGTTCTTAAAGCAGAAAGTCTCACTTTTACTCACAATTCTTTGGTATGTCGTCACTTTGTAGCTGATTCATATTTCGATAAGTCTGTAAGAATTCTGGAAGATCTCTTTCCGGTACGTTGCATCCTCACAGAGTTTTTCGGCATCTGTGTGCAAGGAGTTAAATATTTTTGGTGCATTTGATGGGAAGAATCTTTGCCGGCTGCTAAGATTGTTCAGGATTGGACGCAGTGGATGATTTACTCCTCCGCAACGTCTAGCAGTGGCACGTGATTTGACTGGGACATTATCCAGGGCTGGCGCATTCACTCTGCTTGTGTGCATTTGAGCGAGAGTGTGTGTGTGTGCCTGTTAATTGTCCGCTGCATCCAGGGTATGATGTTAAGGTTTGAGTAGAGAATGGCCCTTGAGATAGTAAAAGGGTGGCCAGCAACTCTGTTAAGCCATCTCAAGAACCAGTACTCGATCCCAAGAACGAAGTTATAATGCGAATCGGGAGCTCAGTACCAGATTTGAGAGGCGTACATTGGAATTGGTAGGACACACTTTAAAATGTACTTTGGTCGCTAGCTGAGGATCCCTCTTTGGTACCAGTTCTTGTCTAGTAGCCCATAAAGGAGCGTATATTTTGGTCTTCATATGGGCAAAGTGTTGAGCAAAGGTGAGTCTGTCATCCCACTTAAGACCCAGGTCCAGTTGAGAGTGTACTTTTGCCACACTAGACCCGTTTATAGAGCTTGAGATATCATTTTTTATTCTGCCTGTAAGTTATAGTCATTTGTTCTTTCCATTAATACGGAGCCCAATGCAATCCAGATAGCTCTCAAATTCTCGGATTGTGCTATTCGCCATCTGGCAAATACCTTCTGCTGATTCGTGGTCTTTGGATGTGATAAAGAATTTCACATCGTCAGCGTACCTTATAAAATTGCAATACCGAGCAAGAAATAGCTCCAGGGCGGCCGCGAAGAGGGTAGCCAAAAGAATTCTCCTCTGTTGCACTCCTCTCGAGATGGTAAAGCAAGAATGTAGCTTTTGGTGCTTAACAGTAAGTTTTGTTTGTTCGAGCAGCTGCTTATTATGTTTAACAATTTTCCTCTTATATTAAAATATTTCATTAAAATCCCAATAAGCGCTGGAATTGAGACGTTGTTGTAGTCGCAGAGATATCCAAAAAACTCTTTGGTGATTTGGATTTCACTCAAAGGAGGTCGTGTTGGTTCCTCTCGTGTCGAATATTTTCGCTTGTTTAAATCTTTCAGGAGGTCCAAAATTTTGTTCCTATTATCAGTAGTGTCAATTTGATTCAGTCCAGGGGGAGGGTACCAAAAGTGTTATTAGCCCATTACTTCAAAATGCATTTGGTCATATTCTCTGTACTATTTCTATTGCTAGTAATTCTTTTTGCTTGTTTTAATTTGTCACGAACAACATTGCAGTGTGCTTATCTTTTTGATTTGATGAAACGTGCTCTTTCCTTCTTATAACGAACTAGATCGGTGGGATGACCCGTTCTTTGCCATTTTCTATACAGTTTTTGCTTCCTGAGGAAACTTGCTTTCGGTTGTAGGTTGAACCATTCTTTTGTTCTCTCAGATATTTTGATTTCTTTTGCTGCTTCTTCCAAATGCTGTTTGGTACAGCTGTTTAGTGATAATTTCTGAAGCTTCGTCTACTTGCAGGTCATTACAGTTGTAGTCGAATCCAAAGTTGGGTGACTGAGAATGACTTCTGCATTAATATTCTTCGCGGAGAAAAGATACTTTGCTTTGTCCAGTTCGTCTGCTTACTCTTCGTGTATTTATGGATCTTCAGTTCTACTTCAACGAGGTTGTGGTTCGACTTAAATTTTATCAAGTTTTGCGTTAGCTTTAATGTTTAAGGAACTATGGTACAACAGGTCAAGTTGCTGCATTCCTCTTGTCTCTGGTGCAGAAGGCTGCGTTAAGTGCAATGCGCCTAGTGTAGCATCCAGCTCTTTCTTGACCTCCCTGTGTTTCGGGAGAGGCATATTAAAATCTCTCACTATTATTGTGTCGACTGATGGATTTAAATTTGCAGCAAGCCAGGCATAGAGCTCATTTCTTGTCTCCTTAGTGTGCTCAGGTGGGAGGTATATGATGCGCAACTGTATTTTCACGTACTCTTTTAAAAGGGTAACGCAAATCCCTTCAAAATTATTTGAATTGGTTGTTCGTTCTCTTATAGACTGGTGTTTATTTTGATAGGAAATTATAACTCCCCCTCCTTGTCTATCTGTTCTTCCGGTTCCCACACATTTGTAGTTTGCTGCCGCAGTTAGCTGATCTAACTGTTTTTCATTTCCCAACCAGGTTTCGATTAGGCAAATGAAATCCAGAGCCTCGTACATCATCATCGTTTGTAAGGTGTTCAGCTTATTTGAGATGCTCCTCACGTTTTGTGCAAACAAGTGGATGTGATGGTCCGCATTCCCAGCTGGTGGTAGTATTTTTGATTGCTATTGAGCCCGATTCCTTGCATCATTTTTAACCACCGATTGGCCCATCTGTCTCTGTAGGGGTTGTCTAAAGGTACTGGCCAGGCGCTTAGGTCTTGTAGACGAGTTGCTTTATCTGGTCGACAAGAGATTATAAAGGAGGAGTAAGGTGGGTGTCGTGTTTTCACTTGCTTTACTTCCACAGTTATGCCATGTTCACCCTTACACATGGCTTTAATGTTTCTAGGCTGTGTTGTGGACCAGCCTTCATACGAAAATTTGCTTTCTGGTTGCAACAGAAGAAATATTGTAGATTTAAGGAAACCGCTTGTTTGTTTCAGGTGTGTTACAGGAAGACATGTTAATACGTTCTCTGTGAACTGGCTTTCATCCTCGGCGAGAGCAGGATTGAAATTTTAGGATGGGCGGGTGTTTCTACCCTCGGAAGTGTTATGCTCTTTAGGTAACTTAGCGATGTGCGCATAGGTGAGTGGGTTTGCAGGAATATGATCTAAGGGGGAACTGGGGAAGAGGTAACTCTGGCGCTCATACTCTCGGAACACATGCATGCCCCGATCATTTCAGTGGATTCCTGTTGTCCTAATATTTCCGAGACTTTTATTTTGGTTTCTAATTTTCCTAGTGTGAATCTGTGAAGTCACTTTCTTGTGCTACCCCTAAAGTTTCACTGGGTTTGGTGCTATTCCTTGCGAGATCCAGTAGAGTTGTTATTCTTTCTGATATGTTTTCTCCCGGATTCCATTAGTTTCTCGTCTTCTGTGTGTGTGATTTAAGTTGATACAATGGATAAAAGGTAGAGTAGAGTGGTTGAGTGGGAGAAGACAGAGTGTGGTAATCAATGGACGCTGCTCTTCGTGGACTAATGTTATTAGTGGAGTCCCACAGGGTTCGGTGTTGGGCCCATTGTTGTTTTATATGTTTATCATTGATATTGATGAAGGTATATCAGGGTCAGTGACGAAGTTTGCAGATGATAAAAAATCTGGGGGTAATTTTGCAGTCAGATATGAAGTTGTCTGAGCAATGCAGACAGGCTGCCAGAGCAGGTCATGGGGTATTGTCAATGATATACAGGAATTTTGCTAGTAGGGAAAAGGAGGTGATTATTCCTTTTTTATAAGGCAATGGTCAGGCCACGCCTTGAGTACTGCATACAGGTCTGGAGGCCTCATTTTAGGAAGGACGTAGAGTTGCTAGAATGAGTACAGAGAAGGGCAACAAGATTGGTGAGGGGAACGAAGGGGGGGGGTCCTCTTACCAAGAGGCTTAAGTTCTGCAAATTGCAGCGGCTGGAGACTAAGCACTTGCGAGGCGATCTGATTGAGGTGTATAAGGCCTTGAATGGGTTGAGCAAACTCAATGCTGATGGGACAAACAAGACCTTTTGCTCAGATTAAGAACCTGAGGCTGCATAGATTCAAATTCAGGAAAGTTAGTTGTAGGATAGATTTGCGGAAATTTGCATTTAGCCAGCGTGTGGTTAATTGCTGTAACAAACTTTCATCTGTCGTTGTAGAAGTTGGTAGGTTAAATAAATCCAAAGAGGAAATGGACAAACTTTTAGAGGGAATGGTTGTGTGAATTTTTTTTTTTTTTTTTTTTGCTGATGCTTCATAAGCTCATTCGCTTGCTTTCTTGCATCACATGCCTCTATTACTATTACTATTACTATTTTCATTACTTTCTATCCTCATATTGCAATCCATGCATTTCGCTTCTATTCTTCTTTGTGTAGATCTGCCTCATATAGCACGATTCGTCGGTTACGAGACCCGCCCGAGGCA
The DNA here is from genome assembly GCF_048544385.1 of Mastigoproctus giganteus. Classification (NCBI taxonomy): domain Eukaryota; kingdom Metazoa; phylum Arthropoda; class Arachnida; order Uropygi; family Thelyphonidae; genus Mastigoproctus; species Mastigoproctus giganteus. Next base: position 240,990,215 of record NC_143575.1, on the reverse strand, counting down.
CCTTGTGCAACGAGGACCGATTCAAAGCAACCCGGCTTTTCCTCCAGTCGTTTAAGGGTGTGAAATATTCTATTGTTTTGTTCCTTGAGAAGAAAATTCTCTTCCTGTAATTTCGTGTCAGGTAGCCTTTAGCACAACAAAATAGCGCACTTCTTTCGCTCGATGACTAGACGATAAAGTATGCAGGTGGGAGTGGGGGAAGTATAATCCCTAACATTGTCGACACTTGACCTTGTCCAGAGCTTAAGTGACATATTGCCTTAAGCAGATTATTGCCGCGTTCCGCTGCGCTGAACCACTATAAACCGTCTGCTTATTTCAATTATATTAAGTATGAAAGCTTAAAATTAAGATTAATTTAACAAATGACCTCTTCAGATTTCCATTAGCAGACGCTATATCCAGATTCCACTTCTCATAAGCTGTCTGTCAATATGCAATTCATGTTTGATCTTTTCGGGTTAACTTAGATATGTGAATGCTTTTTAGGAGCACATAATTCAGTAACCGACCTTCGCGACCTAGCGGTATTCCTAGCAATTCACGTACAGCAATATTGCCGACAGGGCTAGCCACAGAGAAGTGGGGCTAGTGGAGGTAGGTTAAGTGCCTGCCTGGCAACCATCGCCACCGTAATAATATGAAAATTCTGTCTTCTGACGAAAGAGCGGAAAAGATAGAAGCTTGCAAAGAGATACGTATGGATGTTATATGTGTGCAATTCAGTGTGAGTGAGAATGAGCATGACAAAAGAGTTAAATGACTTTGTACGTGTTATGGTAGTCTATGCCATACGATCAGGTATGAATATCTCATAAACTGCAACCGTAATGAGATTTCTACGTGTCCAATGAGCAAATAGGATCAGCCAACAGCAATCCTGTAGATAGAAACATCTCGTTTATGCGAAAGGCAAACAGAGGCTGACAACACATGTAAAGATTACCATAAAGGCTACAGGCAGCCAAATGACAACGCGGTACAAACAAACCTTGTCGCGAGTATGCTATTGCAACTGAAGATCGAACTGAATTTACCCCTGTCAGCATTAAAGAAGAAGTAACGGACTGTTACGGTCCGCTGTGAAACAATGGACAGCGGAGGAGGAGGATTGGAAAAACGTTATGTGGTCCGACGACGAATTCCAGGTAGAGCTATGTCACGATGATGGAAGGACCAGAATATGGCGAAAACAGTACAAATCCGTGGATTCATACTTTGTGAACAATGCAGGTTTCTGGTGGTTTCGGTGTAATGGTGTGGGGAACGTTCTGGTGCACATTGAGTTGAGTCTCTTGGTATCACTCAGGCAACATTGGATACCACAGGTTATCTGGATATCGTTTCCGACCAGGCATTTTTTTTTTCACGGACAGAGTGTTTCCATCTAGAAATGGGGTTTCTTTCAACAGAGTAAGGAGTCATATCACAAAGCTTTATTTAGGGTTTTTATGGTGCATCAGCATCTGAAGTTATAGTACCTTTCATGAGGTAAGAATTGTACAGACAGACAGAACTGGATCCAGAAGCATGAGATGAATTCCGTCTAGTGCCATTACCTTCCCAGTCAGCAAATCTAAATCCAATTGAATGCTTGTGGGACAAAAAGGAACGAGCGCTTTGGAATAGAGAATTGCAACCATCCAATTTTCGAAATGTGTGTAATGCAATTGAGTCAACACCAATTTTCCTATAGCACACTTTTGCCTCTTCGTTGAATCCATCCGCAATGAATCTAGCCTATTCTCTGGGTTAAAGTGGGATCTATTTTCTATAACCATACCGAGTGACAATAAAATGAAATTTATCAAATAGAGGGGCGGTAAAATGGTAAATTTTATTTCATTACTTAAAATATCATAAATTCAGATCATGATACGTTAGTTTTTTCTTAATTTTAATTTTAAACAGAATTATTCAAGAGTATCTAAAAAATTTCATAAAAAAAAAAAGAAAAGTCATATAAATGCACAAATATTGTACAGAATCGATTGTAAATCCATTTAAATCCAGATTTGTAGTACAAATTTAATATCTACTGCACCAGTCCCTTCTTAAATAGACTGTGTATGGTGACATTGAGTTCATTCTGTGTTAGTAGGATATACAGGACCAACCTGGAAGGTTGGCTTAATGATAAGATGGTTAGGAACTTACATTCTTCAGAATGGACTAGTATATCAAACGATGCGGGCTTCTGGACTGTCCCTTTTTGATAAGAGAGGAGTTGAGGTGGGCGTGAGAAACTGTTAGTTGTTGATGATGATATGAAAGTTGGGACATTGGTTAATGACCAGAACCAAGACGTGTTGCTTCTAAAGGCTTGGCCCGTTTACAAACATTTTCGGTAAACGCAAATGGGGTTTAACGCTTCTAGTTGTAACATCTTTCATCTGGGGGTCTGAAGGAATGGAAAGAAATTTGAATTTGTTAATAATCAAAATAAACAAATTAATTTACATTTTCCAGTCTATTATCATTAATAAATTTGTGGAACAGCAGGGCCATTCAAATATTAACTTTGAGAATTCAGTCCTGTTTTATAGACACTGACAAAACATTATAAGATATTTACATTCGCAAAGGCTAAAGAATAAACATAAACAACTTAAACAAATCAAACCCATGATAAGAGTTTTAGATTACAATAAATATTGAGATATTCGTTTTAATATGTCTTAATGCTTTGTTTGTTCCCTTACTTTCGAGTACCTGTGTATATACTGATAAAATACAATTGCACAATTTCTTTATTTCAACTTGTATACATTTTGCACAAATACATATTTTTTATCGTTAAATCGAACAAGGTTCTCTGACTGTAACTCCCTGAAATTGCGCAATCGAATTTTGTAATATGGAACTCACATACTGCGTGATCCTTTTCGCTGTATTGCACTCGAATGTTTATGGATGACACTAGGACTATCCGCAGTGCCTTTCTCCTCTGTCAAATCTGGATCATGCGATTTCATCACTGAATTCGCGATAAGAGCTGGTTTCTTGGTTACAACGTAGGTCTGAATGTAGAAATTGGTAAACAATACGATGAACACTCCATTTGTTATCGAAATTAGTGCGCATATTGAGGTCGGGTAGCCACAGTTTTGATAATAAACAATCTGGAAGTAGTAGATACCGATGAGAATCAGCTGGAACTGAAAAGAAAAAAACAAAATCCAAAGTAAAGCAATCTTATTGTTGTAAAAGACAGATAACACGAGAGCGTTTACATTGAGTTGAGTTTCATTAGCAAAACCCCTTGTGTAGGTCTGTGACGGTGGTGAAGACTCAAAGTCGGAAACAGGGTTGATATAAGATCGCAGTTCCCACACGTGATGAGTATTTGAGTGTCTGCGAGAAAGAATGGATCCTCGTCAAGATATTTCCAACTTTGAGCGTGGAATGATTGTTGGGGGCAATGCGTTAGGGGTAACAGTACCAGAATCTCGACAACAGCCAACATGGTTAAGTGCTCCCGTTTTGTGGTGACACGAGTCTAACATCATAGCTGAACATCGGTCGTATGATCAGTCAAAGGTCAAATGAGAGACAGGGATATGTGGTCCACACCAGAGGTGAGTGTCATGTGTCCCGCCTCGAAAGCCCTCGTGGGTAGCAGACTTGGTATAAACACCGTCCTCTCCACATCGGGTTGAAAAGACCGGATTTGGAATCCCGTCCGTGACGCGAGGGATTTTTATAGGGCTATTTTTACAATGTGGATGAGTGATCAGACGTTGAAAAAGGTCTTATCATGGGTACACGTTTGGCAAGAGACACGATGCGAGAAACAAACGATATAAAAGGTGTCTCAAAAGCATCCATCTCAAGAGTTTTTAATGAGTGGAAAGCAAGCGGTTCTTCCACATATATTGGCTTTGGAAAAATGTAAATTAGAGGCAATTAATGGGTGAAGAAAGAACAGGTAGAAAACGAATTCGATAATTAAAAGATTTTGAGTTCACTTACTATTTGCAATTGTGTGAGATTCTTCTTCCACCACAGATATTTCTTCATACTTGGTCCTACTACGGTCAATGCGTAGTAAATATACATAAAAGTATGCACCAAAGTGTTCAGAAGAGGAACAAGACCACTGCTGCCACCTGTAGGAAATTATGTTAGTAAAAGTAGCTTATGTTGAGATATTTTCAATCTTTAAACTCGTTATGAACACGCAATTCATTATAAACTTATCACAAGCACATCACAAACTCATTAAACACATAGTTAACTCATTGTAACTAGACGGTTCTTTATAAACACATTAATGAACACACAAATTATAGAATACACAGCGTCATTTTATTTAAGGCATAAATAAAACAAAGGGAAACGAAATAGTGCGTACAGTATGCATAAACAGCGATTCCAACAAGACTTCTACTCACATATATCATTTCCAGTTTACAGAAAATTACTGAGCGCGCATTTTCGAAAACAAAACAAATTCAAGAAAACTCTGAATGCAGATTGGCTATAATTTGTTCTGGGCACTAGAGCATTGTTTGTTTTGTTTGTGAAACTTTTCTTTCCATGGCTAATTGTCTTTCTTTTTTCATATTTTTTAAATATTCTATTTCGATAGTTCTATCTTTCATAAAATGATGTAAAAGTCCACTTATCACACCAGGTGGCTTCCTCGTTGTCAACCCGTTCAATATTTTTTTTTTTCCTGTTGAAATACCAATAGGTATTTCACTACCATCACCATCTCGAGAACTTCCAAATTTCATTAAAATCGGACCGATAAAAATCTGGCAATTGTATTTTTATGTGCGTCCGTCCGCACGTAAGAACTCGACTTAAATTGGATGGATTTTCATGAAATTATATTTCACTCTGTTAAAACGATTTTTCGATCGATCCCAAGGTTAAAATCAGACCTAGAAATCCAGCAACTACACCACAGATTTTTTTATTGATTCTTTTAGTATTTTTGTTTCCATTCGCTGGTTGGAGAAACGAATGGGGAAAGTAACTGATGCACAGAAACTAAATGTTGTGTTCGATAATGAATTATCATACCTTATGGGTTAAAAAGCTCCAAAGGACCAAGACCACATACTCTGAAAATGAAATGTGGTATCAATCCGAGTTTTTCATTCTTCAGTAATGTCCGATCATTTGAATTTAATATCGGTTTTTGTAAAGTGGGGGAGAGGCCGCTGCCGAATCGAAGTTGATCCTCTAACCATTTCTTGTACAAAAGAACAAATACTGAAAATTTGATTTCATCTAATATTTCCTTGATGAGTAAGGGGCAAATATGCTTCTATTTTTCCAGAGAAGTAACTGGAAATTTTAAGGTTTAAAAAGAAAGAAAATGGGGAATTTCTATACTCTGACTGTCATTAAATGTGGGACGGCTTGTTAATCTTTATAAAAGATCCTAAAAAATCCTAAAATTTTTAAAATATTCTCGGCTGGTGTGTAGCGTAACTGATGAAGGTAACTCCGAGGTCAATCACCCTGTTTATACGTGTTTCAATTTACCATCCAATGTTACAGTTGTAAAGGATAACTGATTTTTGTGGTAGTCTATAAAAGTAATTAGTGAATATTTATATATGATTATAGTTAATTTGTGGCTAATAATTCAGTGGTTAATTTCTATTTTTTTTTATCTGATTATCAGAGATCAGAGTATCTGAATCAAAAGAGACTGGATGTGATCTGTTTAATTTGACAGATAGCTTTCTTTCGGCGCTGCAACTATAGCGCAGGACTGTGTCCTCTAGTAACATCTTTTTCCTTTAATCTATTTCTCTTTAAATTTCTTTTTTCTCTTTTTATTTATTTTTATTACTCCTGGAGACGGAATTTTGCTGTTTCATCAGCTACGTTGATGGTGGGAGGGATTTTTATTTTGTTTTATTTTTGATTTTATTCTTTTTGTTGGCCCATTTGGGAGTAGGATTTGCAAGCCTCTTAAGGCAAGTGTTCCAGTGTCCCGAATTTGGTTGCCGGAGACAAATGATTGCTTCCAATCACAGGATTTGCTTCTGCTTTCTTCTAAGTTTGGGATACCAATACTCCTATCTGTATGATAAGACAGTACGTGAAGAATTGTGGTCCGCATCCTGGTGGTGTGGACGAACACCACACCACCAGGATGCGGTGTGGTGTACCACGGGGGAATCGAACGCCACGAGGTTTCATTGTAGTGTACAGGCAAACAACGTTGTTGTAAGGTTGGTTTATTTGTTGAATTTGGGGAGATGACTTGCGACCGCGACTAATAACTCTTGAAGATGGAGAGTAGGTCCTCACATCATGAAAATGGTTCAAATTGGGGCTTTCATCAAAGGGTAATGAATCACATTTACTAATAACGTCTTCCAATTTCCTTCCGAAATCATTTTCAGCGGACGTTAAGTGAGTTTTTTTCAGCAGAGTGTGGTTGAAAATATGCTGAAATTGAAGAAATCACATTCTCATCAGTGTTTCAACCTTTAGTTCAAAGCAAAAAAGATAAATTTATTGCACATCACAGAGATGAATCCTCTTTAAAAAATACCATTTCGCGAAGGAACGGATTACTTATTGAGTATACTTGAAATAGCCTAGTAAATTTGTAGTTTACTTAAGCAATTTTACCTTTAAAAAACAGTTATATTTAGGAAGTTAAATTTAGATATAATCAGATATATTTAGAAAGTGTATGTACAATACGGCATTTACTGTATTGTACATACACCAAATTAGAAGGAAAGTATTATTAATCAGCATCTAAATGTTACCTGGAGCAAATCGCACAACTATCCACACTGTAACAAAAGCACTGGAGTGGTGAATGACGTGTAAGTGACTGACATGGCTGAATTTTTTCTTGAGAACAAAGAAAACCTGTAAATATTGTGAAAATAATCAGTAGGAAAGAAAATCTTGGTAATAAAATATATTAATCAGTAGGAAAGAAATAGTAGGAAAGAAAATTAATACGATTGAAAAATGTTGTACATTTAGAATTCCAGTTATCCGAAACAATTAGGTCCGAGGGTATTTCGGACAATCCAGTCTAGTCATATCCACCTCATCCAATGCCTTATACACTTCAATTAATCCGCCCTACCCACAACCCACTACAATTTCACGTTTGGTTCAATCGCAATCATTGCCATAACACCACGATCTTGAGCTGCGGTGCACCATTTTCTTATTAGTCTAAAAAGTCTTATCTTTATTTCATTTTGGGCACCCACCTGAGAGCACTTGTGCAGTTACACTCCCTACACCATAGGATAATACATTACTGATAATAATTGGCAATTCATTATCTCTCTGAACGATTTTCACCCCTTTCCCAACTTATAACTAAATCCTGGATTTCAGTTGCCTAGGTGCAAAACCTTATATTTAGAAGGATTAAACTTAAGTTACAATTTTTCAGACCATACCTGCCACGTGATTCTATTCATTCTGAAGCAACGTGGCCTTTCTGGTAGTAAACCACCCAGCCTGAAGTCAAGGTAAATGACGGTTATTGTTTCCAAGCAACTGTTTAGTGACTTCGTGAAAATAATTAAGTAAATTTATCAGGTAAGATTTTTCCTTCATGAAACTATGCTGTGATTCATTAAGGGTACCATTCTCATTGAGACGTCAGAATATGTTGGTATTTGTAACCTCCAACTCCATGATGTAATCTTCAACTAAAGTCAACCTCATCGCTGAATCAGATGGTGGTAAATAACTGGTACTCTTCAAATTAGGTTAGTATTGGAAGTGGAGTTCTTTAAGGATCAGGTGCTGAGAGCGCTGTTGGTTCTAATTTTCCTAAATGACATTGAAGACGGGATACAGGGACTGATGTTAAAATTTGCAGATTACATCAAGATCGAAGAGTGGTCAAAGACCAGTGAGGAGCAGAACTCTTTCAGAACCACTTGGACAGGGTTCAGGAATGGTCAGAAAAGCGACATCTATGTTCTAATACAGCAAAAAAGTAAGGCCTTATACTTGGGAAATAGTAATTTCAAAATGGCTATTGTACGTTAGGAGGAATTTAGTTAAAGGCAGCAAAAGAGGAGAGTTTGGAGGTTTACACCCAGCCAGATATGAAGTTCTCTATGCACCGTAGACTGGAGGCAAGAAGGTCTTTTCAATGATTTATAAGGCATTTTTTGTAGAGATATGAAAGCGTTCATCCTACTATAAGACAGTGTTGAGATCGCACTTGGAGTAATGTGTCCAGGTATGGGGAGTATACATGAAAATTTATATTGGAACTAATTGGCGTGGAACTTCATAAAAAAAATCGATAGACGAAGCGCATAGTGAAATCTCCAAAAGGGCGCCTACATGAGGAAATATTTCGAATAAGCCGGTTCCATAGGTTGGTGAAAAGGCATTTTATAGGGGTTCTGATTGAGGTCTAGAAGGCTCTGAGAGGGAACAGTAAAAGAATCAAGGTGCAATTTTAACGGTTATATATGAATGATGCTAGAACTTGGTAGCATAAATGGGAGTCAATAGAATGAGTTGTAGTAAGCTTTCTTACAGCCAACAAGTTGGAATAAGTAATATTCGTGGATGATTGGCCAGATAATTTGGGAAAATTCAAAGGTCACCTGCATAAGCAGCTATTGTGGTGAGTAGAATAAGCAAGAAGGGTTTTATTTTATTATTTCAAATTTTATTTCAGTTTTGTACTAGAAGCTTAGGGCTTCCGTGCACCTTACGGCAAATACTAATGATGCTAATATTATTAACCAAAAAGTATCTGGACACACCTCCGTTTCATAGTTCATTATGAGAGTTTCCCTGATAAATATATGACTCATCCTAGCTTACCGACCCATATTGGTTTCAATAGATGATGTCCCACGTGCAAAAGTCGAGTGCCGAATGCTACCATGAAATTGAAGCGAGATAGTACCATTACTGTCCATCAACGCTGAAGAAAACCACGAAAGCTCACTTTATGTGATCAGAGAGAAAATACCCGGCACGGAAGTAGGACAGTCTCGTCAGAGAAGTCTGCATGTGAAATGAAGTTATGGTGGCACTGTATCTCGAGGTATTGCCTGATTTCTTTCGTGATTGTGCGGGAGAACTATAAAAGCTGGTGCCTACCTTAACATTTTGGACACTTCTATGCTCCCTAAGACGGGGCAAAACTTTGCTACAGGCACATCTTTGTTTCAAGAGGATGATTTTCCAAGTTATATTGCCAGTGCTGTTCGACAATAAGTCATGGACAAAGGTTGGAATGACCGGTGCAGAGAATCCGGACAAACACTCTTACATCTGTAGCTCAAGTGGTCATTATTTTGCAAGAGTGGAGGATTGTACGATTGGGGCCTATGGTTCATTGGAAGGGGGGAAAAAACCGATGCAGGATGCCGATGGAAAGTTGCATCTACGCCCAGTAATGCCATTGTGAAACCGACGTCTGTCTGGATACTTTTTGGAGGGTGATATACGTTAAACGAAAAATACCTACCGTATCTGACATTTCAACGAACTTTGAGAACAAAAACAGCCAACCAAAGAAATTTCCCTGAAATAAAAAATATGTAATATTTAAAAAAAATTACGTTTGTTAATTCTAAATTTTGGTCCAAGTGATTCAAGCATTAAATTATTGGCTTAATTTAATTGGGTGTAATTTAAGTTTCCACTTTAAATTACACCGATTCAAAAAGAATTCCACCCAGCGAAAGTTGTTCAATTATATGTTTTGTAAAACTCTTTCATTATGTTAACAAAAGTTCCAGTTCATATTTATTTTTGTTTCCCCTTTACTTACCCTCGCTACTGCCACAGGATGTTTACGGGAAACTGGGGCACAGAAAAACATCCGATATTCTGGCACTGCTACACTCACACACTACAGAAAAGAAACAGAAGATTATAAAATAACAAAATCACTAAAATCGTAAATAATAAAGTCGGTTACATAATCAAAACTTTCCAATACAAATCAATATTTTGTCTGTTCTTTTTGACCTTATTCTAATTATTATTCAATCCAACATACACTAAAGGCACATTATCTGTATACGTACACAAGAACACTATTTCAATTTACTGAGATACCAAAAATTCAGAACTTACCAAAAATATAAAATTATGAAAATAAATGTACAACAGTAAGAGTAAATTAAATCAAATTAGTTATATAAAAATGAACAGAAATGGATCAGCGCGATTAGTAGGAAAAAGTCTGAGGTCCGTTTTGAACTTCATCGTAAAAATTGACCATTGGCAAAATCCTAGGTAGAAAACAGTACATCCCGAATTGGCCCTGTCAGCCACCCAAGTGGGTTTTCTGATTTGTAGAGATATTCAGAGCAGTTTCTGGTATCTCTCGTGCTGCGTCAGAATTGAATTAGGGAGAAGGTTTCAGCCAGGATTCGTTTTCTGTATTTCTTTTCGAAACATATTTTACCTAGGCTTCTTTAAAGGATGGTGCAGAAAAACGTGGAATAAGAGGTTTTGAACTGCGTTGCTGTAGATGGTAAATTTGTAATTTTGGTGTCTCTTTTTCTCTTTCCGTTGTACCTGTATCGCAAGTACCAGTATTCTAATTCAAGATGGCGTTTCACTTAGTAGGATGGAGCTGAAGACCAAATCACTGATGCGTACATGATGACTGGGACGATATATCTCTGGACATACTGAACGGTTAGACTTGCATTCCAAAAACCGGTGAGCTCTTGCCGAATGGCTCACGTGGCAGAGAAGTACTTGCTTCTGGAGTCAATGAAGTGGGTGAGGAAAGTTTAACAGCTACGTTCAAAATCCAGTACGAGGAAAACGATATAAATCAGAGACGGAGAGTTCCTTAAATTCTCATTAACTTCATTATCTTCATTATTCTTTAATCTAATATCCCGTAAAATTCCCACGTAAGCAGGATGCCACACGAGGCTGATTCATTAGAAATCACACGCCATAGACAGGTGAAATCAGCTTAACTGAGGTACTAATTATGATCATGAAAGCTCTTCCAGAACCCTTTTAAACTCTTTACTGCCCAAAGCTAAACCCAAGTTATGTTTGTTTATACATCCCATAGTTCTTTTAAGAAGAAAATCTTGAATGCTTCTTACTCTGATCTATTCGTGTTTATCTTATGTTCAGTTCTGCCACCGTGTATGGAAGGCAAAATGACATAGGAGATCTGGCAGAGAAGAAATCCTCTGAAAATATAGTACAGAAGCTTAAGGTATAGGAGGGTAGTAGTAGCAGTAATAATAGCGTTTTTTAAGAGCATCAGCAACTAAGGCCATATTGCTCCTTGCATGCTGTCTGTAAATTGCGCGTATTCTCCGATCGATTTTCTGAATGCTTAATGAAAAACCATAGTTTCCGGGAGAAAAAAAAAAACATGCTACCCGTGCCTGAGACCGACTAAATCACCCACGTTGTGAAAAAGGCACATAAAATTCCTCACGTCATGGATGGCTTCGAACTCAAGTGTTTTCCACCCGGCGTGGGGAAGAGCGGCAATCCTACCAACAGTGCTATCCACGTGGGCCACTGGAGAGTTTCCAATGATTTCACTTCCAACTAAGCGGCACTTTCGGACACAAAACCAACTTGGACTGCATCTAGACGCGCAATGGATAGACTTAATTTGAAGCCATCCAATTTGCTTTATCAAAGTTGAACTGTGAAGGTTCCAAACAAGAACAGCAAACTCCAACGTTGGAACTGTAGGATTCCCTGAATCAGTGTCTGCCGTTGGAGTAAAAGTGACTCGCAAGTCTTTTGCTTGAAAAACTCTGGGAACCATGATCCGATTGATAGTACAAGTGGTTTACTAACAACAGTTCTCGTCGACTGGACCCTGTGAAAGTAACTGAATAGAACTCACTAAAGTTGAAATCAAGCCCATTTAAAGCTACTAAATGCGCGAAAGAAATTATGGCAGCCGGAAGGATGTAGATCTGCTGGAACGGATGCGGAGAAGGGCAATTAGATTGGCGAACGGAACGAAAGGGTGGCCGTAACAAGAATGGGATTCATTTTTTTTGGAAATCAAATCACTAGAAGTGATTTTATTCCTATTGAAACACACTATGAAACCACCTTGTCATTTACTTTGAAGAGAAGGCAATTTCTTAGCTATTGTCATCACAATCAACGAATATTAGGATCAGAATTTCAACGAAGTTGGCTTTTTGCCCATGGACAACTTTACTAGCAGTTTCCAGATTCTGATAATTTTTGTGCAATAATTTAATTTTTTTTTTAAAGAACGATATAGGTTAAAAATGATTATGCAGAGATCGCTTAATTAGTTGATACGGATCTCAGTACGTGAAAAATTACCATAACTACCTCTCCTTCATATTAATTTCTGCTAATTGCTGTAGTATTTCAATTAGTAGAATTCATAATTACGATGTTATTTTTCTTCAGATCTCATGTTAGAATTATAAATCATTTTATTGCTTAAGTGTTTTGTGTTATTATCTGTTCCTCCATTTTATGCCATCGTTAGCCAAATTTGTTTAAACCAGTTTATGCAGTGCATCGTTTGGCCTTGTTGACACTAATACTGATATTATCTGATTTTCAATAACATTAGTAGTATTATTTCTTTTTAGAAGCTCATCACTAATTTTGCGCTTGTCTGTGACGAAAATTTTCCACTTTTTATCTACAACTACAAGCGGAAAATTGGCAATGAACTTAAAAAACGGGTACCATCTGTTTTTCGGATGTTCACACTAGCAGTATTAGTAAATCCAAATGATGCAAAGAGGACTTTAACTACATCAACCAATGAGAGATCATAAGTTTATCAAAACTCCCGCTTTCTGATAACATATATCAAAAGATTGGTAGGACCCTTCTTGTATTGTTGATGAGTGGACAGAAATATTACAAACTGAGGAGAGAAACCTACCTTAAAAATAAATAAATAATGATAACATAAATAAAAATAAATAAGCAGAATATTCAGACTATTTCACATTCCAACATGGAAACACTGGATATTAGGTTTGTTGCTATGCGCTGGGTGGAGAAACGAATAGGCAACGTAGCAGCTGCGCAGTAGCGAATATATTCGAGCATAAAAGTTATTGCATTATGTTTATAAATCATGAATGATTACTATTTGCTAACGCATCTGAAATAACTCACTGCGTTCGTTAATTTTATTATTTCAGCTAGTGGAACTGAACAGGCTACATTTACCACTTAAATTTTAGAGGAATCCCCGAATCAAAACGAGAGCCTTTGCCAACTCTGAAATGGTTAGTTTGTGTAACGTTCTTTGGCACTTTCTGCTTTTGTTTTACCACTTCATGATTTTGTCAAATAGAATGCCCTTGAGATCGTGGAAAATTATGATTGGCAGGCGGCAGCAATCAACTACTCTCGTTCTAGAGAGTGTCACGTCAGAATGCGTAATAATTTGTGTGTATTGTAACTGGTCTGTCATGAAGTTCTTGACTAGCATGCAATAAAGTGGCCCAAGGTCACAACATTCTAGAAACACGATAAATGCGCCAGTTTACTTCAGTAATTACCCATAGTTTTCCCCTTACTGGATGAAGATGGGTAAATATGGTGAAACACAGTTCATAGATAATGCTTCAGATAATTACAGCTATAATGGCTTTACATTGTATTCAATAACTTGCATTAATCTCTTCAAGAAAACAATGTCCAATTTGTAATCCTGAACAGGCCGTTTTATTACATCACGCTTGAAAGTCATGACTACTATATGTAGTGGTAAGTTTCTCAAGCATGGGCGGTCCCAGGAAGAGGAAATGTTTCTCCGTTGCACGTACTTTGAGAGTTTTTGAAAGAACATGAGATCCTTCCCCGGAAACTGGCTGCCACAGCATAACAGAAAAATCCTGTCAAACTTCCCCCTTCCTACAGCAGATTCAAGGTAATTTATTGACCGTGGAAGAAGAACTACTAGAGGTACTAGCATACTACCTTTGGTTGAGCTGCTGTATCTAAGGTAGTAATCTAGCCGAAGTGAAATTATGCTCTCGTCTCCAGATACCCTTTGTTTTTTATCTGTGATCAGCACGCACTCAAGTTATCTAACGAAATTATGGTGCATTGCTATAAACAATAAAACTAGAACCAAATGTTTCTTATTTATGAAATGCGATAGTCTCTGTTTGACTTCTTAAATGAAGTGTAGTTCAACGTATTACATCACGTATTTGATATTTCAAAGAGGTTGACTGGACTCTCTGTATATAAGATGATCGTTCGTCGCACTTTAAATATTGGATTCAGGTCTGGAAACTGAACCTAAAAAGACAGAGAACTTCTGAAGAGCAACGAGATTAGTGATGACTACTAATCGATGATCATATACAGAAATGTGGAACACTACAAAGTTTGAGAACCATACATCTTAGGGGAGATCTGATTGAGGTTGTGTAAAGCACTGATTTAAAGGAATGGGGAAGATCTGTTCTCCCTCATAGGAAGGACTATAGACTACAAATAATAAATCCCAGGGAGTTCATTTATGAATAGCGGATTATCAAAAATTGGAATAAGTTGCCTCACAACATGGTGGAGGCAATCAGTGTGGTTAAGTTCTAAACAGATTTGGATAGTTACCTGGTGGTAATGCCATCGCTACCTGTAAAATAAAATCTTGGCGGCAGAACTTGGTTACTTCTACTGGCAATCGGGACCCATGGGGCCTTGTTTATCGCCTTAAGAGGAACAAATCCTATTCCCCTAACAAGATGAAAGATGGAAAAACACCATGTGCAGACCTGCTGGAGGTAGAAGTTCTCAAAAAATTCGCTGAGGCCTGTCCAGCTATACTTCTAAGCCTACAGAATAAGTGCCTGGCAGAGGGCACCTTCCCAGCTTCATGGAAGACTGCAACCTTAAAACTAATTCTGAAAAACTCGGACAAGCCACCACAGAACCCAGCCTCATATCGCCCAATTGCCTTACTCTCCGTGATGGCCAAACTACTGGAGCGTTTACTCTTGTTTCGACTTTCTGCCTGCTACGAGGAACACCAACTCTCCCCAGAAAAACAATATGGCTTTAAAAAAGGCTGCAGCACTGAAGACGCTATCAACAATCTAATCACCCAAGCAACGCACTCAGCTTTCAAGTACTCTCTTGCTATATTGGTGGACTTTGCTGGAGCTTTCGACCGCCTGTGGTGGCCCAGGGTTCTTCGGCGACTTCGGCAATCAAATGTTTCTAAAAATCTATATAACAGTTTGAAGTCTTATCTAACCAACAGAAAAGTACGAGTTACTAACAAATATCAGACAGTTACCAGATTCATCCACCGGGGATGTCCGCAGGGCTCTGTGCTTGGCCCGTTCCTCTGGTCTATTGTCTTGGACGAGTTCCTGGGCTTGGACCTTGGGGGGGGGGGCTGAGCCCTTGGCCTTTGCGGACGACCTTGTCCTGTTGGTGCGTGCGGACACTAGGTCGTCCTTGGAAATTATTGCAAATGCGGCGCTTGTGAAGCTCCAGAACTGGGCAGCCTTGCACAAACTTACCATCTCGGCAGAAAAACAAAATCCATTCTCCTCAAGGGCAGACTACAAATTAGAAGACCACCTACGATGAAATTAAACTTCACCCCCATCCGACTGTACACAGAGGTTAAATACTTAGGTATTTACATTGACTCGGGTCTTAATTTCCATAACCACCTGAAATATCTAGCCACCAAAATCCGGAAGTATGCCGCCATGATCAGGAGGGTGAGCAGAGCCGACTGGGGCCTGAAGCACAAAGCTCTGACCCTCATATACAAAGCAGTACATGTCCCGATTGTTTGCTACGGTGCCTCCACCTGGTATAGACAAGCTATACTAACAAAAAACAAACAGAAGCTGGATACAATTCAAAGGTTCATGCTGCTATCAATTAGTAGGGCGTGCCGCACTGTTAGCACCCCTACCTTGCAAGTTCTAACAGGTTGTCAGCCACTCTACCTAGAAGTAGTCAGGCGAGGCCTATATTACCACCTTAGGACAGGAACATCAGCTGAAATAGTAAATCTCCAGCTGGATCTTGCAAATGACCCCAAGATAGAGAAGAGGAGAGTCACCCAACACCTACAAGCGATATGGCAACAGAGCTGGGAAACCACGCAGAAAGGAGACATCACGAGGCGATTCCTCCCAACTATAAACCATACTCCCCCAGAGCCCCCTCCCTGGTTCTCACCTGGTCTGCACATGACGTTTATTATCATTGGACACGGCCCCTTCCGTCAGAAACTCACAGCTATGGGAATTGAAAGAGACCCGCGGTGCCATTGTGGAGAAGAAGAGTCCTGGGGGCATCTCATGTATGAGTGCCCTGCCTATGACAACAGTAGAATCAAGTTTGCTACCGCAATTCAAAGGAATCCACGTAACCAAGAGTCCTCGCTGCCGCTCGATGAAAACACGTACAGGGCACTACCTGTGTATGTGCAGGAAATCTTTGCACTGAGGCTAGCCAAGATTGCTGAAATGAGAACAACATTGGATCATGCTGCCCAAGGCCTGAATGAGACTGGCGTGGGTTAGCTCCTTCTCCGCTAGAGAACACTGCCTTGACAACTTGCTAATCCTTTAATGGTAGGAACACTGCTGGTACCATTCTGGTGCGGGACTGCTGGCACTCATCGAGTGCGGGACAGTGCTGCAAATCCCTTATAGGGTAGGAATAGCCGGCACCGTTCTGGTGCGGGATTGGTAGCACTCTGGAGAACTTCTGAGTGCGGGATACAAAGTCCATTGGCCTCTGGTGATCATGCAGGGGCACCTGTCCCCTGCTACTTTAACTCCCACTCCCAGACTCCTATTTTCACCTCACAAAGTGCGGACTGCTCCTCAACTTCAGTCCGTCCTCCTTTTCCCTCTTTGTGTTCCTTCTAACTCGTACTCCTGCTCTGTTTTCTCTCCCCCCCTTTTTTTTTTCACTTGACCTTTGTCAGGAAGCTCAGGCAACCCTGGCAAAGGCCAGCCAGAGTATAATGGGCAGCCTGGCTCACCTTCCAGTGGTGGTGGCGGGCAACGTGGGGTCCCGCTAGGGGCTCTGCGGCCAAACAGCCAGAGAAACAACAATAAAACATAACACTGCTCTGACAGAAACCAGACATTACACTTTTTCTGGCTTTTACAGAGATTCTGTACTTCTTCACAAAGTACCATGGTGCAGATGTGGGAAACCACAGGTGGCACCTTTCACAAAACACTATGCCACTATCTTTATTGGTCTGGCAGTCTAGGTGGACACAGTCTACAAAAGGAGAAGTCACCTAGAAAATTCATTCCTACAATAGCAACAGTATACCCAAAATCTCCCACATGGTTCTCCCCTGGCCTATACGTCACTTTTTTGTTAACTGGCCATGGATCTATCAGAGGAAAGCTCACTACACTCGGGATTACCGAAAACCCACAATGCCTCTGTGGTTCCCTCGAAAGTTGGGACCACCTGATGTACGAGTGCGAAATATATGAAGATTTGAGATGCTTCCTCCTGACTAGGATACATTACCTTCCTAAAAACCAAGAACAGCACATCCTCGAAAGAGAAGAAGATTATGTCGCCTTTACGCGCTACGCACAAGATTTATTCGCACGACGAAAGACCCTACCATGGATATAGTCACTATTCCGATCATCGTCAAAACCAAGAGAAGACAACCACCTATATTTTGGGAATCAATGCAAAGGCCTACCAGCAAATGAGACTACACCGCCACCAAATCTAAGAAGATCCAGTATAGGACAACCACAGCTACATTCCTATTTATATCCCTCCTGACTTAGACACAGATCACCGGATGACATCACCACTGAAATTAACATCACAACCGGATCTGAATGAGAAGAGCAGGAAGATTCTGCCAAATGGCGATCAGGCTTGTGCTCTCTTGCACGGCAACTTTTGTCCCACTTCCATCCCTTACTTTCGCCTGATGGATGTATTTCATTATACCTGGGGGATGCCTTATTCATCCCCATATTTCTACCTGTCCCCCGCTTTCCTGACTCTAAAGTCCACCCGCTCTAACTCTTTTTTTTTTTTTTTTTTTCATCGGTCTTTGTCAGGAAGCTTAGGCGACCCTGCAGAGACTAGCCAGAGAATAATGGGCAGCCTGGCTACCTCCTAGCGGTGTGTGCGGGCAACGTGGGGTTCCATCAGGGGCCTGCGGCCAAATGCTAGGACACCCAACAGAACCCAACGCAAAACTACGTATTCAACACAGAACACTTTTCTGGCAGTTACAGTAGTTCTGTATTTCTTCATAGTGTACATATGGCGCAGATGCGGGAAACCACATTGGGCGCCTGACCCTAATACTATGCATACTATGTTTATTGGTCGGTACCCGCAAACGGCACCGAAACTCTCACTTGGAAGGACACCATCAACACTATCTTGGATAATCTGCTTCCTTCTGATCGCTCAGAGGATGACTTGACTACTCATCAACAAATAAGACAGCTCAATAACTCCTACACTACTACTTCTGAATCTCAGTCATTTACGCAGCTGGAGGTGGACACAGCTGTCCTAAAAATTAACAACTGTGGTTGTCCGGGCCTCGACCTTTATGAGGGCATCTTTATCAAACAATTCCACAAGCTACGTCCAACGGTTCTTCCGACTCTATTCAACAAATGTCTGAATGAAAGCACATTCCCTGTTATCTGGAAGACAGCTCTTCTTAAACTAATTCCTAAACCTTCAAACACCCAAAGTGGCAAGTCCTTCCGTCCTATTGCTCTGTTATCGCATTTGGCCAAAACACTTGAAAGGCTGATTGCTATAAGACTCACTTCACTATTCACGAACACCTCTCTTGTATCAGACGATCAATATGGTTTCCGAACTGGACGAGGAAGTGAAGAAGAGCAGTCGTTGAATTCCTTTCTCGAGTTAACTCTGCAAACTCTAAATACCTTCTTGCTATTTTTGTCGAATTTTCTGCGGCGTTTGATCTGTTATGGTGGACTAGTTTGTTTGCTCGCTTACGTGTTGCCGATTGTCCTCTTCCTCTCCATAACCTTTTAAGAAGTTATTTTGAAAACCGTACAGTTTCTGTTATTTCTGGATCTAACTCCATCTCCCGCTCTGTCACTATGGGCTCTCCCCAAGGCTGTGTTCTTGGACCACTTGCCTGGAACATCGTTCTTGACGAATGGCTCCTTAAAACTATTCCTTATACTTCCAAACTGGCTTATGCAGACGATCTCACCCTGCTGATCTAGGGCAGTTCCCGTGCCTCCCTTGAAAGTACTGCCAACTTAGTCATGTCAGATCTCTCTCAATGGTCCACCACAAATAAATTATCCATATCCTCATCGAAAACTAAAATGATGCTGGTTAAGGGTTTGCTTAATATTTCACGGCGACCTGTTTTAAACTTCAAAACAAATCACTTTCCATGGTTTCTTCTCTAAATTTTTTTGGTCTGATCATTGATAATAAACTTACGTTTACTTGGAAGATCTCTCAGAGAAAGTCAAAAAACTTACCTTCTCACTTCTGCGTCTCTCTAAACAATCTTGGGGTCTTAATTCTCGTTCTCTACTGTTATATTACAAAGCTGTGTTTCTACCAATTTGTTCCTATGGCGCGGCCGCCTGGTTCTGGCATGTTAAGAAGGTTTCAGTACAGACTAAACTTCACAGCATTCAACGTAAAATGCTTTTAGCAATGTGCAGGGCCTGTAGGACTGTGTCTACTCCTGCTTTGCAGGTCCTTAACGGCTGTCTGCCCCTCGATCTCTTTCTTATGTATCGAGGCCTGTGCTTCTACATTAGGCACGCTGTCCCTGTCACCTTTCTTGGCATTACCATCGATGTCACTGTGGATCCCAAGGCAGAGAAAAGACGCTGTTGGAATATTTTGATGCAGAGCTGGCAAGACAGATGGTCCGCTACCTCTAAGGGTCTTGTCACTTTAAAGTTCATCCCTAACGTCACCTTTGCCACATTAGAGTCCACTCAGAAATGGTTTCATCCTGGTCTGTACACACTCTACTTACTCTCTGGTCATGGCTCCCTTAATGCGAAACTTGCAACTTTCAACCTTGCTGAATCACCTCTCTGCTCTTGTGGTGACCCAGAAGACTGGGAACATATTTTATACCACTGCCATCAGTACCTAGATCTTCGACAGAACCTTCTTCTCTCCACCAGTATCACTGTCCCCGGAAATGAGCTGAACTTCCTGAGCACCACAGAAAATTTCCAGTCCCTGCAAGAATTTGCTCGTCATGCTTTTGATCGCCGGAGACTCCTTCTCACTCAACTACGGAATACCTCCTAGCCTTTCTAGTGGAGACCCCTGCTGGCACTGGCTTTTGGCCAGTGCGGACTCAGATATATAATATATACTTTTTTCCCCCTCTTTTTTTCTTTTCACTTTTTATTTTTTTTACAATTTTATTTTTTATTTATTTTTCTAATTTTTATTTTATCATTTTTTTATTATATTTTATTTTATTTTATTTTATTATTATTATATTTTTTTAAACTTTTTTTGTATTTATTTACTTATTTATTTTTGCTGGTTTGGGCTGACCGATGGACAGGATTTTATCTAGTTTTTATTATTTTCTTACATATAAGTACTGTACATGTGTACATGTACCTAGTGGTAATGGAAATAGTATGAGTATTCTGATTTGTTGTTTCATTTTATATTATTATTATGTTTTATTATATTTATATTTATGTTAACCCTTGTGGGTAGCACAGTTGGAATAATCACCGTTCTGCCCACACCGGATGGAAAAGATCTGAGTTGGAATCCTGATGACTCAAGGAATTTTTAGGGGACTCTTTCAAAACGTGGCTACGTTATCTGTCTCAGACGAGGGCAGCATGGTTTTTTGCCCGGAAACTCGGGGTTTTCGTCCATCAAAGAGCAAATCGACTAAAGAACACACTCAATTTACAGTAATATATATGACATAATATGATCTAAGTCGCTGGTTTTGTACTGCCCAGGCGAAGAAAAGCGAGGTCATCATTGATACTGTTCCACAAATTATGGCATCATTCGACAGTCTGATACCTTCAGCATTAATTTTTAAATCATGTCCTGTATATATTTTGCTTGCAATTTTTATTTCAAACTTTATGAATGAACTTACGCAATTACATTTTAAGGGGTTTTTCATCCAGAAAAAAGCAAATCGACCATAGAAGACACATAATTTACAAACATAATATATACAGTATTATTTTAAATATGCCTCTAATAAAGTGAGTTTTCAGGATGAGAATACGAGCTGGAATATAGTCTGCCGAAAGGTGATTTAATATCGAGAAGTATTTCTCGATATTAAATCAGATTAATATCGAGAAATATTACGTCATGTCGAGATTTTTGTCAAATGTTTGTTGAATTTTAGAAGAGCGTGTCCAGGTTATTGCTAATTGTTGATCTCTTTCAGAACACTGTTTGGAGGTTAGGTGGTTAATGAGACGAAGTTGTTTTGGAAAATGTTTGAAAGAAGAACATTCTGAAAGTTCTTATGGAGTGAACATATAACTGAAATTGGCCATAGATCTTTTGGGCCCTTCGACTGCATGACTTTGAGAATGCATTTTACGTTATTTTAGCGCCAGTTTCATGATTCGTACCACTGTTTTGAATCTGCAGAAAACTAAGGGATCTATAATAAACAAGATACGGTTTTAGGATAAACATTAGAAACACATATGAACAACCTTTGGCAACATTTTCTTTTTTAAACTCTGTTTAATCAACGACTAGTCCGTAGGATACAAGTTTGTTGCAGGGTTTTTATGATCATTAATCCATATTGTCTGATTTTCTGTTTTCTGGATGAAAACCCCAATTTTCCGGCAGATAAAACCATGCTACTCTCACCTGAGACCGACTAACTTAGCCAAGTTGTATAAAAGACATAAAAATTCCTCGCCCGATTGATGGAATTCGAACTGAGGTCTGTTTGTTCCACAGGGTGCTGGGAGGAAGGTTATTATCTCAACTGTACTGTCCACGAAGGCCACACAGTAATGGAAGCGGGATTATAATGCGACGGTTGGAGGTGTGGACTAAATGTTGTCTCTGTTGATTCATGAAACAAGTGTTCATTTCTGTGAACAAGACTATGCTATATGATAAGATACTTCTAACATAAGATGAAAGGGAAAAAATGACTAAATTAGGAATTACTGTACACTTACCTCAGTAAACATATAAAAATTTAAAGCAGATATTAATATGTTGTAGGTTAACATGATACTTTTTAAATCGAAAGGTTCTCGGTTTTCCATCAATTTTGGACCTACGATTTTGGAGAAGATTAAATAGCTAGATGCGATCAGAAACACTGCATTTGGATTACCTATTAGAGGCAAGATTTCTGTAGTGGGATCTAGAAATAAGAGAAAATATAGAATTTAGACGCCCCCATTGCAATTTCTCTGGTAATATCTTACAAAATATTAGAAAACAAACTGCTTCATTCACTGGAAACATTTAAAGTATAAAGGAACAGGGGGATTAGTAAAATGATAGAGGAGGCTTACAATCTCTCCTAAAAGTTTTTGAATCACGTTTCATTTTTCTTAGATTTCAAAGTTAGCATTAAGATAGGACCACTTTGTTTATCAATTTTTATTAAAATATAAAATATCAAAAAACTTAAATAATGTTTAAGAAATATTGAAGAAATTTCTAGAATATTCCAAAGAGGTGCAGAAGACTCCTGAATTCTTTAGAACGTTGTAGATGATTCTAGAATATAGGTCCTCGTGGGTAACACACTTAGTAGAATCGCCGTCCTCCCACATCAGTGGAAAAGACTTCAGTTCTAGTCCCGTTTGCACGATTTGGACGATTGTAGAGTGGAAGTTCAAATTTGACGTTTTTGGATCCTAGCATAGAGCTTATGTGAGACGATCAACTGAGAAAAAAAATGGTGCTACATTTTTTACTGCCTATAGTCAAACACAGTGGTAGTTTTATGATGATCTGGGGTTGCTCCTGTTTTTCTGGAGTAGGTGACATCGCCAGAAATGGAGGAATTTTAATAAAAGAGGACTATAAATCTTGGACATAAATGCAGCATCATCTCGACTTAGTATAATAAGCTTTATATTACAACCAGACAATGATCCAAAGAACAGCTCCAACTGCAGGGACTATCGAACCAATAAACAACAGGAGGGTGTATTACAAATTATTGTGTGGCCACCCCAATTGCTTGACTTAAATCCAATAGAGTTTTAATGGGATCATCTAGCCCATAATGTCTGCTCATCTTCACAAAACGTATGGGAACCTTGCAGATCGCTTGGAATAATGTTTCGCAAGGTATCTAGGATACATTTAGACA
Source organism: Mastigoproctus giganteus (assembly GCF_048544385.1). Classification (NCBI taxonomy): domain Eukaryota; kingdom Metazoa; phylum Arthropoda; class Arachnida; order Uropygi; family Thelyphonidae; genus Mastigoproctus; species Mastigoproctus giganteus. The sequence continues at coordinate 240,966,910 of NC_143575.1, read as the reverse complement.
TGGCCGTTTTGGGGATATTATGAAGCCAATATGTCCTATATGGATGGTTGGTCAGTGTGTCGTTTTAGACAAATCAACAACTTAGGGTATGTAGACGAAAAACCCAAGTTCATCCGAGAAAAAGCATGCTACTCCAGACTGAGAGCAGCTAACTCAGCCATGTCTCAAAAAAGAACTATAAAGTCAAGTCCTTGACGGGATTTGAACTCAAGTCTTTCCCACGCGGTGTGGGGGGTGGACGGCGATTTTACTAACAGTGCTCTCTTTATTTCTTATGGATTGAAACGTTCCTTCTAATTGTTTGCTAAAAGGTGAATATGCAAATGAAACATTGCAAAAGGAGATAATGGAAAAGTGGCGGGCAGGTGGGTCTATTCTGTGAAGGGTCAGGTCACCTATGTCTTTCTCCCAAGGGTAGACATGATGTGTGGAAAAATGTTCTAAGGATATTTGCATGCAAAATTTTGTTTTAGCATGGATTGAAACCTAAGTTCTGGGAAAGAAGGGGTTGAGCAGAACATCATTTGTGGTTGTGGTAATGCTGAAACTACGGATCGTAGTTTTAGCATTACCACAACCGCAATGAGGCAGTTTCCTTTTTATGAAGATTTATGGGAGATATTGAATGGAGGTAATGATAAAATGGAGCCTCTGAGATCTTTAGTAATCAACAAAGTAATCAGCAATTTACAGGAAATATACAAGGTGCAATATAATTTTAGTAGCTGTTGCTCCTAAACCCTACAACAACAACTAGTAAGTTGGCCCCCATGTGTGCTTTAGGTTGATAGATTGAGATTCAGAGGTCAGTCAGGGAAGGAGTCAAAAAGGTGGTTTATTTTATTTATTTCATTATTATTTAGATATATTTAATATTTTAATGCATTACATAAAATAATATTCCTTATTTTGGTTACATTTAACTTACCAGGAGTTCCAAATATCGATTCCAGGAAGCCTTGTTCTTTGAAAGACATCGTTGCCGTCTTCCCTAAAAAAGTAATTATTAAAGTTAGACCTTCACTTCATTTGATAACTCAAACTGGCGGCTTTAGATTGGGCAGAATGGAAAGAAACTCGAGCAAACTTAGATCTTGAGGTATATCAGAGCAGTGCGCATGATTTGGCAAATACCTCAGTTAAAATTATTTTATTAGACTCACCCAGAATTTGTTCTGTATACTCGTTTATGTAATGTGTCTGTAAATTGCGTGTGTTCTGTGGTCGATTTGCCTGTTTTTGCTGGACGAATAAACCCCAGTTTCTGGGGGGAAAAAAACCTTGCTATCTACGCTTTAGACCGATCAACTCAGCCACGGAGTGAAAAAGGCCCTTTAAAGTTCCTCGCGTTATCGACGGGATTCGAACCAGGATCTTTTTCACGCGGTGTGGGGAGAACGGTGACAATAGGACGGTGGTGAGGCAAAAAGTATCATGATGCAGCTGTCCATTCCCTCAGTATAATCAAGGTCAGATATCGAGTTTTATTAAGCAGAAGAAGTGGGAAATGAGACAAAAATATAATAGTCTGCCACAAATAGAAGTATTCTTATTAGCGGAGGATGCCCGAATCATGCAGAGAGAGAAGCCACCAAGAAACATAAGTTGAAAAGTGTCATTAGCACTATAGCTGAAACAATAGCTGAAATATAATTTTAACCTGGAGAGGCTAATATAAGATATTCAAAAATATTTGAAGGAGAATACTAGGTTAGACTGTTGTCATTGTTGATTGAAATGAGTTCTTAAATTTAAATTAATATAGCAGATTTACACTGCCCTTCCATTAATATCCGGACACTTGCCTTTAGACAAAAAAAAAGAGCTTTCATTGTGCCATTTAATATTTTGTGCTGAAACCTTTTGCTTTCATGACGGCCTTCAATCTTCACGGCATACTCTCAACCAGCTTTTAATAAATGTCAGGTGATATGTTCCTCCAGTCGGCCTTTAAAGCAGCTACTAGTTCGGCCTTGTTCTTTGAGCGATCTCGATGTGCACGTAACCGACGATCCAATACATCCCAAAGGTGCTCGATAGGGTTCAAATCAGCACTCTGGGCTGGACAATCCAACTTTTCCACACCCATGTCCTCAAACCACTCTGTTACGACCCGAACAGTATGCCATGGCGCGTTGTCATGCTGATACAGGTATGAGTCTTCCTCGAAGTATTGCCATAATGTCGGAAGTGCATAATTGTCCAGGCTGTCCTGCTATTGCACTGCATTCATGGTTTTGTCGATAACGACTAATGGGCCAAAGCTAAATCATGAAAGGAGCCCCATATCATGACACTGCCTCCACCAAACTTCGTCGTTTGGACGATATAATCAGGAATAAACTGTTCTCCTGGCATTCGCCCCACCCAGGAATGGCCATCAGACTCATAATTGCGAACGTCAAGTCGTCTGTCCATAGGACTGTCTCCAGTGCTCTGCAGTCCAGGATTCGCGCTCCTTACACCATGTTAATCGGCGTCTAGCATTTGTTGACGTGATCAAATTCTGTTGAACTCTTAAGGTATTTAAGTTGAACGTGTCATCTTGCATGTTCATTTTTGCAATTGCGTGTTCGAAGCCCGGTGTGCATATTTATAGACGTGTTGCATGCATAGTACTTGTTTGCCCATCCATGGAGCTATGCCCGGATATTAATGGTAGGGCAGTGTATATTGATAATGACAGTCGTGCTCAAAACAATTTTTAGAAATAGAAATCTTTTAGAAATAGCTGAAAGAACATAAATAATATCGGTACATATATGACACTATTAATTGCACAAAAATCATGAAAGCGGTGATTTTTTTCACTGCTTTGCTCGCACTATATAACCAAGACAGATGAATAACGAAGAAACACAATAAAACGCATACTAATATTTCGTTGGTTTGCTTTGATGTTGATTAGTGCACATCGTTGTGGCATCGACTGGATAAAGTTCTGAAAGTATTCCTGAGAAATCTCATGGTACCAAACACTGATTAATGTCTACTGGAGCCCTCTAAGTATTTTTGGTTTCTTTTGCATTATTGAAACACTCATTTTTTTCCAACAATTTTCAACTGGATTTCGATCTGAACTGTTCCCAGGCCATGTTATTGTGTAAATTGATTTATGCTTCAACCATTTTGCACCTGTGGACAGTAAAGACAGCGAAATAAATTACATTTATTTAAGCAAGAGTGCGACATATCATAAATTTAAAGCTTTTGCTAATTTTATGATGTAGTATTTACAGTTTTGGCTCTATGACTTGGATCAATGTCTTCCTGAATATGCAACTGGCACATCTCCATAATGATCTTTAATTGTGGGAAGTATTTTGTCTCAAGAATGTCCTTTTACGCTTCAGCATTCACCGTATCCTTCCCAAATTCAAGACGACCAACTCCTGTACGTGAAATACAGCGCCAAATCATTTGAGATGCAATCACTTTGGAGACGATACAATCAGGATGAAAGTTTTCTCCTCTTTTTCTTCTGCTGGTAGTGCGAACCATGAAAGTTGAACTTTGATTCATCAGAGAAAATAAAACATTTCCTCAATCCAACTAGCAAGCTCTTTTTCCCACTTTACACGCTGGGCTTTCATTTTTTCATTTTTTGCTTCAAGAGTGGCTTTTATCTTGGGCGACTTGCTACTAATCCCAATGGGAAAAGGCGTCTACTGCAGCAATACTTGACTTTACTCCTGTATCTTCCTCGCATGCTGTTTTAAGAACTGTCGATGTGATCTCCTGTTTCCGACACACACACAGAGAAGAAATCTGTCTCGCGCTTCAAAACATATTCGTGGATGTCCATTTTCTTTCTTTCTGTGTAGACTGCCAGTTTCTGATAATTGTCATAATAAACGTGCAATTCTTAACTGATTACAGTGAATCCTTTCACCTATTTCATGTGTAGAATGCCTTTCTGAATTCAAAGTATTAGCAACACTTTTCATATATTATTTAGACATCGCAATAGCGCCAGATAAATACTGGGTTCGTAGCATATACACTGTATTTATAATGCTGCTAGGGTGCCAAAATAATGTATGGCACTTGGCGTAATCTAAGAGAACTGGATAGTGATTCGATGCAATGGAATTATGCTATTACAAATCATTAGCATTAGCATCAGTAGAGGCATATGAAGTAAGGAATCTGTCCGAAAGTTTGTCTAGTTCTTCCTTGAATTTATTTTAGCTATCAACTTAAACTACCACAACGACAAATGGAAGTTTCTTCCAGCAATCAACCACCCCCTGGCTAAAGGCAAATATCCGCATATCTATTCTAGAACTATCTTTCCTCAATTTGAATTTATGCCTCCTCAAATGCGTAATCTGAGAAAGATGAAAAATCCCATCAGCATTGAGCTTGCTCATACCATTCAAGGTTTTATACACCTCAATCAGAACGCCTCGCAGGTGCGTAGTCTCCAACGTACAGAACTTAAGTCTTTCTTGGTAAGAGCAAACCTTTGTTCTCCTCATCAATCTCGTTGCCCTTCTCTGTCCTCGTTCCAGCAGTTCTACATCCTTCCTAAAATGAGGTCTCCAGACTTGTATACATTACTCAAGGTGTGGCTGACCATTGCTTTGTACAAGGGGATAATCTCCTCCTTATCCCCGCTAGCAAAATTTCTGAATATCATTGACAAGACCCAGTGAGCTGCTCGGACAGCTTGTCTGTACTTTTCAGAAAATTTCATATCTGACTGCACACTTACCACAGGTCTTTTTCATTCTCCATCTCCCTGAGTGTAGTACCACATAGTTGATACGTTATTCTGCAATTATCCATATGAAGTAAAACTGAGAGAGGTTTAGCTAAATTTAAACTTCTGTTTAACTAAAGTGATTTACTGAAGTTTAACACTGACAAATTTTCAGCTGTCAATGCTAAATTTCAGTTTCCACCTCTCAGCCCATCTACCTTACTTTTCTAGATCCTTTGGTGCTGCAGGGTACTGTCATTAACGACTCTTCCAACTTTCGTATCGTCTGCAAACTTGTACATTAAGCCTGATATATACCCTCATCAATCTTCTTCTTCTTCTTCTTTAATGCTGCCGAATGGCGTTTGCGACTTCGTTTTGATATTGTTCTCTGTCTAGCGCAGCGTGTAGAATTTGTGCTGTTGTCATGTGAAGCCAGGTGTTGATGTTATCTAGCCATGCCATTTTCGATCTGCCTGGGCGTTTCTTGCCTTCGATCTTTCCCTCCAGGATGAGTGGTAGTAGGTGATATTTTTGTTGGTTCCTAGCGATGTGACCTAGGTATTTGCATTTCCTGCTGATGATGGTTTTGAGCAGGTCCCGTTCCGTGTGCATGTCCTGCAGGACCTGTGCGTTGGTTATCTTGGCTGTCCACGGAATTTTCAGCATTCTTCGGTAGAGCCACATATCGAAGGCCTGGAGCTTTTTTGTAGTGGCTGATGTTAGAGTCCAGGTTTCTACACCGTAGAGCAGTATTGGCCAGATGTAGCATTTCAATGTGCGTAATTTGAGCATGATGTTCAAGCTTCTGTCGGTGAGGAGGGTTCTCCATTTGGTGAATGCCTGCCTGGCTTGTTCAATTCTGCTTTTGATTTCGGCCTCATGGTTCAGCTGGTCATCAATGAGTACCCTCATCAATATCATTGATAAACATAGAAAACAACAATGGGCTCAATACTGAACCATGGAGAACTCCACTAATAACATTAATTCACGAATAGTAGTGAACAGTGATTACCACTCGCTGCCTTCCCCCGCTCAAATGTCCCTTTATCTATACAGCAACTTGCTCTTATGCCATATGCTGAAGTTGTTGTTGGGTTTTAGGAGCATCGGCGACTAAGGCCATGTTGCTCCGTGTATATTGTCTTTAAATTGCGTGTGTGTCTGTGGTCGATTTCCTGTTTGCTGGACGAAAAACCCTAGTTTCTGAGAGAAAAACCCATGCTACCCACGCCTTAAACCGACTAACTCAGTCACGTTTTGTAAATGACCCATAAAAATTTCTACCGCATCGAAGGGATTCGAACTCAGGTCTTTTACATCCGGTGTTAGGAGGAGTTTAATGCCATACTTTTTCAATTTGTACAGCTGTCTTCCATATGCCACAGTATCAAAAGCTTTCTGAAATGCAAGTATATGATATCAAAATTATTTTTTGCTTCCAGTTACTTTGTGACCATAATCGTAGTATCCAATCAAATTGGTCAGAGAACACCTCCCTTAACAAAGCTATTCTGGGTCTGAATTATAAATGCAGTCTTGTCTAGATGATCCTGAAATGCTTCTTTAACCAGTGACTCCATTATTTTCCCTGGACCAGAAGTCAAACTAACAGATCTGTAATTACTCGTGTCACCCTTTGATCCCCCTCTTTGTGAATTGTGGAAACATTTGCACATCTCCACCCCTGAATCCAAGGATGCTCTCATAATTATCGCTAATGGTTACTTAATTCTTTGTTGCCTCCTTTAATATAACGGGAATAGATCCCGTCCACCCCGCGCTTTTTTATGTTTAACTTCAACAATTTCTCTAACACTTTCTTCTCAGTTATTAAAAATAATTTAGCTCCCTATTAGAGGTTGATAAACTTCCAGCCTACACTTCCCCACAGAATTCCTCATGTGTGAATGTAGATGCAAAATACTCATTCTGTTTATCAGCTACCTGACCAGATCATCAACAGTCGACATCGATATCAAGTGGACCAATCAGATTCATCCCCTTCCTTCTAGAGTTTTTAGATAAGTAAGGAACTCTTTGCTGTTTTTCATTGCATCTTGTGCCAAAGATTTCTCCTAATCTGGTGTCGCTTGCCTGGCCTCCGTTGTGACCTGATTACAGACCAGCTTATATCTATCATAGGCTTCTGTGTCGCTGATAATTTATATGTATCCCATGCATTTTTATTCTCTGCCACGTGTCTCATTAGTTCATCTGACATCCACTGAGGTCTGAATCTTGAACAATATTTCTTGGTTGGTAAGAAATGCCTAGTAACTTTCAAAGTTTATTCCAGCACACCAGGAGGAACGGTTCTGAGTTAGAGTCCCGTCGGTGATATCAGGAATTTTTATGGGCCTTTTTAAAAACGTGGCGGAATCAGTCAGACTTGGGTGCAGGTAGCATGGTTTTTCTTCCAGCAAACAAAAAATCGACCTGAAAACACAAGCAATTTAGAGACAATGTACATGGAGCAATATGGCCTTAGTCGCTGATGCTCCTAAAACCCTATTACAACATATGATTCAAGCTTAACATGATTTTTAAATATGATGTTCTTGTATTTTTTCTTTCTCGTTAACTGTAGCGATATAAAGAGGAAATTAATTCATTTATTTACTTTCAGTTATTGTTTATTCGCAGTGCCATGAAAGTTTGAATAAGAAAGAAATTATCTGAGTTCAGTTTTGGTAGTGAACAAAAATATAGGTTTTGTTTGAACTGGGCAACGTTGATTAAAACGGTAATTTTATATTCTGAATTTGAATGTAAAGCAAGGGCAGTTTGGAGATGATTAATTACGCTTGAATCTAAAAAAAATTATATTTTGACATAAAATGCAATAGGAATCTAAGACGAATGACTAATCTATTTTCATATTGTTGTCCTATTGATTTTAGAAAATTGAATGAAGTGATAGTGTATCAAGTCTGTCACTTACTCCTTATTGTGTGCGCTGTATACCATTTATTATTATGTGTGAATCACTTCTTTTTTTTTCTGTTTCTGTACATCTCATTTGCTCATGACTATTTCCCAATTTTAGCCAAATATATGTACTTATATAGAAAATTTCATTTGGATATTTTGATAACAGAAAGAATTGTGGGCTTAATCCGTTAAGGAAATCCGTCGCCACCATAATTACAATAATTGATCAAAGAACATTAACGAGAGGTGTTAGAACCTATAGTACTTAGTACTGTGCTTGGGTTGGAGGTGCATTGCATTCATTCAAACGGAAGTTGAATGAATAAACGAGGAAGATGAAAAGTTGGTTCTGTGAGGTTGAAGTTGGACCAGTAAATGGATGTTGGCTGGTGGCGGCACGTGTTCGGACTGTTTTGAAAGAGAGAGCGCGAATTATAGAAGCCAATTCAGAAGAACAGTGCCCATGGAAGTATCTGTAAAAGAGGCATGCAGCAGAAACAGTACGTCTATCAGACAGCGAGTGGAGAGACCCTGTTAGAGATGAATCATTAATTAACCTAACTGCCCTCTTCTGAATGGAATCAAGAAGCCTGAGAAAGGTTTTGGGGGCACCACCCCAGATGTGGGAACAATATTCCTGGCAGGGCGGATTTGCGATTTATACAGAGTGAGCAGCTGTTTGGATGAGCAGCTGTTTGGAAGAAAAGTAACATCGAAAGCGAAAGAGAAAAACAAGTTTTTTAGATGCAGAGGAAGCAATATTTGTAATGTGCTTGTGCCAAGAGAGATTATAAGTCAGGGTAATCCCAAAAGAGATATATCAACTTGCTTAGAAATCGGAATGTCACCGAAGATAAGCATAGGAGCAGAAGAATCCTTTTTGCGAGATATAAGACAAGACTGAGTTTTAGAAGGGTTGAAATCAACTAAGTTGTCTTTGCCCCACTGGAGAATTGCCTGAAGATCGGCATTTAAGGAATTGGTAGCAGATTTTCGAGACGTTGAAACAGATTGAGCAGGACAAGGTTTCTCAAAATGGAAAGTTGAATGCAATGTGCTATCATCGGCAAAACTTTGGATAGGATTTCCAGTCAATGGAAGAAGGTCATTAATATACAAGAGGAACAGAGTTAGGGAAAAGAACTGAGCCTTGCGGGACACCAGCATTAGTGGAAAAGTTAGAACCAGAGAGCCATCTACCATCACCCTCAGTGAGCGATCAGAGAGAAAACTGGATAACCAATTATAAAAAACAGTTGGCAAACCAAAAGATGGAAGCTTGTTTAGAAGTCCTTTTTGCCAAACACGATCGAAAGCCTTTGATATGTCAAGAGGAACTGCTTGTGTTTCACCAAACGTTTCCATTGAATTTTTCCTTAAATGGGTAACATAAGCCAGAACATCAACAGTGGATTGACACTGACGGGATCCATACTGGCGATCGTTGATCAGACGGAAGGTTTCTAGGTAGTTTAAGAGTTGGCGGTGAATTTATTTCTCTATTACTTTAGAAAAAGTAGATGTAATTGCGATGGGACGATAATTGTATGAAAGGGATTTGTCACCATTTTTAGGAACTGGCTGGATATCAGCAAATTTCCAAGCAGAAGGAAAAATACCTTCGGAATATGAAAGTGAAAAAAGGCGGCAAAGAATAGGAGTAAGTTCAGGAGCATAGGTTTTGAGAATAAGTGGAGAAATACCATCAGGACCTGGAGCTTTCTTAGTATCAAGATTCGTCAATATCCTTCTGACATCCTTTTGACGAAAGACCACAGGAGGCATTGAATGGAGCATGTTGGGAATGGTGGGAGATGTTTTACCAAGATTATGAACACATCGGTTTGAAGAAAAATGGGATGCTAGCAGGTCAGCTTTATCCTTGGCTGAAGTGACAACAGAACCATCTGGTTTGGACAGAGGTGGGAGCAGAGATGGGCAAAAGTTGCGGCCAATAGCTTTGGCAAGAGACCAGAATGCTCGGCTACCATTAGGGCAAGAAGCAAGTTTTCTACTCTTAGCCTGTTCAAAATCTACTTTGGACTGATTAATAACCTACACTTTCTGCCTAGACTTTGGTGTAGGCAGAAAATGAAACTGAAGAATTAGAAACAAGCCAATTACGATATGCAACATTTTTCTCTTGAACAGCCTTAGCACATTTATTGGAAAACCAAGGTTTAGATAAAGGACAAAATTTTAAAATGGAGTGTGGAATAAAGGATTCCATTCATACAAGAATTATTTCACTGACACTATCTGAGCTAACGTTGACATCAAAAGTTTTGAAAAGTAATCAGACCAAGGAAAAGAAGAAAAGAAATCTCGCAGGTCATTCCATTTTGCATTCTTGTAATTTCAAACAATACGAGGTTGGGAATAGCCATGAGATAAAGGTTCCATTGGAGAAGAGACAATCACCATGTTGTGATCTGAAGTGCCTAAAGGACCATTCACTTTAACCGCGTACTTAGAAAGGTTGTTTGTGAGAAAAAGGTTAAGTGGGTTGGCTGTATGGTTAGCATTTTCCAGTATTCTTGTAGGCAAATGAACAATCTCTGCAAGGTCATTAGTAATTGCAAAAGCCTCAGCATCTCTACCAGCTGGGTCGGTGTGACTAGAAAACGGAAACCAGCTGGAGTTGTGAACATTAAAATCACCAAGGAAAATTATCTCACTATTATGAAAGTTGGACTGGAGAAAGTCATGTTGCAAAGAGAGGAAATCAAAGAGCTGCAAGTGATTAGTGGAGTTGGGAGAACAGATGAATTTGATACAATGAGGTAGAGAGATTTTAAGCCAGAGAAGATCAAAGAGAGGAGATTCCAAATTGCCAAGTCTCTGACAGGGGATATCAGAACGGACATATGCACAGGTACCACCTTTAAGGTGAAAGGAATCATATAGCGAATAATATGGGCAACTGAGATGAGCAGTTGTTGAATCAACCGATAACTGAGATTCTGTCAGAAAACGTGCATGGGGTTTGGCAGTCTGAAAGTGGAAATGGACATCGTTGAGATTAGAACCGAGACCACGTATATTTGTGAAATGAACTAGGAAGTGTAAAAGGTAATAGAGGAAATGCATATTAAAAAAAAAATAGAGATATAAAAATTTAAGTTTTCTATCACCACCACATGAGAAAATGTTTGTTAATTGTAGGCTTTTATATGTATCACCGACTTAGGCTATATTGTACCATATATAATATGCCTGTTAATTTTGTGTGTTCTGTGGTCGATTTGGTGTGTGTTGGATGAAAAGACTGAGTTTTCGGGCTTTTCATTTACAATTTCAATATCAAATTAGGGAGAAAAAACCATGCTTCCTACCCTCGCCTGGGATCAGTTAACCGAGCCACGTTGTGAAAGAGGCCAATAAAATTCTTCACAGTATCCACGGGATTCAAACCCAAGTCTCTTCGCCACGTTGTGGGGAGGATGGCGATTCTACCGACAGTGCAACCCGCAAAGGCCACGTGAATAAAAGTGATATTCTCATCCCAAGTGAGACGAAGATCCCATTGTTTTCCAAGGGAGACGAAGATCCCATTGTTTTCCAAGGGAGACAAAGGTCCCATTGTTTGTTAAGTGAGACCAAGGTCCTTTATTTCTTTGTTGGAGGTTAACTGTGCAAATTTACTGGGCTTAGTTCGAGATCAATTCTTTGAAGGTATGGTGTCTTCGTAGATGCATGGTGACTAACAATCATTTACCTGGAGATCAGCATTTAAGGTACTGGTGATGGATATTCGAGAAGTTGAAACTGTTTGTGCAGGATAAAGTTTCTCAAACTTGAAGACTGAATGCAGCGTGCTATCATCAACCAAACTATGGATAGAATTTACAGTAGAATTTCTAGGAGTTGTAGTTGTTAAGCATTCTACTGGATGAAAGATTATTAGGCTCTATTGTATCAAAAAACTTTATATAATCTATATGTTAAACGAATCCATTCGAACTGAATAGGGAGACTTCAGAGGTACAGCTTACAGTATTGCTGAAAGCAGTACTTCCTTCACTGAAGATTCCGCTCATTTACCTCCAACACTGAAGATTATTGTGCGATGTTTCCTTTTCACAACTTATTTTTCTAAAAACTCATTGACAACTTTTAAATATATTTTATTACCAAATTAGATATATGAGCAATTGTTTTCGATGAATAAAAGGAAATATTTATTCATCGAAACAGTTAATCATGAAACCTGCGTATATTATTTTTTTGTTTATTGAATTTGAAATTCGTAATTTCTAAAATTATGAATTTAACTAAGTTTCATGAAAAAAACAGCATGAAATATAAACATAAATTTCTTAACAAGAATGAAATATAGACAACTTCTTTAAAACATAAATGTAAATATCTTAAGAACAGAGAAACAGATTTCTTAAAGTCGAGATTTGACAATTTTCTAAGCCTTATGGAAAAAATCAGCTCAGTAAGCTTTAGAACACAACTATTTAAACTTTATATAATCATAATAATTATAATCTGTGAATATCGAAAAAGAAAATTAACAGTACTATAATACAGCAAGTTTCGTATTTTCATTGGTATTTAATAAATAAATACTTTTAACTTTGAAATGCACGCAATTTATCCTCTGGATGGAGATACTACATTATGCAAATTATCTTATTTTATACACCAGTTTACAGGTATAAAAAAGTCAGTAATAATAAAGGAAGAACCAACTCACCTGATATTCCGATGTGCTGTTAAGTATCAACTAATATTGGACCAACTGAGATAACATTTAAAATAAGGATTTTCCTACGAGATTTGCATAAATACGTTTACTGCACTAAGTCTGTTAACATTAAAATCTTCAGGAGAGTCCAAAAACTTGCTCGCATTAGAACAGCAGTGTTTTCTAACTGATAAAGAAAAATTGTTCCTCAAAGGATGCAGCGGGTAGGAGAGAAAAGATAGAAAGGAGTTATACTTTAACAGAATGGAATTCTCAGCTAAATTTCAATACTTAAAATTACTATCAGATTTACCAATGTGGACAGTTACTTCTTTCGAGGGACCATGATGAAAAACGTGGCATTGAGAAAGACATAATAGACAGTTCGGATTTATAAACAATCACTGAAACCGGTTAGTCAGGTGCCAAGAAAGTAAAACGTGTCCCACTTACGTTTCAGAATGGTTGGATTGAACATGGGGATTGCCGGTGAAGTCGCTTTCCATTTTAGTTTCATGTAGAGTCAAATTGGACCCATGACGTACAGTGTTTAGCCAACCGTTGTGGTTCGCTAATCCTGTTACAACTAACACCAAAGGTAATTCTTTGTTTTTCGAGTTTATGTATTTTTTAACCTTGAAACACTTTGCTCTTCACCAAGGGTACGTATTCATTGTCCTTGTATTCGTTCTTCTTCACTAAATTCATTCTAATTATTAATCTTACAAAGTAAAGTATAAAATCAGGAATTGCTGGAACAAGTTGCTGTAAAATTCGACATCACACAGTCGAAAATTCTTTAAATCCGGCATTTTACAGTCTAAAATTATTTCAAATCCGGAATAAACACACACACATACCCTTGTGGGTCACAGGGTCGGTGTGGGATTTTCTGTGTGCTGGACGAAAAACCCGAGTTTCTAAGATAAAAGACAATTCTACCCTCGCCTGTGGCAACAGAGGTAATTACACAACCCGAAGTTTTTGCCGCAGTTATAACCAGTCATACAGCTCGTCAGGTGCATGCCTAAAGTAGAGAGAAAAACAAGAGGCTGCACAAGATCAGTCACTTGGCTTACCACTCCATACTAATGCAATTTAGTGACTGACCTTCACCTCCTTCTTGTTGTTTTTCCTTTATGTTATGGTTATAATGGTTGTAAAAACGAAACTTAGAGAACTTGGTTTTCAGTCGAGAAATTGAATAAATTTTTCACAGTACATTACTAAAAGCAAATTGTCATGTAAAGTGATAAAGATTGCTCGTTATAGTAATTATACCTTAAGAAGAACAATTAATTTTATTGTGAAAGTCATAGTCAATCTCTCTTAGTCAATATAAACGCTTATAGACGAAAATAAGTCCAGTTGATGGTACTTAATATTTACCGAAAGGTGCTCCTCTGAAACTGCCCAACTGCTAAGTATGCTTCTCTAAAAACTGACGTCTCTCAGTCCGCGAGGGTGCCAGAGAGTTTACTGTATTATTATTATCTTCTTTTATCTCGTTATGGGTGTTTCGCATCCCCACTACGGGTACTAGCACGAAATGCATGGGGCAGTTGTTATGCCCGGCCGTTACTATTATTATTGGTCGAGGAATTTTCTGATTATCCTACAGCTGTTTGTACCGCCATTTTCTGGAGTTCCATGTACGTGTTCTCTGGAAGGCCAATTGCTACTAGAATCTTATGTAAGCTCTTTGGCACCATGTCGATGGTTCACCCGGTTATCGGGATGGTCGTTACTTGTTCTACATACCACATCTCTATGACTTCCTGTCTTAGGTCTGTGTACTTCTTAATCATCTCCTCATAGGTTTTCTGGCGGCTGCTGGAGTTAGGTACCACTATATCGATCATTTTGGTAGTCTTTTCTTCTTTTCAGCGAGGGTTATGTACGGTCTGCTGTGGGGAATTGCTGGTAAGATCATCAAACTGGCAAGTGAGCTATATTATCTTGGGATCATTGTCGACTCCAAGTTCACGTTTTACCCGCATCTAGACACGTTTATCGCAAAGTCAGGAACTACGCCGCATGGTAGTGAGGATCAGCAGGTCCGAATGGGGTCTCAATCGGCGCTCACTGCAAATGCTATACAAAGCTGTATTCATTCGCACTGCAACCTACTGTGCAGGCCTCTGGTATCATCGTTCACTCATTGTTCGTAATCAAAGAAAGCGCACCTCAATTCAGCGTAATATCCTTCTCACCATCACCCATGCCTGCTGCACGGTCAGCAGCTCGGCGCTTCAAGTTCTGGCGGGTTCTCCCTCTCGACTAGGAGGTAATTCGCCAAGCCGTGCATCACTCGCTCTCTAAGGGGTTCCCTATCACCATCCTGGATTTCACTGCTAACCCGTCTGCGTGGGTAGCACAGTGGTATCGTCACCGTATCTCCCCACACCGGGTGGAAAAGGCCAGGGTTCGAATCCCGTCGATGACGCGAGGAACTTTAGTGGGCTTTTTTCACTCCGTGGCTGAGTTAGTCGGTCTCAGATAGCAAGGTTTTTTCCCTCAGAAACTGAGGTTTTTTCGTCCAGCAAAACAGGCAAATCGACCAGAGAACACATGCAATTTACAGACACGAATATGGGTTAATGTAATCATTTACGGGTAACCCTAATATAGTAATTTGATTTTTTTTTTCACTGCTAACCCAGAAAACATCATCGCAGAAGAAAAAAAAAAAAACGCCTTGCAGTCCACCTTAACACTGGCAAAACAGATGGAATACCATCCCCAAAGGCTCCATCACTAAAAAAATTCTTACCTCAAATAGCCCAGATATATCCTAACGCTCCTGCATGGTACAACCTAGGTTTACACACCACATTTCTGATAACAGGCCATGGATCCAGGAATCACAAACTTGCCTCTATGACTCTCGTGGATGACCCTCACTGCTTTTCCGGTGAAAACAAAGGCGGTGATCACCTGTTCTATGTTTGACCGCTCTACGAGGACCTGCGAACATTGCTCCTAACAAAACTATATGCCTGGCCTCGAGGAAATAAACAACTTCTGATCAATGAGGAAGAGCAGTACCACACTTTCTCTGACTTCGCCCATGATCTGTTCACTAGAAGAAGATCACTGGTACAGCGTCCTGGAACCAATATACACTGATCGACGTCCTCTTTTCAGATATTGAACATTCCACCAGATTCGTCGGTCTTAATCCGACTATGACCACCTTGACCTAGATGGCGACCACTTCAACCTACTGGACTTGACAGGTCGCTTGAATTACTAATCCCGGTAGTTTCAGTTGACTCCAGGGTAGGATTTGAAACCCCCCCACCATCTACAGCATCTGAGTCCCAAGACCAAAAAGTTCTCTGCCGCAATTATACGGATCTGAAGAAGTGAGTGGGGACTCTCAAAACGAACCCTCTTTCTTTATTATAAAGCTGTCCTTCTCCCAGTAGTAACCTACGTTGCCGGGGCCTGGTTTCACAGAGTACCCATCATTAAGATGAAAGTAAAGCTAAACTCTATACAAACAGCTATGTTACTGGCGACCCATCGAATCTGCCGTACAGTTTCTACAGCAGCTCTCAAAGTTATAGCAGGCACCTTCCCTCTCATCGATACTGTCCCCAATTCAATGACCAACGACGAGTTGGCAGAACGACCAACGACCTTTTTACAATCTACAAGGGACTCTGCTTTCGAATTAAAAAAGGTATTCGGGCAACCATCCTGGATATAGAAATCTCACTAACTACAGATATAAAGCAGGAGAAATGTCGATGTCTCAATAAACTCTTCGATGTATGGCAGACCAGATGGGATTCTTCTACTGTAGGGGTGGTAATTCGAGTTTTCTTCCGGAGGTAACCTTTGCAACCATTAAACATAAAGCCCGATGGTTCTCCCTCAGCCTCGAATCTTCTTTTGTTATTACCGGACACGGTTATCTAAATGAGAAACTGCACACACTGGGACTCACTGACACTCCCTACTGCTTTTGCGGACAAAGTGAAAGTTGGAAACACTTAGCATTACCATTAGCATAGGCATTTGATGCAAGAAAGCAAGCTTATGCAGCATCAGCCAAAAAAAAAAAAAAAATAAAATAATAATAAATAAATAAATAAATAAATAAAAAAAATAACCACTTCCACTTCACCCCTCTGTTCGTTCGAAATACCTGCCCAGCAGAGCCTTAAACTTATTTAGGCTATCAACTTCCACGACAAGGGATGGAAGTCTGTTCCACCAACCAACCAACCACCCGCTGGCTAAAGGCAAATTTCCGCACCGTCTATCCTACATCTGTCTTTCCTCAATTTGAATTTATGCCCTCTCAGGTGATTATTCTGAGCAAGACGAGGAATCCCATCAGCATTGAGCATGCTCAATCCATTCAAGGCTTTATACACCTCAATCAGATCACCTCGCTGGTGCCTAGTCTCAGACACTGTAATTTGCAAAATTTAAGCCTTTCTTCGTAAGAGCACCCCTTTGTTCCATTCACTAATCTTGTTGCCCTTCTCTGTACTCGTTCCAGCAGCTCTACATCCTTCTTGAAATGAGGCCTCCAGACCTGTATACAGTACTCTAGGTGTGGCCTGACCATTGCCTTATACAAGGGAACAATCACCTCCTTATCCCTGCTTGAAAAATTCCTATATATCATTGACAATACACCATGAGCTACTCTTGCAGCCCGTCTGCACTGCTCAGAGAACTTCATATCTGCCTGCACAACCACCCCCAGGTCCCTTTCATTCTCTACCACTGGCTGTGTAGTACCACAGAGTTGATATGTTGCTCTGGGGTTGCTGTTTCCCATATATAGTACTTTACATTTGTCAATGTTAAACTTCATTTGCCACCTCTCAGCCCATCTGCTCAACCTTTCCAGATCCTGTTGCAGCAGCATAGTGTCAGTAGTGTCCTTGACAGCCCTGCCAACCTTCGTATCGTCTGCAAACTTGGACATTAAGCTTGATATACCATCATCAATATCATTTATGAATACAGAAAACAATAATGGACCCAATACTGAACCCTGAGGGACTCTACTAATAACATTAGTCCACGATGAGCAGTGTCCATTGATTACCACTCTCTGTCTTCTCCCCCTCAACCACCCCTTTATCCATAGCAGCAATTTGCCTCCAATGCCACACTGCTCCAATTTATGCAGCAGTCTTCCATGTGCAACAGTATCAAAAGCCTTTCTAAGATCCAAATATCGAAGTGATTCCCTTCATCCAGTTCTTTTGTGACTGCATCATAGTATCCAATGAAATTGGTCAGGCAAGACTTTCCCTTAACAAAATCATGCTATATCCGATCTATAACTGAAGTCTTGTCTAGATGATCCTGCAGTGCTTCTTTAACGAGCGCCTCCATTAATTTTCCTGGAACAGAAGTTAAACTCACAGGTCTATAATTACTTGTGTCAGCCTTTGATCCTTCTTTGTGAATTGGGGTCAAATTTGCACATCTCCAGTCCATGGGTACCTCCCCTGAGTCCAAGGAAGCTCTCATAATTATGGCTAAGGGTTTGCTTATTTTCTTTGCTGCCTCCTTTAATATAACTGGATAGATCCCACCCACCCCAGGTGCCTTTCTTGTGTTTATCTTCAACAATTTCTCCTCCACTTTACTCTCAGTTATTACAAGATTCTCTAGCTTACTGCCAGATTTGAATACAACTCTGGCATTTCCCTCGCTGAATAACTCCTCATGTGTGAATGTCGATGCAAAATATTCATTTAGTTTGTTAGCTACCTGAGCAGGATCATCAACAGTTGACCCATCGATATCAAGTGGACCAATCTGATTCATCCCCTTCCTTCTAGAGTTTACATAAGTAAAGAACTCTTTGCTGTTTTTCTTTGCATCCCTTGCCAAAGATTTCTCGTAATCTGCCTTCGCCTGCCTAACCTCCTTTGCAACTTGGTTACAGATTAACTTATATCTATCATAGGCTTCTGTGTCACGTGTTAATTTATATGTATCCCATGCATGTTTCTTCTCTGCCATATGTCTCATTAGTTCATTTGACATCCATTTAGGCCTGAACCTTGAACAATATTTTCTAGTTGGTATGTAAAGCCTAGTAGCTTCCACGATAAGTTCTTTGAATGCTTCCCATTTTGAATTTGCTGTTGGTAACATCATGAGTTGGTCCCACTGTATAGAATTTAAATACTGTCTCAGTCCATCGTAGTCGCCTTTACGAAAGCAATAACCCTTCCCTTTAACTCTAATGGTAGTTACCTCTTTGAGTAAATCCCACTTCAGCACACTGTGATCACTGCCACCTAGTGGTTCATTTATCTGCAGATTCTTAATGCATGAAGAATCACTGCTGATAATCAAATCAAGAGTATTACTCCCTCTAGTTGCCTCCCGAACATGCTGATGTAGAAAACAATCATCCAATAAATCCACAAAAGCCCTGCTAGTGTGTGAGTAACCAGCCCCCAAATTCCAGTCAATATCTGGGAAATTAAAATCCCCCATTATAAGACTCTCTGATTTACTGGCCCACTCTATTTCCCTGTACAGTTCCTTATTAGAGTCATTAGGCCTATAGCACACTCCTACTCTCAATTTTGATCTCCCAATGCTTATGTCACACCAAACTGACCCCACACTGCACTGTCCAGCGATGTCGACTGGCTTCACTTCCTTGGTTTTTATGTGTTTCTTAACTAATAGCATAACCCCTCCCCCCTTCCTATCCTGTCTATCCTTTCTGTACACATTGTACTCCCCAAATTCCAGTTCTGCATCCCTTATATCTGTGTGACACCAAGTCTCTGATATCCCCACAATACCTGCCTTTGATGCTTTGAGCAATACCTCAAATTCATCAGATTTATTTACCAAACTCCTAGCATTGGTGTACACGCAAGTATATATGCACCTGTTCTTTTTCTTAGCTACCCTAACACAACCCATGTGTTTACTTGTACCCCAATGATTCCCAGCAGTCTCTGAAATATCCTGCATCTTATTTTCCAGGCTTCTGCTCATTCCAATAGAAGCAGTGCAAGAATCACTTTCACCTCTGCCAGTGGCTACTGTTAATCTATTGTCTAGTCCTTGTTATCTAGTCCTTGTATCCCCCCAAGCTAGCAGTTTTCCGACTCACCTAACACTGCCTCGATAGCATCAGCAAACATTCTTGCACCCTTTCTATTTAAGTGTATCCCATCCCTGTAGAAGCAGCCTCTCCTATTAACAAGTTGTTGTTATTTGGTTTTTAGGAGCATTAGCAACTAAGGCCATATTGCTCCGGGGATATGCAGTGGTCATTCCCTGACCTTTCCGCATCCTCCGTATTTGGTTGACGGGCTCGAACCCCGGTCTAATCAAGAAGCGTGTGCTACGCACTGCTGCTCCTTCTCACCTGGCTACGGAGGCGCCTGTTAACAAGTACAGACCAGGCTGAAAAAAAAATTCTACCCCTTGAGTAGAATTCTACCAGAAAATTCTTCCGCTTGCTTCTCGAGTGTGTACATTACCACGACATCAGAAACCGTCTCCAGAATAAGATCCAGGACTTCCCACCAGCAGATCTGCATCAACTGATATGTACCCAGAACAACCTCGAAGCCTTCCAGACCTTCGCAGCTGAGGTATTTGCCTCGAGGAGGACACTGATCGCCACTCACCGACGTGGAAATCCCGATCATTAACAATTCCACTGTCAACTGAAAGTCACTTCTTCTACTGACTGTTACTTCAGTGCAAAATCCCCCCCCTCCCCTAACCTGCGTTCTGCACTTTTTCCGGGGCTTGCCCTGGAACTAGGAGCAGCCTTGGCTCACTTTTTCTACTTTCTCACTCTGTTCCGTGTATTACAGAAAACCACTCTCCTATTTTTTTTCACTCTCTCTCTTTCTCTGCTGGTACCCCGACTTACATCTTCCTCTTCACTGTAGCCAGGGTGTGGGGTTAAAATTATTTAATTAATTATTATTTTTGATTTATTTAGCTTTTTTTTTTTTTTTTTTTTTTACTCGCGCTCTGTTCTGATACCTGGGACTTGGGCTATCACTGGTGCCAGACAGCTCGCTTTTTTTTTTTATCACAGGGAATTTATTTATTATTATTTATTTTTAGTTATTATTATTATTTTTTTTTTCACCACGGGGATTTTTATTTATTATTTTTTCCCCTCTCTGGAGTGGGCCTCCAGAGAAATCTGGCCCACCTTTTGGCAACTACAGGTGGTTCAAAGTGTCGTTTCGAGACAGTATGTGCTCCACTGGAACTGGCCCACCATCCCGTGGTGTGGATGAGTATCCAGAATCATCTGTCCAGGTGACTGATGCTTTTGGGTAGCCAGAGGCCAGAACATAACAACAGAACACACACACAATACACACAAACCTACGTCACACACATCTGTCCCATTTGTAATGATACAGTTCTTAACAGAGATACGAGGCAGAGAAGAACTCAAGTTCTAGGAGCCGCCCCTTACAAAAACACATGTCCAAACCCTAAACCGGTACCACTGCGCGGTAGTACAGTGGTATCGTCACCGTCCTCCCCACACCGGATGGAAAAGGCCCGGGTTCGAATCCCATCGATGACGCGAAGAACTTTAATGGGCATTTTTTTTTTTTACTCTGTGGCTGAGTTAGTCGGTCTTAGGCTTAGATAGTAAGGTTTCCTCCCAGAAACTGGGGTTTTTCGTCCAGCAGAACAGAAAAATCGACCAGAGAACACACGCAATTAACAGGCATAAGACACAGCACGGCAGATGATTTTTATTATTCGGGGGGGGGGGGGGTAAATATAATATAATAGTTAGTATCTCCCTTGATAAGTGACTGTCTTTCCCACCCTCTCGAGAGCCCTCTTCTTCCACTTTCCGCCTAGGTGGGATTTCTCCTACCTAATCTACGGAGGATATCTTCTGTTACATCCTCCGTCTCTCTCTCTCTCTCTCTCTCTACCCCCTGGCTACACATCGACTCCTGGTTGTATTGGTTTACATATGAGTGGTGATCTCCTAGTATCTTATCATCTTTCATAAGATAACATGAATATGAATTTTTACGCTCGTTAGGTATTAAAAAACCTGCATGTAAGACGAAAGATAAAAATATGCCAGCTTTTTAAGAATAACACTACTTTAAAAATCCACAACTTGCACGGGATGCGGTACTTCTCATGGCAGTGGCAACACTAACAAGAACCTACGCGAAAAAGCTTAATATAACGATAAAATTAGCAAATAAATCACACCATACAATACACAATGAAAATGCATTGAAATTTCAACACGACACGAGGAGGTGACCTTCTCCACATCCGACAATTATGGTTGCTGACTCTGCAATCGAACTAGAAGCTCGCTTCGTTAGTAGGCAAAATGTTACATGGTCACGTACTTCCATCCCACTCCACTCAAGACTTACAGAAACGAAGTGTATTCTTTTCAGTCCTGAGTGGGATGGAAGTCAGCTGATCATGGCGGATCTTTTGCCAACGGTTGAATATCGAACTTGAGTTTCAACAACACGGTTGGTGAGGTGAATAAATATTTAGAACTTAAGTTTCAATTTACCAGTTCAGAAAACTAAAACTGGTAAATTCTCGGCAAATCATCAGAATTTTATATTATTATAATGTTAGTAATTACACTTATTATATTTCAGATTTTTCCCAAGGTCGATTAATTTTATTATTTTAACTCAGCTACCATGGAACGTGAATACTTTTTTCTTTCGTGCTAGCTAGCGAATAAAATTGCTTATAAATTGCTAGCCTTTGTAATGGATGACATTTGAAATCTCTGAGCAACCTGTTTAGCAGGATGGCATTCAAAACAAAAATAAAAAAGTAAACGCGGGATGAACATTTTTTCACTGTGTCCTGCCGCTAGCATATTTAACGTTTTTATATTTAAATAAGAGTCATCAACAGGCGTTAAAAACGTTTTAATTTTCAGATATTAATAAAATTCGTGGATAATAATATTAACAATGTTTTGATTTTATTAATAATTACATATGGGTTGCTGAAAGTATTGATCTCTGATGACTAAAGCAGGATATATAATTTTTACATTGAAGAGTTCACGACTAAATACACCATCTGTAGTTGTTCCATTATGTGTAGTATTTTCTAAATTCCTTAGCTTTCCAACGATATGCTATAAGTCCACATTATCCAGTTTATTACGTGAAAAACTTTTCTTGCTCACAAGTTCATATTTTCCACCATCCTGGAAAAACTACTGCAATTTTCGGAGGTTTGAAAGTTTTTCCTCTAGTACAGAGCTGAGATGAAGCCCCGTGCAAAATTTCATTAAATTTGGTACGGTAAAAGATAAATTAAACTTGAATAAATGTTCGTAACGCTTTTAGCGTGACGGTTTTTCGTTACAAAATTTTTCGAATAACGCCAGTAAAAATGTTTTTAACGTCAAAAATCCAAACAAAGATTCTATTTCCTCTTCCATTACAATTATCCAAACAAAATCCCTCAAAAACCTACTAATATGTTAATATTAGTATTAATATTAGAAATTATATTTGTATTATTTTTGTTAGTATTAATCGTGGGGTGGTTGTGTGCCGCGCGTGTTCAGTGCTTCGTAATCCACATAGTTTTTGGAACAATCTAGGTCACCAACAGTGTTGAAAGTTTGCTTGTCTTCAGGACGTATTGTACCCTTCTTACAGTAATCTCCATTCTTTATGTCATATGTTTCAGGTAAAATCTTTAATCATTGTTTTTCAAAAACTGAATTAATATATTCGCTTAGTCGGATTGTCATCTTAACATCACATCCACTGAAACAACTTGTGGAGATATACACTTGTTCAATTGCGTATACACAGTTCTTGACAGAAATGTACACAACTACTAGGCAGCAGTAGCCTTAGCGAATCACACTGTGGTTTGTTTCCTATATTTTGGATCTTCTATGGGCCTTTGTAGGTCAATTCCAATATGTGTTAAGCACTGAACTGATTCCAACGCACTGGCTGGTATAAACCTGTCGGCCATCTTCAGTCTGTTGGTCTTCATTCTCAAGGATTTTGTGTCTCTTAAGGCAGATGGCGGAATGTGCCACTCACAAAGCTGCCAGAAGCATGGTGATGATATCATGCCAGTCATCATTTTTATTGTAGTTATTATTCGTCTTCAGGTAATGATGTCTGGTAAACTCTGTAGTTTACGCTGTTCAGAAAGCTGGGTGGTCCTTAACTGTTGAGGGAGATGGTTAGGCTAGAATTCCACCAGGTTTTCGATCTTGATGATATCCTTACAACTTTGGAATCAGCAAATTCTGCAATAGATGTGATCCAACTAGTTAAGAGATTGTTGCAAATAAGGCATCACATTTGAGTAGACATTCCCACGGGATACGTTTTGCAGCAAAGAAGCATTTATTTGGGTCCAGAAAGGCTGGCGAAGTCACAAGCTGTCTCTTAGTTTTGTCCTTGGCATTGATGTCCATATACGGTAGCATTATGAGCATTGCAATTGGGCTATGATCGGATGGAAAGAACATTTCAGGGGGTACATCAATTATACATTTACCAGAAGACAGAATTAGGTCAAGTCTATTTTCACCACTTGTAGGCTGGTCGTTGATAAGAGAGATGGAGCATAGCTGTAGTCTATTTAGCATGGTGTCCAGCAGGTTATTGAGCTGTGGTGGAAGGTCGAAATCTCTACATACTATATAGGTCGCTGACACATGTAATTTGTTGCGAAGCCAGTCTACTACATTATTTATCATTTCTAGACTAGGGACTGGTGGAATGTAAACGGCTGCTATATCTAAGAGTACTATGTGGACTTTTAAAGTGACAAGTAATGCCTCATAAAGCTCTGAATCCGAGTAGGCGACCGAGATGATTTGAACTGCTATGTCACGTACAAACAGGGCTACTCTTCCACCCCTCGTAATAAATCTGGATTTGAAGTAGACCTTGCATCCATCAGTATCAACAGCGACTAGAGACATTGATGTGATTGGAGCTAGGTCTCGGTAAGACAGATAACATCAGCAGTCCGCGAAAAGAGCATTTGTTCTAATTTGTCCAACTTGTTCCGTATGCTCCTAACATTCTGATAAAAAATCTTCGACATGGATATCTGTATCCTAGTAGGTTTTTTTACTGGGTATAGTCTTGCTTTGTATCATGTGTCGGGTGGTGACTATTGTAGAAATTCAATTGATATCTGACTAGCGATCATTATCATGTGTAACTTACGGGGCGCGTATATTCTGCGATGGCCTTCATTTGGCGTCATACTTGTGAGTTTATGGTTGGCTTACTGGGAAATACATAGCGAGCTGGTTTTAATCTCGGATGGCCGTTGTGATAAAATGACCTGATGAGAGCTCCCACTGGCCAGAAAGAGGCAGTAATGCGATGGATGAACAGGATCACGGGCAACGCATTCACCATCTCCAGAGTTGTTTTATATCCCAACTTAAATATCACTCCTGGAGAGTTCACATTGCATCCAGGAATATTCTTCTTCTTTCTCAGATGCTTACCGGTGTGATTGACTACTCCAGTCTTCGAGGACTTATCTCTACTCCACGTGCTGGACGCAGTAATGACAACCCCTACCTACCGTTGCATACTATACTGTACAACCTGTGTTGTCTGAAGAATTTCTTCCCAAACAACTTAGTCAATATTTTCAATTCATTGGTAATAGATGACCCTGTGAAATACTACGAAAGCAAGCAGTACAGCGTGAAGAATAATTGTAATCGTGCATTTTTGCACATCCTTCTTGTATTGTAAATACTGTAAATAATTGTAATTCTTGATTTTTGTACACCCTTCTAGCCGGTCGGCTGTGTATAAGGGGTGAAAGCAAACATTTGCTACTTTAATAAAAGGATTTAATAATAATAATAATAATAAAAGCCACTACAACGCTGGCTCTACAACCAATACACAACACCCTACCAATAGGAGCTGCAGTAGGATGTCGGGCGCATCAGTCGCCTCTCGAATAAAGCTAATGATCTCAAGACCTATAAGAAATTAGGTCAGAATCCTTGCGACTCATGAATATAACCGTAAGAGTCACCGTACTGAAGAGGACATCCACATACGCGTCCTTCAAAATTATTTGTGGTGCAAAAGATATTAATAATGTTGCCACCCCCTCCTTCTGGTCGAAGGGACCTCTCATCAGGCAATTTAATCACAACGGTCCCCAAGAATTAAAACACCACGCTATGTATTTCCCAGTAAACCTACCATAAACTCGCAAGAATGACGCCACAGGCATGAAACTGAGCCATCAGAGAATATCCATGCCCTGTCAGTAATGCAGGATCATCATCCGCTGTCTGATCGTCAGTCAAATGTCAGTGAACTTCCTAAAATAGTCACGACACGACATATGACACATCCTAAGCCTATACCTCTAAAACCAGCAGCCATGAGGAAGATATTCTATCAAAATATTATAAGCATTCGGAACAAGTCAGACACATTAGAACAAATACCCTTGTCGTGTTCTGCGGATATTGTCTGTCTCACCGAGACCTGGCTACAGCCAAATCAAAAGTCCCTACCTGCTGTGGACACTGCTGGATACAAGGCCTACTTCAAATCGAGAATTAGTACGAGGGGTGGAGGAGTAGCCCTGTTTTTACGTGATAATGGATTTCAGATGATCTCTGCCTCCTACTCGGATTCAGAGCTTTATGAGGCTGTACTTGTCACATTAAAAGTTCACACTGCACTTGTGGATATAGCAGTTGTCTACATCCCTCCTGTTCCTAATCTACAATTGATAAATAACGTAATAGACTGGCTTCGCAACGAACTACATGTGTCAGCCACACATATAATATGTGGAGATTTCAATGTTCCACCACAGCTCAATAACCTGCTGGACACCATGTTAAATAAGTCGCAGCCACGCTCCATTTCTTTTATCAATGACCAGTCTACAAGAGGTGAAAATAGGCTAGACCTGATTATGTCTTCAGGTAAATGTCTAATTGATGTACCTCCAGAGACGTGTTTTCTATCCGATCACACTGCAGTCGCTGTCCTATAGAGCTATTAATACACTTAGAAAAATTTTTCCTAGCCCTAAATCCACAGAAGACTGTAATAATTGTGTAATCTCTCAAAAAATCACCTACATTCGTACATCCAGAACTAAATGGGACACCTGTCCCAATTGTCAAAACTTATAAAGATCTAGGAATAATTACATACAATCCAAGGAAGTGAAGCCAGTGGACATCGCTGGACAGAGCAGTGTCGAGTCAGTTTGGTGTGACATAAGCATTGGGAGATCAAAATTGAGAGTAGGAGTGTGCTATAGGCCTAATGACTCTGATGAGTATAATAAGAAACTGTACAGGGAGATAGAGTGGGCTAGTACATCTGAGAGTCTTATAATGGGGGGATTTTAATTTCCCAGATATTGACTGGAATTTGTGGGTTGGTCACTCACACACTAGCAGGGCTTTTGTGGATTTATTGGATGATTGTTTTCTACATCAGCATGTTCGAGAGGCAACTAGAGGGAGGAATATTCTTGATTTGATCATCAGTAGTGATTCTTCATGCATTAAGAATCTGCAGATAAATGAACCACTAGGTGGCAGTGATCACAGTGTGCTGAAGTGGGATTTACTCAAAGAGGTAACTACCATTAGGGGTAAAGGGAAGGGTTATTGCTTCCGTAAAGGCGACTACGATGGACTGAGACAGTATTTAAATTCTATACAGTGGGACCAACTGATGATGTTACCAACAGCAAATGCAAAATGGGAAGCATTCAAAGAACTTATCTTGGAAGCTACTAGGCTTTACATACCAACTAAGAAATATTGTTCAAGGTTTAGGCCAAAATGGATGTCAGATGAACTAATGAGGCATATGGCAGAGAAGAAAAATGCATGGGATACTTACAAATTAACACATGACACAGAAGCCTATGATAGATACAAGATGATATGCAACCAAGTTACAAAGGAGGTTAGGCAGGCGAAGGCAGATTACGAGAAATCCTTGGCAAGGGATGCAAAGAAAAACAGCAAAGAGTTCTTTACTTATGTAAACTCTAGAAGGAAGGGGATGAATCAGATTGGTCCACTTGATATTGATGGGTCAAGTGTTGATGATCCTGCTCAGGTAGCTAACAAACTAAATGAATATTTTGCATCGACATTCACATATGAGGAGTTATTTAGCGAGAGGAAAGCCAGGGGTGTATTCAACTCTAGCAGTAAGCTAGAGAATCTTGTAATAACTGAGAGTAAAGTGGAGGAGAAACTGTTGAAGATAAACACAAGAAAGGCACCTGGGGTGGATGGGATCTATCCAGTTATATTAAAGGAGGCAGCAAAGGAAGTAAGCAAACCCTTAGCCATAATTATGAGAGCTTCCTTAGACTCAGGGGAGGTACCCGCAGACTGGAGATGTGCAAATGTGACCCCAATTCACAAAGGAGGATCAAAGGCTGACACAAGTAATTATAGACCTGTGAGCTTAACTTCTGTTCCAGGAAAATTAATGGAGGCACTGGTTAAAGAAGCACTGCAGGATCATTTAGACAAGACTTCAGTTATAGCTCAGACACAGCATGGTTTTGTTAAGGGAAAGTCTTGCCTGACCAATCTGATTGGATACTAGATACTATGATGCAGTCACAAAAGAACTGGATGCAGGGAATAACTTTGATATTATATACTTGGATCTTAGAAAGGCTTTTGATACTGTTGCACATGGAAGACTGCTGCACAAATTGGAGCAGTGTGACATTGGAGGCAAATTGCTGCTGTGGATAAAGGGGTGGCTGAGGGGGAGAAGACAGAGAGTGGTAATCAATGGACACTGCTCGTCGTGGACTAATGCTATTAGTGGAGTCCCTCAGGGCTCAGTGTTGGGTCCATTATTATTTTCTGTATTCATAAATGATATTGATGATGGTATATCAAGCTTAATGTCGAAGTTTGCAGACGATACAAAGGTAGGCAGGGTTGTCAAGGACACTACTGACACTATGCTGCTGCAACAGGATCTGGAAAGGTTGAGCAGATGGGCTGAGAGGTGGCAAATGAAGTTTAACATTGACAAATGTAAAGTACTACATATGGGAAACAGCAACCCCAGAGCAACGTATCAACTCTGTGGTACTACACTGACAGTGGTAGAGAATGAAAGGGACCTGGAGGTGGTTGTGCAGACAGATATGAAGTTCTCTGAGCAGTGCAGACGGGCTGCAAGAGTAGCTCATGGTGTATTGTCAATGATATATAGGAATTTTTCCAGCAGGGATAAGGAGGTGATTATCCCCTTGTATAAGGCAATGGTCAGGCCACACCTTGAGTACTGTATACAGATCTGGATTCCTCATTTTAAGAAGGATGTAGAGCTGTTGGAACGAGTACAGAGAAGGGCAACAAGATTAGTGAATGGAACAAAGGGTTGCTCTTACGAAGAAAGGATGAAGTTTTCCAATTTACAGTGTCTGGAGACTAGGCACCAGCGAGGTGATCTGATAGAGGTGTATAAAGCCTTGAATGGTTTAAGCATGCTCAATGCTGATGGGATTCTTCCTCTAGCTCAGAAAAATCACCTGAGAGGGCATAAATTCAAATTGAGGAAAGACAGATGTAGGATAGATGTGCGGAAATTTGCCTTTAGCCAGCGGGTGGTTGGTAGGTGGAACAGACTTCCATCCCTTGTCGTGGAAGTTGATAGCCTAAATAAGTTTAAGGCTCGGCTGGACAGGTATTTTGAACGAACAGAGGGGTGAAGTGGAAGTGGTCTTTTTTTTTTTTTTTTTTGGCTGATGCTGCATAAGCTTGCTTTCTTGCGTCAAAAGCCTCTACTAATGCTAATGCTAATGCTAATAATATTTGACACCAAACTTACGTTCACGGCACATGTCACTGAAAAGACCACTTTCTTTAATTGTCTCGATAACCTGCACTTAACAATTTGTTACTTATTGCGGATTGAGTTTATTCTGACTCAATCCGAAATAATAAATTGCGGATTGAGTCAGAATTACCTGAACAGCATCGAATATAATTAGAGTTATCGACATTCTATTATCAGGAGTCTATTATACAGTTTTACTTTTATTTCTTATACTTTTTGTAATCGGTTGCTTTCAGTAATAGTTTATTTTATAATCAATAGAAGTTTGTTTGCTTTTAATGAAGACAAGCTAAATAGTGTGACAACATCCTTTGTACATCGTTTGATTCTTTCAAATGCCAATAAAGATTATTATTTTAACTCAGCCACCATTAAATACAAATATCTTTAATCCTCGTCATGCTAGCGAATAAAATTACATCTAAATTACTTTCCTTTTGTAATAGAAGTCATTTTAAGTTTCTGCCCAACCTGTTTAGCTGGATGGCATTGAAAAAATACTATCCCCCCAAAAAAAAACCCGATGAACACTTTGTCATTGTAAGAAAAAACCCAAAGACTCAATTTCATCTTCCATTTCAATTATACTGCCGAAAGTACCTCAAGAAGCTACTATTATACACTCTTTAAAAACAGCGTATCTTTGAGATCTTTGGGAAAGACTAAAATGCAGAAAGAGGGGAAGCTTTTCGTTAGTGTAACTCACAGTTGTTTTGAAGCAAGAGTGAAGTACTGTTTCGCTTCCTTTAAATTTCACTCCAGAAATTAGTAGAAAGTGTTTCTCTCGAGTATCTATTAACAACGTAGATTATCAATTTAAGTTAAGTGATCTGTACTGGTGTTGACACCTTTGGTCGACCTTGTTCAGTTAGCGTTTAGAGATATTTAGACATCGAAATTACTTCTATTTATCAAGGTACCGTTTATAATCTTTGACCGAAAGAAGAAGTGTTGCGAATCTTTTTTCATAAGTCTCTCTATAATGAAATGATTGTTCCAACTTATGTGCCATGCTTAAGATTTCATGTACATTCTCATGCTACTGGAAATAATAAAATATTTATATTTATATTGTGACCAGAATACAGTTTCCGATATCCATTAAACTTTTAAAAATTATACTCGTGTTCGCGGTATCCGGTTTGACGCTGATTTCCTGCACAGGAATGATGATCCGCTCTTCAGCTCAGATAATGGAGTATCTGATGAATACTCCTGTTCTGAAGTGCTTTGGACTGTGCTGAGCTGTACCGTGCGATAAGTTTCGCATTATGACTCGTGTCCAGGTCCACTACATTGGTACTGGACCAATGTTCATCTACCACTTCCTCAACATATGTTTGGAATAGGTTGGTTGTTCTATTTGATAGGTCCAGTACAGTTGCATAACAGTAGGTCACGACCAACACTTTAAACACGCTCTGGAAGATGGATACGAATCCTCACCTTCCACAAGGATCATACATTGTTCAAAGTCCATAATATTGTGGCCTCTTTCCATCTTTGTCACATGTGACACTTTGCATCAATATTAGTGGATATTTGCGCGTAATAAACAAACTCAAGGTCACGGATCCACGTGACTTAAACCAAAACGGATCCGAACCGTAGGCCTTCAGGTGTATAGAAATATAAACAGATGTGGTAGCAGCGAGGGTCTGAAGCGTATAAGGTATAAAGCAAGGGAAGGAGGGGGAATCTTTGCGTGTTTAATTATTTCTTTGTGATGTTTTACATTCATTTGGGTGTGGAAACATTTTATTTAGAAGAAGCAAAAGAAGAACTCTTTATTATACACACAAGGCACACCGCCATACTGAACACTCTTCACGGCTGCAAGCCAGGGTTTACACGAAAGGATAATGCAACAAAATTAACAAGGGTGAGAAAAAAAGGTAGAACTGTATTATTACCAATTAATTAATCCTTTGAGATAAAGTTCCCTGCTTTTATTTTTAAATTCGTGATTAAATCTTATTCGAATCAAATTATTCAAAAGAACAGAATAACCAAGTGTATGCTCTGGCTCAATTAAAATAAAGGTAAGCATCCTTAGTTCTATTAGGAGATTTTAAATTGACAGAATAGTTACAAAATTTTAATTCAAATTTTTATATGAAAATTTGTTTAATACATTTAAAACTGAATACAGTATTAGCAATTTTAGTCATTTATAGTTACTAATACGAAACGATGTTCCACCGTCGTTTTCGTTTTCTGTGAATGAGGAAAGAAATATGTTAGAAGATTATTAAAATCGGGCAGCAGTAGGAAGCAGCATCCGTGCAGTTCAAAAACTATACAAAATTACCCAGGCTGGCCAATGAAAGCCAGCCTACTTATGTACGTCATAAATTTTAAAGGATGAAATTTTAACGGAACCAAATAATAGTTGGAGATTTGCATCACACTTTTCAATGTGACCTAGATGACATCACAATGTCATCTAAGTCACATTGAAAAATGACTCTGCCTGAAGTTAATGATAGTGTTCAATACCACAGGTTTGCATTCATTGTTACTCAACATCTGCTTTGGTTGAGACCTTTAAAATAAAGAAACTCAGGACGAATGGTTGATGGATTCAAATAAATTTACAAGAAGAAATTCCTTACTATGTCAATACAGACCAAGGGATGAAACTTACTAATAAACACAAGAGAAAGAATTTGCTAAGAAACAAAACAAGGGAAAGAATTTGCTAATATTAAAATCTCTAAACTTTAATTTATCCACTGCAAGATCAGAAAAAAACGTTGTATATATATACATATATATATAGGTGGATTACATATTGTGGGAGTCCAGAATACATTTATGTTTCTGATACTTGAACTGAATCCCAAATCGTACAATTAGGAAGTCTGCTGCAAGTGTTACATTGGCCAACGAAGATTTGTACAGGAAACTTTTCAAGAACCATCAGAAAGTTAGGCATCCTAAATTGAAGCTCGGAGATTCGGTTGTTTTGAGTAGCTCTCTCTCTCTCTTTCTGAGAAGGTTATTAACGTAAGTGAACTTAGTAAAAGTTTCTTAGATTGCTTGCCAGTCTTCGCCCCCTCACACGATACTCTACAGGATGTATTTTTCAGCACTTGGGGAATTGCAAATACTGCTCTCGGACAGCTAACAGATACATACTCTATATTCTTGTCCGTGAGGAAATGCTTTTCTTGTAGAACCAAACAGAAATGCTTTTCCGTTTGGTTCTACAAGACACAGACCCAAAAATAAAAGCACCATTTTATACATTGGTGGTTTTGGAGACTAATAAGAATCCTAGGAATGTACAAAAAAGGATTTCGTTAAAAACTGAATTGAAATTGTCATTTGTCATTTTTGGGTTAATTTTAATTAAGTTTTAATTTATATATGATTAACTTTACACAAGTTGAATTTAAAGATTTTAAATCATATTTAAACCCATCAATTTAAAGATTTTATTTATACTGAATAACTTGAACATTTTCATGAATACATAAGATGAAATTTGATGACAACCATAATTGTGAATAAATTACTATAGTAATTTATTTACAGTTATGGTTTATGGAAACATAGGCATATTGCTTTACACTCTCAATATGACTATCATTTTAATAGGGTTCTCTTCCATAAAAGATTTAAAATAATCCATGAGTACTCATGTACATTTTTCTTGATATCTGAGATGTTATAGCTGAAATTTAATTAGTTTTTTGGCATCTACTCTCAAAGCAGGAATCTCTACAAAGATGCCAACCAATTTCCGATGGATGAACAAAAACATTTGCGCATTTTGGAGATTGGAGACCAAAAGCGACCAGAGAACACGCAATTTAAGAAAACAAATACACTTCCCTCAGCAGTAGTTACTTTGGTCCAACTGTCAAAAGCATATTTTTATAAAGTTATGCAAATCAGTTCATTAACATTCAAAGATATCATCTCGATTATCCATGGGGGCACCATAAGTGGGTGTGTGTGTCATCTCCATTGAGAGCAATACAGGTATGATATCAAATCCGCATGCTGAGAATGAAATTGTTAATTAATTTCATTTCTATATAGTCGGTTAAGGATGTTCGTATTCTGCATTTTCAAAGTAGGGATGCTACTGTGGTATCTTTTCTCCCAGTACAGACTTTGAATTATGGACAGCGCATAAATTAAAAAAAAAAAAACTTAACTCCTACAGCATAAGAGTGTGGTAATTTTAAAGGAACCAGATAAAGACAAGAGATTTTCTTGTTACGAATAATAAAACGATCATTCCATCAAGCTATTCGTAAAATGGCTTTCAACTATCAATCTGCATAGCAGCCAGTTGATTTAGTTGGTCTCAGGAGAGAGTGGCATAGTTTTCCTTCCGGAAATTCGGGTTTTTCGTCCAGCAAACAGCAAACTGACCACAGACCACATGCAACCTACAGACATATTATATGCAGCGCAATATGGCCTAAGCTGCTGATGCACTTCAACCGTATAACAAAAACAACCTGCTCGCTGCTAATTTGAAATCCATCTACCGCACATCAGTTAATTGGCGACCGGATAATCGAAGCTGTTCATGATCAACCGAAATCAATGCGTGAGAAATATCCTGTGCTAAGCACGCTTATCACGTTGCCGGAATTGTCAACAATATTGTTCGTAATTTAGTCTTACGGGTGAGTTGGACATCAGATTCAACCTTTCTGTAAGTTCGAACCTAACGTTTATCATATTTGAATTGTCTAGTATGATGGATCAGTGACAAGGTCACTTAAAGGAAGACTGTTATTGTGGGCAGATTCGGGTGGAGAAATTTCAACACAAGCAGCGAACTACTTCATCTACTTAAAGAAACCGTATAGTCCAGCTTTATGTTTGGCCCAGACCATTCCAGTACTGGGAATGTGGACCTGCCAGTCCTACTCAGAATTCAGGACTTCCTTTCTCACATTTTAATGAATCTCTAAAAGTCAGATATTTTACCCGATACCTGGCTTTTTGTAATGGCTATCTACTTTAAAATTAAGAATACCAAGGGTGTCTAAGAACTTTACACGACCCTCTATATCTCTAAACCTACTTCTATATCCATAAACCTCTATAGCTTCTTCTCTGTTCGAATTACTTCAAACAAGCGTTACTTCCTCTTCTAACCGAAGAAATTCCTACTCACCCATTCTCTTATATTCGCTATAGTAAGAAAGTGCTTCTACTCCAGGGACTTTAGTTGTTCTTGACCTTATAACTTTTTTTAATCTCACAGTGGTTCTCTCTTGTGACGATCAGGTTCTGTTTGAAGAAGAAGATATAGAAGTTGCATTTTCATGGGATTGTTCAGGATGGTTCGTGCTTTGCTCTTTGCTTCTTTGATCAATTAATTCACTGCTCAATGGGGCAGTGGGGCAACAGTTAATAATATTAAGTTTATTCGTGTTTGTGTTTTTTTAAGTTAAAGATAATTTTTGTTGTTTGTATTCTGGGTGTTAATATTGAGATATTCACTAATATACTGGAAAGGAAAAATCTGTTAGTGAGATTTATAAGATCTCACTAAGTGGGTTGCCCATCTCTGGACCTTTACAAGAAGATCGATGTTCTTACATACTTGAACACAATATTCAAAATGTTTTTCTTACAATTGCTTTATAAAGCGAGAGTATGACCTCCGCAAACAAATGTTTCATAAATCGTAAATAGGACACCGTCGGCCTGCCTTGCCGCCTGTCTACGCTGTTCGAATTTGATTTCAACTTTAGGTATCATAATTCCCATACCCCTTTCTTCCTCTACTTTTTGCCATCCCACAAAGTGCATGAAGTTATTTTGGGTCTGTGAGATCTTGTAAAATCCTTCATTAAAACATGGCTGACACTTCATTAACATCGTTGAAGGCCATTCAAGTCGTCCTTAAGTTATGCGCTGTTTGGAACTGATCATTAAGATCCATAATCACAACCTTCTGCAACCTGCGATCTACTTTAGAATCTTATCCATGATCTCAACGTGTTTCAACTTGTATATTAACCTCTCCTGAGGGATTGAGTCAAATGCCTTGCTAAAATCCAAATAAACATTGTTGAAATTATTTCCTACATCCAGCTCATGAGTAACTCAGTCAAAATAGCTGATCAGGTTAGTTAAACATGATTTTTCCTTAACAAAACCGTGCTAGTTATCCTTCAGAATTTCGTTTATATCTATCTGTCCCTGTATTTAGCATTAGCATTAGTAGAGGCATTTGATGCAAGAAAGCAAGCTTATGCAGCATCAGCCAAAAAAAAAAAAAAAACCCACTTCCACTTCACCCCTCTGTTCGTTCAAAATACCTGTCCAGCTGAGCCTTAAACTTATTTAGGCTATCAACCTCCACCACAAGGGATGGCAGTCTGTTCCACCAACCAACCACCCGCTGGCTAAAGGCAAATTTCCGCACGTCTATCCTACATCTGTCTTTCCTCAATTTGAATTTATGCCCTCTCAGGTGATTATTCTGAGCAAGACGAGGAATCCCATCAGCATTGAGCATGCTCAATCCATTCAAGGCTTTATACACCTCAATCAGATCACCTCGCTGGTGTCTAGTCTCCAGACACTGTAATTTGCAAAACTTAAGCCTTTCTTCGTAAGAGCACCCCTTTGTTCCATTCACTAATCTTGTTGCCCTTCTCTGTACTCGTTCCAGCAGCTCTACATCCTTCTTGAAATGAGGCCTCCAGACCTGTATACAGTACTCTAGGTGTGGCCTGACCATTGCCTTATACAATGGAATAATCACCTCCTTATCCCTGCTGGAAAAATTCCTGTATATCATCGACAATACTCCATGAGCTACTCTTGCAGCCCGTCTGCACTGCTCAGAGAACTTCATATCTGCCTGCACAATTACCCCCAAGTCCCTTTCATTCTCTACCACTGTCAGTGTAGTACCACAGAGTTGATACGTTGCTCTGGGGTTGCTGTTTCCCATGTGTAGTACTTTACATTTGTCAATGTTAAACTTCATTTGCCACCTCTCAGC
Organism: Mastigoproctus giganteus; assembly: GCF_048544385.1. NCBI lineage: Eukaryota > Metazoa > Arthropoda > Arachnida > Uropygi > Thelyphonidae > Mastigoproctus > Mastigoproctus giganteus. Next base: position 240,930,701 of record NC_143575.1, on the reverse strand, counting down.
CCATCTGCTCAACCTCTCCAGATCCTGTTGCAGCAGCATAGTGTCAGTAGTGTCCTTGACAACCCTGCCAACCTTTGTATTATCTGCAAACTTGGACATTAAGCTTGATATACAATCATCAATATCATTTATAAATACAGAAAACAATAATGGACCCAACACTGAGCCCTGAGGGACTCCACTAATAACATTAGTCCACGATGAGCAGTGTCCATTGATTACCACTCTCTGTCTTCTCCCCCTCAACCACCCCTTTATCCATAGCAGCAATTTGCCTCCAATGTCACACTGCTCCAATTTGTGTAGCAATCTTCCATGTGCAACAGTATCAAAAGCCTTTCTAAGATCCAAGTATATAATATCAAAGTTATTCCCTGCATCCAGTTCTTTTGTGACTGCCTCATAGTATCCAATCAAGTTGGTCAGGCAAGACTTCCCCTTAACAAAACCATGCTGTGTCTGAGCTATAACTGAAGTCTTGTCTAAATGATCCTGCAGTGCTTCTTTAACCAGTGCCTCCATTAATTTTCCTGGAACAGAAGTTAAGCTCACAGGTCTATAATTACTTGTGTCAGCCTTTGATCCCCCTTTGTGAATTGGGGTCACATTTGCACATTTCCAGTCTATGGGTACCTCCCCTGAGTCCAAGGAAGCTCTCATAATTATGGCTAAGGGTTTGCTTACTTCCTTTGCTGCCTCCTTTAATATAACTGGATAGATCCCATCCACCCCGGGTGCCTTTCTTGTGTTTATCTTCAACAGTTTCTCCTCCACTTTACTCCCAGTTATTTCAAGATTCTGTAGCTTACTGCTAGAGTTGAATACACCTCTGGCATTCCCCTCGCTGAATAACTCCTCATGTGTGAATGTCGATGCAAAATATTCATTTAGTTTGTTCGCTACCTGAGCAGGATCATCAACAGTTGACCCATCAATATCAAGTGGACCAATCTGATTCATCCCCTTCCTTCTAGAGTTTACATAAGTAAAGAACTCTTTGCTGTTTTTCTTTGCATCCCTTGCCAAGGATTTCTCGTAATCTGCCTTCGCCTGCCTAACCTCCTTTGTAACTTGGTTGCATATCAACTGGTATCTATCATAGGCTTCTGTGTTATGTGTTAATTTGTAAGTATCCCATGCATTTTTCTTCTCTGCCATATGCCTCATTAGTTCATCTGACATCCATTTTGGCCTAAACCTTGAACAATATTTCTTAGTTGGTATGTAAAGCCTGGTAGCTTCCAAGATTAGTTCCTTGAATGCTTCCCATTTTGAATTTGCTGTTGGTAACATCATCAGTTGGTCCCACTGTATAGAATTTAAATACTGTCTCAGTCCATCGTAGTCGCCTTTACGAAAGCAATAAGCCTTCCCTTTACCCCTAATGGTAGTTACCTCTTTCAGTAAATCCCACTTCAGCACACTGTGATCACTGCCACCTAGTGGTTCATTTATCTGCAGATTCTTAATGCATGAAGAATCACTGCTGATAATCAAATCAAGAGTATTCCTCCCTCTAGTTGCCTCCCGAACATGCTGATGTAGAAAACAATCATCCAATAAATCCACAAAAGCCCTGCTAGTGTGTGAGTAACCAGCCCCCAAATTCCAGTCAATATCTGGGAAATTAAAATCTCCCATTATAAGACACTCTGATTTACTGGCCCACTCTATTTCCCTGTACAGTTCCTTATTATACTCATCAGAGTCATTAGGCCTATAGCACACTCCTACTCTCAATTTTGATCTCCCAATGCTTATGTCACACCAAACTGACTCCACACTGCACTGTCCAGCGATGTCGGCTGGCTTCACTTCCTTGGATTTTATGTATTTCTTAACTAATAGCATAACCCCTCCCCCCTTCCTATCCTGTCTATCCTTTCTGTAGACGTTGTATTCCCCAAATTGCAGTTCTGCATCCCTTATATCTGTGTGACACCACGTCTCTGATATCCCAACAATATCTGCCTTTGATGTTTTGAGCAATACCTCAAATTCATCAAATTTATTTACTAAACTCCTAGCATTGGTGTACACGCAAGTATGCATGCACCTGTTTCTATTCTTAGCTACCCTAACACAACCCATGTGTTTACTTGTACCGCAATGGCTCCCAGCAGTCTCTGAAATACCATGCATCTTGTTTTTCAGGCTTCTGCTCATTCTAATAGAAGCAGTGCAAGAATCTCTTTCACCTCTGCCAGTGGCTACTGTCAATCTATTGGTCTTTGTCTCCCCCCAAGCTAGCAGTTTTCCGACCCACCTAACACTGCCTCGATAGCATCAGCAAATATTCTTGCACCCTTTCTGTATTGCGCTGTATCATTGCTTGCGTGATGCACTCGCGCGTAGCAGAGTTAGTAGAATCACCATGCTCCCTACACCGGGCGGAAAAGACCTGAGTTTGAGTCTCGTCTCTGACGTGAGGAATTTTTGTGGACCTTTTTCACAAGGTGGATGAGTTAGTTGGTCTCGGGCGAGTGTAGCATGGGTTTTTTTACTGGAAACTCTGAAAAAACCTGAGTTTTTTACCTCTGTTTTTTCCAGAGTTTTCAGTTGGCAAAAGAAAACAGAAAATCGACCAAAGAGCACACGTAATTTACAGAATGTATATACAGATCAATATAGCTTTAGCTTTGATGCTCCTAAAAACTTACTATAACAGCTTACAAGCTTACACGATTTTCCCTACCACTGAGTTCAAATTGTCCGGGCTGTAGTTACCCACTTTACGCTTGGAATCGCATTTATCTGTTGGTACTACATCAGCACTACTCCTTGAATTCAGTCATTGTCTTTGAACGTTGTGGAAACTGGAATGTGAGTACTCACTCTGGTCTTTTGCATTTCACAGCATCTACGACTGCAAATATGTCCCTTTATATATCTTTGACTTATAATAAAAGACATTTATTTATTATTAATATATATCTTTGTTTGGAAACGGAGAGTTAATGAACTAAATCATCCAATTTCACTCCTACTGACTCACAAAGATTCCTGAACAACCCCAAGCAATCTAAGGCAGACAGTCCATCGTGCGCATGTCAGAATTCAACTGACAAGCTCGAAGCTGTTGTAACTTACACAATTTCTAAAGACAGAACTAAATATTGATAAGATTCTAAACTTCTGATAACAATGCCAATAACCCATTTCTTTCCGGGAGTCTGTAGAATTTGAGTTATTATATTATTGCTAAATCAATAATATCCTTTATGACCAGCTTGAGATTTGGTCAAAAAGCTTGTCGAGTGTATTTTAAAAATAATGGTTTTTTTTGCCCAACCCCCTCCCATCCGCATTCTTCAGATATAACTCATTGTCATTGTCATTTCTTCTTCTTTTTCCCAACTTTGGCTTTCAGAGCACCCTCTTCGAGCATAACAACTTGACATATCTAGCTCTCCTTGTAGCACATTTATTCTATCTGTTATTTAACATATTTAACGAAACGTGGGTTGAGAAATGTTTACTATTATGCTCGATAGATGGCACTAGTGTCTCACCTAAAATTTTAGCTATGGAAATAAATGGACGTATTGTTTTCTATTTGCTAATTACGTAGGTACATTATAACAGAAAACCGGTTAAAAATATCTTTTTGTTATCTGCTTTTATTTCTCCTACTTTATCCTTTGTTTTTTAAGCATTTCCAATAAACGCCTATTTAGAATCTTATGTGACCTAAGTGATATATAATACTTGGTATTAGGTTCAATAGATGGCGCCACTATTGCATTTAACTAAGATATCTTTTCCCCGATTGAGAATTACCTGGAGATCAGCATTTAAGGAATTGGTGGCGGATGTTTGAGAAGTCGAAGCTGTTTTTGCAGGACATGTTATCATAAGCAAAACAATGGATGGGATTTCCAGTCAATGGAAGATGGTCATTCATATAAAAAATTCCAAGAGCAACTTCTTGAGTTTCACCAAATTTTTGCTCACATAGGTGACTTAAATCTGTATATCACCAGTGGATCGACACTGAGGGAATCCATATTGGCGATTTCTACTCAGAAGGAAGTCATTATCAACCCACTGCATGATGAAAGCTTCCTCAACGATTCATTTCGAAGGAAATGGACCATAATCTAACACGCTGGTCCAATGCGGGTTGGCAGATCGACTATATTTAGCAGTCAGGGGCTTGAACCCCGGTCTACTCAAAGAGCGTGTTCTACTGCACTCCTGCCCTTGACCACTCGGCTACGCAGGCCGGGTGGTCAAGAGCGGGAGTACCAACAGAACAGAACATACCAGTTAGATGTACCCAGTCTGTACCAACAGGACATACCCCATACCACGATACCCTCCAGCCGCTTGAGTGGCGGATACCAGACACTCTGGATGCATGACTTTATGAAGTTCACGCCGCACGTGTAAAAAATTGTAAATCAATACTCCTGAGACCACATGATCTTTTTCACTGTCTCCGCGGTAGCACAGTGGTATCGTCACCTTCTTCCCCATACCGGGTGAAAAAGGCCCGGGTTCGAATCCCGTTGATGACGCGAGGAACATTAATGGGCTTTTTTCACTTCGTGCTGAGTTAGTCGGTCTCAGGCATAAATAGCAAGGTTTCCCCCCAGAAACTGGGGTTTTTCGTCCAGCAAAACAGAAAAATCGATCAAAGAACACACGTAATTAACAGACATAAGACACAGCACGGCAGATGAATTTAATTATTCGGGTGCCTAAAAATAATAGTTTTTTTTTATCATTTTCACTCTGGCTGGTGTGTCCAGGAGGCCTGGACCACCTCAGACCACTGGGCCATAACCTTCCAAATGTCTAGAATCCAACAGCAACCACTGAATCCCAAACTCACACTGAACAGATTTGAAACAGAAAATGCTAACGGGGACAACTTCATAGCAGCTCTGGACATCTCTTTCGTGCAACTCTCAGCGGGAAATTGTAACTTGCTGGATCCAGAAGTGCACTAGAGAGAACTTTTGCCAGGGTCATTACAAACGTCTGTACTATATATAACCTTTAAACGAAAAAAATCTGCTCCCCAGCACTGTTCCCTGGTTGTCCCCAGAGTGCAGCGCTTCCGCAGAGAAGTAAATAGTAAAAGGAAAGATTTCCAAATAGCAAGGAAACCATGGCCGCAGCCAGAGGTGCAGGTCTTGAGACAATATAGAATAGCCAGGAACACCTATACGGCTCTAATCCGCCAAAGGAAAAGGACAACTTGGGAACATCTAGTGGCATTGACTGGGAATACCGACCCTTGGGGGGGGGGTTGTATATAAAATTACCATCAATAGACTCCCCAGGGGAGAGGTTCTGACAACCACTCTCACACCACAAGGCACAATAACCACTACCTGGGAGCAGTCAATTAATAATATATTGAATACCATTTTCCAGCCACCAATTTCTGACCTCACACTCATGCAAGCCCAACTGTGTGCCTCCAATGAGTGCTACACCACGCAGGAAACCGAAGAGCTCTTACCGCTGGAGGAACTTCATCGAGCAGTATTGAAACTCAAGGACAGGAAATGCCCAGGTCCTGACGTTCTGGAGCCCGAGATTGTCAGAAGAGTAGCAGACCACGAGCCATACTTACCGCTGAACCTTTTCAACCACTGTCTGGCAAAAGGATCCTTTCCACTTGATTGGAAGACAGCTAATCTTCGACTTCTCCTCAAGAATCCGAATAATCCGCCACAACAGCCAACATCATACAGATCAGTCGCCCTCCTAACTGTTCTCAGCAATCTCTTTCAGAGACTCATCTTCTTCCGAATTCACAAGTATTATATATCAGGCCGACAACCAGTATGGATTCCGTCAGGGGCGCTCGACAGTAGACGCACTAAATAACCTGATAACATTTGCTCAATCCACACCAAAAAACACTTCCTTGTAATTGCAGTCGACTTCGCCGGGGCGTTCGACTTACTTTGGTGGCCGAACGTCCTTGGCAGGCTCAGGCAAGCACAGATTCCTCTAAATCTCTACTACTGCATTAAAAGCTATCTATGTGACAGATCCGTCAGTGGAGAGACTCTCTACTCCAGGGTAATCCGAAAGATCCGCAGGGGATGTCCACAGGTCTCGGTCCTAGGACCAACTTTCTGGAACATGGTCCTGAATGAGTTCCTAAATCAAGATCTTGGGCATGTTATGTCCCAAGCCTATGAAGACGATTTGATCCTTTCCGTGACTGCCAGCTCGAGAGCCCAGCTTGAAATTTCTGCTAACCGAGCACTCTGGCTCCTCCAGCAGTGGGCTACCCAGCACAACCTGACAATCCCGGCTGAGAAAACCTCCAGCATCCTCCTGAAAGGGAACCTAAGCCCAACCAGACCACCACAGATTAAAATAAATGCCACAATCATCAAGAATCGCACCCAGCTTAAGCACCTTGGTGTAATCCTGGACTCAAAACTGTCCTTCCTCCCACACTTACGGTATGTCCAAAAGAAGATAAGAAATTACTCAGCACTAGTGGCAAGAGTCACCCGCAGGGACTGAGGTCTAAACCAACGTACGCTAGCCCTGTTTTACAAAGCAGTTTTTATTCCAGCCATCTCATATGCTGCAGGGGTCTAGTATCACCGGACAACTATTGTCACAAATCAGAAGAAATTAGTCACCATTCAAAGAGCAATACTACTTAATATCACCAGAGCCTGTTGCACGGTGGGCACTCCTGCTCTTCAAATCCTAGCTAGAGTCCTCCCTCTGGACCTTGAAATAATTATATGCGGCATGTTGTATCATCTATACAAAGGAATCTCCACTACCACCATTGGATTCACCACCAACCCAGCAATCAATCGCAAGACAGAGAAAAGGAGCCTTCTCCCTTACCTGCAGCAGGCATAGCAGGACAAATGGACGACATCCACTAAGAGAGCAATTACAAAGAAATTCATCCCTGAAGTAACGTTCACGTTCCCAAAAGCCCCAAGCTGATTTCCCCTAGCCTGAAAATAACGTACCTCCTCACAGGTCATGGATCGATGTTGATCCACGCTGCCACTGTGGCACTGACGAATCTTGGCACCATATAATGTATGCCTGTCCTAACTATGAAGACTTGAGATCTATTCTGATCAGAAAGATTATTAATTTGCCAAAGAACTAAGAACATATACAAATTCATACCCACGACAATTATAAATACTTCACCACTTTTGCACAGGATGTCTTCAATAGACGAAGAACATTAAGGAGTCTAAACCACCAAGACCAATAACTTGAGACAGTTTCTGGGCGCCTTCTCCAGTAGCATCAACAGCCAATTTATTGGAAGTTCAGTTGAACTGAAATTTACTTCCATCATTCAAGTTCCATCGCCTGACCAGTGCCTGATCCCACTCAAGACTCCAAACCCAGACACTGGAGACACCAGCAGCTTTTCTGCCACAAGCCACATTGGCAATCAAACAGAGCACCCTAACCTGGTTTTCTTTTACTCTCCTTCCTGGCTGGGGGAGGCGGAATTTGTCCCTGTCTCCCCCTTGCCACCCCATTCTTCCGCCTGGTGATACCTCTGTCTTTTCCCCCAGCCTTCAGTCTTCCCCCTACTCTGTCTAACTCGCAGTGTACACCCCACACAACTTATCAATTAATAACGTCCAAATTTAAACCGTGCTTACATAAATCTCTTTTGGCCTTTTATATTCTAGCGTTTTATTTATTATTATTTTTAATTTTCACATAGGCCCTTGCCACAGAAATCTTTGGAAACTAGGTCAGGGCCTGCCAGAGTACAAAAAATCTACTGGGTACCCGACCTGCCTCCCCGTGGCCAAGTGCGGTAACGGTGGGTCCCAACAGGGGCCCAACGGCTAAATGGTCAAAAGAACAACGGTACACAACGCTACACATCCGTCCATTCCCCACACACTTTTTAAATCTTTGTCCTTCATAGAGTTCTGCGCTACACAAACAGAGTACACAACGCAGAGATGGGGGAAACCCCTGGTGCCGTCAGGCAACTAACACACTTCGGACTTGATCTTTTGCACTTTCACAGTCCAGTGTTCGTGTTGGCGGTACCACTTCAGTTGAATCTTTCTGTTCTTTACAGAAAGAAGTGGTTTTCATATAGTCGCAGGACTTATATATATTCTGATAAAGTGCAAATTCAGCTCGCAATATTCTTCTCCATTTCAAACCTCATGAAATATTGAAAAGGGCTGTTCAGCTTATGATGACATGGAGAGAATAGTTAATGAATTCTGGGAATGGAGTAATTTTTCTGCCTTCTGAAATTACTTGATGTTATTATATTATCGATAATCAACTCTTGGTCTTCGCATTTCAAGGATTACGTTTATTTTCCTAATACGCTAAAAGTAATTTATTTTTACACTAGAAAGAGCAATTGGTGTTACATGACTTGAATGAAGTAATGAAGAAAACTTAAAAGCAGAATTCCTTTTTTTTTGGAAGATTTACAAGAAACGTGCGTGATATGGTAAACGATTAAGGCATAATTATTATTTATCAAGGTTTAAAAGGCTGAAAGACCTTGAAGTAACGCGAAGGCGTCGTTGATCGGAATACATAAATCAGAACTTGGAATTTGTTTTCACCGCTTTTCCCATTTTTTTGGATCTTATGCTGGTCTCTTCTTGACACAACCCTATCGCAGGTGACCAAATACATTCTTAACTTCTGTATTTCAGGAGATTACTGATAAGTTTCAAGGATACAGCCTGCGTTTGAAATAAATGGCAACAAAACGTGAGCGAATGTTACTGCTACAAAGAACAAATAGTCAGGATTCATTCCAGTGTCCAAAACTTCGCCTGAAGGCAGTTTTAATGTGGAATTCAGAAAGAATCTGGTCCCTTTTCTGCCAATAAAAGTAATGAAACAGTATTTAACATTGTAATGTGCGATTTCTTAATCTGGCGCCTTACTTTCCAAACACCCTCGTTGGTCAGTTGGTAGGATCGCCAACCTTCCAACACCTGGTGGAAAACACCTGAATTGGAGTCCTATCGATGACGTGAGGAATTTTCATGGGCCTTTTTGCACAACCTGGCTGAGTTAGCCGGTCTCAGCCAAGAGAACATGGTTTTCCCTCCCGGAAAATCCGGGTTTTCGTCCAGCAAACAGAAAATCGACCTCAGAACACAGGCAATTTACAGACAGCGCACATAGAGCAATATGGCCTTAGCTTCTGATGCTCCTAAAACTCTATTACAACAAAACCAGCAATTTTCTAAACAACCCACCTATGTCGAATGCCCGTTCTCAAAAAAAAAAGATCCTATAGTCTTCCACAGAGGCTATTTTTAGCCTGGATGATTAATAACGCTCTCTTAACCTAAAGCTTCGTTCAGGAATTTCTTCATGCCACTGGAAAACGTACTTCTACTGGCGTGCGTTGCCTTAAAGTATTAAACAAAATCCAAAAAGTAAAAGCAGTCACCTAGTGACTGCTTCTTTTATTTACATATCAAAATAAACATTCGTTTACTCACCTTTTCTATTCTAGCAAAAATTTATGATAAAAAATAATAATAAACTAAATTAAAAATAAACGGGGCTGTTGAAAAAGTATTGGTAAACTTCCAGAACGAGTTTTCAGGGGATAAAGTCGCCCAATCTGAAGAGTCAGTTGAACGTAAGGTGTGGACTGAGCGCCAGAATAACTGAGGCTATGAGGCACCAGTGTATTGTATCTGTAAATTGAGTTTATTGTTCGGTCAGTTGCGATTCCTTTGAATTGTCAATTGATATTTTTGAATTAATAACATGGAAGCCTTTGTGGGGCTTCCATTCTTGATGTATGTTGTTATTTCTATGTTTTAGCTTCTATTCATTATGATGTTATACTGTATGAGTACTTCATTCATTTTTAACTATATTTTAATAGTTTTATTTCTTGTCTTCCGTCCTTATTTGCATGAATTATTCAAGTGTGCTTGTTCCCGATGCACAGCCATGGGCAAGACAGATGATCTTTGCGAGTTCCGATTCTTAGAGAGGTGTCAGAAAGGTATTGTTGCAGCATGTTTGGCATGAGCCACAATTGAGAAAACAAGGAAATCACTAGGGTGTCGAAAGCAATCATCTCAAAAGTATATAAAATGAGTGGAACGCGACAAGAGAATTCTGCTCCAAAAGGAAGCAATGAGGCAGAACGTTGATACTCCAAGAGCGAGACAGCAGGAACTTAAAAAGATTGCGGATCAGAATACAAAGGTCTAGTATGCACCAAATGACGAAAAAATTCAATTTACCAAAGAAATACTCATTTCCAGCAGAACTATCAGTTGGGAGTCATTTCTCATTCGAGTGAACAGCTAGCCTATTGGGCCAGCTGGGCTTTCTCCCATATGCGAATAGTTCTGTGCTATAGGACCTGTCACCCAAAAAGAAAATGGTAAAAGCAACAAAATAACACAAACCCCCAAATTCAATACAAATGATAATATATGGTTATTCAGCTTTTATCGATCATTTGGCCTCGCGATTAGGATGGGTCATCACACCCCCAGCACGAGTTACCGTCCTCACCATCAGTAGATAAGTCGCTACTGCCTGGCAACAAGTGCTTGTCAAGAAAATACTTGTTGGACTTATTCAGCAAATCTACTGAACATGCCCTTTGATATGGATAACTCCACCAAAGTGGATTCTTGGAGAGCGAACGTCCCTATCTCCAACCTTGCTCTTAAATCCCCAAAACAGGGATATGTAAGCATGATGTGAAGATAGTTTCTGGCTCACCACAGGAGCACAGGTCTGGGTCACCAGTTCCAGCTGAAAAGCGTTGATCTCAGGCCATGTCCAGTCAAGACGGGGGTGGAAGCCACCCCAAACTGTAACCACGGACTACGCCGTCAGTCGACAGTGTGGAGGGCTTAAAGGAGTACAGGTGCGTACTTTTCTCAGAACTGGTCCATTGCGCCTTCCATATGGAACCCAACTCGTCATTGATTCTCCTCCGCTGGGATGGAAAATCAGGGACAACAGCCGCCGTCTCCACCGGGCACGATCGGACACCAAACATCTGTATGGGAACTCCTTTCTTCAAAGCATAACGCAAAGTGGACGAAGCTACCAGCAGGTAGGACACATTTATCCGCAAGGACACATAAAGGCTCTGTAGCTACGTTTTTGCAAGGCCAGAAGAGTAAACCGTTGAGCATTGAGAAGAGCGCAATGGACATGAGTGCGTTCAACTTATTTTCCACAAGCTCCAACTGCATATGTCAGGATTACAACACAAACATTATCATGAAGGAGGTGGAGGGCTTCTCCTTTTATGTCGCAATCCACTCGGGTGCTACCCACGTGGGCTCCGCATCAAAGCAATTGAAAATTTCTGAGATATCTTGGAATGGGCAGTTTGGCTTGCAGTTCTCTGTATCACAGTACAGTAGCTGAAAAATACTGATGGAAGAATGGTCAAATCTAGAGCTAGACTCCCTTAGGCACAGAGTGGAATAACGACGTAAGTGTACGCGCTGTAATTCGGGAAAAAAGTGGTCCTACTTGATACTGATTAAAGGTTTTGATTTTTTATGCAGTAAGTGTACAGTTGGCTTGGAATTGATCTGGGTTCATAGCGTGTTATTAAATCTTTTTACTTGTTTCACATTGGGCAGGCTTGTGGAGCTGCATCCTACATCTGCACACTTGTCCCAGTGTGTTCTTGACTTTTGAACCCCAAAGCTAATGGGGGGGGGGGGTTCAGGATGTTCTCCTGAAATTGCAGAATGTGCGATGGTCTTATTGGCAATTTGAAGCTAATCTTTGTTGATGAAGAATGATCGTTTTATGGTCTTTTTCGAATCCTTTACATCATGGGACGGTGATAACACTCGATAATTATGTGACACCATGCTCAAAAATATGTATATGATTAGGCTTCTATAATCATAGCTTCTACCTAGCCTCTTTCTTCTGTGGCTGAAGAATGTCGAGGCTATGGCATTGAGAAATTCGGTAAATGCTAGGATTTACCAGTTCGAATTGACAAGAGTCAGGGTTATTAGCTGATTCACTTTTCATTGATTTTGTTTCTGATTTTTACCTAACTAATACAGTAAACCGTAGGGTTTTCAAGTTCGTTTTGATAAAAGCATGCGATGATCTAGTCACTGAAGTTTGTTCAAGCAATGCAAAACAGAGCCTAAGATGTTTAACGTTTCCTTAACTTAAGGCCGTTGGATACTAGCATTTGTGTATTATTTTCCATCATCTGATTCGATTATTGTATATTATGCGCTCCAAGTGTAGCGAATATACTATTCCGAAAACCTTGTGGGTTATCAGATGAATGCCCTTGTTTTGTTTAACAACCAGAAAAGCGAATAAACCTGGAAATTATCATCGGTTCCTCTTCGCACTGTTACCAACAAGAAATAGGAGAGGAATCACTTACCTTGAAAACAAAGGTGTTTTGACGAGCGAATTGGCAACGCTGATATTTCTTAGAAATTACCTATACATAGATTATAGATCGATAGTTATACTGGATGTTCCTTTCAAGAAAAATTCGATCTTTTTGTTCTGATGCCGAAAATTCGTGAAAATATTGACTGAACGGCCCAGGATACCACTCTAACTTAATTTAACGGGTGAATTAATAATTTTAGCCTTATACGAACTTATAAAACTTCCATTTGTTAAAAATTAATTTAATAAAATAATTTTATTCAAATTTACACACTTTGAATGACACAATTTGTGTCGTCCTTGGTGCTGAGTTGGTTTTTTTTTTTGTTTTTTTTATGTGAATCCCAAACACGAGAAGTATTAGAACCTATAATACTTAGTACCGTGCTTGGGTTGGAGGTTGAGAAGACGAAAGAAGTTATTTGTTGACATTGGACTTGAACTTCTGTAGACTGTAATTTTCAGGAAATATGTATAAAGGAAGGTTGTTCCAGAAAACGGCAGTTGAATGAATAAACGAGGAAGATGAAAAGTTGGTTCTGTGGGTTTGAAATTGGACAGTAAATGGATGTTGGCTGGTGGCGGCACGTGTTCGGACTCTTTTGAAAGAGAGAGCGGGAATTATAGAAGCCAATTCAGAAGAACAGTGCCCATGGAAGTATCTGTAGAAGAGGCATCCAGCAGAAACAGTACATCTATGAGACAGCGAGTGGAGAGACTCTGTTAGAGATGAATCATTAATTAACCTAACTGCCCTCTTCTGAATGGAATCAAGAAGCCTGAGAGAGGTTTTTGAGGCACCACCCCAATGTGGGAACAATATTCCATGGCAGGGCGGATTTGCGATTTATACAGAGTGAGCAGCTGTTTGGAAGAAAAGTAACTCCGAGAGCGAAAGAGAAAACCAAGTTTTTTAGATGCAGAGGAAGCAACATTTGTAATGTGCTTGTGCCAAGAGAGATTAGAAGTCAGGGTAATCCCCAAAGAGATATATCATTTTGCCTAGAAATCAGAGTGTCACTAAAGATAAGCATAGAAGCAGAAGAATCCTTTTTTGCGAGATATAAGACAAGACTGAGTTTTAGAAGGGTTGAAATCAACTAAGTTGTCTTTGCCCCACTGGAGAATTACCTGAAGATCGGCATTTAAGGAATTGGTAGCAGATTTTCGAGAAGTTGAAGCAGATTGAGCAGGGCAAGGTTTCTCAAAATGGAAAGTCGAATGCAATGTGCTATCATCGGCAAAACTATGCATAGGATTTCCAGTCAATCGAAGAAGGTCATTAAAATACAAGAGGAAAAGAGTGCGGGAAAGAACTGAACCTTGGGGGACACCGGCATTAGTGGAGAAGTTAGAAGACAGAGAGCCATCTACCATCACCCTCAGTGAGCGATCAGAGAGAAAACTGGATAACCAATTACTAAAAACAGTTGGCAAACCATAAGATGGAAGCTTGTTTAGAAGACCTTTATGCCAAACACGATCAAAAGCTTTTAAGATGTCAAGAGAAACTACTTCTGTTTCACCGAACCTTTCCATTGAATTAGTCCATAAATGGATAACATAAATGGGTAACATAAGCCAGAATATCACCAGTGTATCGACACTGACGGAATCCATACTGGCGATCGTTGATCAGACGGAAGGTTTCTAGGTAGTTTAAGAGTTGGCGGTTAATTGATTTCTCCATTACTTTAGAAAGAGTAGAAGTAATTGAAATGGGACGATAATTGGATGGGAGTAAGTTCAGGAGCACAGGTTTTGAGAACAAGTGGAGAAATACCATCAAGACCTGGAGCTTTCTTAGCCTCAATATTCGTCAAAATTCTTCCGATATCCTTTTGACGGAAGACCACAGGAGGCATTGAATGGAGCGTTTTGGGAATGGTGGGAGGTGTTTTATCAAGATCATTAATACATGAGCTCAAAGAAAAATGGGATGCTAGCAGGTCAGCTTTATCCTTGGCTGAAGTGACAACAGAACCGTCTGGTTTGGACAGAGGTGGGAGCAGAGATGGGCAAAAGTTGCGGCCAATAGCTTTGACAAGAGACCAGAATGCTCGGCTACAATTAGGATAAGAAGCAAGTTTTCTACTCTTAGTCTGTTCAAACTCTAGTTTGGACTGATTAATAACTGCTTTACAATTGTTGCGAGCTTTGATGTAGGCAGAAAATGAAACTGAAGAATTAGAAACATGCCAATTACGATATGCAACATTCTTCTCTTGGACAGCCTTAGCACATTTATTGGAAAACCAAGGTTTAGATAAAGGACAAGATTTTAAAGTGGTGTGTGGGATAAAGGATTCCATTCCTGCAAGAATAATTTCACTGACACGATCTGAGCAAACGTTGACATCAGAAGTTTTGAAACAGTAATCAGACCAAGGAAAAGAAGAAAAGAAGTCTCGCAGGTCATCCCATTTTGCATTCTTGTAATGCCAAACAACACGAGGTTGGGAATAGCCATGAGATGAAGGTTCCATTGGAGAAGAGACAATCACCAAGTTGTGATCTGAAGTGGCTAAAGGACCTCTCACTTCGACCGTGTACTTAGAAGGGTTGTTTGTGAGAAAAGGATCAAGCGTATTGGCTGTATGATTAGGATTGTCCCGTATTCTTGTATGTAAATGAACAATCTGTGTTAGGTCATTAGTAATTGCAAAAGTCTCAGCATCTCGACCTGCTGGGTCGGTGTGACTAGAAAACGGAAGCCAGCTGGAGTTGTGAACATTAAAATCACCAAGGAAAATTACCTCACTGTTAGGAAAGTTGGACTGGAGAAAGTCAAGTTGCAAACAGAGGAAGTCAAAGAGCTCCAAGTGATTAGTGGAGTTGGGAGAACGGTAGAGACAACAGATGAATTTGACACAATGAGGTAGAGAGGTTTTAAGCCAGAGAAGATCAAAGAGAGGAGATTCCAAATTGCCAAGTCTCTGACAGGGAATATCAGAACGGACATAATCACAGGTACCACCTTTGAGGCGAAAGGAATCATACAGCGAATTATTTGGGCATCTAAGGTGAGCAGTAGTTGAATCAACCGATAACTGAGGTTCTGTCAGAAAAAGTACATGGGGTTTGGCAGACTGCAAGTGGAAATGGACATCGTTGAGATTAGAATTGAGACCACGTATATTTGTGAAATGAATTAGGAAGTTGGGAGGTTTAGATCTTTTCGCAGATAAGCTTGCTCTATTAGTTTGACAATTCGTGGTGTATTCAATAGTAAGAAAAGGAGGGTTGGACATGCTGTATGAAGTAATGAAATTTTGGATATGGCGTACACGTGGTAAGAATACACCCAGATCCTTGACATAACGTGGCCTCGATAATGCTCCCCGCATTCACACTACTCGGACTCCTTCCAGTCACTATCTGGCAGAGTAGAACTAGCAAGATTATAAACTAGCTGATCCTGAAGCCTCTTAGAGAGATACCAATAGGTTCGGTCCGGTGTACTAGCGGCCGGCCTGCGAACACCGTTTTAGAGCTGTACCCTCGAAATGTAAGGAATATTGGATCTCGCCACGACGCTCATCATAACCTAAAAAGTCATCAGTCATACTGCATGATGGAAGAGATAGGGAAGGGTTGACCGGAACTTAGCTCTAGAGAATAAACATGGGTTCCACCACTTCAAGCTTCCAATAAGCAAAGTGGTGGTATTTCACCGGTTGATGAGAGTCATCTACCACCTAGTACTGCCTGGTAACATAGAGGAGCGGCGTTCCTCCATGTGGTGTGGGCGCCACACCTCGACCCGTGCTCACGTTGGTTCACACCTGTGTGGTCACCCACCATGTACTTGTGAATGGAGGTTATACCCAGGATTACTAACAGTCCTACCATCGTGAAGGTGCAAGCAGAGGATTTGGCTGTCACAGACCGTCCGGACTTCGCCGAAATTGGGTCCACGTGACTTCAGTGACACCCGAATATCAGTTTCATCAGCGTTTTAGACTCCCAGGTAGCAAGTATGTCTGGCATATCTGTTTGCAGATAATGGACTGATTCCTCGTGGAAATTCTTCCTCATGCAAAGAACGCATTGAAAATCATGCTGAAGACCAAGTTGATTTCCATGTTTTATTGTCATAGTAACAAATGCCGAAAATCCTGCTTCACACAGATAAGTGGTTGGAAATGGGAGCAAAGCTTTCTCAGTCTCAGCAGATAGCGGGGGTAAATCTTTAAGCTGGCACCAAAAATTTCCTAAAGAAACGGCCAAATCTTTCCTGGGCATTGACTCCACTAGATGTCTGAAGGGATCTGCAGCCAAGAGTGCCTGCTACGTTTTATTTTTGTTTTTATTTAGTGTCTGAACGAATGCCAGTTGTTTGTCCATACGCCTTGCTTCCCGTTCCAAAATATCCCACAGATATTCAATTGGATTAAGGCCAAGCAATTTCGAGGCCTATCAAGATAAATGATATCTTCACTGTGTTCCTCGAACCACTCGTGACCACTCGTGCACAATGCGACACCAATAACACTGGACAAGACGTTCAATTTCCGATATGGAAGTACCCGACAAATGAGCTCCAACAATCATGCCCTTGTGCAACTCCGTGGTACCTTTACTACGTCCCATAACTGCTACTTTATCCCTTTGACTTGCATAACCACATACAAATTACCACTGCTCAAGCGCATGATGGTGTTCAGCTTTTTATACTGCTCGCTATGCGTAATAGTCCCTTAGGGATGGGGGGGGACATAAATCAGTGATCACTTAGTGTATAATCCTGAGGATGACTTCGCCTTCTGGTTAAATGGCTTCTCTGCCCAAAAATGGGCCGCGTCTTGGGGTTGGGAACCACTGCTTTGTATCGAATTCAAGGTACCTTTAACTACACATAGCAACTGGATATTATCTTCCCAGACGATGCATCTTCTTTTTACAACATTTCCGTCCTTTGAATTTCCTGTTATGAGGAAATATTCGAACGAACACTTCCTCATAACCGGACACATCTTGACAATATTAGGAACACATTTGGGAAGAGACATGTAATCGACTTGGAATTTTCACTGGAATTTTCTGGGACTAGAAGAGCGAGAAGGCGCATTAAGACCTTAGTTAACAATACTCCATCAAACACCAAACAATCATTCAGAGTGATCAGACAATTGAACAGGGGAGTCCTGCAAGATGGTTTCCTCTCTGTTATGCTCTTGTAGCAGCACTGTCATTTCCTAGCTCAGAACCAAAACGAACTTTTCATATATGCTGATGACTTAAACGTAAGAAATTCAACAAAGATGCAAAGGCCACAATTATTAGTTAGAAAATAATTTATATTACATTAGCTCTGGTTAAATGAAAACAAGATATGATAAACAGTTCACCAACAAGAAAATGAAAAACCATGTACCAATTCTCGTGGACGGAAGTGAGATAAAAAAAGTTCAATCACTTAAACAAATTTTAAGGTGTGCATGCTCAGCTTTGGCAAATCTAATTTTTCGGCCAACATGACCTTGATTACCACATCCCCTTCCACTGACCCAGAAATACGAGGGGTTTTCTAAAAAGTAATGTAACACATTTTTTCTCTCGATGATGTTTAATAAGACGAAGGTGAAATCACACGCAAGAAATAAGTGAACGTGCACTAATTCTCCGAAAATCTCCAGTTTTATTGATGCACTTGTCCCAACGATGGATCAATTTATCAATACCAGTACTAAAGAAGTCCGTGCCTACACGCAGTAACCAACATCGCACTGCCTGATGAACTTCCTCATCCGTGGTGAAAGGCTTTCCTGAAAGGCGTGTTTTTTTCAGAGGACCAAACAAATGGAAGTCTGAAGGCGCTAAGTTTCCCAACGATTAAGGCGCAACCATTCACGAGTGGTGTGGGAGTTGCGTTGTCGTGCAACAAAATCACGCTGCTTGTCAGGAGTCCTGGTCGTTTGCGTCGAACTTTGGCTTCAGTTTTTCCAACGTTGCACAGTAAAGAGAACAATCAATGCACAAAGCTGTGGATTGATTGTTCTTCCCTTCGGCAAGAAATCCACCAACAGAACTTTGCGATCCCAGAACACTGTGGCCATGACTGCCTGCCCTTCAATGTCAACATGGCCCGCTTTAAATTCATTGCACCAAAAGCACACCTGCTTCTTTGTCATCACCTTTTCGCCATGCACAGCAACCAGTTCACGTTGAATATCACTTGGTGGAAACCCTTTTGCTTTCAAAAATCGAATAACTTCACGAACACCTGTTTTGGACCACACTCGCACGGTAGTGCCATTTTGCAACTGGAATCTGCTGCTAGGCGAAAGTACCTCAACACTGCATTGGTAGTCTTTTTGAAAGTTATTAACGGGTCTATCTGTCCACCGCGTTTCATCTCATTCTCTTTCACCATTATTAAGAAAAAAAATGTGCTACCTTACTTTTCGGAAACCCCTCGCATTATCCACAAACAGATGTTATTCCACGGAGGTCTTTCAAAATGCGTACTTTTAAATCCATATCTGGTAAACTGTATTTATATAACCATGGCAACATGTAATTTTCGTAGATTACTCTATCACTATCACCAGGATAACGTGGTCCTTATTTACAATCACAAATTCAGCGAGGAATTACATACAGTTTTACAGAATGTTTAAAACTATCTGGAATTTTCACTAACACTTCTGAAAGCGCAATGGATGCTTCATCATGTGTTTAACACTAGTTGTCTGTCAGGAGTATTCTAAGTTTTTATGAAAAGCTGGCCCTCACAATTAAGTGGAACTTGTTCCACATTACAGATAGGTGCTGTGTAATATATTGATGAACTGGCTGATCTATTCCTGAGTGCATGAGTCCTGAAGCTGTTGTCCTCGCAAAATTTGGATATATGTTGAGAGCATTATAGAGACCTATTGCGTTAGATGGGAATATAATCCGAGACACACTAAGTTGTTGATGGAAGGCCGCAGTGAAGATCCCACGCGACAGCTTTCCCGTTTTCTCCAAGTTTGGGTAGCTGATGACGTTTTAAATCGATGGGGCATCTTTCTTTCCTGCGATAAATTTTGCCAGCAGTTGGATATCTGAGGTTGTGACCTATGTTTTCCACGGGGTTAGGCCGAGGTTGGTATGGAGGACCGATCTTGAGATCGGAAACGGTCGTCCCGCTAGCCAGTTTGCCCATCTCAGGATCCAATATTTGATCCCCTTGAATCTGCTCAGCTGTGTTTGAGATGCTGAGGACCAAATAACAGAAGCATAGAGCTGAATCGGAAAGAGTCATCTTTTGATGTACTGTGTCATTAGAGAGGGGTCCCTTACATCCACTGGCTCCTGCCAAATCGCCCACTTATGTCTTAGTTTTCTCTACCTATGTCTCTGCCTTCATAGTATCGAAGTTCCCCCCTTCCCCAAAGAGAGCCTTTCCCCCAATGAGGCTAAGATCCATGTGGGAGAAAACCTTCCTGATTAGGAAGCCCCCGCCTATTCGGATACCAATGTTATTTTTCCTTTCTTTTTTTTTTTGGTCACTACTAGTTGGGCTAATTTCATCGGATTAAGCTCCAGACCCATGGACGTTACGTAATTTTTAATCATCTGTATTTAGCAATTTGCCCTTTCTGGAAGTATGAAATTGCTTAGCATCTTTTAAGGTATAGTGTTCATTGTAATGCAGCTCCGGGAAGGGGGGGGGGCACAACTCAGCATCAGGCAACTTGATGAATACAAAACTGTGTAAAGGCCAGATTTATGTAGGTTAGTGAGTATTCATGTGGGGTTGTATTGTTCATCTGGCCTACGATATGAAGAATTCCATATCGCATGCGTAAAATGCGACGTTTGGAGTTATTTTCAAGAAAGGTTCTAGCGCAGCCAGCCATAAATAGGATTGCCGATAGGATCCCTCCCTGGGATACACCTGTAGTAAATGTGTATGATGCCCGAAGATTTTTATGGGTGACTAAGAGGTAAAATAATGACTAATCCCAATGATCACCTTAACAACGTCCAGTAGTCTCCCATCTACATGAAAATATCCTCTGAGAATATGTAGTAGAGGAGGTATTGCCAAATTATCATAAGCAGCTTTTATATCCGGGAAGAGGTTGTCCAATTGCTGTTTACTGTTGAGTGTATGTCGAATTCGTAGTAAGGTATCCAGCAAGTTGTTGGTGGTTGATCTTCCCCTGACAACTGTGTGCAAGTAGGAAGAGTGTGTTGGAAACAGTGCTGAGCTAGATTGAATTGTACCGCTTTCTCAAATATTTTTAGGAGGCTGCAGCATATGGATATGGGCCGGCCTAAAGTCTTTAGATTTCTTTGGATTCTTTAGGCACTGGTCTCACATAGTAGCGGTTCCGTATCTTTGGTATGGTTGCCTCTTCCACGATATAGTTAAAAAGATGCAGGAGAGGGTCAAGGAAAACTTGCTGCATGATGTTATCAAAAATTGTGGAAAACCGTCAGGTCCCACTGTTGCCTTATTTGGTTAGGGTATAAGGTGTATTAATAAGGTTCCTTTCACCAAACAGTAGAAATCTATACTCAGAAAAGGGGCGTACATTATTATATTTCCATTCCACTTCATCTCAAAGGTATTTAATCAGGTTGGGACTGAGTTGGACAGCTCAGTTGCGAGATTTCGTGTTTCTTATACCAGGTGTTCTTTGTATATGACGTTATCGTGGTGGAACATAAAGGGAATATTTCCATAGAAGTTCCACAGTGGGCACCATAGAATTATTCAAAATATCATTGTGCGACTGCATGATCCTTTATGGCATGCGTCAAACCTTCCGAACTGAAACCATGGGGATCTGCACTCACACTACGACTGTTTTCTCTGAATTTAATATGAGTACCCTATACTGCCACAGATGACGTTCCCCAGACATTTTCCACATCGCTCGAAAATTTGATCTCAACTGTTTAAAGCGACTCCTCATTCCATAAGGCTTGAAGTTCAAAGAGGATGGAGGTGGGTACCAAACTGTCAGGTAGACAAAACAGTGATGGATTCCATGTCAGTGGTGAAGCGTGCGACTTTGAAGCCGCTGCTCGCCATGAAAATTCCTGCTCTGTATCCTTAAGTGAGTCCACGATTCAAGTTTTGAATCGTGGACGCACTTAAGAACATTCTACAGTATATTTGGAGCTTCAGCGTAATGTTTTCAAGGAAATTTGGTGTGGCTCTCTTTCTCCACTTTGTACAGGAACTGGAGATTTTGGTCTAGTGGACCGTTTGCCATTTGCTTCCACTTTTATCAACCTTGTCCTTTCATCTTTTCAATACTTCAAGAGGTTCACACGTGGGTATGACCTTCGTAGGTAACATTGTTGGTATAATCACAGTCCTTCTCACGCTGGGTGGAAAAGACCTAAGTTTCGATAACGGGAGAAATTTTTATGGGCCTTTTTCAGAACGAGTTGAGTGAGTCGGTCTCAGGTGAGGGTGGCATGGTTTTATTTCCGTAAACTCTGTTTTTTTTTTTTTGTCCAGCAAACAACAATCACCAAAGAACGCACGCAATTTACAGACATTTTATAAACGGCGCAATAAAGCCTAAGTTGTCGATGCGTCTGAAACCGGAACCGTTATCTTTCGCAGTGACAAATTGTCGATATGGAATCTGAAAATTAAACCTATTTGGAACACCATAAGAACCTGCACCCACCCATTCTGTCAGTGTCTCTGATATTTCAGCACATTTCTAAATCTATTCATGGTCAGCATGCAGCTTGGTCATACTATTCATTGCATTTCGAGAAGTGTAGAAATCATTTTGGTACAGTAGTGTATACAATATCTTTGATCAGTTTATCTGTTTTTCGGATAAACTATATTTGAAAGGAGAACCGTGAAACTCCTACTCTCCACATGCCAACGTCTCACCAATGTAAAACGGAGGAGTTAAATATAAACAGTTAATTTAATATCATTGGCAGGGAAGGTCTTGGCGTCTACGACCATCTTGAGAAATATAATACCCTAAATGAATCAAACCCTAGGTTTACAAGGAAAATCTTACTTGATAAACTCGATCAACAACTATAATCAATAACAACTGTAGGCAAGAGAAAATTTTTACATTTCATACTTGGACTTTCTCAAAGTACATACACTGGCCACAAAATACCAATCTTTGATTTAAGGTAGTGACAGACAGAAGAAATGTAAATACATGCAAAGGAAACTTACGTGGAGTGATGACTTATTGCCTCGTTGAGTATAAAGACTGCACAGGCTGTTAGGCTGTAGAAATCCGAAGCAAGAATGAGGAAAATGCTTGATACATTAGACATTGAAAAAGGTATTATCGTTGGTACATGTTTAGCAGAACCACGATTCAAGAAACGAAGGAAGTAACTGGTTTCTGAAAAGTACCCATGTCAAAGTTTTTTAATGAGTGCTTGTCTTGTATGTTCTCAGCCTATCAAGACCATATCGGAATCTTACTCTTTGCTCTTGAGGATTCATGGAAAGTCCTAAGGCAGGCTTTTATGAGATACTGCATCGAGGATAAGCTTTAAGCTTAACTATACAGGAAATAATTAATACTTTTGTTGGAATTTAGGTTTTCTTTGTAATCTAAATGTTTGTGATAGACACTGTTGTTGTGTGCTTAATTTGTTTGGTATGTAAGATTGCTATGATTGCAAGAGAGAATAGTGCCTACGTTGTTATCATTATCTTTTAATAGAAAACAGGATTTTAAAAGTGTTGTAGACATGTGGACATGTGTTGTGTCTTAGGCAAGGCGGCCCCTAAACGTTAGTTTATCTCCGCCATGGTTCTCTGTGATGTTATACAAGGCTCTATACAATGGGCTGAAATTGGTGTAGTGTTATGTTTGCGTACTGTGTTGTGTGTGTGTGTATTGTTGTTGTGTTGTTTAGTTGTTTCTGGTCGCTTTGCTACCAGGAAGCAGCGATCACCAGGAAGGCTGCTTCCCAGTATCCGTCCATGCCACGAGGAGACGGACCCAACTATACACGTACTAAACTAAATGTAATATTTGAAGCACCCATAGGAATAAGCGCAAGTCCTATGGGTGCAGCAGTTTACTATAATCATTTACGGTGGTGAATACCAAAAAGAATCCCGCATCCACTTCAGAAAGTGCAATAGCAATGGATGCCAGCAGTTCCCGTATCCAGGAAGCCCAAATCTGGGTACAATCAGTTTAAAATCCAGTCTCTAATAAACTGGAGACCAGCGAATCCTGCCTCCTAAGGGCTAGCAAAAAAAAATGAATGGACAAAATATTATTACGTTTAAAAAAAAAAATAATAATAATAAATAAATAAAATATAACAATAATAATAAATTAATTAGATAAAATGTTAAAATAATAATTATTATTAAAAAAAAGTAGCTTTGTTGAATACAGAAGTCATTTCAGTAATCTGTGTCGTCTTTTGAAAACGTGTGTGGCAAATTCCTGTAGAGCTGAGAAGGCATTTTGATTTGCACTAAGATATCTTTCATTTCCAGGAGAGAAATTATGCACAGTACTAGATAATGTTTCTCTTAAATCTTGGTAAATTGGGCAGAAGAATAAGACATGACTCCGGTCTTCAGAGGCGCCGCAGAAACAGGTATCTGTCGTAGATATATTGAATTGAAGAAGACGAGCGTTCAAAGAACCATGACCAGTTAGGATGTATGATGTAACAAGGCTTGGGTAGAACCAAAACCGATTACTTTTTGAGGTAGTGAATTCAATATATCAGGTATAAAACCTTTGGTCACTGCTCCTTTGGTCGAGGAATTCCATTTCACTTGCCATCTTTTATGAAGCTCAGTCCAACATTTCACTCTTTCATTCTTTGGATCACCAATGGGATCATAGGTCAAATCGGAAAAAGTTAGAGAGGATATCCTTTACGAATATAGTAAACAAAGCCCTTGTACGTAAGATACAGATCCAGAGGTAACAATCCTGCGATGGCTTGCAAAGATGCGGTTGACACTGTTCTACAAATTCTCAGGAGAGCTAGCAAAAAGGTCCGTTGGACACTATCTAGTTTGGTTGGAACTGTAATAAGTTTGGTTCTGCGAAACCATATGCTGGCTGCATATGTAACGATTGGAATAAACACCGTGTAGTATAGAATTCTGAGGGTTACCTTTTTTAAACCCCAATCTTGCCGAGAGATTTTAAATAACATGGCCGTAAAAGTTTACACTTTTTTTGGAAAGGTTCTGGATGTGTGGTAAAAATGACAATTTTTCATCAAAAATAATACCAAGATGCTTATGAGTGGTAACAAGTGGCAAAGATACTCCATTAAACTTGACAACCGGAGGTCTATTATAGTCTAGTTTTCCGTGAATTATCATCTTGGATTTAGATGGTGACACTCTTAATTTATTTTTCAGAGTCCAATCCAGCAAGTTATCGAGTACAGAATTAGCCCGTTGTTCCAATTGGGACCTGGAGTTACCATGTACTAAGATGGAGAGATCGTCGGCAAAGGCAATCATTTGCACATCTGCCGTGTTGGAGGGAGAAGACAGCCAATCATCAAGAGGGCAAAGAATGGAACCCTGGGGACACCCTCGAGGAACAGTTTTGGATACCGACTGATGGTCGGTTTGGATGTAGACAGTACGTTCAGCAAAGTAGCTTTTGAACAAAAGGAAGAGATGTCTAGAACAATGAGCGATTCTAAGGCGCCATAAGGCCCTCTTCCCACCAAACATTGTCGAAGGCGCCTTCAAAATCAATAAAAACTGCCAGTGCGTATTTGTAAGTAGAGCTATCAATTAACTTTTTCAATTCAAAAAGCGCATCTTCACAACTACAACCAGGCTTAAATCCATACTGAAGAGAGGAAGATAAATTACTTTCTAAAAGAAGTTGATTACATCTATATGCCATGAGCTTTTCTAGTAACTTGCCTAAGTGGGATAATAAAGCGATAGGCCTGTAACATTTAGGATCCCTTGGTGGTTTCCCTGGTTTTGGGATTATTCAAATGAGAGCAGAGCTTTAAAGGTGTTGGTTATATTAACCTTTGTTTTTTAACCATCGGATATTTTTTATAATTTTTTAGTTGTTTCCACATCTGACAAAGGAAGCGACTATCGCCGGCTCCATTTGTGGACAAGGTCACCGTAACACCCGTCTGATTGGCTCCTGCTTCGTGCTGAAAGCTTGTCGCCTAAGGCTCACGTGAAAAATGACCTTCTACCTGTTTACTTTAAAACTTGAATTTTCATTGACCTTGTTAAGCAAGCAGACACAGAAACACGTATATCTTTCAGGACCTTGTAGCCCATATTCCGATCTGAAGAAGCTTGACAAGAAGATTAAACTTTCTTCGAAATGTGATGCATGCAAAATGATAAATTATCACAGCGAAAATAGACGCGACGATTTCCACCTCCACAATAAAACAATCGGAACAGACAGATCCATTTGTTGTGATGAGTTGAGAACCCTTGTGAACCAAATTCAAGTCGCAGTTACGCAATTGGAAACCGGACTAGATCAGTTAAAAGATGCTCACATGCATCTAACGAAGAACGTTGTCGCAAAACTCAAACATCAATATAAAATGAGAACGGAAACTGATTCAACCGTCACGATCGCCATGGACACGTTTGTCAACAGTTCCGAAATTGTGATATCCAGAGTCAGACTCATTGAGAAAGAATTACTGAACCTCCAGGAGACCTCGTTGGGAGTTATTTCGAAAATGGAATTCGGCTTCAGTTTGATGAAAGCGAACCTTGCAGAACTGAAAGATAATGTCATATTTCTGCATCGGAGTAACAAAGACATTAAGCTTATTCTTCTCGACATCTTCAATAAGATCGAACTGAATAAGTCTGGGGATACGAGGGAGGTTTACAATCTTCTTAACATGCAGGACCTCATTAAGATATATAAAAACTTTGAGAAGACTAATATTATGTTAGTTTGTTCTGATTTGTAAAAGGAAATCTAGTTATGTTCTTTCCCCCACCAATCCCAGGAGAAATGATTCCTTCGACACAGCTCATCGGACCCAATCTACGTGTCTCTGACAGCCTTCTTTAACAGACGAGAACGAACTTTGTTCTTCTCAGGGACAACGTGATACAGACTCACACGATAAGACAACTGATGAATGTCTTCCCCCCAAACAGGAGAAATGGATGTCATCCCCCCCACTCAGGAACAATATGTCACCATTCAAGAAACAAACGTTTGGAGCGAATAAGAGTAATCAACGCAATGATAGATCTTCCTCCTCCGCACAAACTGCGACTGAACTCGTGATCTCTCATCCCTCATTACATCAATCACAGCAGGACAGCACCAGCATCCTCTTCCATCTCAGAAACAAAACTTATCCGTCCAAGATGCAGAGTTAAGCCGATGTGATACATATGCATACGTCTTCAAATCTAATCACTCAACCGTCCAGACACCAAGGAAGAACGCCTCAAGGCTACAGATCCGGCCGCGCACGCCCTAGAGGATGAGGAGACTATACCAATTCCTGGCATCCAATTACCACCATTTAAGGTACTGTAGGCAGCGGATCAACCAAATAAACATCCCGAAATCATTCATCTCACCGCACCTCGAATAAACAACCCACCCAGGACTTCCAGAATATTCTAAGGAGATGACGTTTTTCGAAAGTAAGCAGAAAGGAACAAAAAACCCAGAAACCACACCAGAGAAGCTGTACTACAATATGAAGCCCACGGTTGGTACTGCTAACCCAACGAAAATCCATGCGATTCCGCTTAAAATCTCATCACGTAATAGAGCAATTTTTGTCATACGGCTTTCCTCACACACAACAGTTCAACAGATGAGATCATATTTGAATGAAGACACAGGTATAGATGCAGAAGTTACTAGGCATACCACCAAACAACCATACTATGCATCATTCAAAATCACTACTGCAGAATCTAACTACAAACTAATGAGCCTTGCATTATCTGGCCTTCCGTGCACTTTGTGAAACATTTCTACCCTTCCAAGTCTCCCTCTAACACCACCAAGTCTAAGAAAGGGGAGGAGCATTCTGGTTATACTGTTTCGAACCTCTCAAAAGGTTCGAACAGTCTCATAGAAGCTAGCCAGCGACAAGAACACCTGACATCAACTCCTGAGGGACATATGAAGATTAAAGCGAGAATTACCTCCAGAACGAATTATAGACGATATTCGAAAGCCACCAGAGCTAGAGCTCCAACAAAGATATACATAAAAACTTCTATGCTGTACACTATTTTCTACAAAAACGCTAGAAGCCTGAGAAATAAGCTTCAGACAATGTAAATTCGTTTCCTGTCAAGGTTGTATGGCGTGATTTGCATTACAGAGACTTGGCTGTCCCCTAATGAAGAGGACCTCGCCTTCTCTCAACCTGTTTGCTTCTCTGGCATTTTTGCCTCAAGAGAGCGGAGGACGACTGGCGGCGATGTTGGCATTCTCTTCAAAACACAGAAATTCTCACTGACTAGCTCAGCCACTCTGAAGACAGAACTGTTTGAAGCTGCAATAGTCGCACTAAGTGTCCAAGACAACATATGATGTGTGTACAATCTACATTCCCCCACCCTCAGTTAAGAACACTATACAAGAGGTCTCTAATTGGATCACTAATCAATGCCATCCGAAAGCAACTATACTCGGGTGCGCAGATTTCGATATTAGCTCAGACCAACGCAGCCTTCGCAGATTGTTATCCTCTAATCTGGCTGCAGTAGGACTGACCCTCCAGAATTTTTCCCCTTCTAGAGGCACTAACCTGTTAGACCTAATCTATGCAACAGACACCCTCATCTAGAGAGCCAGCCTTCATGTCAGACCATGGCAACATCAGATACAAGTTAAGAAAACTGTGATTAGCCCTTCACTCTTCGATCCACAGAAATGTTGCTTTGCAGCATCCATCTTTCCTTGGGATGCCCTGAACCAATGTCACCCACAGCTCGGGCTACACTTTCTTACCTGCTGACTGAATTCCATTGCTCGATCTGCAGCGTCAAAAATTGTGTCAAATTTTGCGGGAGCAAAGCTCAGCCTCGAATTTCAGAATAAGCAAAGGCGTCATGCAATATGGAAAGCCATATCTGATCCAATAGACAAGGTAACATATTCAAGAATGAGTTCTCAGTTTAACAGAAGCAAATCTAAAGCCACGAAAGCCTACATTGATAAAACACTCAAGGTAGGAAGACACCATTTAAGGCAGGATATAATGATTTTCCTGAACAACTTAATCCGATCGAATGGCTTGACTACATTACAAGATTTAAGCCAAAGTTATCAGACCGTAGGAACCTTCACAACAGTTGTCAGTGAGATACCCTTGCATCCATCATCATTACAAAAGGAGAGCTCATCCAGGCCGTCAATGGTATCCCACCAACGTCATGCGCTGGATTTGATGGGCCCTCGTAATTTATCCTGAGGAGCGTAAGTGTTTTCATCATAGATGAGCTTGTAGGAATCCTAAATGGAATTTTCACAGCTCAAAGTTTTCCAGCAGTCAGGAACCAATATATAGTCCGCGCAATTCCAAAAACACGTGGAGCCACCTCAGTATCACAGTTCAGGCCAATTATGAAAGAGTCATGCATCCTCAATGTTATGGAGAAGTGCCTTCTTCCCATCTTAACCAACCAGGTTCTCCCATGTAATTCACCATTTATCCATTATGCACTGAAACGCAGGTCCACCCTCACCAACCTGCTGGTAAAATTCTGCAGGCTCCACATGACCGGGCAGAGGTGGCAATTGCTTATCTAGATATCCACTCTGCGTTTGACTGCATCGACGTCCGGCCCCTCCTTCAGCTATGTGAGAAGGGATAACAGATCAAAGAAAATATCCTTGAATTCCTAAAGTCGCTTCTTACGATCAAGGTTCCTCACTTGACGGTAAATAAAAAATCCCTCACAGGAAAGTCAGTTTAGGTGTTTCTCAGGGCGGAATCCTTTCTGGGCTCCTCCTTACTGCTGCCATTCATCCTTTCCTGTACCAGAAAACGGATTTTCTCAACTACGCAGATCATTTGAAGCTCCTCTATCGGATCCATGGGACCGACAAACCTGAGACTGCTTCCAACACCATCATCAACAACCTAAAAACTCTTGTTACGTACTTAGCACAGTCCTCTCTTCAGATTAACCCAAATAAATCTGCACAAATGGAGTTCTCACTCAAATCACACCCAACTCAACTAAACCTGAAAATCCATGGAACCTCCATCCCTCCAGTAACCAAGCACAGAGATATCGGGGTCATCTTTCACCCTAAGCTCAGCTTTAAACACCATGTCGCAGATATTCACAACAAGGTCTTCTGATTCAGATGGCTTGCCACACAACACCTCCTTCGTGTCATAGAGTCCCAGTACACCCTTCAATATATTTACCGGTTTCTTCAGCCAGTCATTACCTACGGATCCGAAATCTGGGCGTCGGCAGCAAAACCCACGCTAAAAACCATTTCACGTGAGAGTACTGGCTTCTTCAGTGGGTGCAATCCTTCTCACACACTTTAGAAATGACCAAACTTCGAAACTATAGAAAAGTCTCAGAACGGATCTTCACCCTCCGCTTACTCGTCTCAATTAAAATGATAGCAGATGAAATTAATATGCCAAGTTTTTGGCAGATGTGTAATTGGAGAATCCCGCCGAAACCCTTAAGAGCTCTCCCTTCTTTACAGTCCGTGACGTGGAGGCTCAGACAGGGCGAAAGATTCCAGCCAATGGAGATGATGCTCCAAAAAGTGATGACGCATCATCAGAGCAGCACTCATCTTCAGCCGAGTGACTGTCATTGTTTTTCCTTGATCGGTATGTTGCTATTGTGAAAAAAAAAACTTGTTTTCATGTGTTTACAACTGTGTGTTTCCTGTTTTAGTTGCCTACGATGAACTGTATTAGAATAAACATTGAAAGTGTGTCATTCTTTTCTTAGATATTGAATTTAGATCAAATCCACAGTGAACTGGAGTGACTACTACACGTTTATAATTTATTTGCTAAGGCATGCAAGTTTATTAATGATTGCTACATTAATTACAAAATAAGATACAAAGATACAAAAAGTTAAATTGCAGTTTATGGTGTTTATTATATACTGGAAGGACAGATTTCATGGGATACCTGGTTCCTGAGCAAGGCGACCCTGTCGCCCCTGTCGCAAGTGGATGAACCCACAGCTTGGCAGGTATATAGGTACACTTCATCACTGCATTCACGTAGACGGTAATTCGATGTCGGTATGGATAAACGTCGTGAGTGAACCGACTTTGACAGAGGGATGATGTGTGTGTGTGCCCGACCCATGGGTCACCTTATCGCGGATATAGTACAGAAATTGCAATATCCCCGTTCGACAGTATCAAGAGTATATCGGGAATACGGCATTTCCGGAATAACATCTAATCGTGGACATAGTATGTTTAGGGTCTAATGGCACCAGCGGTTTCCCCCATCTCGCGTAGCATACATTGTGGTGTGATACAGAATGCTGTAGAGGCCAGAGGTTTAAAAGTGTATGGATATTGCGGTGTGCAATGTTTTGTACCGTTGTTTATCGTGGACAAAAAAGAAAAAAATCAAATTATTATTTTAGGGTTGCCCGTAATTAAATACATTAACCCGTATTTGTGTCTGTAAATTGCGTATGTTCTATGGTTGATTTGCCTGTTTTGCTGGACGAAAAAAATCCCAGTTACCGGGGAGAAAAACCTTGCTATCTACGCCTGAGACTGACTAACTCAGCCACGGGTGAAAAAAGCCCATTAAAGTTCCTCACGTCATCGACGGGATTCGAACCCAGGCCTTTTCCACCCGGTGTGGGGAGGACGGTGACGATACCACTGTGCTAACCGCGCAGACGTTTATCGTGGACAGCGCTGTGAGCGGAGAAAAGTGGCATCTCTGAACATACAGGTTGCGTGTCCATCCTTGCAGACCATCTGCATCCCTACGTGTTCATCGTGCACCTACAGGGCAATGGACTCTTCCAGCAGGACAATGTGCCTCCCACAGGGCCGCGGTGACGCTAACATGGTTAGAAGAGCGTTCCACTGATTTTACCAGCGTGGAATGGCCTCCCCGTTCACTGGACACGAGCCCTGTGGATCATCTTTGGGATGCTATGGAAAAGTCCGTTCGAGCTTTGGATCCTCAACCCAGGAATGCGACGGAATTATGAACAGCGGTGCAGCAATCATGGATGGAAATACATGGGGAATGCTTTCGTGAACTTTTGGACTCAATATCACGCCGTGTGATTGCCGTTATTCGGGCAAAGTTCGGCTTACCCCTTAATAGGTAGGTATCCCATGATTTCTGTCCACTCAGGGTACTCGCATACACCTGGCTCTTCTTTATCCGGTCATGTGTCTAGGCACAATATGCAGAATATCCGCTCGTATACTTAAAATACGACATGATTAAAATTAAATATTGACACAATTTTAGCATTATTAACCATTAATGGAATACCTGTGAAGCTTAGTGTATTTTATTTGTACAACGATTTGCTAGACATAATAAAAGGAAAACGATATATGATACGAAATACATAAAAATATAATGAAATACAAAATTCCGTCCTGGTGTAGTCCTAGTTGGCCATTCTAATAGACTTGTCTTTAACTTAAGCAAGCTTCGAGATACGGTGATGTTCTGCCCTAAATTTCAACACCTAATAGACTTCTCTGAATACTCTGACAAGATCATGATCACTTTTTCAAAAACAAAGAATTCCACATTTATTTTATTATTAAGTCGTGTGAGATCCTATTCTTTTATACACTGTAGATTCATTTTGGTGATTATGCGAAACGTCAAGAGCTTCCCATGTTTGTTTATTTGCTGGAACATCTGATGTCTTAATTACCTGCTTAAAGGCAGGTTGTTGTTGTCTTCTGGCCTTAATGTAGTTGTGAATATAAAAATTCACGAACAAAACGAAATACAGTCCACATATGAAGCATTGAGTAAAACATATGCTTCGAGGATAGCCACAATCTTGGTACACGAGAATCTGCAGATAGTAAATGCACAAAAGTAACAGCTGCCCCTGTAATAAATTTAAAAGGAAATCGTTAATGCTTGTTATGGATCGAAAAAGTTAATTCATTTTCTACTCTCTAAGCTCATTTTGAGTATTTTTATTTAAAAAGGATTTTAAGCTTTATTATTGTGAGGTGTTCTATTTTATTAGCGTTTAGGGATTTTGTTGTGAGGAATTGTAAATTTAATGAAGGAATGGTGAGCTAAAACAAGCAGCATGGATTGATTGAATCACCATTAGGTTCCAAAAAGGTTCCATCGCAATCCGGAAAAACAGAAAATTGGAATATTTTAATTGTGTTCATCCTGTATATGTCATCACCATGTATACGATGTGAATGAATTTGATTTAGTGATGACTTTATCAATTATATCAATAAATAATGAGTGTCGGTAAAATTAAAATGATAAAGTTAATGATGTAAGAGTCCCTGTGAGTTGAGCTTAACATTACCATTAGTTGTGTCGAAATCCTGAATTTCTTCTTCTATGATGACTGATGTGTCTGCTGCGTGCTGTTTGGTCTAAAGCTTTTTCTCCATTTCAATGTGTTTGTACTATGTTTAATCCACAGTCACTATGTAATCCAAGAAGTCGTATCTTTCATATTCACATCACATTAGGAGTTGCAGATATAATCCCATTCATAAACATATCTTTTAAACTATACAGAATGGATAAAAATTTCAGAAAACCTTTATGTAAATACTTGTACTGCAATATGTTGCTAACGGTATATGTAGACTGATATTGATTGATAAACAGTCTCTGGCTGCAACATTCGTTGTTGTACATTGAATGGACAGAAATCATGGATACCTACGTAGTAATGAGTAGGTCCACCTTTCACCAGGATAAGGGCATTCACATAGCAAGGCATTGGGTCCAATAGTTCACGAAAGCGTTCCACAGATATTTCCATCCACGCTTGCTGCATCGTTGTCCCTAATTCCATCACATTCCTGGGTGGAAGATCCAAAGCTCGAGCGGACCTTTCCACAGCATCCCAAAGATGCTCCACGGTTCATGGCCGGTGAACGGAAAGGCCATTCCACGGTAGAAAAATTTGCAGAGTGCTCTCTTCGAACCATGTTCTAGTCACCAGGGCTCTGTAGGGAGGCGCATTGTCCTGCTGGAAGAGTCCATTGCCTGTGGGTGCATGATGACCATGAAGGGATGCAGATGGTCTGCAATGATGGGCACGAAATCTGGATCGTGCAGAGATGCGTCTAGATGTTCCAGAGGTCCTAACGTGTGCTAGATGAACATGCCTGAAATCATTACCGACCGTCCACAGGTCTAAACAGTTCCTTGTTGACATGACGGGAAGATAGCTTTGTGTGGTTTATACCAGATAGACACTCTCCTGTCTGCTCGAAATAACTGGAAACGGGACTCATCGCACCAGGAGACCCATCTCCAATCATCCAAGGTCCAGTGCGCCGATGTTCTTTCGCCCAGTTGAGGCATAGAGTCCTGTGTCGTTGTTTTAGCAATGTGACTCTGGTGGGTCTGTGGCTCGCCTGATGGCCTTGGTGGAAATGATCTCTCCGGTTGGCTGAAACAATGTGAGACACGCATCATCGACAGCTGCATTCATCCAACACCTTTCTTCACTCACAGCGCTGTCCATGATGAGATGTTAATTCTGGAAATAGAGTATTCCCGACACACTCCGCGATACAGTGGCCCATGCAATGGGCACCAACAATAATTCCCTTTTCGGTT
The DNA here is from genome assembly GCF_048544385.1 of Mastigoproctus giganteus. Classification (NCBI taxonomy): domain Eukaryota; kingdom Metazoa; phylum Arthropoda; class Arachnida; order Uropygi; family Thelyphonidae; genus Mastigoproctus; species Mastigoproctus giganteus. The sequence continues at coordinate 240,896,555 of NC_143575.1, read as the reverse complement.
AACTCACGAGGTTTATCAATATTGACGTCAAAATATCATATACTTGAATTCAGTGATGTAGTGTACCTATACACCTGCCAAGCGCTGGGTTCATCCACTGGTGAGAAGGATGACGGAATTGCGTTGTGCAGGAACCAGGTGTCCCATTAATCCTGTCCTTTCAGTGTAAATTGATGCATCCTGATGGCGATTGCAGGAGAGATACTTTATTCTCAGATAATCATATGTGCTTAATCTGGGATAGGATAACCCTCTAGAGTTTTTTAGCATGACGATAACGATCTGCCTATTCACAGACTGATTTCAATGATGTTGAGTTGTAGAAAGTGCATATTTACTATATGGCAGCAGAAATTCACTCACATATGGAAAAGTTGTGCATCAACCAGAGAACATCACTCCCATGAATCTATTAATAGGCAGTGTAACACTATGCTAGATTGAAAGTTTCTGCCACTTAGGGACTCACATTGATTGCTGTTGGTAATTTGGTACTCAACCTCTAAATTTACATCTATAGTGGCTCTTTATTTAAATTTATTCCATCGAAATGGCATTTTTCATTTGATTCGTCTCGATTAAGTGACTTCCGGATTGTAGATAACGTTACTGCATAATGTGGGCATGCTCATTACCATAATTTGCTTCCTGTTAGTTTAATTTAAAAATCTAATTTCTTGTGTAGAGTTCTGTTAAAAGGCTTTGTTGTTTCTCTTACTCACACAAACAAAAACAGGGCGTTTCAGGTTATAAATTTTTATTTTAAATTTCTTTAAGCTTCTAAACTAATAAATAATAGTAATTTATATAATTTTTTATATAAATAAATTAAATAATTTATTTATTATAATAATAAATAAATAAATTAATAAATACATTCCATTGTTTATTTAAAACAATATTAATTATTTTCTTACCATTTGTAATCTCGTGAGATATTTCTTCCACCAAATGGATCTTTCCTTACTTGGCATATAACCTGTCAAGGCGTAGTATATGTACATGACAGCATGCACAAAACTGTTCAGAAGTATCACTGCAGCACCGCTACCACCTGCAGAAAGATCTCTGTGTAATGATGGTATTAAAGAGAATTCTGTACTTTTACTGAAAAATTCAATTAAAATTTCATTTATCTCTGCATTATTCCCAACCTCAAAAAAACTTACCGAAATAATCGCAATACATAATAAAAACTGAACAACAAAGAGGGGATGTGCATGAAAAATGATTTATATATCTTCACTGATGGCATCAGTAGATAAGGAGTGGCTATGAACAAAGAAACTGGGTCCAACACTGAAGAGAATGTGCAATGGCGAAATTATTACCGGTAAGTTGTAAAATTTACTAAGTGGAATTCCCTTAATCCGCTTTCAATATCTGTTTATCTGGTTTATATAGCTGTGAAGATATTCCGAATTATTTTTCTTTACTTTTGTTGGAAGATGGTGTTCCTTAATTTTGAAATTATTTACTTTTATTTTTCATAGTAGTTTTTCTTAAGTTTTCAACTTGTGCAATTGTGATTTATCTCTCTTCCTTAGTTAATGGATGCCCTGTGAATTGTAGTTCAATAGTGGGCTATAATGTTACTCTTCTTGCTTTTGTGGGTCCAGAGCAATGAATTCTGAACTCTGATTCAGTCGGTAGTTTTCTTTCGCATCATCTAGAGTGGTAAGGCTATGCGTTTATTTTTCTTTATGACAGGAGCGTATGCTTCTTATGTGCTTGGGGATAGTGAGGTTATCAGGTACTGGTCTGGTGTGAGGAACCTCTTTAACTAAGATTATTATTATTTTTATTGTTGTTGCTTTTATATTATTTCTCCCTGATTGGGGGTTTCTACCCCGTGAAGGGTATTGCTGCCAAGTACACAGGGTGGTGGTTATGTCTTGTGTTACTGATGGTCCAGGAACTCTCTGATTATCCTACAAGTGCTCAGGATTGCGACTTTCTGGAGTTCCTTATGGGTGCTTGTTGGGAGACCTATTGCTGGGAGGCTCTTATGTAGGGCCTTTAGCACCAAATAAAATGAAATAAATTTTCTGTTTATACTCTAGCACGACAACCAAGTCAGTAGAGTTTACAATAAATCGTCAATACAAATATTTATCGTATTTAGTAGTCACAGGCTTGAACCTTGGACCACTCAAGGAACGCATACTATGCACTCTCGCTCCTGACCACTCGGCTACGTCATACTCTGCATAACGGCCTAGCACCCTACAATATTATTGTTGTTGTTGTTGTTGTTGTTGTTTCTCCCTGATTGGGGAATCCTCCTCGTGACGGGTATTGCTACCAAGTACACAGGGTGGTTGTTGTTATGTCTGGTTTTACTGTTGGTCGAGGAATTCTCTGACTATCCTACTGTTGTTCAGGATTGCGATTTTGTGGAGTGTCTTGTATGTGTTCACTGTGAGACCTATTGCTGCTACGCTGTTATGTAGCGTCTTTGGCACCATACCTGTGGTTGAAATGATGATCGGGATGGTTGTTACTTGTTGTATATGCCACAGGTTCGTTGTCTTAGGTTCGTGTACGTCCTGATTTTTTCCCCATGGTTTTTCTGCAGGTTGCCAGTGTTGGGTACAGCTATGTCAATCAGATAGGTAGCCTTTCCTTCTTGTCCACAACAGTTATATCCGGTCTGTTGTGCGGGATTGTCCTATCCGTTATTATGGCACAGTCCCAGTACAGCTTGTGGGTTGAAACTCTAGTACTGCCTCGGGTTCGTACTGCTAATACGGCACACTTCCTTCGACCAACTGGTATTTCCTTGCTAGCTTCTGATGTATTATCCTGGCTACATGATCATGTCTATGAGTATATTCAGTCTCAGTAATCACCTTGCATCACACAGTGATGTGTTGGATCGTTTCTGAGCCCAGGTGGCATCGTCGACATATGTCATCAGACACTCCGGGTTCCTTGGCAATGTATTTCCTGGTATTGATTGCTTGGTCTTCGATTGCTAGCATGAATCCTTCAGTCTCGCGAAAGAGCGTCCCACTCGTGTGCCATGCATTGGAAGCAATTTTATCTATATAATCTTGATGGAGATTACTGTAGTGTCTTCTCTGGCCATCTTTCTAGCTTCGTTTCTGCCTCCAGGTTGGGAAGGCCTCCTCGCTTAGCCTGAGTGGGTATACCGCCTGTCTACCTTCCTTATGGCGTGGTGGAGTGCTGCTGTGTGTTTCTGGAAGTAATCCTTCAGGTTAACTATCGCTGTCTGTTGCTCAATGAGGTCTATCAGACCCCTTCCTCGTTCTTCCCGGGCAATTTGTCAGTCTCTCAACGGCAGATGTCGGGTGGTGTTCGCGGTTCTGTGTCATCATAGTCCTTGTCTTTCTCATGATATCCTCCAGCTCAGTGTTAATCCAATCTATAACCCCGAAGGAGTATGTTAGCACTAGGACTGCATAGGTGTTCATGACTTTAACAGTGTTACCTCCATTCAGCTTTGCTTTTAGCAGGCTTCTGAGTCTCTGATGCTATTTTTCGGTCAGGCAGGCCTTAATTTCCTTGTGCTGTAACTGCTGAGCCTGCATCATCCCCAAGTATTTGTAGGCCTCTTCCTCTGCCATGGCTTCGATCTCTTTATCACTCTGCAGCTGGTAATTTCGGTTGACTAATTTTCACTGACACAATCTGTGGGTCTTGCATTTGTTCAGACCAATTCCATCCTAATATCATTACTGAATTCTTTGGTGATCTGGAGTAATGGCTGAAGGCGCTTCACGGTTCCTGCATAGAGCTTGATGTCATCTATGTACATCAGGCGGGTGAGGGTGTACTGGTTCATCCTTCCTTCTTTGAGGTTATATCCGTACTTGCTACTGTTGAGCATGGTAGATAGCGGGTTATGTGCTAGACAGAACCACAATGGGGTCAGAGCTCATTGGTTCTATCTAGGAAGAAAGATTCCTCTCCTGATAGGATTTGGCCTGGTTATGACGCTTTTGACCTTAATGATGGTACTACATTTCGCTATCGTTTCTACTAGGAAGTTTGTGACTATCGGATTGACTTTGTAGCTGTTCAGCACCTTGATTAGCCAGCTATGAGGCACGGAGTCGAAGGCCTTGCGGTAATCGATGTAGGCTGTGCACATGTTGTGGCACTTCTTGTAGGCTTGCTCTATAACCATGGAAACTATGGTTAATTGTTCTTTGCATCCTTTGCTCAGCCGCTTGCATCCTTTCTGCTGTTCATCCATTATGTTCTGGCTCTCCAAGTGGTCTGATATCTTCTTGGTTATGCAGTTGGTCAGAATTTTTTACGTTATTGGGAGGCAGGTGATTGTCCTGTAGTTCACTGGGTTTCTTGTGTTTTTGTCTTTAGGCTTCAGATATGTGATTCCTTGAGTAAAAAACTTTTGGATTGCCTCTGGGTGCCTTATCATTCAGGTGAACTGCTCTGCCAGGTGATTGTGTGTGCAAGTGAGATTCTTGTACCAGTAGTTGTGGACATTTATCTATTCCTGGAGTTCGCTAGTTGTGAGAGTTCTTGATCGTCTGTTTTGCTTTTTCTTCCCGAAACTCCCACCCTCTCATTTCTTGTACGTCCTTGGTTTTCATGCCTTCTAGTTCTATTCAGGTAGCTCGGTTGTTATGTCTTACTTACCTGCTCCAACTGTTTCCCCACGCCTTAATCGTCTCCTTCTTGGGTAGTCTGTTCCTTTCTTTCCCATCTTCTCTAAGATTTCTGTAGAAGTCTCTTTGGTCTTCATCAGTTGTTTATTTTCCTCTGGGAGCTCTCTTTGAATCGACGTAGTCGCTTGCTGAGTGCAAGGAGTTTCTGCTTCAGTGTGTCCAAGTACTCTCCTATTCTCTGATTTTTTATGTCATATTTGTTGTGGATGCTGTCTCTCTTGAGGATGCTCTTCACTTTTCCATTTAATTTCTTACTCGTATTGCCCCATTGGTACTGCGTCAATTGGCCTATTTTGACTTTTAATTCTATCTTTTGCTGAAGTCTTCTTTCCCAAGCTGGTGGTTCCTTCTGTTTTCGGTTCTTCTGCTGCTGGTTTCACTCTTTTCCATTAATCCTCGTGACTGCTACCGCAGCACAATACATGGCTGTGTGGATGGCCTCCAGTGTTACACCATTGCTGTCGAGGTAATGCAGTATTACCTGTGACTCTCCACAAGATTCTATTCGGCCTTTGCTTCGGTATCATGTGAGTCTTTGTGGAGTCCATTCCTTCGAATTCTGTTAGGGCCTTCTTCCACTGGTCCTCTATTCTGGTAATCATGACCTCGTCTGTTTCCTCTTCAGGCGTTGTAAGTTGTATTTCTTCTTGATATTCTTCCTCTGTTTCTGTGTTGGTATGTTGCTCCTCTTCTGGTTCCATATTCTTTATCCTTTGTAGTTGATCGCTCACGTCCCGCTTGATTTTTTCCAAGATTGCAGAAAATTCAGGTTCTTTGTGACAATGGTCCTTCTCTGGTCCACTATTCACTGTTCAGTGACCTGAATATCTGGAATCGTTCCAGCCACCTCGTATGTAGTCTCGCCCTGTAAGTTGTCATATCGGTCTCCCAGCTTGGTTATTTCGTAGTATGCTTGTCTGATGTACGTACTCATTTCGATGCTCCACTTCATGCGTGGCATTTTCTCCTCTCCTGGGTGGTCACTAGCGCTGTTGCGCAGGGAGCACTTCCAGTTGGTGGGTCTGGAGAGTCTTGCCCTTTTCTTGTGGTAGCCATACGGGGGACAACACCACTCGCTCCACTGTCTTCCTCGAGCGACCATCTCTTATTTTTCGTACCAATCCCTCTGCCTAAGGCCTGAATGCAAGTGACTTTATCCTGCGCCACATTCGATTCAGTATGATTAATATTTGTCTGCGGCATCAGCCATTATTGGAGGCGGACCTTTTTAGCTTTGGCTTATGTCCAATGGTAGTTCTCGCGAGTGACATCAGATGGCGCCACAATCTTTCTTAGCGGCCACTTCGACCTCGGGGTAGGTCGGACCTTGGAGCAACTTAACTTTCACAATGTATATTTATTTTATTAACTTTTTTATTACTATTAATTCATTTATTATTTTTACTATTATTATACAGGTCACTCAGCGTATTTGCTTCAGCCAAGGCAGTACTCAAAACTGGGTCCATCAGGCTGATAGTGCAGTGTCGTAACCACTGGACCATCATGCCCCTGGCACCTCAGTAGCCAGGTGGGCAGGAGCAGCAGTGCGTAGCCCACCTGCTGCTCCTGCCCACCTGCCCTCCTGAAATAAGCAGAAGGTATAAATTAAAATCGTGCAACGTAGAGGAAGGAGGTCTAAACCATCCAGCATATTTATAAGTCGATTATTCCCAGAAACAACGGTGGAACAAATTGAAACCCTTCTGATGCAGCTAGACATACCTGGTACCCCCATCAGGGTTCTCACCAGGCATTCAAGCTATGCCTCTTTTCGGATCAAGATCAAAGATCCTAATACAGAAAGGTATCTAAACACAGATATCTGGCCTGCAGGTCTCCTGGTGATACCATCTTTTGGCGACCATAATGTGCAACCAGGGGTACATGCTATCTCGAGACCAGAGGTGGGCAGGGTGCATCTCTCTGCATAGTTAGGCAGCAAACCAGACTGTACCTTTCAACCTAATGAAAGAAGAGCAGCCACCGTGCTGACTAAATCCTGCAATCATCTTGTCAAGTCTGATAACCAGATATAAGTGCACATTACTAGTAGGGTCGGTCCTAGTGCCACACCCTCCTCAAGAGGAATCCACCTCCAATCAGCTACCATCCTCAGGGAAAGGAACCCTATAAATTTAATCCAGATCAAGCCTGTCAACGATAAACATGTAAAATGCTTCATGCAGAACATCAGGAGACTGAAGAACAAGCTCAATGCCCTAATTGACATACTTCTAAGTGCGGATTACGACTTTGTTGTCCTTATTGAAACCTGGCTTCTTGATGACATGGACATATCGCCTTTAACCACCAACATCGGTTATCAGTCTGTTCTGGCAACCAGGAAAGATAAGAAAGGAGGCGGAGTCTTAATCTGCCAAAGGCAACAGTTCCCTCTGATCAAGGTTTGTGCATACCCAGGTAACGATTTTGAGGCTGCACTGGGCTGCTATCTAGTCGATGGACTACAGTTGCTAGTAGACGTAGCCTAGTGGTCAGGCGCGAGGGTGCATAAGTACACGTGCCTTGAGTGATCAGAGTTCAAGCCCGTGGCTGCTGAATACGATGCTGGTTCTTGTTTTCTATCTATCTTGTGAACTCCTCTGACCGTTTGGTCGTCCAGGAGTATAAACAGAAAAAAAAAAAAAAAAAATGTGCAGTTTACTTATCCCCACCCGTTGCAGACCAATGCATTACTAATTTTTCTGCTTGGCTCCTGACTCTATCAAGTGCAACCAGAAAGTAATAATTCTCGGAGACTTCAAACTGCCACTGCCTGCTGCATCAAAGCTCCTCGATCAGTTAATTTCGGATCTGTCGAGTCTCAACATCCATTGCATCTGTGTTTCCCCCCTCTCGAGGAGAAGCCACATTACAGAGAATCTTTTCCAGCCATGGGAGTGTTGAAGCTGCAATCAGTTCCAATTCGGCATTTCCCTCCGACCACAGACCAACCGAAGCTTTTCTCATCCTGTTGAAAGAATGCTATAACCAACCAAACCAATCGACCTCGATTGAAAAGATCAGGAAAACTGTAAAAGGTAAAGGTAAAGTGCAGCTATTATCAACCCACTGCAGGATGGAAGCCTCCTCAACAATTCATGCTGAGGGAAATGGACCATAATCTGCCACGCTGGTCCAGTGCGGGTTGGCAGATCCACCGTATTCAGCAGTCAGGGGCTTGAACCCCGGTCTACTCAAAGAGCGCGTGCTATTGCACTCCCGCTTCTGACCACTCGGGCTACTGTATATGATCCAAAAAAAAAATCTAAAAATTGAAACAGCAATGGATCTCTTTAGGCTCTACCCCTGGCGAACTCTCAGTGAAATAGATATAAAGGAATCTGCGTTTTGGCTTCAGAAATGGTAGTCTTTCATTGCTAGAGTGTCCATATGAAGAGTTTGCGTCATCTGGCCACACTCGAAGCCGTGGTGGTCCAGTACTCTTTTAAAGCAAAACCTTTTAATGCACCATTTTAAAGAAAAACAACGGCCACCAGCCCAATTCAAGAGATCACCCACAGATAGCCAGATAGTTTCCAGAAATCCAAGAAGCAGGCTATAAACTCGTTCATGGAGAAGAGGATAGCGGGTGGCCAGCGATTTGTCGGCCAATCACATCCGGTCAGCAGAATCATTAGTCCTGTCCGAATGGTGCGATCATGTACCCCGGTTCGTCGAAACAGACAGTGCAGCTGCGGACTCCCCCTGGAACAGTGCACACTACGACATAACTAATCTCACTAATGTGACGATTGGCGAAGAGAAGCTAATCAAAGCCATCAACGCTCTGTCCAATAAAAGATCAATGGGAAGTGACTCTATTCCCACTTTTTGCCTAAAAGTAGCCTCCTACTTCATCATCGACGAGCTGACAAATTTGTTTAATAGAATTTTACAACAGGGAGTCGTCCCAAGCGCTTGGCAAAATTATAGTCATCCCAATTCCAAAGGTGCAGAATCCGACCTCTACTGGTGACTATAGGCCTATTTCAATCTCCTCCCCTTTTCTCAAATGCCTGGAGAAGTGCTTGTTTAAAGCGGTTGCCAATCAGATCCTTTCCCAGAGACCTCAGCATACAAATTACGCGCTCTCACTAAGATCGCCGATAACATGCATACAGGCTCTGAATTTGAAAACTCTTCAAGCCTGGGAGCAAGGCTATGTTATGCATGCTGTTTTTTCTGGATCTGAAAGCGACCTTTGACTCAATGCAAGTTAAGCCACTTATATGCCTCCTGGAGAACTACTACGGTTTCACGGGTAATGTCTCGAAGCTACTCAGAAATTTGCTAACCAAGAGGTGCCTTACCTTCCAGCAAGGGAATAACTGCATCACAAAACAGGTGGAAGTCGGTATACCCTAAGGTGGATCGTTGTCGGCACTGCTTTTTTTAGCAATATTTATTCCATTAATGAATGAAATATCGGCGTTTATGGCCTACGCCGACGACATTGTATGTTACCTCTCAAGCCCAGCTAACACCTCACCGGACCAGGCAGAGGAATTATCGAATTCAGTCATCCTGAACAAATATCTGTCCTCTTTCTGTGAATACGCTACCTATTTTGGGCTTAAAATAAACCCTGAAAAAGTCCAAATATATCATCTTCTCACCTAGAACACAAGCACACCTCAATCCAGCAGCCTCTCTGCAGCCGTCCATTGCGGGGCATGTTCTCGTCGCCACTCATTCAGTAAAATTCCTAGGAGTGGTAATGGACGAAAACCTAACGTATAAGGAACAAATCCAGCTACTGCGTTCAAGAGCATTACGGGCTTTCTGAGGTATGAAACTTGATCTCTGTAGAGCGCACAACAAGGAAACAGTCAGAAAATTTCTCCTCTACTACTTTAGTTCTATCATCAGTTATAGTTTAGAAGTTTGGTCGGCTGCTCCTATGTCCAGTCTGAAGATACCTGGGGTCTGGACTTCTGGGTCCTAAAGTGAGCCAACAATTGGGCTCACCTACCCTCAACGTCAAAATCACAGCTCTGCATAAATCTGAGATACACCCCAGCCGAGCACCTGGCATGTGCGAGGAAGCTCACAATGGCGCTTAATCTGTGCTCCGCTGCTCTCGACCTTCAAGAGACACTTCCCGAACAGCATCATCGGCGTGCTGAACTCCGCAAACATTGATTTGGATGTGTGGTCCAGAGATTCTGTCTACAGAGAATAAAAGCGCAAATCCATAGTCAAGTGCATTCAGCATTCCTGCAATTGTCAGCGGAACTAGTCAACCCCCAGTGAAAGTTTCCGGACTGTCTCAATGTGCTGCAGCTTGTATATAATAACTATAAAATCTATGTACTATAATGCAATATAAGCTCTGTATAATCAATCTATTATAATAACAATAAAATCCATTGATTGCAATATTAGCTGTGTATATTGCACTGTCTATGTATTCTATGTATTTGCTGTGTACCCACGTAGTTTTTATGTACTGATTGTAATGTGTACAGTTAATTGTAAGTTTCCTGTGGTTGCCTGTAGCGGGAATCGTGTCCTACATTTCTACGAATAAAGAATTTTATTATTATTATATGATTTCTCTCTGATTGGGGGTTCCACCTCGTGATGGGTATTTCTACCAAGTACACAGGGTGGTCGTTGTTATGTCTGTTGTTACTGTTGGTCGAGTAAACCTCTGACTATCCTACAGGTGTTCAGGATTGCGACTTTCTGGAGTTCCTTGTAGGTGTTCGCTTGGAACCTACCGCTGCTAGGCTGTTATGTAGGGTCTTTGGCACCATACCTGTGGTCGACACGATGATCGGAATAGTCGTTACTTGTTATTATTATTATTATTATTATTATTATTATTATTAGTTTATTTCTAAAGGAATGTCCCTTTACAGCTCTCCAGCTAGAGGGCACTAGTGTCCTTATAATGGTAATATACTAATTATGTAACGAATAGTGGCAGGTCTTGCAGTGTAGTTTTTATGATGACCTTTTTATGGTGGCTCTTGATGATTTGGAACGTAAGAACTTAATTTTTCCCTTTGCTAGGGTCCATTCTTTTGAATTCTGTTAGGGGTTTCTTTCACTCGTTTTCTATTCTGGATATCTCCACCTCGTCCCTTTCCACTTTAGCTGCTCTTGGTTGCATTTCTTCATGTAGGTCGGAGTGACGGCTAAGGCACATCGTGCCTTAGCCGTCACTCCGACCTTGGGAAACGTAGTCCGCTGGAACTATTTTTGCGATTTTTTTATATTATTTAATTTATTATTATTATTATTCTAATTTATTACTATTATTATACACGTCTTCCAGCGTGATGAAGCCTCGTTCGCTTCCGCTAAAGCGGGACTCGAACCCGGGTCCATCAGGCTGGTAGTTCAGTGTTGTAAACACTGGGCCATCACGCCCCCTATTTTTCTTATTGTTTGTATTTGTACAATGCCTGTATTTTAATAGTGAATGAAATAAAGTTTTCAGAAATAGATCTTTACACATTCTGCTTCTGGCCTCGTACAAACACTGTATGAGAGGGTCAAGATTATTACATCTACCTGTATGCATAAAAAACTATATGCCCAATTTTCTTATGTGGCTAAAATATATTCTTACCTGGAGCATATTTAATAGATATCCAAGTCGCAACAAAAGTTCCTGAGTGATGTATAACGTGTAGATTACTAACATGACCGAATTTCTTTCTCAAAACAAAGAAAGCCTGAAAAGAGAAAGCTTTAGAGGGAAGGAGCAAAAGGCATTTTTATATATAAATAGTCATAACAGTCATGATAGTGATATTAAGATTGTGGAAAAAGATAGTGATTGGAAGGAAGCTAATTCTGTTGTCAGAAACAGCAACATGATTTTCAAACTCCTCTGAAAAATGTTTATCACATGCGAGCTCCAGTCAAGAGATTTATCATTGCCACATTTTGGCCATGTCGTTTGAATGTTGTAGAACATGAGAACAGAGTTGTCATGTCAAGTGAACATTTGCATCGTTTTCAAGCAGATTCAGCATTTTTCATGCAAGATTTTGGACCATGGTTGAGACGTGGGTCCACCAATTTCAGCCAGAGACAAAGGGACATTCAATCAGTGGAAATAAAGATTTTCTCACTCTACAAAGAAAACTATTTCTTTGCAAAACCAGTCAGCTAAAGGAATCCAAGTGGAATCCTTTTGCTAGTAGGATAGTGGTATCGGTTTTTTGGAATGCTGATGGAATGATGCTAATCGATTACCTTCAGTACAGCCAGACAGTAAAAAGGGCATATTACACAGATTTTGTAAGGCGTTTTCCTGAAAACATCAGAGAAATTCCGAGGAAAACTCAGAAAAGGAGTCTTGTCCCGCTAGGACAACGCGCTTGCTTGCAAGTCTGTCATATTGCCATGGCTTCACTGCATGAGTGTGGCTTCGAAATCTTGGATCATCCCCCATGTTCGACAGATCCAGCAACATCGTACTTTCACCTATTTCATAACGTGAAAAAACACTTGATTGGCATCCATTTTCCCACCAACTGTGATATTATTGCGGCAGTAGATGCATTTCTGCAGTCCTATGAAAAAATTTCTTCGCAACTGGAACCAACGCATTGTAGCATCTGTGGCAAAAGTGTATTAACTCCAAAGGGGACAAAGGCGAAAACTACAATATTTCTCAAATAAACCCTACATCCTGAGACCACGAACTTTTCAAACGACCCTTGTACTTCAGTGACTCATCGAATCGATGGGTCTAAATGATAATTAAATCTATTTAAAATTATTGTTCTATTGCAGCAGAATCTTGTAACATCCTGTACATTAATTAATTTATTTATATCAATTTAAGCACTTATTAGTTTTATCATATTTTTTATATTTCATCAAAATAACGCATTTAATAATACCTAAATTTTTGCAAGATATAAGATATACAATTATCTTTGAATTGCTTTATGCGGTGGTACATGTAAATTTTCCGTATATACCAATGTCGATTTGGGGGGCAGAAAATGTTGACAATTTTGGTTCTGTTGCAATTTGTAGGACTTTATGACCACCAAGACGCCATAGGGTTCGATGATCATCTCCAGGGAGCAATCAATTAGCAACATCCTGAACGAACGTTATATTTCAAAAGCATGCCCTCCCAGCAACTCCAAGACAGGTCCGCACGTGTCAGAAAACAATGTATATGCATCACAAAGCCAGGAGCAACCCCCCCCCGCCCCTTCACCTTGGAAGAAGTCAAGGCTACAGCCGCCTTAAGTATAAATGAAAATGCCCAGGACTGGACCTGTTGGAGCCCGAAGTTATTAAAAAGACCGTGGGATAAGTCCCAGAGTTGCTCTTAAATCTATTCACCTGCTGCCTCTATACAGCAAATTTGAAACTTATTGTTTAAAACCCTGCTAAACCACCCGCCAGAGCTGTTGGAATCCTATGGTCCAATCGCACTCCTTCCAGTAGTGGGTAAGCTATACGAACGACTACTTCACAAGAGCACCACTATGAAAATGCAAACCTTACATCTGAAAACCAATTTGGGTTCAAGCCTGGACACCCCCACGATCGACACCTTGCAAAATCTCCTCACAGTTGTACTTCAGAGAGACTACTTCTTAGTCATTTCAGTGGATTTTGTCGGAGCGTTCGACTCACTCCGGTGGACGAGCGTCCTGGTCAGATTCCAAAAAGCGAATATTCCTAAGAATCGCTACGATACCGTAAAAACATACCTCTCTGATCGATATATGGTAGGCAATGCCACATATCAGAAAATCAAGTCTACAGAGGCTGCTCGCAGGGCCTGATCCTGGGACCCTTACTTTGGAACATTGTGATAGATGACTTCCTCTGCATTGATCTGGGGCACAAATCCCAAGCCTATGCCGACGATTTCATCAACACCGTGGTTGTTAACTCCAGGAAGCGGCTTGAGACCCTTGCCAATAATGCCCTTCAAATTCTCCGGAACTGGGCAAAACAAAACAACTTGTAGATCTCTCCAACAAACACTAATTCAATACTCCTGAAAGGCAAACGAAACATCGCTCTATCACCTCAGATGAAAACAGAAGGGATCACCGTCAAGCTCTCAACACAAATGGAATACTCTGGAATCATCTTGGACTACAACCTCTCATTCCAGCCAAGCGTCAAGTACCTCAGGACAAAAACGTTGTGATGGTTTCAGGGTCTCGTTCCGCGAGGCCTAAACAGGCATACCCTGTCATTATTTTACAGGGTGATCTTCCTCTCAATTATAGCAGATAGCTCCTGCATCTGGTATCACAGATACATACAGCCTCTCACAGGAAAATTCTGGATACAATCCAAAGGTCCATCCTACTGACCACTACTCGTGCCTGCTGAACGGTAAGCACCCACGCGCTCCAGATCCTGGCAGGTGCTCTAACACTCGACCTGGAAATTGTCCATCCGATTTGCTTTTCCACCTATCCAAAGTAGCATTACGCACCCTCCTGGACTTTACAGCCAACTAGGCAATTGGACGAAAAGCAGAAAAGAAACGCCTGCTCATTCAACTAAGGGTGAGATCACGCTCAAATTCATATCAAAGATCGAAAGAATCTTTCTCAAACCTCCCCTATAGTTTACAACTGACTAACTGAGACCCTGAGACCGACACCTCAGACAGATTAATTCCTTGGCTGAGTTAGTCGGTCTCAGGCATAGATAGAAAGGTTTTTTTTCCCAGAGACTGGGGTTTTTCCGTCTAGCAAAACAGATAAATCGACCAGAGAACACGCGCAATTTACAGACGCAATACATATATGGGTATATGAAAGACATTTCCGGGCGACCCTAATGCAATTGTTTGTTTGTTTGTTTCTAGGACTTCGTGACTTACTGATTGCGACCGCATACGACATCTCTTCTCACCGGACATCGATACATGAAAGCAAAATTAACAACGTTTGGAATTATCTACGACCCATTATTTGCCTGCGGGGCGTTGGAAAGCTGGTACCATCTAATGTACGAATGCCCTCTGTATGAGGACCTCCGCATCCTGATAACTACAAACATCTACCTGCAGAGGAATGGAATCAAGAGTCACATCTACTGGACAGCGTAGAAGAGATTGCATTTACCAACTTTCCACAAAATCTCTTCGCCAGAAGACGAACTAGTCCTGACATTCACCGAAGAGGTACTCAACTGCATCAACAACTACCGGCTCATAAATGACGAGAACCAACCGGACAATGAAGAACTACCAAACAGAAACTACTACAAAACGGAAATGACTACTTGAAGAGTTGACTCATGTTAACATGAGTCAACGCCTATTGGCGACCATATCAGACTCACTTGTCCGGTATACAATACTCTTTTAATATTGTATACGTATACGCTTTGCATCATTTACAATAAAATTAGGAAGGCATTGGCAGACTGCTCTTGTCATCATATAAAAAGGAAGCATTTTGTTTTAATTCAGTAAAACAGAAGAAACTATCAAAATTTAATTGAAATTGAGAATACTTACTGTATCAGTGAATTCTATTATCTTCGAAATGAAGAATATCCATGCCAGAATATATCCCTATGAAACAGAAATATTTATAAAAAAGTTAAAACGTTTTATGCATAAAAAAGTTAACTGGCATACATGTGGTACACACAAGTATTCCAGTCTTGAAAAATACAATACAGCAATGCAAATATAAAGAATACTTCGCATTGATGAAAAAAGAACTGAGAGAGAGAAATTTTAATAACATTATTAAAGTTTAACATTATGAATATTAACTAAGTGCATGCACTTCTTTGCACCTTACTCTACTAAGAACTGTCATGCGTAGGATGAATTTTAATTGAATAATCTTGTATTTATGCATCGAAAATATCAACGTTTTCTCTCTTTAATAATATCTTACATTAATAACTTACTCTTTCATCTCCAAAGGGATGCTTTTTATCGGGTGCAGCGCACGTCCATTCTTCTAAGGGGTGGGGGAAAATTGCAAGTATACTCTATAGAAATGAAATAAAACAGAACAGATGAGAATTTATATGATTATTGCTTTAAAATCAGAAAAAGATTTAGAGAAGAAAGTGATAGGAATTTTAGATTGTTATCAATATTTGCTAATATCTTCAGGAGGATTACAGTCTGCAAGTTGTTCGGGATGAGTTAGTGTTGCAAACTTGAACACCAATGAAAAATGTCCGAATAATTTGAAGTATTGATTAAGTCATCAAATGAAAACATTGCTGGGATTTCAGAGACATGGTATCAGTCAGATATAAGGGATGCATAATTTGAATATGGGGAGTCCAATGTATACAGGAAGGACAGACAGGACAGGAGGAGGTTATGCTCTTACTTAAGAAGCAAATAAAATATAAGGGAGTGCATCCAGTTAACATGGATGGCCAGTGCAATGATGAGTCAGTTTGGTGTGATGGAAGCACTTGGAAAACAAAATTGAGAAGAGGATTGTGTCATAGGCCTAATGATGGTGATGAGTACAACGAACAACTGTATAGAGAAATAGAGTGGGCCAGCAATCAGAATGTCTCATAATGAGGGATTTTCATCATGATGACTGGAACAGGATGACTTATTCTTAATGATTCAACTTTTCTTTGAAGGATGACCTCCTTCAAAGAGTTGAAGGCGATTTTATCTATTCGAAATTAGAGGAGTACTTCTGCGAACCTTACGAGTACCAGAAGATTAATGGGTTACAGAAGACTGGTTTCTTCTATTGCTGACAAAAACATTACTGCCAAATATTAAGTCAAAAGTTACTTGTTTCTTAAGATGTGGTCGTAGAGTTACAAATGTTAGTTTTCTGCAGATATTACTTTGCCAGTGAAGATGTAAATCAATACAATATGCACTGAAAGTTAAACTGATATGAACTGGCATTCTTAGAATTTAGTTTTCTCTTCTTCGCAGCTAATATTTGTCAGTTTGTTTTGATACAAAGACTGATCTCGCTTTCTGTTTCTTATGCATGCTTTATGTTCACTGTAAATAGGGAGGAAAGTCATTTTAAATTCTCTAGCGGAATCATCATTCCTAAATTTCCATAATTTCCTCCTTCAGTTTGAGTTAGAAGGCTTTATTTAGCTCTAATATTGTTACGCAAAATAGCCTTGTGATTTTCTTAGTTACTGGAAAAATAACTTATTCTTATGAGGAATGGCTTACAAGGTTCTCTGGAAGACCTATTGCTGCTAGGCAGTTATGTAGGGTCTTTGGCACCATACCGGTGTTTGACACGATGATCGGGATGGTCGATACCTCTTGCATATGCCACATCTCTTTGACTTCATGTCTCAGGTACGTGTACTTCCTAATTTTTTCCTCATGGGTTTTCTGGACATTGCTAGTGTTGGGCACGGCTATGTCAATCAGGTAGGTTGCCTTTTCCATCTTGTCCACAAGGGTTATATCCGGTCTGTTCTGCGGGATGGTCTTATCCGTTATTATGGCGCGGTCCCAGTACAGCTTGTGGGTTCTTGTCTGTAGTACTACCTGGGGTTCGTACCTGTAGTATGGTACACTTTCTTTGGTCAACTGGTATTTCCTCAATAGCTTCTGATGTATTATCTTGGCTCCCTGGTCGTGTCTATGAGCGTACTCAGTCTGAGTGATCGCCTTGCACCCCGCAGTGATGTGTTGGATCGTGTCTGAGGAGAGGTAGCATCGTCGACATGCGTCATCTGACATTCCGGGCTATTTTGCCATATATTTTCTATAGTTTCTGGTGTTGATTACCTGGTTTTGGATGGCCAGCATGAATCCTTCAGTCTCGGGGAAGAGCGTCCCGCTTGTGAGCCATGCATTGGAAGCAATGTTATCGATGTGATCTTGATGGAGGTCATTGTAGTGTCTGCCATGGATTGTCTTCTTTGCCCTTCTTTCTATCTTCGTTTCTGTGTACCGTTTGGGCGGGAGGGGGTTTGCTCGCTTAGGTTGAGTGGGGCATACCACTTATCTATTTTCTTTATGGCCTGGTGGAGTTATGCTGTGATAGTTAACCTTCAGGTTAACTATCACAGCGATAGTTAACCTTCAGGTTAACTATCGCTGTTTTCTGTTGCTATATCAGGTCTATCAGGCCCCTTCCTCCCTCTTTCCGAGGTATTGTTATTCTCTCCACTGCTGACTTCGGGCGGTGTTGGCGATTTTTGGTCATCATTGTCCTTGTCTTTCGCATGATATCTTCTAGCTCGGTGTTAATCCAGTCTATGACCCCTGATGTGTATGTTATTACTGGAGCTGCATAGGTGTTTATGGCTTTAACCGTGTTCCCTCCATTCAATTTTGCTTTCAGCAGGTTTCTTAGTCTCTGATGATATTTTTCGGTCAGGCGCTCTTGATTTCCTTTTGTTCCAACTGCTCAGCCTGCATCATCCCTAGGTATTTGTAGGTCTCTCCTTCTGTCATAGCTTCGATCTCTTTACCGGTCAGCAGCTGGTGGTTTCGGGCAACTAATTTTCCCTGGTGCAGTGTGTGGGTCTTGCATTTTTCTTCTTCTTCTTCTTTTTCTTATTATTAGTATTAAAATAAGTTTATTTCCCAAGAAACCTTGGGTCAACCCGGGACTGCTCTGTGCCAGAATGGTGTGAATATTTACAGAGTAAGGTGCGAGGGACACATGTACAATAAACAAGAGTACATGCGTGCTCGACCCGAGACA
Source organism: Mastigoproctus giganteus (assembly GCF_048544385.1). NCBI lineage: Eukaryota > Metazoa > Arthropoda > Arachnida > Uropygi > Thelyphonidae > Mastigoproctus > Mastigoproctus giganteus. The sequence continues at coordinate 240,878,248 of NC_143575.1, read as the reverse complement.
ATTACAGGATAAAATATATAGTTGTATCGAGACAAAACAAAGTCTTTGTCAAATACAAACTTCTTTAACTTTCCTATTAGGCGAGTTAAAAAAAAAACCCAGTCATGTCCAGGAGCAGGTGAGTATCATAGATTCATTATCTGGTAGCAGTCCTTGAGGATTTCCTGTAAAGCTTGTCTTCACAGTTCTGTGAAGACAAGCTTTACAAGAAATCAGGGTGGATCCTAAATTTATTGAAAATCTGAAGACAATTGGCTGGAAACATGTTCCTCAGGGAATCAATGCTTGACAGCGTAAGACGCAGAGACACAGGAGTCGGGGTGCTCCTGACCTCTTGCCCTCCTCGGGCCCAAGATTAATGGATACCAATGGAGCATCAATTCACTCCGTTAGAAGCCATACAAGCATGAGGACATTTTTTGTCACGATGATATGTCTCCAGGGAGTGGTGTCCAGATTTGCTTGTAGGAGCGATCTGGAGATAGTTAGGGGTGGCCTACCACCCTGTTCATCAATCCAAGCAACCAGTACTCTAAACTGAGATACTTGTGAAGGTATGAGGCAGGAGCAGATGACCAAATTTCTGATACATAGAGAGGGATCGGCGTAATACACCTCAGGATGTGCCGAACAAGCAGCGCTGGCTGATGCACACCAACAAGCTCCTGACGCGCTGCCCAAAGACCCGGGTACGTCTTCTGTCTCATCCTGATAAAGTGAGCCTGAACGGTGAAACCAACATTCCAGGTGAGGCCAAAGTCAGCATGGGAGGTCACGTTTTGCACCGGCTCCCCACTAACAAAGATTTGGATATCATTTTTGACTCTCTTTTTGGTTATCGGCAGTTGCGCTGATTTGGAAAGATCAGAGTAGCCCAATTGTGCCAAAATAATTTTACAAGCTCAATATCTGCCTAAAAGCATGTTGGTTGATATCATGAATCTGATGATTATGATCTTAGTTCATGTAGAACTTTAGATCGTTGGCGTAAGAGACAAAGTTAGGATTCTGAAGATTCTGAACTACGAAAGGCACAAAACTGCTGCAAACAGGATAGCTGATAGCTCGCTTCCTTGAAGGATGCCTCTTGAGACGTCAATAGTTATCTGGAAGTCGTTGTGGGTCACAGGCAGGTGTCTAGGAAGTAAAATTGACTTCAAAAATTGAAGTAAGGTATCTACCAGGCCGAAGTAGTGACATCAATCTGTGATTTGCTGTTAAGGGTCCGCTGAATTCTGAAGAGGGTATCAAGAAGATTGTTAGTTGTCGATCTCCTGTGCAGAACCGTATGTAGGCACTCGAGACTGTGTCCAAAGCAATGTTGGGCAATTGCGGGCTGAATTACTTTTTCAAAAATTTTGAGTAAAGAACAACAGATGGAGATTGGTCGCAGGTCTTTAAGAGATTTGGGTTTCTTGATCTTTTAAATGGGCTTAACATGATAAGTTCTCCAAATTGACGGAACTATTCCATATTATAGGATTTGTCTGAAAAGGTGAAGGAGAAAGTCAACTATATATGGGCTGCAAATTTTGATAATAAAGAGTGGGAAACCATTCGGACCAACAATGGCTTTGTTCGGTAGTTTATTAATGACATCAATTAGGGTCTCTCTAGTTATTTCGATGTCGCTGAAGTGTGTCCTAGGTAACCAGTCCTTCTGTGAGTGAGAGGAATCAGAATCAGGAAAATCTGCCTGCAGAAAGCTGAACTCTGTCCATTCCTGGACATGTTTTTTGGTCAATGGCTAGATGATGATGATGCGAAAGGATCCTTCTACTCCCCCTTCAGCCTATCCAGAACAGCTTGGTTAAGGACTTGCCTTTTCTTTTTCAAGAAGCAAGCTCTTTCTTTCTGCGATTATATCCTCGTGGGTGCCACTGCGGATTATATCCGCAGTGGCCCCACGAGGATCCACAAAATGAATAAATGGAGCAATATTCTCATTGGGGAATGAAAGGACGAGAAAATGTTCCTATCCTGCATAATTAGTGCATTTTAGTGCAAGAATTAATCGAAACTTCATTTCTTTTTGAAGTTAGATATTTCATTCATTATAAAAGATTGATAGGTGATTTCGGTGTCCTTCCGAGCACGTGCGTGCTATATTCCCGTGAATTTATTATTTGAGAAAATAACACAGGCCATCTTGCCTAACATCGTGAAGTTAACTCAAACTGAACGAAGAAATGAGGAAAATGTAGGAACAGTGATCCTGCTGGTGAAAGTGGAATGGCCGTGTACTTCTTTTACCTTAAACAAAATGCGTAAATAACATACTCAAGGTGACATCTTTTCTTGGGATTAACAAATTATTATAACTTTTAACAAACCATTGAATTGAAAAATAGAAAAAAAAAAATACAATGTTTTCATTCGTCTAGCAATAACTACAAGTCTGTTGTTATGGTTAAAATCAAAACTTACTTCCAAAGTCATAGCCGCGCTGAGGATTACCATAAAGATGTTGTAAATCGTCATCTGCAGCCTTAGTTCGAAAGCACACTTGTTTTTCATAACCATTGGACCAAAAAACTTGGACAGCAGCACATAGCATACTGCGATGATGCCAATAACACTTGCATTATGCATCAAAGGATATGATTTCATCTTTTCATCTGAAAAGACAAAAAATAGAGGACTACTCAGAAGATTCCCAGAAAAGGATGGTAGAACTTGTTACCTTTATATAGTAAGCACCACTTTACCAAAGGTTTTCGGACACCTTTCTAATCTTGCGAAAGAAACATAAGCAGCAGGTTTACACTTGTAAACCTGTCCCATCCCTTAAATCTCATTAACTTATATACATATATGTCTTTTGTAAAATTAGGAAGGTGTGCCATAACGTTAATGCAGAGTTATCGACTTCCGTAGTGTCCACGCTCTGGGACTCCTGTGGATATAAGCATCTGCATATTCCAGCAGGATAATACTCAATTCTGTACAGCAAGCATTGTGTAGATGTTCAGCAAATAGCTATTTTGTTTTGTTTTGGTACTTGCACTGGGGCAACTAATAGCAGTATATCTTGATAAAATTGCAGCCGTTCTGTGGTCGGTTTGTTTGTTTATCAGGATGAATAAATCGAAGTGTTACCCCCATCCCGAAAGGTGGGATTGTTTCACCAATTGGCAGGTTTCAGCCTCATTTTTCTCCAAAAGATCTTTACGTTTGCTTTGTCTCATGTGTCTTTATACAATGGCAATACCTTCGACAACCTAACTGGACATCATTTCTAACTGGACTTCATTCGATCGACTTACGAACGAAATTGACAATGTTCAGGAAAGCGCGCATGAAGAATGGTTGTCACAACATGTTGCAACATGGTCCAACGTTTTTTGACATGATTACAGTGGATTGAGTGTTGAAATTTAATCGTAAAACCGCGGATTTCTGAAATATAATATATCAGAAATATTTTTAAATAACTGATATGAGTTAGAAATTGAATTCAAGTAATGCATATGTTGCCGACGAAGTATAGAAATAGGTAATCGTATCTAATGAGTGGATTCTACACTTTTTCTGTAACATATTCGTTAGCACGCATTATCTGTCTAATATATTTAAAAGACATATGGTATGCAATGAATGAATTACACATTTTACCAGAAGGTTTAGTAACACGTTACCTGGTAATCCGAATATCAAATCCAGATGGGTTGCTGTACTGAGCGAATCCTCCATATTCGTTCTAAACAAGAATAAAAGTCAGTGATCAAGTGGAAGATATTTACAGGTAATTATTAATAACTGCGTTTATTAAATTACGAATAATTCAAAAATTGCAAAAATTAAACTGCACTTTGAGGACTATATAATAATAATAATATTCTTTAATAAGTTAAATGGTATACATTTGTGATTCTATGACGGATAACCAGAGGAATCTTACAAAAACGTTAACTATACATGTGACCAAGCACATAAATACAAGTTCAGCTACAAAATTACCATTAGAAACAAAATATGAGAGTATAAAAATAATCGTAATTAAAACACGCAAGACTACAAATAAAGCATGGCATAAAATTATATCAGCATACTAGGACCGGCACTTGCACACCTGTCCTTTGCATACAGTAAGATAGCCCAAGATGTCATCTGGACATGAGGTTTCAATAGACCATAGGTCAATGTCTATGTTCAGCGAGTTGAGAGTGTCCAAAGTCACATTTGGGAAGTGTCTCTTGAAACTTTGTAATCTCTGTAGCCTTGAACTCAAAAAGGGTGTATAACGAAGGTGTCTTCCTGGCAGACGCCAACCAACCGTGTTCCAGATGTTCAAGTAATCATGCTTCGATGAACACAGATGAAAGATCTGGTGAGACCACAAGTCGGCCCATTTCAGCACCCAGAATTCTAGACCCCATACTTTCTTGAGGCTGGTGGGAGGTGCGGCAGACAAATTTCCACAGCATAGGAGAGAACGCTAGAGAAGTACTGTTTCGAGGTATTTCCTCATTATTTGTTTATCACGTACTCAAAGTTCATATTTGAGATTAAAATGGGTATACCATTTTAGCTGAGTTACGATCGATACAAATCTGTATACCATTTTAGTGTTTTATTAGTAAAAGCAATTTGGGGAGTTTTTGAAGTACTCAGTTGGAGGCCGATGGATTTGAAGAAAAGCAAAGGGTTAAGAAGAATGGATTTATAACTTTAAGGTCATCTGCATAACAGAAGAAAACATACAAACCATATAAACTATCCGTTCACATGTCTGTTTCACAGTGATGTCACTGGTGCCCTTAGCAGCAAAGAAAAAATTCTAAACCCTTTTGGGTAAGCTCGTCCATTCTTCATTCAAAACAGCGACAAATCTTGCTATAGATGTGCAAAGCGGTTCCAATTTATCTATAGGCAGTCTATACGATTAAAACCTGCTATTACAACGTTTGTAGATTCAACTGCGTGTTTCAACTACAGAAAGGATAGACTGGATAGGAAGGGAGGAGGGGTTATACTATTAGTTAAGAAATACATAAAATCCAAGGAAGCGAAGCCAGTCGACATCGCTGGACAGTGCAGTGTCGAGTCAGTTTGGTGTGACATAAGCATTGGGAGATCAAAATTGAGAGTAGGAGTGTGCTATAGGCCTAATGACTCTGATGAGTATAATAAGATACTGTTCGGAGAAATAGAGTGGGGCAGTAAATCAGAGAGTCTTATAATGGGAGATTTTAATTTCCCAGATATTGACTGGAATTTGGGGGCTGGTCACTCACACACTAGCAAGGCTTTTGTGGATTTATTGGATGATTGTTTTCTACATCAGCATGTTCGGGAGGCAACTAGAGGGAGTAATACTCTTGATTTGATTATCAGCAGTGATTCTTCATGCATTAAGAATCTGCAGGTAAATGAACCACTAGGTGGCAGTGATCACAGTGTGCTGAAGTGGGATTTACTCAAAGAGGTAACTACCATTAGGGGTAAAGGGAAGGGTTAATGCTTTCGTAAAGGCGACTACGATGGACTGAGACAGTATTTAAATTCTATACAGTGGGACCAACTGATGATGTTACCAACAGCAAATTCAAAATGGGAAGCATTCAAAGAACTTATCTTGGAAGCTACTAGGCTTTACATACCAACTAAGAAATATTGTTCAAGGTTTAGGCCAAAATGGATGTCAGATGAACTGATGAGGCATATGGCAGAGAAGAAACATGCATGGGATACATACAAATTAACACATGACACAGAAGCCTATGATAGATACAAGTTGGTCTGTAACCAAGTTACAAAGGAGGTTAGGCAGGCGAAGGCAGATTACGAGAAATCTTTGGCAAGGGATGCAAAGAAAAACAGCAAAGAGTTCTTTACTTATGTAAACTCTAGAAGGAAGGGGATGAATCAGATTGGTCCACTTGATATTGATGGGTCAACTGCTGATGATCCTGCTCAGGTAGCTAACAAACTAAATGAATATTTTGCATCCACATTCACACATGAGGAGTTATTTAGCGAGGGGAAAGCCAGAGGTGTATTCAACTCTAGTAGTAAGCTAGAGAATCTTGTAATAACTGAGAGTAAAGTGGAGAAGAAATTGTTGAAGATAAACACAAGGAAGGCACCCGGGGTGGATGGGATCTATCCAGTTATATTAAAGGAGGCAGCAAAGGAATTAAGCAAACCCTTAGCCATAATTATTAGAGCTTCCTTGGACTCAGGGGAGGTACCCACAGACTGGAGATGTGCAAATGTGACCCGAATTCACAAAGGAGGATCAAAGGCTGACACAAGTAATTATAGACCTGTGAGCTTAACTTCTGTTCCAGGAAAATTAATGGAGGCACTAGTTAAAGAAGCACTGCAGGATCATTTAGACAAGACTTCAGCTATAGCTCGGACACAGCATGGTTTTGTTAAGGGGAAGTCTTGCCTGACCAATTTGATTGGATACTATGATGCAGTCACAAACTGAATGCAGGGAATAACTTTGATATTATATACTTGGATCTTACAAAAGGCTTTTGATACTGTTGCACATGGAAGACTGCTGCACAAATTGGAGCAGTGTGACATTGGAGGTAAATTAATGCTGTGGATAAAGGGGTGGCTGAGGGGGGAGAAGACAGAGAGTGGTAATCAATGGACACTGCTCGTCGTGGACTAATGTTATTAGTGGAATCCCTCAGGGTTCAGTATTGGATCCATTATTGTTTTCTGTATTTATAAATGATATTGATGATGGTATATCAAGCTTAATGTCCAAGTTCGCAGACGATACAAAGGTTGGCAGGGTTGTCAAGGACACTACTGACACTATGCTGCTGCTACAACAGGATCTGGATAGGTTGAGCAGATGGGCCGAGAGGTGGCAAATGAAGTTTAACATTGACAAATGTAAAGTACTACACATGGGAAACAGCAACCCCAGAGCAACGTATCAACTCTGTGGTACTACACTGACAGTGGTAGAGAATGAAAAGGACCTGGGTGTGGTTGTGCAGGCAGATATGAAGTTCTCTGAGCAGTGCAGACGGGCTGCAAGAGTAGCTCATGGTGTATTGTCAATGATATGTAGGAATTTTGCTAGCAGGGATAAGGAGGTGATTATTCCCTTGTATAAGGCAATGGTTAGGCCACATCTTGAGTACTGTATACAGGTCTGGAGGCCTCATTTCAAGAAGGATGTAGAGCTGCTGGAACGAGTACAGAGAAGGGCAACAAGATTAGTGAATGGAACAAAGGGGTGCTCTTACGAAGAAAGGCTTAAGTTTTGCAAATTACAGTGTCTGGGGACTAGGCACCGGCGAGGTGATCTGATAGAGGTGTATAAAGCCTTGAATGGTTTGAGCATGCTCAATGCTGATGGGATTCTTCCTCTCGCTCAGAAAAATCACCTGAGAGGGCATAAATTCAAATTGAGGAAAGACAGATGTAGGACGGCTAAGGCCGCCGTAGCCTAGTGGTCAGGCGCGCGGTTGCATAAGTACACGTGCCTTGAGTGACCGGGGTTCAAGCCCGTGACTACTGAATACGGTGTTGTTTCTTGTATTCTGTCTATCTTGTGAACTCCTCTGCTCTGATCATTTGGTCGTCCCGGAGTATAAACAGAAAATTTATTTATTTATTTATAGACGTGCGGAAATTTGCCTTTACCCAGCGGGTGGTTGGTTGGTGGAACAGACTTCCATCCCTTGTCGTGGAAGTTGATAGCCTAAATAAGTTTAAGGCTCAGCTGGACAGGTATTTTGAACGAACAGAGGGGTGAAGTGGAAGTGGTTTTTTTTTTTTTTTTTTTTTTTTTTTGGCTGATGCTGCATAAGCTTGCTTTCTTGCATCAAATGCCTCTACTAATGCTAATGCTAATGCTAACATTCTAGAACAGCAATGACGGTATGGAATGGATCGTTTTTCTATTAAACCAAAGATAGGTAAATACCAAAGAAATGACCGTCGTAGAGAACATGCAATTTTCTAAAATGTCAAAACGTTGGTAATCGTCGTTCCCAGTAAAATCACCGAAGGTCTCAAGCCAGACCATGAGAAATGCTCTCTTGCCATAACTCCAGCTTTTTCGAAATTCATTTTTGGTACATTACAATCTGGTAGCAGACATTCTCCAGGCATCCTTTGGTACTTTTATTCCCTCGTCTATTCGGCACTGTCAGGAATCTTACTACGACTGAAAGTTGCACTAAACTTAAAAATTTAGTGAAGAATTACAAAGAAAAAGACTAGGAAACAATTAATATTCCCACAAATTCTGTATAGAACGTTGTTTAAGACGGCTAAAATAGCATTTGAAAGGACTCGAAAAAGATTGACAAAGTAGTGCAGAAAGGATGATTTAATTCCTGTTAGTTAATTGATGTATGCATGTATAAAATTGTATGTGGTAACGTATTTTTTTAGCTCTTGATGGATATAAGGGTACCACTATCCTAGATAAATTTCTGTACAGGAGTTTGTTGATGAATAATAATAAATGGGAGCGATTAGCCCAATGTGATAATGACCACAAATGTGATGAATCCCAATTCGAATCTCGCTGCGAAAAAAAGAAGGGAAAATCGTGAAAGCCGCTTCATCGGGCGTGCCTTCTCCAAGATATAAGTGATGGCTAATGCAAAGAGTGGCAAAGTATGTAGTCTCTCGCAACAGCAACCACTCACCGCTGGATGCAAAACTCCAAAACAAATCAGGACCATCCTCCATAGCAGGATGAAGATAAGAAGTAGAAATATTCAACATAGTGCATCTAGAGTGGAGCGGGATAAAGTCAATCGCATTCAGGCCTTGGGCAGGGGCTCGGTTCGAAAAGTCAGAGAGACTGACTACTGAAGAAGACAGTGGAACAAATGGCGCTGACCCCCGTATGTCTACACAAAGGAAGAGCAAGACCATCCAGCCCAACCAAATGGAAATGCTTCTTAGAAATTGCGCCAGTGATCACCCAAGAGTGAAAAAGAAGCCAACGCATAAAGTTGAGCATCGAAATGAATACCTCGTTCATGCGAGAATACTACGAAGTAACGAAGCAAGAGATATGCCACCTGGCCCCAGAAACAAACTGGCACATCACATCACTGGTGATCACCCAGTCTCCATAAGAACCGAGCACCAATAGATGTCGCAGGCAATACTTATATGGAACTCCAAAAAGCCGCGAGATCCTGAACACCTGTGTGATAATCAGAGAGTTCCACGCCTAACCCATTAGTACAAAAAATAGATAAGAATAATAATAATGACTGTGAAGGTTATCTGTTTACTTACTTAGAACCCGTTTATAAATGCGCAGTTTTAACACTTAGGCCTAATTTATTTGAATATTTAAACAAGTTTCTGGACGACAAGTGGTAGTTTTTTTTTATCATTCAAGATTAATGTGGCGAACCAGTCTGATGTTGGAAAACCAACCTGAAAAATTCTGATTTCGTGAGCTTCTGTATTGATTTAATTCAGCTCTCGTAATATAAATAAGAAAAATAGCAAAAAATGGCTTTTTATCGTTTTCTCTGGAAGCAATTCAAGTTGGTACAAGCTCTTTTGGTTTTTGCCAATAATTCAGAAAGGTGTCTGATATTTTAGAAGGGGATATTCTGCATGTCTACAGGTTAGTTCGTGGTGGTAGAAGATAATTCATGGGATCCAGCAGTCCCAGATATCACGTTGACATTGTAAAGAAGTCGGATATTGGGCCCAATTATTATATTTTTGGAATAAAGGTCAAGTCTTTTAGAAACAAAAGGAAAAGTATAAGTACAGTTTCATAAGGAATGAAACTGTATTTATAATTCGTAGCTCCAAATTCTCTTTATGATTCTTAGTCTGAGAGAAAGAAGACTGCAGAGTGAACAGCATAGCTACATGGGTCCCTGAGAGTTCGGTGTTGCGGTCGCTCATCATTCCATTTTTCCTTATTGACAATGACGATATTGTAGACCATTTAACTTCGTATTAAGGTTATCGGAGCAGAGACACTCATAAACTAATGCATAATGTCTGTAAATTACGTGCATTCTCTAGTCGGTTTGCCTGTTAATGTATCAAAGAGTACAGGATTCTTGGAGAAAATTCAGGGTATATTCGCCTCAGGTCGACTAATTCAGCCACAGTATGAAAACTTTCTCGAGTCATTAACTGGATTCAAGCCCAATTTTCTGTCCTTCCATCTTGTTGGAGAACTATCATTGTATCCCTGTTCGATTAAAGAATGATAATGAATATCATCACTCTGTAATCGAACATTTCAATAGAAAACGTTTGCCATGATGGAAATGCCACCTGAACATTTAAATGCAAAGTGCTCATTCTGTTCATCAACTGGGTCATTAATGATTTTTCGGGTCCATCACGTACATTACCCTCCAACACGTATTCTGATTCACGTCGATTTTATATTTACGTCACTGCCACTCACTTTAATAGCGTGTTGGATTCCTTTTGGCAGTTGTCACACACTCCACCTTCCTAGCATAGCTTTCCACCAATGAACCACTTTCGTGGATACAGTCCTCCATCCTTCTGTCTAAACAGTGACCAGTTCTGCTAAAGATGTGGAACCGTTTCGGTCTGATCCTCACCCGAAGTTCCAGTTCATTCCACAGATGTTCTTTAGGATTAGAATCAACCCTCTGCATTGGCCACATTCCAACTTTTGTACATTCATTTTTATGAATCATTCTCGAACAAAAACGGTGCTATGGCATGGGTCATTATTCTTTTGAAACAAACAAGGGTCATCTGTGCAAAGAAATGGACCTGAGGAAATGTTACGGTAAACATCGCCATTCATGGTTCTTAGTACAGTCCCAAAATCCCAAGCCATACCATGAAAAATTGCCCCACATCACAACCTCACCTCCACCTTCCCCCCGAACTTCAGCATTAGCGCAATGCAGTTTGGCAGCAGACATTCTCGGAATCCTTCACATTTACACTCGTCCATCTGATCGGAGTAGAGTGTAGAGAGATTTGTCACTCCACAGAATCGTTTTTTAACTTCTTTATTGAGCAATTGGTTGCACCATTGAAAACTGTATTGCTGATATCTATGCGTACGCATGGGTATGCACACACCAGAAAGTGACCTCTGTGAATTATGAGAAATCAGAATAGTTTTCCTTGCTACCGAAGAGAATATACGACCAAGCGTGGGAGCCCCTGATCTATTTAAGTAATTAATCCTCTCTGGAATGTGTCGGTTGAGTATGCGCTCATCTCCAAAACTTAGATCAAGGCCGAAGCTGTATTAGTCACTGACTTTAGATGTTTTAATTAACTGAAAAGTAAATTCTAATACCACCTCCCTGTTCTGGAGTGGATTCTCTTAAAAATAAACTCTTTTTTTTGATTCACTGTCCTTATTATATATTATGTTTGTCTTGCTTGTTATTTATTTCTAAACAGCGACATCTTACATTTGGTTAGTTTAGGTTATGATTACAATACTATTTTGAATTATTATGCGTACAAAAATATAATTTAAATATGTCTGATTGGCAAAGTCGCATTGAGTTCTGATATGGAAGGGTTTTCTCCATTTGATCAATCTTCTACGGCTAGTGTGCTTTGTTAGTAGCGACTTTGACACAACCCTTGTCTCTGAATGTTAACCTTGTGTTGTTCTTAAAAGTTAAACTTCAGAAACTGGTCTTTTGACCTCCCTATCTGATTTTTGTAATGCAGACTCAGACTTTTCGCCTGAACATCAAATCAAAGAAAACAACAAGCATGGACTTGATCTTCGATCAAAACAGTCTTGCTTTCTTTAAAAAGGAGAAGAGGGAGTTTTCCACTGCATTCTTTGACGCTTGGTTTGTGGATAATACCGAAAGACCCAGGATTCATCTCATGCTTTCACTGAATACAAAAATTTAATAACAATTCTTTGCTCTAAATTACGATTACTAATTTTTCCTCCGAAGCGTTGAAACATTTCCTTAAAGACGCACAGATCAATCAAAACTTAACCGATTTCAACGAAACAAAAACTGATCTGTAAAGATAAAAACAAGCTACAGAACGTTAAGAATATTGTTGACATGGCGTTGGTAAGCAACGATTCTCGTTTCATTTTAGCCGCACCTTGTATGGTGCTATAAATCCTCTTTCCTAACTCTAAGCTTGATAGCCTTGCTAAATTATCTGAAATTAAGCAACTTATGTTAGTTATGCTATAGCCAATGTCAGTTCTTGAGGCACCAGATATAACGTTACACAAAAAAATCCCTAACTCCTTGCTGACTCACTACCTCACCATCTTGCATTGTCAAGTATTCCGAACACGTCTCAACTTTTCAGCGTCACCTACGAAGCTAGCCTTCTGAGAATTTGGAGCTATGTGGGATGAATACCGCGCTTTTAAGAGGAGTACATCAACGCCATCCATCACAGTTAAAGGACTGCTTGGCAATCGTTTGTCCTCTCCAGTTCTGATTCTAATTCCTGGGGATTAGAATTCATTAATTCATGACTCAGTAGAAATAAAATTCATCCTCCTGAAATCTATCAATCTATACAAAATAATAATAATGGAGAAGTTCTCTCCTGGACTTCTGCCATCAATTTCATGTTAGATGCTTTATTACCGACGGATGATCCCAGTAGTCTTCCTGAATATCAGAACTTTAGGAATAATAAATAAGTTTATGTGTGCTCAGTCACCATCACAGCTCTCATACAGTCAGAAGTCGAAGCTGTGGCTTTTAAAATCGGGAATAAAAGCTATCCTGCTTTAGGTGCCTTAGAAGGCAATTTTAATAAAAATGAACAAATTCTTTTCCTCCGTCCTGGTAGTTCTGTTCAAAAGGTCCTTAACTGATCTCTTTTTTCCACAGCATTTTGAAAACTAACACTGCTGCCACTTTATTAGGTACACTTACCTAGTAGTGTGTTGAGCCTCCTTTAGCCTTCAAAGCAGACTGAATTCGTCTAGGCATGAATTGAACAAGATGCTGAAAATGTTGTGCAGGAATGGAGTTCCGTGCAGCCATGAGTGTGTTACGCAGTCCCTTGAGATTCGACGGAGGTGTAGGCCTGCAGCGAACAGCCCTTTCCAGCTCATCCCAAAAATGCTCAGTAGGATTGAGATCCTGGGGACTGAGCGGGCCACTGCAGCAAAGAAAAGTCATTGTCATGTTCCTAGAACCATTCCATAGTGATTCGGACTTTGGGCACCGGCGCATTATCCTGCTGGAAGTAACCATCTGACTGAGGATAAACTGTCAACAGGAACGGATGCACTTGGTCAGCAACGATGTTTAGGTACGATGTGGCATTCAGACGTGAATCTATGGGTATCAATGGACCCAACGTGTGCCAAGAAAACATTCCCCACACCATAACACTGCCCCCACCACCTTGAAAATTAGTCGTCAGATATCACGGGTCCATGGATTCATGGATTCATGAGCCTTTCAGCAACATGATGCACCAGGGACTTCGACTCGTCAGACGAAGCAAATGTTTCCCAATCCTAGATAGTCCAGTGCTGGTGTTGCTGTGCCCACAGGAAGCATGCTCTCTTGTTCTTCATTGATAACAAAGGTACGCGATGTGGCCGTCGGCTTTTGTAGCCCATTCGCGACAAAGTGCGACTAGTGGTCCGTTGCGATATTTTGTTCTGCGCACCAAGGTTGTATTCTGAAGTGATGTGCGACATTGTGGCCCGTCTGTTTACGTGCACAATTCTCGCCATCCTCCTCTGACCTCTCTCATCAACAAGCGATTTTCTTCCACAGGAGTGCCGTTGAGAGGATGTTTTCTGTTCGTTGCACCATTCTGGATACACCCTTGAAACTGTGGTGCGTGAAAAGTTCAGGAGAACTGCCATTACAGAGATGTTTTGTCCAGCACGTCTTGCACTTATTACCATGCCACGGTCGAAGTCCGTTAGATCACTTCTTTTATTGCTACAGTTTTTACGCTTAACTGATACTAGAAAGGTTGTTCTGCTGCCTTTATATCCCCAACTGTGGTCATGTGCCTTGCAACGTTGTAGGACAAACCATTTGTGTGCACAGCAGGGGCGTACCTAATAAAGTGGCACCACACTGATGTCTCCCTTAAAACTAGTCACTAAACCAGGTTCTACCTCTACCGCAAAGGCTTATCATCTAATTGCTTTATTGGAAAACCTAGGTTAAACTTTAGAACATCTTACTGCTGTTCGCTTGGACTATTTTGTACACACCTCTCGTTAATATCACCAGAACAGTTAAGGTTCCGCGCCGGTCGAGGTACTGAAGAAGCTCTGGTTGAACTCCTTTCTCATGTTTCCAATTCCCCAGAGAAATCAACAATACAGTTGATTTCTCTGGGGAATTTGGCTTCCTGTGGTGGGGAAGTTTGTTCTTTCACCTTAAGGCTGCTATCTGTTTCCGCATCTTTAAATCTTACCTTCAGCCAATCTTGTCATCGTTAAGTTCATGTTGTTTCTGTTATTCAGAAAATCTGCTGTTCTGTTTGACCAGGATACCCTCAAAGTTCTCTTCTCAGCCCACTCGTCTGGGGTTTTGTCCTGGACGAGCGGCTGCTTCGCTCTGTTCCCAATACTTCCAAAGTCACTTATGCCGACGATATTACTCATTCGGTTTATGGGAACTCATGTTCCTAACTAGAACTATCTGCTAACAAATTTATGGTTTATTTATGTTTATTAAACTCCATTTCCTGACAACTTCTATATCTCAAAGGTACTCTGTCTAGATTTCAGAAATGATAGATTTTTGCATTTCAGAAATATATATCTTATAAAAACTACAATAAAACACGTTTACCTTGGAACTACAAAATCTGGCTCCTGTATAACCTTTTTCTTTACAGCAGGTTTCCTCAGTCCCTCCAAGGCCTACTTCTCAGATTGCTGCTAATATTAGAATTCTTCCAGCTAAGAAGCATTGTTTTCTTTTACCACCAGACTTTACCTAAGTTCTCAGATTGGCAATGTACGTTCTCTTGAATCAGGACACAGTCATTATTAATTTAAAACAGGACATTTATTACGCATACTCTATTTACAAAGAATATGAAAAATGAACAGAATACTTTCTTTGGAAAATTTTCACCTAATCTTATTAGAATCGCATAATCATGATTATGCGGTTGTAATAAGATTAGTTGTTGCGCGAGTGTCCTCTTCCCTCTTTGGGATTGCTTAGTTCCACTAGTTCATAAGTGCTGCTCCAGTGTCCTCTTCCCTCTTTGGGAAGAGGACACTGGAGCAGCACTTATGAACTAGTGGAACTAAGCAAATTAGTAAACTAATAAAGATTACTGCTTAAAAAATAAGGAAATATTACAAATTAACTAATTTCTCCTTATGTCATTTTAACTGCTTACAGGTAATACGGAGATGAGATGAGGAGGAGGAAAGTTATTCAATGCCAGCAGGAATTTTAATAGCGAACTTTGGATATCAGTGATCCAGCATCACCTGAACTTGATCTAGGTGTATTAATCTATAGTGGAGTTGAGGCAAATCATGGGTGAATGGATCGGTGTTAAGGCAATGGACTCTGACTACTTCTTGCCAAAAAGATGAAAAGGTTGGAAATGAACAGATAAATAGTAAGTACGCAGATGTAAGTGCGGAAGGGATCAAGAAAAAGGGATGAAAGAAGATAAAAGGAAAGAGAGAATTGCAGTATAAATGGAAGAAATATTTCAGAACTAGAAGTTCAGTGGAAAAATACGTAGTCAATCAGGAAACAAATTGGAGCCCAATGCTGATGTTTAAATGCAAGTGTATGAAGATTGGGAGGAAGTAGTCTCTGGGGCTGCTGTACAGAGTACTCAAGACAGATCAGAGCCTATGAACGATTATGTTGATTTTCAGGAATTGACTTCACTAAGGGAAAAATGGTGAATGTGGGACAGGATAGTTCAGTGGGAACCCCTGATACTGGCGAGAGCAAGTCCGAAAGGGCGAAGGAAAAGTAGTTAAAAAAGAAAAATTCAAAAAATTGGAGTACAAACGGAAGGAAGATTCGGAGAATAATGTTCAGTTGAAAAAATTGGGATCAATTACGGAACAATGTTTACGCCTCCTGGGTCAAATAGAAAGTAACAGTACTAATGGCAAATGATGCAAAACAACCTTATAGCATCAGCCAAAATAAATAAAAAAACAGTTCCCCCATCCCTATTCTACAAAAAATTGTCAAGTTCTTTCTTGAATTTATTCACCACATTAACTTCCACAACAACAGAAAGAAGCCTGTTCCAACAATCAACAACCCGCTAGCTGAAGGCACATTTCCGCACATCTACCTTGTGCAATCGTCCTTCCTGAACTTGAATTTATCTTGAATTTATGCCCCCTCATGTGTGTAGTCTCAACAACAACAAGAATGGCATTCGCATTCAACTTACTCAATCCAGTCAAGGCTTCAAACATCTCAATCATCAGATTTCCCCGCAGGTACCTGATCTCAAAAAACGCTTCAATTTGCAGAACCGAAGCCTTTCTAGATAAGAGAGCCCTTTCTTTCCATTCACAAATCCAGTTTCCGTTCTCTGCATCGTTCGAGCAGCTCTATATCCTTCCTAAAGTGAAGCCTCGAGACCTGTATACAGTACTCAAGATGCAGCCCAACCATGGCCTTTTACTATGGAATAATCATCTCTTTATCCCTGCTATAAAAGTTTCTGTATATCATTGACAAAACCCATGATTTGTCCTGGCAGCATGTGTGCATTGTTCAGAGAATTCCATGTCTTGACTGCACAATTATCCCCAGATCTTTTTCAATCTCCACTACCCTGAGTATTGTATCACACAATTGATGTTGGTAACTTCATCAGTTGGTCTCACTGCACACAATTAAAATTTGTCCGAGACCTCTGTATTCACCCTTACGAAACAAAAGCCTTTCCCTTTACCTTTGACAGTAGTTATGTCTTTAATTAAATTCCACATTAGTACTATGATCGCTGCCTCCAAGCGGGTGGCTACCACCTGCAGATTCTTAATGCATGAAGAATCACTGCTGATGACCGGGTCAAGAGTATTGTTTCCTCTTGTAGCCTCTGTAAACATGCTGCTGTAGAAAACAGGCATCCAAGAAATCCAAAAAAGTCTTGTTAGTGTGTATGAACAACCAACGCACAAATTCCAGTCAACATCTGGAAAGTTAAAACGTTATAAGACATCTGGTTTACAACGACATTCAAGTTTATTTACAACGCTCCTAGCATTATTGTACATGCGAGTATATGCACGCGTTCTTACTCTTAGTTACCGTAACACAGCAGGGGTATTTATTTGTTAAATGGTGACTCCCAGGAGTCCTTGAAATCCCTATCGCCTTACTTTCCAGGCCGCTGCATGTAGCAATGCGAGAGTCACTTCCACTTCTGCCTGTGACTACTGTTAATCTATTACTCTGTGAATCCCCCTTAAACTAGCAGTAGTCCAACCCACCCATCAGTGTCTCGATAGCATCAGCAAATATCCTTGCACCCTTTCTATTTAAGTGTATTTCATTCCTGCAGAATAAATCTCTCCTGTTAACAAGCAGAAACCACGCGACAAAAATTCTACTCCAAGTGTCTTGCATGTTCTCTCCAGGGCCGAAATGATTGACAAGGCTCTCATCATATACTCCCTCCTATCCTGTCTGGGCAAAACTGTAGACACTAAAATATTAAATACCGACAAAGATAAGGGTAGTCCTCACCTCCCTCCAGTAGAAGCCTGGATTCGAATGGCATCTCGATGGTAGGAACTATTATCACGTACTCATGTTGGTTGGTCTTGGTGTAGGGTAAGAAAGGTTCTTCTCTGAGAGGCTCGTGTTTTCGTCCAGCAAAGACGCAAACCGATCGAAGAATACACTCTTTGACAAACGAAATACACTGAAGCTACACAGCCTCAATTGCTTTAGTGCTTCTCTCTCTCTCTCTCACACACTGATCACATTTTTAGAGATGATCCTTTACAAATCATCGATGTCAAGAAGATGGTAATTTCAATAATTTTTCGGACAAGCCACTAGTTGACTCATTTTAAAATGAAAAAGAGAATTGCCATGCTATTGGGTTTTAATCTAAAAGCAACGCTTAAAAAGAAATAATGTCTCTTCACTTACCAAAGCGAAATAGTACAAATCCCTCTTACTGCACTAAATACTGTGATTTGTGTGTCTAGTTTTATAATCACTTTTGCTTTTTGAAGACATTTAAGTTAGTTTCGATGTGACGAAATTGACCTTCGCATTAAAAGGTGAAAAAAAAAAAAAAAAAAAACAGAAAAAGCAAGTAGTTCTAACATTGGAGGAATTCGTATTTGACCTTGGCCAAGTTGATAGAAAGGGTTGTAAACGGAATGCAAAATGAGTTTTTTTGTGTTCTCTGTTCTCCATCAGACTATTCTCTCAGTTTCCTCCCTATACAAACTGAGGGAAAAGTATGAAAAATTACTTTCTGTTCAACTTTTCATTCTCTGCAGTGATGAAAATTTGAAACATACAAGGGAGGACAAAATAATAGAAAAGCCTGTATGAAAGTAATAGTTTTTGTAATGGTTATATGACCTATTTATGAACACCCAGTGATGGTTTTTATTTTGTGTCTTTCGGGTAGTAAAAAAAAAAGTAAAGTGCAGCCATTATCAACCCACTGCAGGATGGAAGCCTCCTCAACAATTCATGTTGAGAGTAATGGACCATAATATGCCACGCTGGTCCCGTGCGGGTTGGCAGATCGACCGTATTTAGCAGTCGGGGGTTTGAACCCCGGTCTACCCAAAGAGCGTGTGCTACTTCATCCCGCTCCTGACCACTCGGCTACACAGGCCGTTGTAATGATGCAGCAATCCTCAGGTTGCCCTGGCACCTAAGGGGAAATAAAAGTAAAAAAAAAAAAAAAAAAAAAAAAAGAACTGATTGAATGTGGAGTGGATCTTCAAAAGATGATCTAAGAGCTGCTAAAGATGATCTTCAAGGTGAAAAGGTTTCAACTTTGTAAGGCACCACGCATTGATTTATGATGATTATGTTGAAGCTGACGACAACATTATCGAAGGTGCAGGAGGTGAAGCTGAAGCGGGATTGGCCAATAGAAGTTTTCTTCTAGCAAATTGTTGTAGGATTCACAAAGTATGAAACAGACTCTACTAGATGTTTTTCATTGGCAGGTGACAAGGTGTTTATACGGTCTTGTAGGGATTTCCGTTAGTCACCGTATGAAGGGCAGTGATAGAGCAGGTTGTTCCAGTCCTCCAGTTGCAGACAAAGGCAAGAATCAGTATTACTTATCCTCGTAATCCGAGCAACAGCCGTAGTAAATTTATTGATTTTATATACCAAGTGGTTTACATGGAGAGTAAAGTTGAGTCTGTCATCAATGATCATACCAAGATGTTTTAAGTGCTTGACATATGGTATTTGCTTGTTAGCCGTTTTCAGGATAGAATGACGATGAACATTTAGTTGACCTTTAAAAATCATGAGCGGGGTTTTGGATGAAGAAATTTTAAGTGTGTTGGCAGTTGCCCATTTGAAGAGATCCTTTAAGACCGAGGAGGCTGTATGCTGCCTACATGAGCAATCAGGCAGCAATGGACGTACAGGCAGCATACAATCTGTATGTCCATTGACGACTTCAACAGCAGCCTATTGTGCTGCTTTTGCTAGCGCTGTTGATGGACAAACGATGGAACCATACAGCAGTGCCATACATTACGATCGGGATAAAGACAACTGAATAAAGAAGGTGGAGGGCGCATCCTTTAAAACCCCCCAGTCTTTGTGGGTGAAGCAAGCATAATGATGCAATGTTTGGTATTCTCTTTCATGGACTTTAGATGTGGCATAAAAATTCTATTATCACCTTGGGTAATACCTAAATATTTAATTGATTGAACGTTGTTTCTGAATAATTCATGTTCTATTGACACGTCAAGACGTACTTTGTGAAGTAGGATTTTCTTTTATCTCTAAAAATTTCCAGTTCATATTCTCCGGCCCAAACAGATAGGGCATTCTGGATTACACTTGCTCTGTTCTCAATAGCTGCACGAGTAGGATCCTCCACGACGATAACCGGTCATCTGCATATGACAGCTGTAGTATGGGGACGGTTGCGCAATAGCCAGTCATCCACAATCATATTCCAAACAGCTGCTCGCAGAACAACGCCTTGAGAGCATCGTCTGCTAATTTGACGAGTGATCTATGCAATTTTGTTTTGATGGTAACTTTTCTGTTGGAGATGATAATGATATTATGATCTTAGAGTTCCCCGTAAATGACTATATCTACCCATGTATTTATTTTGTCTATAAATTGCGTGTGTTCTCTGGTCGATTTGCCTGTTTGCTGAACGAAAAAAACCCAATTTCTGGGGGAGGAAACCTTGCTATCTACACGTGAGACCGAATAATTCAGCCACAGTGAAGAAAGCTCATAAAAGTTCCTGGTGTCAGAAACGGGATTCGAACCTGGGCCTTTTTCACCCGGTGTGTGGGCTATGTGGCAGAAGACAAGTAGCGTTGATTCTCAGTGATATTCCCATACACTTCTGTGCTTCTGATTCTACCAACTGTGCTACCCATAAGGGCCAGCCCTTATGGGTAGCACAGTTGGTAGAATCTACGTTCTCCCTACACTGGATAGAAAAGATCTGAGTTCGAGTGCCGTTGATAAAGTGAGGAATTTTTATGGGCCTTTTTCCCAAAGTGACTGAGTACGTCGGTCTCATGTTAGGGTGGCTTGTTTTTTCCTCCCAGAAACTGAGATTGTTCGTGCAGCAATCAAAACAGAAAATCGGCCTCAGAACACACGCAATTAACAGACAATATATGTGCAGCAATATGGCCCAAGTCGCTGATGCTCCTAAAACCCAACAACAACAACAACAACAGCAACAGCCAAGATCGAGATTGTCTTAGTCCAGAATCTCATTCATTGTCTCCTCCCAGGAAAGCGTCTCAGAGGAGCCTTGGGAACGGATAGAATATATAATATCTGTGAACCCTACTTTGTTCTTTATGCGCTTGTGAACGAATCCCCAAGGATTTGTATTTCCTTCCGTGTCCACCATGGCACACCAGGAACTTTGTTTAGCGTGATAAATTTAATTTGTGTATTCTCTCCGGACTGTATTGTGTCTTTCCTTGTACTGTATTATTGTTTGAGGTGCGTGTGTTCTTCGTTTTCTCTGTAGCGCTTTCCTTGCACACTTAAGAGAGGGCGGAGAGTTTTTAATTCCTGTTGACCACAAGGGAACCGATTTTGGATTTCGGGTACATTTTTTAATTGAGGCACGTGCTGCTATGTAGAGCAATTTTTACAGGAAATCAAATCAGTTTTTTGGCGGCTATTAGTTAGTCAATAGTCACTGGTAGTAGCAGAGTCACGCATGGCAGTCTTTTGACAAGAGAAGGGATTATCAGCATGATATTTAGATCTATCAAGGAGCTGGATGCCATTGTTATCACAAGTCTTTGCTAGCAATTTGCGACTTGGGCTATCCTTAGAGGAACTTTTGGCAACATTTATATAATTTAAATTTATCGTTCAACTTCTGATGACATTGAACGGAGTCTTTAATACCTTGATCAAGTCAGCAGCATTTTTTCACGTGCACAGTTTATCACCTACCTGACTTCAACTCAAAATCTACGCTCTGGTTTCATATAAATTCAGATCGTAGATTTTGATTTGAAGTCTCCACAGGTAGGTGAAAACCTGTGCAGGTGAAAACATGCTGATGACGCTGATGATTTCCACTTTCAACAGCGATTAATTATAGTCAATAAACAAGGAGACCATTTCACATTGTCAAATTCATTAGTTCAATCAAACATTGACATCACATTTTTCTTTTGGCTCTGCTTCTGATGCCTGTCCCTCAACTCTTCTATTTGGTCTAAACCATTATTCACTTCGAAAAGTAAATTCGAACAGATTTATGGTGGCCATTTTCTGAGTTCCCTGATTGTAACAATCTACATTGTATTCGCGTGTAAATGCTTTGAAGTTGGAGATGGTGTATAAAGGTTCAATGTCTCAGTTAGCAGCTAATAGAAAGGTTGGCTGGGTGGTTAATGAAAATAATCAGGGTAAACTAACGCGACAAGATCTAAAAACGAATTAGGTGGATGGGATGAGAAATATCAATTGAAGTTTAACTTGATAAACGCAAGCCACTGCGTATGAGTAGTAATATAAAATTAACGTACTAACTGTGTGGTACTACTCTCAGGGCAGTGGAAAACGAAAAAGACTTAGGGTTTGTTCGCAGTTAGACATAAAATTATCTGAGCAATGCGGGCAGGCTGAATGACAGCTCATGATGTTTTCTGAATGATATCCTGGTGTCCGGCTGTTTGTATGATGTGTTCCGTAAACTTTCCTTGATTTTTGTGTGTTTTTTTTTTATTAAAGTATTAAGTTCCTATTAGTGCTACTGCATAAAGACAGGCCCTTGGATTTCCAGATGCAAAAAAGTGCTTTATTATTTGAGCAGACCACAGATAAGTATTAAAAGAATTTCTGGATGTTCATTCTGCTTCTTTATACAAGCGCATTCAGCCATTATCTTCTAGTTCAACTTATGCACGAGTCCAACAGACACTTGACCTTGACCCGGCATTAGAGGTTCGCATAGCTGCTCTGCTCTCCCCTCCCTACTTAGACCCCTGCTACCTGTGGATTTCACTGAGGGACAACTAAGGCGACCTTCTGTGAAAATTCTAGCGTCTGCACCATCTGTGGGACCGGATCTGACCCCATTATCCAATGTATTGAGTATGCAATGACTGTAGCCACTGTGACCTGAAAAAAATAAATAAAAATCGTCGGAAATCATTCTGTTGTGATAGATGTTGATTCAGAAGTTCTCAGAAAAGCCCTATAACTGTTTCAACGCAAAATAGCACGGAAGCTGAGGCACCTCCCTCCTCTTCCGTTAGCAAAGTTGAAATGTCCTACTCTAGTTCACTTGAGTCAAGTATCATGCCAATAACCAGAAATACCGACTCTGAACCTTACGTGGAAGGAGCCTCTAATTTCTCCTTGTTGTCTTCGAGGCCGCGCCAACTTTCAGATGCATCAACTCAAACGCATGTGTTTGAGTTGATGCATCTGAGAGCAGAGTGAAATGCACTCTGCTCTCAGAAGATCTCAGCGCTAACTCCTTCTTCCCTACCGAAACTCAGAATCCAACCTTTTTCTATTCTACAATCAAATAAATTCCAGGAACTGCTCGTCAATGCTACGAAGAAAATCCACCATCAAACTCAGCTAATCATTATACCTCGTACTGCAAAATCTGATATTTCCCTGGATTCTAATACACTCAATGAAAGAAATTATGAGATATCCACGAGATTCGTAGCATCAAAACAATATCAACTAATCAACAGGATGAAATTTCTCACATCAACTCCCAAATTAAAAATATCACGTCAATTATGTCTTGCCACTTAAAGGAAGCTAGGGGGAGAAGTGAACTGAATGAAGGTGGGAAGAAACAGTGTCTGTGGAGAATGGGATCATTACTGAAGTCACTTCAGTAATGATCCCATTCTCCACATGGGCGTCCGCAGAGGGGGACAAACGGGGCACTGCCCCTCCCTGGGATCGAGTAAAAAATTCGACAAATTATAATCGTAAAAGTGATTGAGATATGTAACCTTACACCCTCGACCATGGGACGCTTGTCTGCCTTAAAATTTTATTACTGGTTGGCCGGTTTCGGCCCTCGGCGGGGTAACCATAGAACACGTGTTTCATCTATTGCAGCAATAGAACATGTGTTCCTGTTTTTGGTTCATCGACTGATATTCCCCAAACTTTACCAGAAGTTTTGGAACATTGCGACTATTTCCCTTCTATTAATTCGGCAATAACTATTGGTATGACATTACCTGTTACGACCTGTACCATTGAAAGAAGTTTCAGCACCTTGAGACGTGGGAAAACATGGTTAAGGTGTCCGCTATCTCAGAAACTTCCTTATCAGGTTTATGTATGATTAGTGTGCACAGGAAGAAACTAGAGGAGGAAGCGGAAAAGAAGAAATTTATTGAAGATGTCATCAATAGGTTTGCAAGCGATAGACGGTGAATTCAATTCTTATACGATACCTGATTATTGAAATTATTATATATATATATATTCTTGTTTTCTTATATTGTAAATTTATATAAATTATGCATGTGTTTTTGTATTGAGGCAATACTGTATTCTATAATCTACTTGTTTAATTAAATAATTAAATAAAAATTTATTGATGTCATTATTGGTTTCCAAGTTTTGCCCCCCTCTGGAAAATTTTCTGTGGACGCCCAAGCTTCAGTACTTACAAAGCTCGCTGGAATCTATCTTCCCACTAATTCAATCCGCCAAAATAAGAATGGTTTTGGGTGATTTTAACTGTGAACTGGCCAATTTAGGATTTTCTTCTCCATCACTGCAGACTAGGGCTCTCTTTATATGTGTTATAACTATGGTCTTGAACCAAAAAAATTTTATCCGCAGTCCAAAAAAATTGTATCCGTTACCTTACATACCGTAATCATCTATTTTATCACTCAGTGTATTATGAATCGCTGTGTGATTACTTTCATCTGAGGACTCTGTGCACCAGAAGAGTCACTGCTGATATCACCCTTCTAGCCAAAGTAATCATTGGAACTTATGAAGCATCTGATATCCTTAGTAAAATCAACTTCAATGCTCCTTGTAGACGAGTCAGGAACCTTACAGCGTTTCGCCTTGTCTCTGCCACCACGGACTTTATGAAGTTCAGTCCACTGAACAGAATCAGCAAATCAGCAAATGACTCATTAACTTCTTTGACGACTCCCAATCACTGATGAACTCCATCCACAAGTTTGCCTCTTCTCATAAACTGCAAAGTGACTAGCTCTCATCTAATTATTGTTGTTTTTATTATTATTTGTTTTATTATTTTTCTATTCTCTAACTAATTAATTTATTATTTGTTTTACCGGTAACTTAATGCAATCCGCTTTTGTACATATGAGTTTAATGTTTTAATCTATATCAATGTTTATCTTCTTGTTGGATCTCTTATTATTGTATTCATTGTTCTGATCTCAGATACACTGTTAATGGTTATCTGTTGTGTATCTTGTTATTAATAAAATAAAATTAAATTAAATAAAAAATATACAGAAACTTTCTAGCAGGCATACGTAAGCGATTATCCCATTGTACAAAGCAATGACCAGGCTACATCTTGAGTGCTGCATACAGGTCTGGAGGCCTCATTTCAGGAATTATGTAGAGCTGTTGGAACGGGTGCAGAGAAGGACAACGAGATTGGTGAAGGAACGAAATGGTGGTCGTGCCAAGTGAGGCTTCGGTTCTGCGTCTGAAGACTAGACATCTGCAAGGCGACCTTGTTGAGGGGGTTAAGGCTTTGAAGTGATTGAGCAAGCTCAATGTTGTGGCATTCTTCCTCTTGCTTAGACCACACACACACACACACACATGATAGCGCAGAAATTCAAATTGAGGAAGGATGATTGCAGGATAGATGTGTCGATGTTTTTCATCAGCCAGTGGGTCATTGATTGTTGGAACAAACTACCTTCCATCTGTTGTTGGAAGTGAGTAGTTTGAATAAAATCAAGGAAGAACAAGACAAATTATTGGAATGGACAGACAGGTGATGTGGGAGAGTATTTTTGGGCTGATGCATAATAAACCTGTTTTCTTGCATTATATGCCACTGCTGCTAATGATATATAGTACTCGTGAAATACTTTTGCGGTTAGCGCAGTGGTTGTAATCCCCGTCCATTGCATGGAGAAGTCCTGAGTTTGAATCCCGTCCATTGCATGGAGAAGTCCTGAGTTTGAATCCCGTCCATTGCATGGAGAAGTCCTGAGTTTGAATCCCGTCATAGTGGGGGGAACTTTTATGGAGTTACTCGGCCATGGTTGTTTATTTCAAACATGACCGATTTAGGTAATATTTTTTTGTATCATATAGTATTATACAGTGTTATATGAAGATGACAAGGACAGACTTTGCTCATTTTTCAGCCTGTAATGATTAGCCTTAGAACAAAATGTTGAGATTGGTGACTCTTCTACTGGCATACATTATTATCTTTGTAATGAGGGTTTTAAATAAACGTCTAATTAAAGTGATTTCACTATGAACTAAGAGAAAACGAACAAAAACTCCATTTTCATGAGTTCATTATTATGTTTATTTGCACAGAATTTACAATGAGACCGATGATCGTCAATTTAATTACAAAATGCGAATTTCACGAAAGACGATTTTAAAAATATTTATTAGCAGAAACGTAACTACTCATAAAATATAATTAATTTCACATTTAATGCATTATTAACTAATTCCAGATGTTGTCCTTTTGTATACCGAAGAGCCATTTTGGTAATTATGAACATCAAAACTTTTTTGAGATTGATTTTTTCCCGGAAGGTCTTCTGAAGTTTTTGGTATTGTATTTAAAGCAGGTGGACTTCCTTTGTTGGGTTTAATGTACGTGCGAAAATAAAAATTCATAAACATAAAGAAATACATTCCGCAAATAAAGCTTTGAAGAAAAGAAATCAATCGAGGATATCCACAATCCTGGTACAGGACGCACAGGTAATAGATACACAAGAAGAACAACTGCAACTGAAATAAATAAAGTAAACATTAATGTTGATATTTGTTAGGAACTCACTTTATTTTATATTCACTAAGCATTGCAGCACTATGAACATAAAGTTACGTACACTATTGTTTGTTAAAAGTGGGTAAATGAAAAGGAAATCACAAGAATTTTCATAAATATAAAAAGAGGTGCAGATTTCAGGCGCCCCTATATCTTCTACTATCCTCAAGAAGCGAACGTTTTGTTTCATTCTCTCGTGTTGGTTTAAGATACAGACTAAACGTCAATATGGTATACTTTGGACATATATCAAAGATGAATCTAATGAAATAAAAGGGTTCAGGGAACTTACATTCAGGGAACTCAGGGCCATTGAATTGACGCAGTTGACGTAGACCTAAATGGCAATTGCACTCTGCCTTATGTACAGAAAGAAACATTGAAATAGTTAGGGAAAATTACCAGCAGTCGAATATCATAAGCAAAACATGGTTATTCAACTATCACAGATGGGCTGGGTTAGAAAAAGGCAAAAATACAAGCAGGTCAGAGAGTAGGTATAGAAGTCAGCAAAGAGTTCTTCCTTTTCTAGAAGGGTGAAGATGGTGCAATCCTCACAGTGTTGGAGGCCCATCTGCAAAATATGCGGATGGGCCTCTCTCGCATTCCTTTTTACAAAGATTCAAAAGGATTTTAGGTCACCTTTGGATTCAAAGTTGTATTGTACTAATTTATGAAGGTATTGGTAGTTGATTAGCAGCTTTATTTCAGTTCTGTGCTCCGTGAAGCGAGTGTTGTAATGAACTTCACCTGTCTGAACGATTTTCTGTACATGGCCTTTTGACGGAGGGGTTCTTTTGTTTCTGAGGAGAACCATATATGGTATTTACTTTTCTGACTCTGTACTGAAGGAAAATATTGATAACTTTGAGAAATTGCTATGTAATCCAATTCACATCGTCGGCTGCAGTAACTGATTCCAGTAAAGATTTCTAAATATGCAACTGAGCAAAGACCAGTTGGCTGTAGGAAAGTGCTTTAAGATCAGATAAAATCGAAGAGGTCT
This sequence comes from Mastigoproctus giganteus, assembly GCF_048544385.1. Lineage (NCBI taxonomy): Eukaryota > Metazoa > Arthropoda > Arachnida > Uropygi > Thelyphonidae > Mastigoproctus > Mastigoproctus giganteus. The sequence continues at coordinate 240,850,602 of NC_143575.1, read as the reverse complement.
GGTGAACAAATGAGAATGATGATGTAAAAGAATGGACAATAAGGGCTGATATCCTGATACTACCATGATTTATTTGAATATGCACCAGGTCCTTCCATTAAATCTTGAAGAGGGATTTTGGGAGACGAAAGCAATTTTGATCAGGAGCTGGATAGATGTACGTTGAAATCTCGGAAAATGATCACCTTCTGAGCACCATGGATAAGAGGTTCTATTTCATAGAGAGCCTATTGGAGTTTTTCAACCATCTACTGGATTGTACCCAGTAGATAGTTGAAATTAGGAGCTTTAATGTGACTGTAGAGGCCTTTAACCTGCGAAAACCTTTACAATCAATAACAGAGTTGTTCAGAGATGCACATTTCGATATCCCCCTCTGCTAGAGCCCCTGTCTCTTCTGTAAATATTGAAATGATCAGTCGTGATTTCAGAGTCCCGAATTCCTTCATGCAGCTAAGTTTTAGTGAATTATATAAATATCGAATTCATTATTGAAGAACGAGTTTCGAAATTTTGTTTTCAATGCTATGATAATTCTGATAATAGAGCTAAAAAGAAATTAGGGGGTTTGTTGAGTTCACTTGAGAGTTGAAATATCTTGGTGAGAAGAGAGTAGTACTCTTTAGAATTAATGGCTAGATACCGGAACTGCTATTGACGTTAGGAGTAATGCGTGCTGCTTGGAATGGACGAAGCCGACCTTTAGCCAATTCTGATCGAGAGTTTCGGCCTTTCATCGGTAGAAGAAAGGGTGATTTGTAATCATTTATCATGATGTTCCTCATACAGATGTAATAATTTGTATGAATAATATGGGGAGAACTTAAATATAAGAGCTATAACATCAGCCAAGATATCTAGTGTTTTTGGTTCAGAGAAAATCTTCATTACCGGTTAGAAATATTGTTTCTAGTTTGGAAGAATCAACTTGCACCTGTATTGAATTAGCTCTGTTGCAAAATTCTGGGCTTGGAAGGATGATTGATTGATATGCCTCAGTTATAATCACAAATTACGTATTGCTGCCAGTGTGTAATTTGTGAGGAGGGAATCAGTGTGGAAGTAAAGAAGGGTTTTGTACTCATTGTCGCTACGTCATTAGATTCGATAGGATTGCTGTGTTTGTTTTAATCTTCTCTAAATTTCATCAGTTAATTCCGGAAATCCTGGCGCTGACCTGTTTCGGAAGATTTTTGCTCATTGCTCTCGGTAGCAGAGTTTTGTTTGAGACCAGAATACAGTTCTTAAAGGCAGCCACTGTTCGGGCATTCGATTAGTACATTGCCTGCTGGATAACTGGCGGAAAGGGATCAAACATACTATGTCCAATATTGCTGTTTTTTTGAAAACCACTGGCACCACTTAACAAACAAGCTACCTTAAGGAAGGGATAAGATTTTTTTTTGTAACTGGGACAGATTGATACGATATGAGCAGTGCCACAGATTCTATATATTTGTACAAGATCCTCTGAGTTCAGGACATTGGCGAGCTCACAAAATCAACTAGCCTACTCAGTTCCATTTTGTGGAAGATTTCAAGGAGTTGTTGTCGCAGTATTATTTTATATATGTTAATGGCTGATTCAAATCGACCAGAGAACACACACAATTTACAGACACAATAAACATGGGTAGTTGAACTGACTTTCTAAGTGACCCTAATATAATAGTTTTTTTTTTTTTTGTTTATTCCATTTGATTTCCTCGTACGGCCCTCATTATTATTTTTATACGACTGGGGTTCAAAGAGAGTTGTATTCTCTGAGAAGAAGCTGTGATAAAAAGGTTGAAACAAAAACAAACACCATGTGTTACTCTTTTTCAAAATAGTTACCCGACGAAATGACACATTTTTGGAACTCTCAATACAGCAGGCCAGTTTTACAGAAGTCTTCTAACTGTTCTTCAAACCATGACTCTGCAGCAGAAATAAGCTCATCATCATCAGCAGCAGACTGTTTTCCACGAGGAAAGAATTTCAGAGCAGGAAAGGGAAGAAATACAAGAGTGCAAGGTCGGGGAATAAGTAGGATGATGCAATTTTTAGTTTTTCTTGGTACATCGACAAAATTTTATCTGCATAGCGTGCCCTCTTCTTTTTCTGGTAAGGGGTTAGAAGTCTGAGAACACATCTAGCAGATACTTTACTCATATGCAGCTATTGGTAGTTGATGTTCTCCACAGATTCTTTATTAATTTGGGGTTCTGTATCTAGTTATTTGATGCTAATACGACGATCTTCCAGGATTAATACCTCAATTTTTGCAACATTCTCTTCTGTTACAGCAGATGCCGGGCATCTGCGTACTGGGATTTTTTCTTCATGCACTGAAGTTCTTTCACATTTTACAATTTTGCCCAACAATATTGTAACCTGGCCAGTCTTCTCCATAAATAGCGACCATTTCTTCGAGGGTTGTTTTGTCCCTTGCAAAAAGAGGAACCGACTCACTGATCTTTATTCCACTTTATCCATTGTGATATTTCACTTCATTCCGTGCTGTAAAGAAAACAAATGAATTGTCAGATCGAAACCTAAATTTGTGTGGTTGCTATAGAGATTTCTAGCTATCAAAGAAAAAACAACAAAATATCATCGTCTATCACAACTGCTTCTGGGTGAATTCAAATCTTCCATGAATCTCTCCCTCATGCAGTGAGGAGTGATCGCTGAATTATGACCACCTATATGTACAGTGTTGGGCTACTGTTCTCACGGATAACATCCTCTATTCGCTTAAACCTTGATCCACCAGAGGGCTGAAGATGTTCGTAGGGATCTGCTGCCGCGCTGCCTGTAAGGCTTTCCACAGTGTCGGAAGAGATGCTGGTTGCGTGTTCATACACCTCACTTTCCCGTGCCAAGACAGGTGAATGGATTGAACGTCTGCCCGCAATCCAATTGTTCAATTGGATTGAAGTCAGACGAATTTGGAGGCTAATGAAGACGGGTAATATCTTCACTGTGTTCCTCGAACCACTTGTGCACAGTGCAGACCCGGTGATAAGACGCATTATCGTCCTGGAAGATCTCGTTTCTCTCTGGGAAAAATTACAACATGGTAGGGTGTAGAGGGTCTCCTAAGAATTGCCAGTAGGTTTCATCAATGAAACCTTGGTCCATGCCCACCAAGGTCCTAGGTCTTGCCAGCAAAACGTGCCCTGTATTAAGCATCTACCATGACCTGCCTGGATAGTGGGTGTCATGTACGATGGGTCCATGCATTCCGGTTGCTTGCTCCACACATGAAGGCAGAGTGCTTCGGATGGGTTATCCTAGGTATTTGAACTCATCCGACCAGTTCACTCGTTTCCGGACCACCAGTATCCAACCAGCTAGTTGTTGACATCATAGCATTCACCGCCGACGATGATTAGCGGTAGGGAGAGCGTGTGTCGTGGGTAGTGTGCTGTGGAACCCCATACGTCTGAGTGTGCGCGTTGCATCGTCATTTGGGTCATTATTCTTGCATTCCCCATATTGTATTGTGATATCAGCTGTCGCACAGCTACCTGTCGTTGATCCCGTACAACGCACTTCATCCTTTGATTACCATGGTCATCCACCTTGTGTAATCCTTTACAGTTCTGTAGACGGGAAGTGGTTTGACCCCTTCGAAACCATTTTTTGTATACCTTAACCACAACGCACCGTGAGCAACTGACAAGACATGCAGTTTCCAATATAGAAGCACCCGACGCATGAGCTCCCACAACCATGCTCTTTTGAAACTCTGTGATATCTTTATTACGTCCCACAACTGCTACTTTATTTCTTTGATTTGCGCAACTAGGTGCATATTACCACTGCTCTAGCGAACGAGGCTGTTCGGCTTTTTATAGTGCGAGCTATCCGTAGTCCATCACGGATGGAAGGGGTGGTCATAATTCAGTGATCACTGCGTACTGGTATATATCTGTTATGGGTACATAGAATAACGATATCCTCCTAAGCAGCTGTACGAAGTGAATTGACCAGATATATTGTTAGAAATCATTTTGAAGGAGATGATCTGGAGACTTATATCTCTATTAGTTGTAATTCCTACGTGTTCTGTATATTTTGAATTCTGTAGGTTTCATTATGACAGAATTTATGTTGATCAAATTTCAAGCGGTTTTACTTTTGGAAGATTTTGGTTGGTAAAATGAGGTTCTCCGTAGAATCCAAAAAGATTCGTCTTCGTGGAGGACGCAAGACAGTCTAGCTGACGTAATGACATTTATGACATTAGGGACACAGCTTAAAACATTTTATTGCACTCGTCACTCACCATAGGAGCTTTTCGATTTACTTTCTTTTTCACAGATTACTGAATACAGTATAAAGATCTATATTACCCTTTTGAAAGAGGATATTAAATAATCACTTACCATTTGAAGCTGGGTGAGTTGTTTTTTCCACCACGCATATTTCCTCATATGTGAACTATATCCTGACAAGGCATAATACGTATACATAACAGCATGCACAAAGCAGTTGAAAAGTATAATCACAAGGCCACTGCCACCTGCAGAAAAGTTTCTATTGAAAGTTGGTATCTGGATAATTTATTATTTTTACAGAAATTTTTAATTAATATTTTTAAAAAAATTAATAGAATTTTCTTAATTTTGATTTAAATATTTGTACTCTTCTTATGATTAAAGCTGGCCCCTTTCAAAATCGGCCATGTGGACGGCAATGGCATACCACCACATTATCTGATGCCTCAGAGACCACAACAAAAACTACTCCAAAAGAGTGTCGTAAACCAGATCCCGAATGTCACTGTGAGACCTGCAAAATTAAATTTAAGAAAGAAGATGGGAAACGTGGCCACATGGAAATGTTCTTACATTCCATGATTAAAAGAAAACAAGATGGAAATGGTAATCAATTAAATAGACACGCACAAAATTGATATTTTAGGAGCAACCGAAGAAAGAATAAGGTCGTTTCAACACTAGAATAAGATCGTTCTTTCAACACAAGAATAAGGTCGTTTCAACACCAAAAAAAAAAAACAACTAAAGACGAAACTGAGAATCATTGATTGGATAATTTTTCCAGTTACCACTTATGGATGTGAAAGATGGAATCTGAGAAATGTTTACAGGAAGAAAATGGAGGCGTTCCAAATGTAGTGTTACAGAAGAATACAGCGTATTTGTCCTTGGTCGAAGGATACATAGGTGAGTACTGATTAAAATCAGCAGGCCTGAAATTCTTCTTCATAGCATCAAAACAAGGAGGGATAACTTTCCCTTGAAGAACATAATGGAAGTAAAAATAGATGGAAAAGGAGCAGAGAAAGACCTGCAATTAGGTGGAAGGATGGGATCAGTGACCTTCTGGGCATGATAGTTTTCGATGCCGCTCGTAGAGCATAAATGAGCGATTTGTGAAATGAGCGATGCCGCTCATTTCACAAATATACGTGGTCTCAATTCTAATCTCAACGATGTCCATTTCCACTTGCAGTCTGCCAAACCCCATGTACTTTTTCTGACAGAATCTCAGTTATCGGTTGATTCAACTACTGCTCATCTCAGATGCCCAAATTATTCGCTGTATGATTCCTTTCGCCTCAAAGGTGGTACTTGTGCATATGTCCGTTCTGATATTCCCTATCAGAGACTTGGCAATTTGGAATCTCCTCTCTTTGATCTTCACTGGCTTAAAATCTCTCTACCTCATTGGGTCAAATTCATCTATTGTCTCTACCTTTCTCCCAACTCCACTAATTACATGGAGCTCTTTGACTTCCTCTCTTTGCAACTTGACTTTCTCCAGTCCAACTTTCCTAACAGTGAGGTAATTTTCCTTGGTGATTTTATTGTTCACAACTCCAGCTAGCTTCCGTTTTCTAGTCACACCGACCCAGCAGGTCGAGATGCTGAGGCTTTTGCAATTACTAATGACCTAGCACAGATTGTTCATTTACCTTCTCCAATGGAACCTCTATCTCATGGCTATTCCCAACATCGTGTTGTTTGGCATTACAAGAATGCAAAATGGGATGACCTGTGAGACTTCTTTTCTTCTTTTCCTTGGTCGGATTACTGTTTCAAAACTTCTGATGTCAACGTTTGCTCAGATCGTGTCAGTGAAATTATTCTTGCAGGAATGGAATACTTTATCCCACACTCCACTTTAAAATCTCGTCCTTTATCTAAACCTTGGTTTTCCAATAAATGTGGTAAGGCTGTTCAAGAGAAGAATGCTGCATATCGTAATTGGCTTGATTCTAATTCTTCAGTTTCATTTTCTGCCTACATCAAAGCTCGCAACAATTGTAAAGCAGTTATTAACCAGTCCAAACTAGAGTTTGAACAGACTAAGAGTAGAAAACTTGCTTCTTGCCCTAATGGTAGCCGAGCATTCTGGTCTCTTGCCAAAGCTATTGGCCGCAACTTTTGCCCATCTCTGCTCCCACCTCTGTCCAAACCAGATGGTTCTGTTGTCACTTCAGCCAAGGATAAAGCTGACCTGCTAGCATCCTATTTTTCTTCCAGCTCATGTATTAATGATCTTGGTAAAACACCTCCACCATTCCCAACACGCTCCATTCAATAACTCCTGTGGTCTTCCGTCAAAAGGATATCGGAAGGATTTTGATGAATCTTGATGCTAAGAAAGCTCCAGGTCCTGATGGTATTTCTCCACTTGTTCTCAAAACCTGTGCTCATGAACTTACTCCTATTCTTTGCCGCCTTTTTTCACTTTCTTATTCCAAAGGTGTTTTTCCTTCTGCTTGGAAATTTGCTCATATCCAACCAGTTCCTAAAAAGGGTAACAAATCCCTCCCATCCAATTATCGTCCCATTGCAATTACTTCTACTCTTTCTAAAGTAATGGAGAAATCGATTAACCGCCAACTCTTAAACTACCTAGAAACCTTACGTCTGATCAACGATCGCCAGTATGGATTCCGTCAGTGTCGATTCACTGGTGATATTCTGGCTTATGTTACCCATTTATGGACTAATTCAATGGAAAGGTTTGGTGAAACACAAGTAGTTGCTCTTGACATCTCAAAGGCTTTTGATTTTGATCGTGTTTGGCATAAAGGTCTTTTAAACAAGCTTCCATCTTATGGTTTGCCAACTGTTTTTAGTAATTGGTTATCCAGTTTTCTCTCTGATCGCTCACTGAGGGTGATGGTAGATGGCTCTCTGTCTTCTAACTTCTCCACTAATGCCGGTGTCCCCCAAGGTTCAGTTCTTTCCCCCACTCTTTTCCTCTTGTATATCAATGACCTTCTTCCATTGACTGGAAATCCTATCCATAGTTTTGCCGATGATAGCACATTGCATTCAACTTTCCATTTTAAGAAACCTTGTCCTGCTCAATCTGCTTCAACTTCTCGAAAATCTGCTACCAATTCCTTAAATGCCGATCTTCAGGTAATTCTCCAGTGGGGCAAAGACAACTTAGTTGATTTCAACTCTTCTAAAACTCAGTCTTGTCTTATATATCGCAAAAAGGATTCTTCTGCTCCTATGCTTATCTTTAGTGACACTCCGATTTCTAGGCAAAATGATATATCTCTTTTGGGGATTACCCTGACTTCTAATCTCTCTTGGCACAAGAACATTACAAATATTACTTCCTCTGCATCTAAAAAAACTTGGTTTTCTCTTTCGCTCTCGGCGTTACTTTTCTTGCAAACAGCTGCTCACTCTGTATAAATCGGAAATCCGCCCTGCCATGGAATATTGTTCCCACATCTGGGGTGGTGCCCCCAAAACCTCTCTCAGGCTTCTTGATTCCATTCAGAAGAGGGCAGTTAGGTTAATTAATGATTCATCTGTAACAGAGTCTCTCCACTCGCTTTCTCATAGACGTACTGTTTCTGCTCCATGCCTCTTCTACAGATACTTCCATGGGCACTGTTCTTCTGAATTGGCTTCTATAATTCCCGCTCGCTGTTTCAAAACAGTCCGAACACGTGCCGCCACCAGCCAACATCCATTTACTGTCCAACTTCAAACCCACAGAACCAACTTTTCATCTTCCTCGTTTATTCATTCAACTGCCGTTTTCTGGAACAACCTTCCTTCATACGTATTTCCTGAAAATTACAGTCTACAGAAGTTCAAGTCCAATGTCAACAAATATCTTCTTTCGTCTTCTCAACCTCCAACCCAAGCACGGTACTAAGTACTATAGGTTCTAATACCTCTCGTGTTTGGGGTTCACATAAACAAAAATAAATAAAATAAGATCGATGGATTGGAGGAAATTGTTGGTGGCCACAACAGCTCCTCAGGGAGCTACATGACTGGAATAAGAAGAATTATTACTTGACACCCAGGAGGGTGTATGACTTTTGTGCCACGATGGAGACAGAAATTTTGATAATAAAAGAAGGCAAAATAATGGATAAATATACCTTCGCAAATTCACTAAAACTGCTGCCATGGCTGAAACCAGTGCATATTCGAAGCCACTCTCTGTGAGAGCATTTTAGATCAGGTATTTGTAACCGGGTGTAGAGGACTGAGTTCAAATCCTCTCCGAAACTGGAAGAATTCTTAAAAGCTTTTGCAACCGAAGTAGCAGTCAGCAATATCTGCGATGAAAGGAGCAGGGTCTTGCCGAGAATTTCCAAACCACACAACATGTACAAACTTCCCTGCGAACTTTCTGACAAGGGGACGAGGGTCTGACCTTCAGAAATCACTTCACACTTCTCTGCTTCTGTTAACACTAGCAGGAAAAGGATGAACCGTGCTGGTCCACTCAATATCAATAGCATAACTGATCATTCTTTTCAGGATCATAACATATTTTTAGCATCCATAATAGAATCACCAATAACGAATAAATATTTTGCACCTACATTCGCACTTGAAGACATTTTTAGGAATGTAGGATACTATAATTATATCTAATTCTAAATGGAAGCTAAAGGATTTTATGACAATTGAGAGGAAAATGAAAGAGAAATAATTGAAGCTAAATGCAACAAAGGCACCTGAGGTAGATGGGTCTAATCATTTACCTTAAAGAATGCAGCAAAAGAGGTAAGCAGATCTTTAGCCATAATTATGAGGACATTGAAGATAATATCACCTAAACCTTCCGTTTATAACTATGTTTATTTCCGAATTGGAAATATGTACTAACAGAGTCAAACGTTTCGTGGTATTTTATTACCACTTCTTCAGTGACAGCCATCATTGCAATATCACCGTCACAAAAGGTCACGGCGCCTCCGTAGCCAGGTGGGAAGGAGCAGCAGTGCGTAGCACACGCTTCTTGATTAGACCGGGGTTCGAGCCCGTCACCACCAAATACGGAGGATGCGGAAAGGTCATTCAGGGAATGACCACCGCATATCCCGGAGCAATATGGCCTTAGTTGCTAATGCTCCTAAAAACCAAATAACAACAACAACAACAATAAAAGGTCATGTCGGTCACAAGAACTGATTCCAACATGTGCTTTATTATCTTCAAAAAAACACAGTTTACCTGAACACAATGCCGATCAAGGAATTCCTTAGATTATGAGAGCATCTTTGGATTTAGGGTAGTTCTCCATCGCCTGGAGATATGCAAATCGATCTCCAATTCAAAATGGGGGAACAAAAGGTGACACGAGTAATTAGAGACCTGCTAGGCTTGACTTCACTTCGAGGGAAAATAATGGAGTCACTGGTTAAAGAAGTAATGCAGGATCATCTAGACAGGAGTGCAGTTGTATTGCAGTCATAGCGTATTGCATTCATGCTGTATTGCAGTCATAATCTGGATACGGCGATACAATAAAAAAGGATGCAAAAAAATAATTTTGGCATCATATGTTTGGGTTTCAGAAAAGATTTTGACATTGAAGAAAATTAGAACAGTGTCCCATTAGGGGCAAGTTACTACTATAAATGAAGGGATGTTTTGGCAGGAGACAGAGAATAGTTATTAATGGTCACATCTCTCCAGTGGACTAATGAACAACTATTCAATGGACTAATGGACAACTATTCAATGGACTAATGGACTTCAGTGAACTAGTGGAGTCCCTCAGGATTCAATAGTGTGCACATTGTCCTTTTCTATATTCATTAATGATATTCAAGAAAGCATATGAAACTTAATGTCTAAGTTAATTAGAGTAATCAGGGAATGCTTTTGCAACAAGATCGGAAAAATAAAGCATATGGGCTGGAAGTCGAATCGAAATTTCAAATTAATAAATATAAAGTGCTGTAACTGGAAAAGCAGTAGTTTCAGTTTAGTATTAGTATATCCATGTAGTGAAAGGAAGACACTTCTCTTCTGATGTACCAGCCAAAAAGAGTAGGTAAGAAAATGCAAATTATCACTTCCCTCCTCATGTAGGTCAACTATCCAGTTGACCGTTGAATTTCTTCTGTCAGCCTCAACTACTTGCGGAGGAAACTTGTTATTAACATAATAATCCAAATAATCAGAAATTTTTTAGCATTTTAATTGGATTTAATTTTCCATAATTATCTTTGTTTTTTTGCAAACTTCAGCATGTGCCAATCATTAGAAAGGGCCTCAGAAAATATCTAGGCCATGTTTCCAGACTATCTAAATATCGCACTAGTCGTATGGTTGAGTTATCTGAGTGACAGAATATGTGTAATGAGAAAACACGGAATGACTGTTGAATATATTTTAAGGTAATCTTACCGGGCACATATCTTATGGAGATCCATGCCACTACAAAAGTGGATGAGTGATGTATGACATGCAGGTTACTGATTTGATTGAATTTCTTCCTCAAAACAAAGAAAACCTGAAAATAAAGGGAAAATAAGTGATAAATGTTTTTAAATACAATTGATTAATATAAAATAATAATTAGAAATGTATTAAATAAAAGCAGGAAGGGACTTAAGCAGTAACTACAACAGCAAAAAGTCCCAACTCCAGAGTCCTGGAAATGAAGGTTCTTCAGATGGCATTTCTGAGTTTCCCGAAATCGTGAAGGAAATTATTCCACCCTTGAAATATATCCATTTCAGTGCCATTTTGTGAGATCAAAAAGCCAGTTAATGATGCTTTTCTTTTCCGGACTGCTTTGGAAAAGCATGATTCTTGAAAATAATCCGACTGTTCCTAGTGGGCAATTGAGGTATATCTTTCATTTGAGGTGTTATACTTTCCAGTCAGTATTTGGTAAAGCAGTTTTATATTAGCCTTGTTCCTGCTAGCAATCAGAGGCTGAAAATCATGTCAACCAGTGAGTTGTAATGTTTGATGTTGTAAAAAAAATTGGTTATTATTATTGTATTAGTATTGGTTATTAGTTAAAAGTTGTAATTAGTATCGATTACTTGGTCTTGAATGGTGAGCATGAATCCTTCGGTCTCGAGGAAGAACTTTCCGCTGATGGTCCGGGAGGCTCTTTCCTGAGACCGAATTCACGTACTAATGATAATAATTGTTATTAATCGGGACTTTCCACGATTATTATTAATAATGATTATTAGGATTTTGGTCCTGTAAGTTTTTTTCAGTACAAAGAGTCTCGCAATCAATTCTAAGCTTGTCTAAGAAGCTGATAGTGATTGAGGGAAATATTCTCTGCAGATTTCGCTGATAAAGATTGAATTTATATAGGAGGAATCCCAGAATTCTTCTTTTGCTGTAAGGAATTTAGTCACAGTTATAATATTATATTTGTTTAAAATCATCTACCACTGTGTTCAATCGAGGTTCAAGCGAGTCGAGTACAAATCGGTAGGCACTTCTAACTTCTCTTGTAACGCACTGCACTTCCTACAACAGGTATTCACTCCAAACAAATTATATATTCCCAGAAATGTAACTGGAGATACATTTGTATGGGTTCAGTTGTTTGGGTTCAGAGATGCAGTTGTATGGGTTCAGCAACATCCTCTATATCATACTGGAAATTCTATTATTATTTATTGTTCATTCATATTAATTTCTGAAATAAGGCAGGTTTAGAGCTACTGTCCCATTTCGTTTTTCTTCTAGGGTTCATACAGCACTACTGTAAATTCCAGAAAAGTCTTGTGTGTTCTATATGACATATTGCGTTAGGTTCTGTTGTGTGTCCTGCACTTCCACTGGGAAAGTGTGCCAGCTGAAAGAACTAAGCATGCGGATTACATGGGTGAGAAAATTTTGTTATTAGCAGAGTTATCTTGTGAGAACACTCTCGTTATCTACCTGATCTCATTAGGCTTAGCATTCTGCTGACCGCATCCTAACACGTTTTGCTGTAGTCACGTACGCATTGTTTTCTTCTTATTTTGGACAACCCTACTAAGAAAACAGGAAGTTGGGCACTTTTAGTGTGTTTAGTTTAATTAGAATCGAAGCGGCAAAACGAAACGGTTCCGTGCTTTCGTTTCCTTCTTTGTTGTGACCTAAACTACCGAATCAGTAGTGTAATAAATAGTAGTTTAATAAATGCCAATCACAGTTACTTCTGGCATATTTGATGTCTGCTTAACTTCTGCAGATGAAACCCTCATATGTAGTAAATCAAAGCACAGAATTTTCCGGACATGCTCAGGATATTCAAGGCTATCCCGTTTATCGATGAGCAAGAGGAAAAGGTTCATGGGAAAATGTTGCTCGAATAATGGTCTACAGGAGCTGCAAAAACCTCCAATAAGAAGCCTGATTCCCCCAGCAGAAAGAAATAATCTAGAAGAAAGTGCATAATCTAGAAGAAAAATTTCCCCGAATCGAATTTTCGAATATTTGTCCACCCTTCTCATATTCAACCAACAATACAGAACGAAGAAATTAAACAGGAAATATGCTCACTGAGAGACCAGATGACTGACCTGAAGAGTAGTATGATGCTATGGGGTAAGCCAGCTAACCAACAGCGCTGAGAGTGCCTCAAATATCTGAACCTGGTCGTGAATATGATGGTGATAACCTGGATATATGCGGAGAGAATACCCAAGCCAGTGCACATTTCTCGGCTATTAATGTTGATCTAGAAGTGGGACATAGACAACAAGATTCCGTATTTAATATTCCTTCCGTCACTCCTTAGCAACGGAATATAGAAACAAGTGGAATCATTGAGCAACCACCTATGACAGAGACTTACGAGCAACAGCCCCTGGTAGAAGTTACTCACCAAAAATCCAAGGCTCCTACCCAGTCCTCTCCATCTGCCTTACCACAAGACATGTCTCCCACCGATACACTGGCGTTATGTGAGGCTGATGTGGTGTGTCCTGAAAATTGTCCCAGGCCGACGTATGCGGAAATCACTAACCAGAATACAAGCAAAACCTCATCCCAGAAGACTAATCGGAGCGAGCAAAATCAAAGGCTGTCGAAAGCAACCAACTTGCGAACATCTTCCAATTCAGATGGTTACAGTAGCCAATTGCGGAATAATTACTCATATCGGTCCATGCAATCCTCGAACTACACTGTTAATGCAGATACGGCGCATTTAAACCTCTCTACAGATAGTTCCTTGGTAAGGAGGTTCAATATCATGGCCGTAAGAACAAGGGAGTGAATCTTTGTTACCAGGCTTGTTCCGAACACACAGGCAATTGACATAAAAGCCATGTTTGCTCAGGGATACGGAGTTCACACAAAAGTAAGACAGTTGAAGACGAGGCATCCTTCATATTCGTCATTTGTTATTACATGCTCACCTGATGACCTAAATCTGATCCTTGCATACAATAACTGGCCACTGGGCGCATTAGTTAAAATATTTCGGGAAAAGAACACAACATTTGTGCGGAGATCAGGAAGTCTGCATAAACCATTATAGCAACTAAAGAAAGAAAATCCCCCTTCCGGAGAAATTCAGCCCATTTTTCTTTTTATTCTGAATGTTAGAAGTCTTGCTAACAAACTGCACACATTACAGACCTTCCTTCATCTTGAAGAATACGACTTTATCTGTATGGAGACTTGGCTAAATCATAACGGACAACTGGATCTGCTGGCCCATTCATCTAGTTACAGATTTATTGGGAACAGCAGAAAGGAAAAGAAGGGTGGAGGTGTTGCTATCTTATACCATATGAAAGTCTTCATCCTACAAGAATAAAATCAAGTCAAACTGAAAACTTTGACGCTATCTCCGCCTTATTCAGGAAGAAGGCTCGGAAAATCCAAGTCTACCTATCTGAGCACACTGCAGACACCCGGACCGGCTTCTTGTGTGGATAACAGAGAGTCTTGCCACTGACCTTCCTGTGATCGTAACTGGAGACTTTAATATGCCTAGCTCAAGACACGATCATGCTAAAGAACACCTTGGTGCAACCTTAGAAACCTTGGGATTGACCCTACCGGGTACGCTTCCGAATAGGGAAGGACAGTATTTGGACCTATTGTATCATAATCTGAATAACTTAAAAAATGTCACCCCTCAAACTAAATTCCAGTCGGATCACTGCCCAATATGCTGTTGAAATTTCCTCATCCAATAGAGCAGGTGTGCAACAAATCGATCAGCAAACAAGTCAAACCAAGAAAATATATTCCCTGAAGTTCGTAAAACCTGAAATTATTTTAGAACATCTTAGGACCTACAACTGGGATGCGCTCTACAATAAAGTGTCAGGACCTACAACTGGGATGCTCTCTACAATAAAGGAACAGCTCTTATTGATTTCTGACCTGGGTGCCTCGAAGGACGTAAGAATCACCGACAAAATCAAACCGTGGTACAACGAGGTTTTCAAAAAGGCTTTTGTGGCCAAGCAAAAGGCTGATCGGAAATGGAGAAATTTCGGAATTAATGAAGACCTCACGGACTATAAGAAAAAAAAGAGCCATCTTCTTGAAAAAGAAAGACTTGCTGGCTACGAAGAGATTCTAAGAAAACAAAACATTCAAAACGAATTGTCAGCAAAAAGGCTACTGAATTTGAAATGGATGAAACTACATTCAGACACTGGACTGAAGAATGCTTTGAAAGGCTACCAGGTGAAGCGAAAGCTACAAATGATCAAGAATATCGGTCGGAGGACATAGCACAACAATTTTTGGCAAATGGCAGTGTTTGTGTGAATGCATTATCCGATGTCACTGTTTCTAGAGAAGATCTCATAAATGACATTAATTCCTTGCCTAACAAATCTACAATCGGCCCCGACAGGTTCCCAATTTTTATTTTAAAAATTTGTAGCGTCTATATTGTTGATGTGTTGTTGCACATATTCCAAAACATTCTGAAAGATGGAGTTCTTCCCCGGAGATGGAATCACTACTATGTGAGGCCGGTGGCAAAAAAGAAGAATCCTAAAGACCCTTCAGACTTTTGGCCCATATCGATCAGTTGTTCGCTTTTAAAACTCTTTGAAAAAGTCATCCTCCCTGCCTTAATCCAACAGTGTTTTGCCCACAGGCCACCCCACCTCCATACTGTAGTACAAAGAAGATCCACTGTTACTATTTTGTTGGAGACTCTCTTCAGAGTACAACAAGCTTTAAATGAAAAGGCCCAAGTTGATATCATATTCCTTGCCATTAAGGCAGCTTTTGATAATGTTTCCTTATCAGCCCTTGAAAATATTTTCTCAGTTTACTTCCGCATTGAAGACAAACTATTACAGATTATCAAGGCCATTTTGAAGACAAGAAATCTAATTGTACAACGTCAAGAATTCCGTGCAGAATACACCCTCACTTGTGGAACAGTGGACATAGTGGACACAGTGTTTTGTCAAGCGGTTCCTGTGGTTCCCCACAAATGCGCGTTGAGTAACTCTGTGATGTATGCACAACATTTCAAGGCCAGTCAGTGTGGGTATGTGTGAGTAGTGTCTTGTTTGACTGGCCTCTTAGTTACTGGGAAGCTCGATCACCATGGAAGGAGCCTTTCAGCATCCGTCCACCGGCACGAGGAGCTGGGCCAGGAAGGTAGAAGGAACGCCTGACGGGCTCTCTCCCCACTTGCAAAGCAAAAGAGGAGAGAGGCCAAGTTAAAGAACGGGGCGAGTTGGACAGGAAAGGTAAGAGAAGGGGAAGGAAGCAAGGGTAGGCAGAGTGGAATGCTACCCTCAGCAGAGGGCCAAACGGCCAGATGATCCCACACCTGTCAGTTGACCAGCGTCAGCAGAATCGCTTCGATTAGGACTCATCGAGGATGGTTAAAATCCCGCCTGGGGGAGTGTCCCAGGCCAGCAAAAGAGCCCGAAAGCATCTAATCCCACGCCGATGGAGAGGCGGCGCAAGCAAAGGAGCTTCACGGAGAAGAGTTGAAGGCAGGAATCCCATTAGTTTATTCCCTGCAGAGAGAAGTGTCGGCGTCGGCAAGACTCGCTGGTGGAAGCTTTGTCAAAGGAAGTTGAGAATCGCCCGGTGAAGTCTTCTAGGAGCAGCAGAGAACATGTTGGGCATTGCGGGGGAAGATGAAGTTACTGTGGATGGACAGGAAGAAAAAGAAGAAAAAAATAGAGGCAGCTCTCGAGTGGCCCCATAATAGAAACTTGGTGACGTGATTGTAATGGCGCATCCTGTGAAGTAGAGAATCATTATTGGGTTTGGTATATCCTTATGGCTGACAAGTTATTTAATTTCTGGTGTGACTGGCAGTGGGGAAGCTAGTCGACAAAGTGAGCTGCGGTAGTCATAGGTGTACCAGTTGGTGGTTGTGAGTGTTAGCGGCGTCTGTTGAATACCGCAGTGGCATAGATCGAGAATGCTTTGTAGGCTTCTTCTGATTCCAATACCCTAGTCTCTGGATGCATTGTCGGTGCATTGAGGGCCAGAAGAAGCTGGTTGCGGTGGTCAAGATAGATCGGACAGGAGTGTATCACATGGTTCCAATCCTCTGACTCTACACACATATGCAAAAAGCATCATCAGCCAGACCAAAGTCGAAAAAACGCCTTTTAAATGATCCATGGCCAGTCAAAAGAAAGGACGTGTAGAGGTTAGGATAGAATCAGTTGCAACGTCGTTTGTTGAAGAACGTGAATCCGGAATAAAGAGTTTAGTAATTTCAACTGTTGATAAGTTATTCCATCGTGTCTGCCATAGGGAAACCAGTTCAGTCCACACACCGGTCATCTCATGACCGGTGTGTGGACTGAAGCGTCTGTACGCGTTAATGTTAAGCGTCTTTACGCGTTAATGTTAAGCGTCTGTACGCGTTTTAATGGTGAGTATTTCAACCTCTTTATTCTTCTTGATGGCATGGGAAAGGCCGACGTATATGACATGGAGATCTAGGAGTAAGCATCCAGTAAGAACTTGTAGTGCAGCGGTTGACGTGTCCGACATGCACGAGTCATTTGCAGCATCATAAGCCGCTGGACCTGAAGGATCAGACGTTGCATTCTTACTATCGCCATCCTGTTATACCAAACTGCGGCGCCATATGTGACAATGGGAATAAATACAGCTGTGTAAAGAAAATGTAAAACCCGGCCTTTGAGGCCCCAGTCTTTGCGGGTGAAGCGTGCCAGCATGGCAATATAGGCTTTAATATTCTCTTTTATGGAACATAGGTGGGGAATGAAAGTTCCTCGGTCATCCTGTGTAATACCCAGATATTTGACAGCGCGCTGGTTTTTGAGTGATTGCCCTTTATATCGGATGGTCGGAGGCCTCCTCACATCCAACTTTCCTTTCAGTAGAAGGGTTTTGCTCTTTTCAGTAGAGACTGAAAGTTTGTTGTTCTCAGCCCACTCGGAAAGGACAGGCAGTACTGCACTGGCCCTAGTTTCTATTGTAGCTCTCGTTGGTTGGTCCTTCAACGACGATGACAAGGTCATCGGCATAAGAAGTTTGTGTGACGTTGGGATATATCCTCAGAAGGCAGTCATCCAGGATCATATTCCACACTGCTGGACCAAGGATGGAGCCTTGGGGACAGCCTCTGGTAAGATGCCGGATGATGGAATAGAACTGTGTTTTGATGGTGAGACGTCGGTTACAGAAGTAGTTCTTGAGGCAGTTAAACAGATTCTGAGAGCAATCGGTGGCCCTGACCCTCTGTAGGATGGCTGGCCACAAAACGGTGTCAAAGGCGCCCTTAAAACCTATAAAAATTGCAAAGACATAGATGGCCTCAGAATCTTTTGCAAGTTTCAGAATCGTGGTCAGAGCATCAAATGCAGAACAACTCGGCCTGAACCCGAACTGGAGGGTAGCTGCAAGACCTTTAGTTTCTTATGCAGGCTGGAGGCGAAATAGCGGGAATCTCTCAAACACTTTACCCAGTATTCGTAAAAGTGCTATAGGACGATAAGCTGATGTCCTGCCAGTGGGATCCTTTGGTAGAAGTCTCAGGTTTGCAAGCTTCCAGCGTGATGGAAATATGTCATCTTTCAGGCAGGTGTTGAAAAGCTGCATGAGGATAGCAGGAGCGACAGTCAAAAGACGTTTGACAGATTCCCCCTCGATGAGGCCCAGACCTGGAGCCTTGCCATTCTTGATCTTGTTGATGGCCATGGCCACTTCCTCTTCAGTAAAAGGATCTTCAATAGGGGTAGGTTCGAAGTTTTGGTTGTCGATAGTGACTTGATTATGGAAGTCTGTGTTTAGGGCAGCATCATCTTGGTAAATCAAGTCATCCAGAATTTTGTTCATTGTGTCCAGCCAATTTGTTGTCTCAGGAAAGCCATTATTGTATATGGAATTGATGATGTCTGTAGACCTGATTTTGTTCCTGACAAGTTTATGCACCAGGCCCCAAGGGTTCCTCTTCCCCTCTGTCTCTACCAGTGTGCGCCATGAGTTTTGTTTTGCATGGTAAATCCTATTGCAATATTCTCTGCGAAGGGCTCTGAATCTTTCTTTGTATTGATCAGAAATGTGGGGAGGCTCAGTTCTGCGTTTACACTGGTATGCTCTACGTGCATGTTTGAGATCATTCCTTAGGTTAGTAAGATCCTGCGACCACCAGGGGATGGACCTTCGCAGAGAATATTGCAATAGGATTTACCATGCCAAACAAAACTCATGGCGCACACTGGTAGAGACAGAGGGGAAGAGGAACCCTTGGGGCCTCTTCCAAAATTTTCTGAACAAAATCTGTTTTTTAGGTACTATTCATGGAGTGATACCTATTGTGGGCAGAGGGACTGCAGGGGGCTTCCCGAAAGATCTCATCAAAAATGACCCAGTTAGCCGATCTTATTGAGAACCTGGAAGTATCATGCATGTAGGTTTGGCGAGGAGTAACTTGATCAGTAATACAGTACGTAATAAGGCGGCGATCACTGGTGGTCGCATATTCATGCACCTGCCATTATTGAAGAGAATTGCTGAGGAAAGGAGTTATAAGGGTAACATCCAAGTTGGATTCCCCGGTGCCTGAGGAGTAGGTGGTAGGTGGACCCAGTAGATTCGCGATCTCCAATCTGCAGGCAGCAATAAATTGATCAAGTAAATCACCTCTGGCATCAGTGGTGGCATTGTACCAACAAGTAGAGTGTGCATTGGAGTCGGCTGCAATGATAACATGTGAATCATCAAGCAGGTCAAGAGCCCGTTCCAGGGTGGCAATATGCGGGTGGATGTCAGTGCTGAACTGAAAGTAGGATGTAAGGACTCAGATGCGGCCAAAGCAGCCTTCCACAGTAGCAGCAGCCAGGCGGGAGGTGCATAAGGAATCAAGTTTGGTCACAACTAGGTCCGTGTTGCGGATTATGATGGCTGCAAGGCATAGCTAGTTTGTTGTCTGTATCATCCGGTATGTATGTAAGTGTATCCAGAGACTCCACCGCAAACACAGTAGGGTTCCTGGAGGAGGAGAAGGTCGAGGTCAAGTTCTTCCATGACGGGATGGAGCTGAGAAGCCACAGAGATTGATTTTTGTCCATTTATTTGGGCGATGCGAAGTCTGGATGTTGTCTGGTTAGATGGCCTATTATACATAATTTGTATTGCTACGGATTATTTCAGCTGCTCTTTTATATACAAGGCATGCTCCATCCCGAACGGAGTGATTGCTGGGTTTATTAATGGCTTTGGTTGGCACAGGTTGGTGGGGAGGATTTATTTGGACAGTTCTTGTAAAGGTGTCCTGCCTCTGCACAATGCCCGCAGACTGACTGCTTTTTGAGATTCTTCTTGGAGGCATGGCCATATCCTAGGCAATTGTAACATTTCATAACTGGTACAAAGTCCCGGAAACGGTGTGATGACCAGCCCAAAAAGATCCTTTCTTCATTATGCAGACATTTTCTAATCCTGGCAGATACCTGGAAAATCCAGTTGAGCTTGTCCCGTGACCTGGTAGTCGTTGAGAACAGAATCTTCATTTCATTGGCTGCCTTCTCCCTGTCTGTGTGTCCAAACAGATTTCTATTGAAAATCTCTTCCAAGAGCTCTTCCTTCTTGTGTGAGACGTCAACATCGAAGATGATAATGCTCGACCCTCTAAGTTTCTGGGTTTCAAAGGTGAGGCTCAAGTTTTCAGCTTTTCCACATGTTTGTAATTGCTCCAGATCTGATTTGGAGACCGCTTCCAGAATTATGCCCGTGTCGCGGATCTTTCGGACACTTGAATTTTATGTTTTCCAACTTTGGTTTTAAGATTTTCAAGACTGTCTTTTACGCCATCGCTGTCCACGATATCACAACCCTCTGCTGCCTTGATAATGAGCATATTCTTCTGATCTGGGGGAGGAATCTTGGGCATTTTGATAGCAGCTGCATATGACAAAGTCTGAGGAGTCTCTTCAAAAGGGGCCTGGGCCTGCGTGGTAGAGGCAATGGTTTTCAAAGCATCGAAAAGCTGGGTTGGTTATAGTCGTCATGAAGGTCGCATTCGTTTGTCGCAACTGCTCGTTCATTGATTTCAGTTGCTCGTTTTCAATTATCGCTTCATAGAACATATTTTCCAATGAGCCCCAGCAGTGTGTACTACGCGAACACGCAGCACTGGAAACTCCACTATTATCGCTGTAAAGACAGCTCTACATTTTACGCCGCAGAGTCTGGATAATTCTTAGGTTTGGAATTTCCTTGCTTAATAACCTAGGCTGATCCTCTCCTTCATCATTACCCTTCCTCTGCTTAGGGTGGGGGGGAGCAGAGGTTTCTGGCTGCTTTAACCCTCTTTTCTTGACAAGTTCTTTCTTTCTGGACGTGGACGGGAGGCCCCGCTCTCCATTCTCCTTGCAATCGTCATCGTTTTCGCCGGGAGAGTTATCAATCGCAATAGCATCCTGGTCGTTTTGTGTGAGTGTAGACTGTTTAGTCGTCCGAAGTCTGTTCCTAGTCATGGGGACAGAAAGGGTCCCCCCCCTCTGAGTCTTCGTCGCCTGTTAACTGGAAAGCCTGTTTATGTGGACGAAGCATAACCTTCTGGTTAATGGTATCCTCTTCAGCTATTGGTTAAAGTAGCAAATAGCACTATATCGATGTTGGGGCAAAATAGGTCGACTGAAAGTTCTCAATCCGGATAAATATATGATCCAAAAATCTTCTCTTCGAGACAAGCAAAATCACAAAAATGCAACCAACAGAATCCGAGAACTGGACGCAGCACTATGGGGCAAGCAGTTGGGAAGAGCCCGGATATATAACAGTTTTCTGCTAGGTAAAATCCTTTTTGAAGGTTACTGAAGGGCGTTGAAGAGGAAGGTGCCTTATTTCCGACTAAACATCAGCCGAAAGAAGTGAGTAGGGAAACAGGATTAAGTAAAATATTTTAGAGCCCTCTCACATTCAGTTTTCGTGTTTGCTCTTAATGCAACTATCTGCAATCAGGCAACTTCTTTCAAAAGCTCACGGTATAGTCTCTGGGGGGGGGGGGTATCATCTGTTTCCGATCAACAAACTACGTCAATTTCCGTGTGGAGGGAGGACCACGGAAAAAAAAATAAACAAAGCTCACGTTGACCCCGGTCGCCGGACATTGTTCGCATTCGCGGCCATGCTGCATATTAAATTATGAAAAATGAATATATATACCTGATGACAAGATAGGCATGCATTTGGTATCAGTCGGTAGCACTCGTCTTAAGGAATCTTCTGACATCACATAATAATTTAAGCACTTCAATCTATAGGTTGAAATCTGTGTGTAATTTCTTGGAGAAATGCAGATAATTCTCAGATGTTTTGTGGTACCACTTATATGATTTCTTCAGTGACAAAATTGAAGTACTTATTAGAGCGTGAGAAGTTTAATAAGGACTTGAATAATAAGTTTAATAGGTTGTAGATGACTCTCATCAACCGGTGCAATACCACCACTTTGCTTATTGAAGGCTTGAAGTGGTGAAACCCATGTTTCCGGCACCCCCCCCCCCCCATACTTCTTGGTGCTCATGCACGGTACCAAGTACTATAGGTTTTGATACCTTTCGTGTTTGGGGATTTCATAAAAAAAAAAAAAAAAAAGTCATTATTATAAACTTTGTAATCACTGATTAAATGCTTATATTCCGGGAGCACCACACCCGCACGCTTTCTTGGCTGCCGTTACTGTCATATCCTTGCTCCTCACTTGGGGAATCCCTCAGGGAGGTATTTTATCAGCTTTGCTTTTCGCGGCTGTTCTGGAACCTTTTCTATCGCAGAATCATAGTTTTATTTCATCTGCCGATGACATTAAGTATTTTATTGTCTCTAGCGAACTGGCCCTTGTGTCCAAAGTCAATTCCCAAGCCAACGCTCAGCTTCATGATCTGCATTTATACTTAGGTAAAATAGGTTTATGGCTAAACTCTGACAAGTCAGGACATCTGACAATAACCAAGAAGAAGATAAAGAAAAGAATTGAGTTATCTATAAATAGAGCACAGATTAAGAAAGTCAGCACCTACACTGACCTTGGAGTGACGTGGGATGAGGGCCTTACCTTTAAAAGGCACTTTCAGAACACCAGAATAAAAACTCTCGCTGCCATTTGAGCTGTAAGACAGGAGATAACTGGGATTCGGAATCAACAACTAGTGACCCAATACATCCGAAGATGTATTGTTCCTGTTTCCATCTATGCCTCAATTATTTGGTCTTCTGCCCCAAATACCTATATTAGGAAGTTTCTCAGCGTGGGTGCTACTGGGTGCTCCGGTGGTTGAATAGGATTTCCGGGAAGCCCTTTACAATTTCCAAATCCATACTGTACGCAAACGTAAAAGTAGTTCCATGGATACAGATGATCACCATGCGTAACATCAGCACTCTTGCACAACTTCTGACTGGGAGTTTAGATGCCCCCACAAATTGATAATGTTGTGGTCAGGCCACGCCCTGGGACCGGCTCTACTACCCTCATAGTCTCCGAAGCGCTCTACATCACACGGAGGGATTAAGGCGGATGTTTCCTGCCAATACTCTGGAGCTCTTTAGAGACATCAAAATCGACCCGAACAGGTACTGCCATGACAAAGCCTACAGGAAGCTGATAGCAGCAATCTTGTATACTACACTACAAATTTAATGAAGAGGAGAGTGTACATTTCTGTGGAATTTGTGTCTATGAACTCTTAATCATCTGTAATGAACGATTTTTGTGTCAAGTGACTGTTGATGTATTTATTTTTATGTATTTTCTGATTTTCAATGTTGCCGTGTAATTTGTTGTAGGATGTCTGTATTAGCCACCCTCCTAGATAATGTCTGTACAGGGTTGTAGATAAATAAACTGATAATAATAATAAGTTCATACCGGAAGCACGTAGATTAATTTCGATTGTATACGAATTTCAGGTAAAATAGCAAAGAAGAAATATCACAAAATACTTACTGTATCTAAAAATTCTATTATCTTCGAAAACATGAAAGTCCATCCAAGGATGTTTCCCTAAAAAAAACAAATAAAAAATAAATATACAAAGTAGTAACCCATTTATAAAGCCGATTAGTCATATTGTGTCATTAGTACAGTCGACATTGGATTTTCATCCCAGCTGATGAATATTCGTTGATATTTTTAAACAGCTCTGAAGACTACTTATGATTAATTCAGTCAAATTTATCTCCCCCAACAGAATGAACCAATTTCTATCCACTCCTTTGCAAGATATGTTTGTTTTGTTTCTCTCAATATTAAGTACACAACTTCAGCCGATACAGTAGTATCGGTTTAAAATAATTAATAACTATAACTTAAAAAGCATATAAGACAACAGAATAAAAAACAATGACAAGTGTCTAACATATTGGATTAGTAAATAAAATTATAAAGTATTACTTCTCTCTCTCTACTCACCCTCTCAATCCCTAAGGGGTGTTTCTTGTTACCCGATGCGCATTGCATATGTCGATATTCAGTCCTAAGTATAACTAAGCACTATAAAAAATAAAACAGAATTGACAAAAAATTAGAACAGCGTCAAAATTTGACAGTTTTTTGGCTTAAAATATACAAAATATACAGAAATGGGAATGATTATGTGTTTGAAGAAAATACGGAACTTTTTAAGTGGTAAAAATACTTTTAAAATACTTAAATACTTTTAAATACTTTTTAAATACTTTTAAATACTTTTAAGTGGTAAAAATACAGATTTCAAAAGAAGAAATAAAACTGAAATTATTTTAAAGCTGGATATCATTTAAGGTATGAAATGTATAAATTATAAATTCGAATTGCTGTAATTTTCTGTCATCTCATTATTGAGTTTCTTTCCGCTTCCTTTTTAATTCCAGTTTATCCCTCGATAGGGTTCATCACAAATGTGAGCGTTGTTACTTTGGTTGCAATTACATCCGCTGACTGGATATTTTACGGGCCCCTTTCATCAATTGCTTCTGAGAAGAATCTTCACAGGAGCAACTGATGTTGGGCCCCAATCAGAAATTACGGCTGCATTGCCACCATGGATGTAAGGCAGACCTCGTGCAAGTTATTTTGTCCGATGAGTTCACGCTGATGTTTTTCGATGCGTCTGATGATCCAAACTTTTTTTTGTGTGTGTTTATAAGGACATACATTTGGTACCCCCTATTTCCACTGGAAGGTACTGTGAACTGCAGAGTATATCTGAACATCGTTGTGCGCACCCAGCAATGTCACATGTTTACCTCTATGGACAAGGGGCCTTCAAGATGACAAAGCAACCATCCGCAACTCCAATTGTGTGAAAAAGTGGTCGGGGACACGAAGAAGCTTTCAGGTATTTGTATGCCCAGCCAAATCTGGGATATTACGTGCATTGAACACCTATGGAATTAATTGGTAAGACGTGTTTATTAGCATAATCCTTTGTCTACATGACACCAGGGATTAAGGACAGTTTACTTATAAACGGTCCAACTATTGTCAGTTGTCAAAACCTTGTTGACACTACGCCAAGTTGTGTTAGAGTAGCGATTTGGACAAAAAGAGGTCCAAAATTCTATTAGTTCATTGTTCTAATGAAGGGAAAAGGTAGAGCAAACTAACCACGAAGAAGTTCCAGATATGTGGTTTAATTCAAAGTCTCTCTCTCTCTCTCTCTCTCAGTAAACACAGAAATATACACTATGCTGCTACTTTAATAGGTACAACTACCTTGTAGCGTCTTGAGCCTATTTTAGCCTTCAAAACAGCCTGAATTCTTATAGGCATGGATTGAACGAGATGTTGAAGACATTGTGTAGGAATGGAGTACCATGAGACATAAATGTTTCAAGCAGTTACTTGAGATTCGACGGAGGTGTAGGCCTGCAGCGAACAGCCCTTTCCAGCTCATCCCAAAGATGTTCAATAGGATTGAGATCCGCGGACTGAGCGGGCCACTGTAGCAAAGAAAAGTCATTGTCAAGTTCCTGGAACCATTCCATAGTGATTCGGGCTTTGTGAAACAGCTCATTATCCTGCTGGAAGTAACCATCTGACTGAGGATAAACTGTCAACATGAACGGATGCGCTTGGTCAGCAACGATGTTTAGGTACAATGTGGCATTCAGACGTGAATCTATGGGTATCAAATGACCCAACGTGTGTCAAGAAAACATTCCCCACACCATAACATTGTCCCAACACCTTGCACAGTAGTCGCATATATGACAGGTCCATGGATTCATGTTGTTTTCGCCAAATTCTGAGCCTCCCATCAACATGATGCGCCAGGAACTTCGACTCCTCAGACGAAGCAACTGTTTTCCAATCCTCGATAGTCCAGTGCTGGTGTTGCTGTGCCCACAGGCAGGAGGTGTGCTCTCTTGTTCTTCACTGATAACAAAGGTACGCGATGTGGCCCTCGGCTGTTGTAGCCCATTCGCGACAAAGTGCGGCTAGTAGTCCGTTGCGATATTTTGTTTTGCGCACCAAGGTTATATTCTGAAGTAAAGTGCGACATTGTGGCCTGTGTGTTTGCTTGCACAATTCCAGCCATCCTCCTCTGACCTCTCTCATCAACAAGCGATTTTCTTCCACAGGAGTGCTGTTGAGAGGATGTTTTCTGTTCGTTGCACCATTCTCGATACACCCTCGAAACTGTGGTGCGTGAACTGCCGTTTCAGAGATGCTTTGTCCAGCACGTCTTGCACCTACTACCATGCCACGTTCGAAGTCCATTAGATCACTCCTTTTCCCCATTCTTGCTACGGTTTGTATGCTTAACTGATAGTAGGAAGGTTGTTCTGCTGCATTTATATCCACAACTGTGGTCATGTGATTTGCAACGTTGTGGGACCAACCATTTGTGTGCACAGCGGGGGTTTCGCTAATAAAGTGGCTAATAAAGCACAGTGTATACTACAGATTGTTTTGTACTTAAATACTTACTTCCACGGTCATCGCTAAATTCAGGAGTACCATGAGGATATTATAAATCGTCATATGTGACCTCAAGTCGAACGCTCCCTTGGTTTTCATTACCTTTGGGCCTACAAACTTTGAAAATAGCACATAGCTGAATGCAATAACTCCTATGAGATTTGGGTTATCCATTAAAGGGTATTTGATTAGGGAATCATCTGAAAAGACAGAAAATTCAGAAATAATTAGAAGGATAACAAGCTGTAATATCAGAAAAGGGTATTACAGCTTGTTTTACCTCTATTTAGTGATGATATACAATTAAATAAAATGAGTTTTTTTCTCTCAAATAAGAAAATAAATTCATGACCATTTAAGAGACATTTATTGATAAGAATGACAGACATAACATAATATCCCCCCACCGGGTGGAAAAGACCCGAGTTCCAATCACGTCCGTGACGTGAGGAAATTTTTTGGATCTTTTCCACAAAGTGGATGAGTTAATCGATCTCAGGCGAGAGTAGAATGGTTTTTTCTCCCGGAAACTCGGGTTTTTCGTCCATTAAACACAAAATCGACTAGAGAACACAATTTACAGACAGTATATACGGAGCAATATCGCCTTAGTCGCTGATGCTCCTAAAACCCTACTACAAAAACTTCCAATATTTCATTTTAATTTGAAAAATAATTGCTAGGCAACATTTGAACCTAATATTATTTCTTGGACCTTACCTGGTTGGCCGAATATCATATCCAAGCGGGACGTTGAATTTAATGAAACTTCCATATTCGATCTAAACAGAAAAATGCAAATTACTGATTAAGCTAAAAAATAAAGGGAATAATATACTGTATTTACTGTAAATTGTTAATTAAATAAACCTCCTATTAGATTATGTGCACAAGTGAGCATAAAATGACTTTCCATGCTGAATTTATTTTTATAGTTATTTATAAGAATAGAATTTAGATTACCTTATTTTTAGGGAACTTACCTCCCAAACTGCTTAAGTGTCAATTACGATAAAAAGCACTTCTCAAAGTGCTTTGAGAAGTGCGCCATCACAAATAAATTACTCTTAGGTTGCATGACAAGAGAGAATTTTATTGGATAGCCTTGCGTTTAACATAACTCTTCATGTTATTCGGAATAAGTTTCTTTTGAACGATATTTGAGCACGTTTAGTTTGGTTAAGCGTAATACCGAAGTATTGAAGGTAGGACTCAAGGTTTTTGTTAAAACAGCAGCTTCCACATGGCTTTTATTGCATCTAAAGGAGTTTTGGAGAAGATGAAGGGATGCTGCATACTTTCCTCGTACAATGTCAGGTTGTCATGGCCTTTGAGACAGGTTACCAGTGCTGCAGCGAATGCCATTCTTGAGGGGGGTGGGTTTTCTGATACCTAGTGACACTCCACAGAATGTAATACATTAAAATGAACTTGATTGTGGATCAGTTACTGAGAATGTTCATAAAGCATTTTAGCAGAGCGCTTTAAATCCTAAAAGTTTAAAGGAAGTCCATATCCAAAACACTAGTTTAAGCTCAATGTGAAGATTCTAGCTTCGAATGCTCTCTAGAAGTAAATAATTATAATTCCCGATCCTACAGTGGCTGATTTATTCGGTCTCGGACAAGGAGTATGTTGTTTTTTAATCTCAGAAACTGGATTATCAACGTGACAAACAACAAATCGATCGAAGAGCACCCACCTTACAGACACAATGTACCCTTCATAGCCTTAGTTTCTTTGGCACATAACAAACTTAGAGGCACCTAAGATGGCAGTTTAACCGGAATTCGATAAATTGGGCATACAAGGTGGGAGAGTGAGATGGTAAGGCAATTTCAGTACTGGCATATTTTCCTCCAGTTGTCTCATATTCAGGCCTGTGCAATATTAATAATGGAATGATTTTAAACTCGTGTTTGCAGAAAAATCTCCCTCTATTATCGTATTATATCTCCTTGATTATGATAGTCTGGAGTTGTGTGCAGTTGCAGAAAATTTCCCTACAAAATAGAGCAGGGATGTGGTCTAAGTTGAACCGAAGGAGAGATAAAGTGATCTGATTTTCATGTTCCGAAAAATAGAAGAAGGATCAACCAGTTCAATCTCTCTGGAGTCCTTTACAACACTACACTTTATCTGACATCATGTATGTCGGTTGTATGATCAAGTTCTTTTTGAAGTTGTGATGTGTTAACTTCGCTGAGTTGAAGTTTCCTGTGAAAACAGCGATGGAGTTTCTTTTTAGGTTCGTGAACAGCCAAAAAAGAAATTCGTAACTAATAGTGCGTGATTAGTTTATTAATGATTAGTATATTAAGCATCAGAAATATTGACTGGAATGCTTTTGACCCTTCCATTCTTCTGGACCTTGACGAACAGAAACTTGCTGCTTTTGAAACCACACCTATTTCTCATCAAGTGAACTATATTCAAAATGCTATAATAAAAGCGTCATATAAGTCTTCTAGGGAAAAGAGGGTTAATCAGAGGACGTGTTCATGGTGGACTCAGGAGTTATCCCAGTTAAGAAGGGAAGTTCATCGAGCCCGTAGGTACTACCAATGGCATAAAGACTGGCCCCAAGCAGACATTAACCGTTTTTACCAGCAGTATTCTTCTTTGAGGAAAAGCTACGTGAAGGCCATTGCCTCTCGAAAGCGTGAAACGTGGATGAATTTCATTCACACCTCTGGAAATGCTAACCCTGGGGGTCTTCTATACAAGATTGTAAGAGGAAAAACCTCTGCTTCTAACATATTTGGCTCAATTGTGGCGGACTCCGTGGAAACACTGAACTGGCATGATTCTGCAAATGCAATCTTAGATGCTCTTTTTCCGTTGGATGATCCTACCCCAGACTAAGCTGTTCATTCTAAAATCCGATCAGACAATGAATTTTATGTGTCCTCACCAACCACCGAACCTTTTACGTTGGATGAACTGCAGGCTGTCTCGCATAAAGTTAATGTTCAGAAGTGCCCAGGACTAGATCTTGTAGAAAACATTTTTATTATCAGAGTGTTGAAATTAAAACCTTATGTTTTTCTAAACTTATTCAACAGATGCCTTCAGGAAGAAACTTTTCCGGAAATTTGGAAGGTCGCTCTTGTTAAGTTGATCAGAAAGCCGGATAAGCCTTCTGGAGCGGCTAGATCGTACAGACCGATCGCTCTGCTGGCTAATTTGGGTAAATTGCTAGAGCGACTAATGGCCATTAGATTGAATACCCTACTGGTAGAACAGGATCTGCTTTCAACGAGTCAATATGGGTTCTGTCCCAGACGTTCCTGCGAGGATGCTCTTGTGGACTTCGTCTCTTCAGTTCAAAACTCGGTACATAAATATACCCTAGCCGTTTTCATCGACTTCGAGGGCGCCTTCGACTCCCTTTGGTGGGAGAGCGTCCTGGAGCGTCTGCGATCGGCTAGGTGCTCCAACCACCTTTACCTTTTAATCCGTAATTACTTTGCCAATAGAACCATAATAGTTAAGGCTAGACATAGCCAAGTATCAAGATCAGTATCTAGAGGGTGCCCACAGGGCTCTATATTGGGTCCTTTTACATGGAACATGGTGCTGCAGCAGTAGCTCTCCCGATCTTTCGATAACGTCAAAATAATAGCGTATGCAGACGATCTCACCATCTTGATAAATGGTAACTCTAGAGCCGATCATGAAACTACCGCAAATTTTGTTCTCCGGGATCTCTACGATTGGACTGTGGCCAATAAGCTTAAAATCAGCTTGTCAAAAACAAAGATGATGATTCTTGGATCAAAATTGGATTATCTCTCGTCCTCCATTGGTCAAGATCAACAACTTTCGTCTCCCCATAGTTAAAGAGTACAAGGTTCTAGGAGTGGTAATTGATTCCAGTCTCAATTTTATTCCTCACTTGACAAACTTATCATCTAAAATACGTAGATTTACTGGTGCAATTGTTAGAGTGTCCCTTGTTGAATGGGGGCTCTCCAGGAAAACTTTAAGGATCTATTACAATGCAGTTTTCCTTCCTCTAATCACGTATGCTGCCTGTGCATGGTTTCACAGGGCACGGCTCAAACACTTCAAAGCAAAACTCGCCTCATTGCAGAGAACCATCTTGCGGTGTTTAGTTAAGGCATGCAGGACAGTCTCGACGCAAGCTCTGCAAGTACTAGCCTGAACATTAGCTTTAGATTTGCAAGTTACTTATAGAGGATTTTTATACAGACTGAAAAAGCAGTTTGAGACCGAATTTCTAGGAATAACCATCAACCTTCAAGGTTATGCTAAAAGAGAAAGAAGGAGACTGTGGAACGAGTTAGTTAACATCTGGCAGTCTCGATGGGATACAGCTCCCGTTGGTGCAACAACGAGTAAATTTATACCACAAGTTTCATTTCTCCTTGATAAAGGTGTTCGATTGTGGTTCTGCATGGGCATATTCAGGTCCTATCTGTTGACAGGACATGGATCGATGAACCAGAGTCTTCTTATGTTCAATTTATCACAAACAGACGTCTGTTCGTGTGGATCACCAGAGAGTTGGGATCACATCTTGTGTCATTGCTCCCTGTATGACGATCTCAGACTTCCTCTTCATGCACTTACTCATTTTCGACAAGGACAGGAGTCGTCTCTGCTTCAAAGCTTGGAGTCATATCAGATTCTTCAGGCTTCGCTCAAGGCGTATTTCTTCGAAGGCGTTCAGTGTCGACAGATCTCAACAGAATGTTGAGATCTGTCGACACTCGTATCTTTGTTCTTCACAGAGATACGAGGCGGAGTTGAACAAACGTTCTAGGAGCCGCCCTTTACATATACACATGTCCACATTAAGCATGATTAATTGGCGGGGCTGACTTCAGTTTTGACCTTCTTCCTTTCGTTAATGTTGTGACCTTCCTTCTTCCGTTCATGGAAGGAGGAAGGTCGCAGTGTTGTGATAACGCTATCACCTTTCGGAGTTCCTTTGGATATTAGGATATGTTTGTAATTAGTGCTGTTGGTAACTGAATCGGTTTGATTATGATTTGAATGCCAGGATTTAGTGAAGCAAATAAAGTAAGTTTCAAGGGGAAGAGAAAGAATTCTGTTAATGAGGCCTCGCTGGCTATAGAAAAAAAAAAAAAAAAAAAAACGAGGTATAAGAAAAATAATGCTTTTGTTTGTCTGAATGTGTCTATTGAGGTGCAGAGGATTGTTACAAAGGCATATTGGATGTACTTTCCCAATGTGTTAGGATTTAGTTGGACGCAAAGATTTTATGTTTCCAGAAGATATGGGAAGCTGAGAAAAATTGCTCTTTCATGAAAGACACTATCACCATTATAATAACAAACGAGAGGGTGGGGTTACTGCTGAGATCCAGTGGCCTGGCTTATATGCCAGCCTGTTGGATGTAAGTGGAGATAAATAGCAGAAGAATATCATCAAAGTCACTGAAGAAGTCTCTGTTACTGGTTGGTATGACTTTCAGTTAGAGTACTGCCAGATGCAGCCTATCAACACATGCTAGGCTGCATAAAGGCTTTTTCCTTTAATGCGTGCTGCATTCTGACGAGAGTCTCCAACAGAGTAGTAGTAGCGGATCGTGTCGGTACTACGGTATGGAGGTGGGGTGGCCTGTGAGCAAAACACTTTTGGGTTAAAGCGGGAAGGATGACTTTTTCAAAAAGTTTTAAAAGAGAATAACTGATGGATATAGGTCGAAAGCCTGAAGAGGCCTTAGGGTTCTTCTTTTTTGGCACCGACCGCACAAAGTAGTGATTCCATCTCTGGGGGAGGACTCCATCTCTCAGGATGTTATTGAAAATGTGCAACAGCACACCAACAATATAGGCTTGTTATTGTTATTTTTTGTTATTTGGTTTTTAGGAGCATTAGCAACTAAGGCCATATTGCTCCGGTGATACGCGGTGGTCATTCCCTGACCTTTCCGCATCCTCAGTATTTGGTGGTCACGGGCTCGAACCCCGGTCTAATCAAGAAGCGTGTGCTATGCACAATATAGGCACTGCATATTTTTAAAATAAATATAGGAAACCCGTCGGGGCCGATCGTAGATTTGGTAGGCAAGGAATTAATGGCATTGATAAGATCTTCTCTAGAAATAGTGACTGTGGATAAAGCATTCTCTCAAACGCCTCCTCTCGCTAAAATATGTTGTACCATATCCTCCAGCTGATATCCTTGGACATTTTTTGCTTTACCTTCAACTGGCCGCCTTTCAAAGCACTCCCTAGCCCAGTGTCCGAATGTGGTTTCTTCGATTTCGAATTTAGCGGCCTTTTTGCTTACGATTCCTTTCGAATGTCGAAGCTTTCTAATAACCTCTTCGTAGCGTGAATGTCGTTTCTTTTTCAAGAAAATGGCTCTTTTTTTCTTGTAGTCCGTGAAGTCTTCATTCAATCCTGATTTTTTCCATCTACTATAAGCCTTTTGCTTGGCCACAAACGCCTGTTTTAAATACTCGTTGAAGCACGGTTTAGTTTTGTCGGTGACCCTTACCTCTTTTGAGGCACCCAGGTCAGCAATAAATAGGAGCTCTTTCTCAATCAAGTTGGTAGCTTCTTCCACCAGTTTATTGTATAGAGCATTCCAGTTGTAGGTTTTCAGATGTTTTAAAATAATCTCTGGCCTAATGAACTTAAGAGAGTATATCTTCTTGGTTTGACGAGTTTGCTCATCGATGCGTTGCTCACCTGCACTTTTGGATAGGGAAATTTCACAACATATTGGGTTGTGATCTGACTGGAATTTAGTTTGAGGAATGACATTTTTTATGTTTATCAGATTATGATATAATAAATCCAAATGCTGCTCTCTCCTAGTCGGAAGCGTATCAAGTAGTGTCAGTCCTAAGGTTTGGAGGGTTGCATTAAGGTATTCTTTAGTTTGATCGTGTCTTGGGCTAAGCATATTAAAGTCGCCAGTTACAATCATGGGGATATCTGTGCCAAGATTCTCTGAAATCCACACAAGAAGCTCGGTCCTGGTGTCAACACTGTGTTCCGGCAGAAGATAGATAAGGCAGACTTGGATTTCTTGAGACCTCCTCCTGAAAGACGCAGATATGGCTTCAAAGTTTTCAGACGGACTTGGTTTAATTTTTGTAGGATGCAAACTTTCATGATAAAGGATTGCAACTCCTCCAACCCGCTTATCTATTATGCTGTTCCCAATAAATCTATAACTGGAGGATTGTACCAGCAGATCCAGTTGCCTGTTATAATTTAGCCAAGTCTCCACTATACACATAAAGTCATATTCTTCAAGGAGTAGGCATGTCTGCAATGTGTGCAGTTTGTTAACAAAGCTTCTAACGTTCTGAATAAAAAAGCAAATGGTCTGGCATTCTCCAGAAGGGACATTCTGTTGTTTTAGTGGCTATATAGGTTGATGCGTACTACTGGTTCTCTGCACGTATGCGGTGTTCTTTTCTCGATATCTTTTAACTAGTACACCCACTGGCCAGTTTTTGTCTACAAGGATTAGATTTGGGTCATCGGGGGAGCATGTGAGCAAAAATGACGCATAAGAAGGATGCCTTGTTTTTAGTTGTCTTACTTCTGTGTGAACTCCGAATTTTTGAGCAAACATGGCCTTTATGTCATTCGCCTGCGTGTTCGTGGTAAGCCTAGTAACAAAGACTTTCTCTCGGGTTCTGACGGCTGTAATATTGAACCTCCTTGCAAATTGGCGATCTCTAGGGAGGTTTATACGCGCTGTATCTACATTAAAATTGTAGTTTGGAGATTGCGTAGAGGGATAACAGTTATTATTCCGGATCTCGCTATTGTGTATATTTGTTATTGAAGTTTCTCTTCGGTAGGTAGCCTACCAACCGAAATGTCTTCTGAGATAAGGTTTTCCTTGTAGTCCCGTTTGATGTTATTTCCGCATATGTCAGCGTGGGATACTTTACAGGGCGCACTCTATAAGCCTCACATATGGCCGGAGAATAAGAGCTAGATAGCTCCTGTGGTAAGGGAGATGGGGGGATCGGGTAGGGGCCTTAGATCCTTGTTGCATATATTCTACCACGGGCTGTTGCTCATGATTATCTATCACCGGTGGTTGCTCGATAAGTCCTCTAGTTTCTCTGTTTCTCTGATAGGGAGTGACGGGAGGGATATTTAATATGGCATCTTTTGGTTTATGTCCCACTAATGGTTCAGCATTAATAGCCGAGAAGGGGGAATGAGCTTAGGCATCTTATCCGTTTCTATAGAGTATAGCACCATGCTCTTCGCGTTGAGGCTCCGAGGTTTGAGACATTCGCGGTATTGTTTGGTAATCCGGCCTACCCCACAGCATCATACAGCTTTTCAGGTCAGTGATCTGGCCTCTTATCGAGCAAATTTCCTGTTTTATTTCTTCGTTCTGTGCGCGGAGTTCTTGGTTGATAATGAGAAGGGTGGACAAGCACTCGAAAATTCGGGGAAATTTTTCTTCTAGATTATGCATGTATTCTTCGGCCTGGATTGCGACAGGTTTAAGAAATTCCCCAAATACTTCATCCGTTACGCTTTTGAGCATATATTTTGTGCCACTGAAAAAGGGGGTGTTCGCCCGATTAGCCATGGCCTTAGGTGGGTTTGCCTGTGGGCTGACAGAGGGATTTGCACGAAGACAGTCCTCGGGACAAGCATCACAACCAAGGACGTTCAAAATGTCAGAATCGAGTTCTCTGCTGGTGTGTTTCCCATTAACATCCTTTAGACAGTCATTTGTTCGTTCATGGCCATAATTTTCGTGAACTTTCTCGCCTTCTTTATTATTTTCTAAATTATTACTTCTTCCATTGTTCCCCGAGTAACTGTGTTGTGCATCAACGATGGGGTGAGAGGTCAGCGTAGCCACTTCCTGCGATGTGTCGCATTCTTCGGTCGACGCATTTCTTTCTCCCTGCCGGGGGGGGGGGAGGATCGGGCTTCTGATTGGAGGTTCATACAGCTCCTGTCTAATTACTATTTAAGCAGCATTTTCCCATGAACCCTTTCCTCTTGTTAAGCGATAAGCGCGAGAGGCTTGAGTATCCTGAGCATAACCGGCATATTCTATGCTTTGACTTACTGCAAAGTAGGGTTTCATCTGCGGAATTATTGCAGAGATCACATATGCCGGGAGTTACTGCGGTAGTCATGTTTAACAACTGGTCCAGTGGTTAAAGTCGCAGAGAGGTAAGAATGCAGGGAAAGGTTTCTTATATCCGATCCAAATTAATGCACAATGACTATGGTTTCTGCGAGACCTGAAGCCAGTGAAGTCAAAACACATGCTACTGCTCCATAACACGTTCCCGGTCGAAGCGGTTGCAGATTTCAAGTTTCGCAATGCTTGCAGAAAATCACTGGACAGCGATAATATTCCAAACTTGTCGCGATCGAACGGTTTCAAGTATCCACCAAAGCCCAGAGGACTGCCACCGCTGGACCCGATCAGTGCACGGCTGATTTCACCACGTTTACCATTCATGCAGATCCGCAGGATTCATTACGGGGGCCACTACGGCATAGTGGGTCAAGTCATAAACGTGCCAGTCGACGTGAACATAATGGTGCAGCAGTTGCCTCGGCGTTTGGACGACGATCACACTTTCAACGTGAATATAAGGAAAAACTTGATACACATATTTGAGTGGTTTCATGAAGAAATCTGTCGTAAAGGCTTTGCTTCGTTACTTGGTGAATCAACCGTTGTACAAACATTACAACATTACAATAAACTGGGAAGAATTCGACGACAGTGAGGTGATGGAGATCGACTGCCCCATTGAATCGATGGAGCCCGATTCGGTGCCGGAGTCGGAGGTTCTGCTTGCGAGACAACACATCATGCTATGGAACGAAGATCAGTGTTTGGACATTGCGCCTGGTCAGCACGCCACACCGATCAGTATCATATGCGACGTCTATGCGGAAGAGCACAGAGTTTGGTGGCGCACGCTGAAGATATCGAAACTGATTCTATTATAAACAGATCTGATTACTTGGCCATCAGTGAAACCTGGATGGATGATGCCTCACTTGTGAGCGTATCTGATTTCGAACTTAAAACATGTAAGAATACAGCCATAGAAAGGCGTGAACTTCGTCCTCATCTTCCAAACGCACCGCCGGTGGAGTCGCCATATGCAGGAACCTCAATAGATCACTCCAGGACTTTTTTCAACGCGAATTTCATCTCACTTACGTTCAGACCACGGCGACCACGCTCGATAACACTTACATTGATCTGACTTTCACCAGAAACTTGGATGTATCTTGCCTACACTTTGTATCTTATTTCTCTTATCATAGGCCTACGATAAATAAATTTGTAATCGCTTATTAAACTTGTTTTCATTTATTTGCACTTGCCAACAAGAAAGAGCACATTTCATCAAAGCAAAACGACAGGCACACTGCAGTGTTGTTCGTAACAAACTAAAACGAGCAAAAAGAATTACTAGCAATAGAAATAGCACCGAAAATATGACCGAATGCATTTTCAAGGAATGGGCTAATAACACTTTTGGTAACCTGCACGGACTGAATCAAATTAAAAACACTGATAATTGTAACAAAATTTTGGAATTCCTGAAAGTTATAAACAAGCGAAACTATTCGGCAAGAGAGGAACCAACAAGACCTCCATTGAGTGAAATACAAATCACCAAAGAGAGCGTAATGAAAGCAATCAACGATCTGCCCAATAAGGCCACTGTTGGACCACATAAATTTCCAATGTTCATCCTTAAAATAAGTAGCCCATTTATAATAGATCTATTACTGCACATCTATCAGGAAATCATCAGGTCAGGAGCTTTCCCGCAAGCTTGGAAAAATTACATTGTAACCCCAATACCAAAGATTAAACACCCAAAAGCGGCTAAGGATTACAGACCAATTGCTGTTAGTTGCACCCTACAGAAGGTTTTCGAAAAAGCAATGCTTCCCACCATCAATCAACACTGCTTTAGCAATAGACCACCACATTTGCACTCAGTCATTTCGGGGAGATCAACAATAACAAACTTACTGGAAACCCTTTTTCGCGTGCAGAAAGCACTAAATGAGAAAAAACAAATTGATATTATTTTTTTGGATATCTCCGCAGCCTACGACAACGTCTCAACTCCAGCGCTCATTGCGATTTTAAGGAATTATTTTAATGTAACAGGAAACTTGTTAGCTATAATAACTAGCCTGCTAGAACACAGAAAACTTACTGTTAAGCACCAAAAGCTACAATCATACTTTACCATCTCGCGAGGAGTGCCACAAGGGGGAGTTCTTTCGGCTACCCTTTTCGCGGCCGCCCTGGAGCCGTTTCTTGCACAGTACCATGACTTTATAACATATGCTGACGATGTAAAATTCTTCATCACTTCCAAAGACCATGAATCAGCAGAAAGTATTTGCCAGATGGCAAATAGCACAATCCGAGAATTTGAGAGCTACCTGGATTGCATCGGGCTCCGTATTAATGCACAGAAGTCTGCCCAAATGACCATAACTTACAAGCAGAATAAAAATGACATCTCGATCTCTGTGAACGGGTCTAGCGTTGAAAAAGTGCACTCTCACCTGGACCTAGGTCTTAAGTGGGATGACAGACTCACCTTTGCTCAACACTTCGCCCATATGAAGACAAAAATATTCGCCGCTTTATGGGCTACTGGACAGGAACTGGTAGGAATTAGGGATCCTCAGCTAGCGACCAAGTACATTTTAATGTGTGTCCTGCCCATTGCAATGTATGCCTCGCAAATCTGGTCTTCAGCTCCAGATTCACATTATAAGTCCGTACTTTGGGATCGAGTACTGGTTCTTGCGATGGCTTAACAGAGTTGCTGGCCACCCTTTTACTATCTCAAGGGCCATTCTCTACTCAAACCTTAACATCACACCCTGGATGCAGCGGACAATTAACAGGAACATACACACTCTCGCACAAATGCTCACAGGCAGAGTAGATGCTCCAGTCCTGGATAATATTCTAGTTAAACCGCGTGCCACTGCTAGACGTTGCGGGGAAGTAAATAATCCACTCCGTCCAGTCCTGAACAATCTTAGTAGCCTGCAAAGATTCTTCCCATCAAATGCAGCGAAAATATTTAACTCACTACACATAGATGCCGAAAAACTGTGTGAGGATGCAACATACCGGAAAGAGATCTTCCAGGATTCGTACAGATTTACCGAAATATGAATCGGCTGCAAAGTACCAAAGAATTGAGAGTAAAAGAGAAACTTTCTATTTTAAAAACAATAATAATTGTTGACCGGAAAAATACACCTTCTGTAACAGTTATGTAAATAGGTAAGTTATATGTGGAATTATTAATGAATTGTAAATATATGAGCTGTATAATGTTTGTACACAATCATAAATGTGTAAATACTGTATGTATTAAACATAAATGTATGTATTAAACATAAAATGTGTACAAAATATTTTGGGACGAGACTACGTGTACAGTATATGTAACCAATTGCACGTAGTATCTCGTACCCTGATATGTACTTAGCACCCTTCTGGCACTTTGCCGTCCCGGGGTGGTTCCTTATGGAAATAAACAGATAATAATAATAATAATAATATAATCGCCTGTCGTGACGTGTTCACGTAAAACCCCTCCGGTCGTGCTCCGACCCAGCCCCACCCGATTTTTTGTATTCGTGCAGCTCTCTCTATAACTTCATTCCATGTACAGATTCTTGACAATTGGTCGAATTACATATGTACGAGATTTTTGTGCATTCGGATTGTTCTGTTGATCATATCACGATACCGGTTTTCCCATTGTGATCTCTTACTGTCCTTTCAGACCTCAGCTGCAAGAGATTTTTAAGTGCGTGTCATGAATTTCAATGCTCCATTTCCAAGAATATTTCCAAGAATATTTCCTGATAGAAGAATGGTAACGATTATTACAAAATTGCTCGAAGAGAAGCAACATTTAGATTACTCAACTGAATTACGCGAATCATATAAATGACGTGAATTTCTAATGACCGATCTTCCATTGTTTTTGCTTTGAAAATGGAGTATCGAAAAGCGAGTTAGACTGCATTCTTCTTAGAAACAGATATTGACTGGAATGAACTTTCACAATATCAGAATGCTCAAGGCAACAGTCAACCTCGAGCTCAGCAAAACAGTAATATCCGTGGGAGGTAATTTAGTACTGTAACCTCTGTTGAGGACAGAACGTTACGGCTTTGGTTTCAACCTGTTTTGATTCATTTTACTCTCTCTCTCTCTCTCTCTCTCTCTCTCTCTCTCTCTCTGTTATTATATTCTGCTATTTAAATAACCTCACTGCTCACTTTCTATATCAACTAAACAATGAAATTTTTGATAAAATAAATCTTTAAAAACACCAGCCTAAGTTGTTAACACTCCAGTATGGCCTGATGATGGAATGCGGCAAGGATCTTGAGATTTCGCTCTTGTAATAAGTTTAGAAATTAAGTGAAGAAGCACTTAATCAATAAACTAACTGTGTTTTCTCCACGTGGTGAAAGAGTGACTGAGTTCAATATACTCTTATGAATTCCAAAGTATTAGTTGTGTTTATATCTGCAACTGTTCATCGGTCAGTTTTCTGTTTACTGGAGGGAAAACCATTTTGCCTTCACCTGAGGCAGACTAACTGAATCGCGTTATGGAGATGAACCCATAAAAGTCTTGTCTTCATTGACAGGATTCGCCCTCAGTCCTTTTTCATGCAGTGCAAGAGGACAGTGATTATATCCACTGAGCTACCAACAGGGTTACGAAAACATATTAAAATAACCATTTAGCAGACATTTTAATGCTTACTTTGTTCTTGGTGCCTACTAACCCAGGGAATCAATGGCTTCAAGTCTCTCAGGGTCACTTTAATGGTGCCTAAACTGGAAAGGTTTTTGCAAAAACAGAAGAATGCGGAAACAGAATATTTTTCCATCAATAAGTATCGCGTGTTTGCCTTGAGATCATAAGTTAACATAATCGAATCTAATTTTTTATGTTTAATATATTTTATTAGCAAATTTAATTTTATATCCATTATACGCTTTGGGAACAGCTACCAACTAAAAGAAAAAACTTTATTCTTTGAAAACTTTTCCATAACTTTTGATGCGTTTCTGGATGGCCTTCATTGGTGTTCAGTTTGCTTCTAATTGGACGGTCTTCATCAAAAATAATTTTTCTACCTTGAAGAAGACATCCTTTGAACAACACTAGACAATCTTTGAAATGCTTTAAATTTATTTATATCACACGCTGTGTACAGCCAGTGGTACAGGGTGTAATCCTATAGTAAGGGACTACTGGCACCCACATGACTTGCACTACTATCTGTGTGCACAGAACTTAGTTCAATAAGAGCAGTATGATTATAATTATTGCCTGCCTCTTAGTGGTGGATGGGTACCGAAAAACAGCTTGCCTCGTGATTGCTGCCTCCTGGTAGCAAAGCGACTATGAACAACTCAAAAACACAACAAAAGACATACATTGCACAAACACTCAGTTTTGGTCATTTTAAAGAGTTCTGTATCGTATAAATGCGGAATTGAACTGACATTCTGGAGCCGCCTCGCATGATGCAACCCATGTCCCCATATCTAAAACTGGTTATCTATTATAATCAGTTTGCTGTCATTCATTCCGTGGTGTTTTTGGTTAATACCGAGGAAGTTACCAAACCGGGCAAAACCTTTCTGGTTTTGCCCGGTTCTGCCTAAGTTGCTAACATCGTTTTAAATTGCATAGCGTCGTTATGGGTAGCACAGTTGGTAGAATCGCTGTCCTTCCCCAAACCCGGTGGAGAAGACCTGAATTCGAATTCCGTGGATGATGTGAGGGATTTTTATAGGCCATTTCACAACCATTATATTATTTGGTCTCGGGCGAGGGTAAAGTTTTCTCTGTTGGAAATTTGGGTTTTTTTTGTGCAGCAAACAGAAAAACATTAAACACAAAACACATGAAATTTACAGATATAATATATAAGGCACTATATGGCTTAAATCGCTGATGCACCCAAAACCATACAACAAACAAATAAAACATAAACCAAAACAAATTGTATAGCGGTACCTGAATAGATGAATCCATTACCAGTAGGCTGTCCTTGTTGCTAGCAGGTGTTTCGAACCTACTGACTTTTCATCAGCTACGGGTAGTTTCTGTTAGCGAACGTATTCCGAACTGTGAATAATGTATTTTGCCTAAGTGCTATATTATTTATGACAGTGAAAATTTCGCCTTCATTCATTCTGCATTCCTCTCACAAACGAATAAAGCGCAATTAAGTCCTCTCCGAGGTGTTTGGTTGCCAAGTTCTGTATACTTTACATATTTGAATTCTTCCTCATACCGGTGCCCTTTTGCAGATCTCATCAAGCGGATTGCTCGTCTTTGAATTCTTTCAAGAAGATCGATGATATATTTTAGATGTAGTCTCCATACTTCGGTATAGTATTCCAAGTGTGATCTTACAACGGCCTTATACAATGGCGTCTGCCCCTATCTTTACAGGCATATTTTCGATAAATCATCGATAAGGTACCCTCGACCTTCTTTGCCGCCTGTGCGCACTGCTTGGAGAACTTCATATCCTTTCTGTTGTAAATCTCAAATCCCTTTTTGTCTCCATTGTGTTTAATTCTGGTTTTGCCATTTCCAAGTACAAGACTTCGCATTTCGCTGCATTAAAATATGCACCCGTGGGTAGCACAATTGATACGATCGCCATTTTCTCCTCACCGGGTGAAAAGACCTGAATTCGAGTCCTGTTGATGACGTGAGGTATTTTTATGGACCTTTTCACAACGTGGCTGCTTTAGTCGATCTCAATCGACTGTAGCATGGTTTTTTTCCCTCACAGGAATTCTGGTTTTTCGTCCAGCAAACAGCAAGTTGACCTCAGAAGACAGACACGCAATTTACAGACAATATACACGAAGAAACATGGCCTTAGTGGCATTCTCAAGGAGGACTGTTTACCGCTGATCATTAACCATCCTTCAATCATTGTCTGCAAATTTTCATCATATGCACTCTACGCTCCGTCAATGGCCCTTGTGGGTAGCACAATTGGTATAAAAACTATTCTCCCTATAACGATTTGAAAGACCTAAGTTGGAACCCTAGCATTGATGCCATGCATTTTTATGGGAATTTTTCACAGCCTAGCCGAGTTAGTCGGTCTCATGTGAGGGTAGGATGGTTTTTTCTTCTGGAAAAAACTTCGGATTTTTGGCCAGAAAACAGCAAACCGACCACCGAACACTCAATTTACAGACATATTATATACGGGATAAAATGACCTAAGTAACTTATGCTCCTAAAACTCTACAGCAACCAACTAACCAACAATCTCGTCGATGGCATTTATGAAGATCAAAAACATTAGTGGTCCCAGAATTGATCCATGGAGTCCTCATATTTAAAGTTAGACTGAACTGAAACATATCTACCAATTACAATTGTCTGCCTCTTTACCTGCAGAACCTTACGATCCATCTTGGATTCTTATCCACGATCCCACGTTAAGTAAAATGCTTTGCTAAAATCCAAAAGAACAACATAGAAATGCTTTCCATATTTATCTCATGAGTAACTATGTCAAGTAGATGTAATCGTAATCGTGCATTTTTGTACACCCTTCTTATATTGTAAATAATTGTAATTCTTGCATTTTGTACACCCTTCTAGCCGGTCGGCTGTGTATAAGGGGGTGAAAGCAAAGACTTGCTACTTTAATAAACGGATTTAATAATAATAATAATAATAATAATAATAATAATAATAATAATAATAATAATAATAGATACCGCGGTAATTTAAACAAGATTAACCTTAACAAAACAGTGTTGCATATCATTTACAGTTCCATTTCTATCTAAATGCCCATGTACCCATGGTCCATTTCTATCTATATGTTCTCTTTAGCGTTGCCTCCCTGATTTTCCCTACTACTGAATTTAATGTGTTCGGTCTAAAGTTACTCATTTCGCTCTTAGAACCGCCTTCGTATATGGACTGTATATTGGAGAACAGGTACCAGTCTTTTACATTTCGGGACATCCATTGACTAATTTTATACTAAGAATGATAGTAATAATTGCAACATTTCTTAAATTCTATAATTTCCTTGATAAATTAGAAATTCATCGCATTTTAAAGTAATATAATAAGGTATATAACTCACTATATTACTGTCGAACATTGGACAAAGGTAAAAATCAAAGATATTTTACCAGGTACTTACCAAACCTGGAGAGCGAAAGCCTTCCACTCTACTGAGCTCCTAAATAAAATTTGATCAGTTGTTTAACAATTTTTCTCTTTTCTATTAATAATTGCGCTGTTAATCGTATTGCGCAAACTAAAATTGCTTCGATCACAATTTTCCTTATAAACTGGGTGACAAAATAACCTGTAGTTCTCTGAAGTTTCTTATTGACGAGTTTATATGACCTTGGCCAACACGCCGCAAGACGTCATGCGCAGATTACAAAACAGTGTAGTTTTTTTTCATAAAGTAATTCTGAATTTGAAAAACCCAAATAATCTAGTACACAGATTGTTCTGGCTTACTGTCTAAAATCACGTTGTACATCACTCGAAGAGTTTTAGTGATCGAGTTTACGATATTAAATAAAATTAAATAGAACGAAGTTTTAGAGATATTCGACTTTTCAAAAATGGTTAATTACCAAATTAGAGATATTAATATTTATCAAAATGCATAAGCACATATATTCATTGACAGCAGCGTGGATAACGATCACCTCCTCTTCACACCAGTTGGAAGATGTAAACGTTAGAATCCCATCAAGGACTCAAGGGAATTTTATGGGCTTTTTCCACAACTCGACCTTGTTAGTCTTTCACAGGTAGGAAGGTTCTTTCTCCAAGAAATTCGGGTTTTTCATCAAGTAAGTAGGCAAATTGACCACAGCACGCATGAAATTTACTGACATAAGAAACTATTTCTTCCTAACCTTAATAGCTTAGCACTTAATCCATGATACATCGCCTCCATCCAATCATTCCGAAGAGTCCGGGTTCAATTCCCGTCGATGAGTGGAGGAACATCTAAAGTTCCGTTACATAAACTTCAGTAGATGACTGAGATCGACTGAAAAGAATCAGCAATTATCGTTAATCATCAAGTACTCAGGCAATGTCTGACTCAACTGAAGCAACTTCCCCGTTTTGGAACCTACAAGAAACTGAAATACACATTTGCACTATCAAAACTATTATAGGTCTGATTAACTTCAAGAACGAATATTTTAGAATT
Organism: Mastigoproctus giganteus; assembly: GCF_048544385.1. NCBI lineage: Eukaryota > Metazoa > Arthropoda > Arachnida > Uropygi > Thelyphonidae > Mastigoproctus > Mastigoproctus giganteus. The sequence continues at coordinate 240,805,727 of NC_143575.1, read as the reverse complement.
GCAAGCGGCATCTTTCTCCTCACAGAGACCTTGCTTCATGCATGGATAGTTGACTAGAAAATGAAAATTGTGAAAACGAGCTATTACATCAACAAGAGAACAGAAAAAAACAGGAGTGTAGACACGGCGATTGTCCTATAAGGAAAAGCTATAAATCATTAAATAATAATTCTGCTTACATTGGTTGTTGTTATTAAGTTTTAGACCTTGTTGTGTCGGGTATCTTGTCTGTAAATTGCATATATTTTCTCCTGTTGTTTTAAATGCAATATTTCAATTTAACTTGCCATGTTAGTTTTATTACATTATGACCACCTAGCTAATATGATACCCAGCGAGTCATGGACGCTACAAGATTTCTAAATGTGTCTTGTGGTATTTGGCACCAACGCGTAACCAGCAAATCCTTTAACTCTGTAAGGCCGGTGGTTGAGATGCCGCAGATCCGAGTTGCTGTTCCAACACAAACCACAGATGTTTGATGCGATTGATGTCCGGAGAATTTGGAGGCCAGGGCAATACCTGGAAGTCTTCCTCATGTTCCACGAACCAGTCTCGAACAATGTGGGCGATGTGGCATGGCGCATTATCCTGCTGAAATACGCCAGAGGGGAAGACCGTTGCCATTAAAGGGTGTACCTGGTCAGCAATGATGTTTAGGTAAGTGTAAAGTGTAAATTAGGGTCAGAGAGCACCAGGGGTTTCCACCACCTCCGCTTAGTTTACATTGTGGGTGTACCAGTTGACTGGAAATGCCAGAGGTTTAAAAGTGTATGAACTCTGTATATGTGTAGTATCGCGAGGCAAGAAATAACTATACGGCCAAGATTAAGCAGAAGAAAAAAGAAACATGGGAAACTCTGGTCAGTGCAAATGGCAATGCTGACCCATGGGGAATTGTTTCCCCAGTGGTTACAGCCACCGAAACTGCACCGGGAAGTTATACCAGAACCTAGAAATCATCAATTGACAACATATTAGACCACATCTTCCTACCTCAAACTGAACCCCAGACTGAGAAACAGAGAAAACTCTATGAAGAAAACTCCTCTTATTGTACCACGGCAGTTGAGTCCCCCTTTACCATCATGGAGGTGAGCATATCAGCAGAAAACATCAAAAACAGGAAAGACCCTGGTGACGACAGGATTGATACCAGACATCATTCTAAATCTCTTCAATCGCTGTCTTTCAGAAGGCTATTACCCTAATAAGTGGAAAACAGCAAGAATAAGACATATTTAAGAATCCAATCAAACCCCAGGATAAGCCAACATCGTACAGACACATAGCTTTGCTTTCTACCTTGAGCAAACTTTTTGAGCGGCTTCTATACCATAGATTAGAGACTCACTTCCAGGAAGCGAACATGATGTCGCCGAACCAGTTCGGCTTCAGAAGAGGACGCTCAGCGGCAGACGCTTTGGAAAACATAATTGAGGCAGCAAAAAACTGCGACATGAAGTATTTTCTCCTCATATGAATAGACTTTGCTGGCGCTTTTGATTCTCTCTGGTGGCCCGGAATCCTGGTCAGACTTCGGCGCGCCCAAATTCCAGGCAACCTGTTTTGCTGCCTTAGATCATACTTGGATGACAGAAGGATTACATTGACTACTCCCTTTGCCACTCTCTCCAGGCAGGTCCACAGAGGCTGCCCCCAGGGATCAGTTCTGGGGCACCTTCTGTGGACTCTTGTGCTGGATGAGTTCCTCGATGTGGAAATCCCTAATATAAGAACGCAGGCATACGCCAATGATCTCATACTGATGCCGCAGGCTAATAGCAGGACACAGCTGGAGACCCATGCAAATCATGCCATTTCTGTTCTGCAAGGATGGGCAAATGGGAACCTATTGAACATCTCACTGGAAAAAAACACATTCAATACTCTTCAAGGGCTCCCTTGATCCCAGGAGGCCTCCCCAGATCAAGATAAATGGAACAACCATTAAACTCCAAACAGAAGTCAAGTATCTTGGCGTTAGCATTAGCATTAGCATTAGCATTAGCATTAGTAGAGGCATTTGATGCAAGAAAGCAAGCTTATGCAGCATCAGCCAAAAAAAAAAAAAAAAAAAAGTAACATAAATAAATAAAAATAACCACTTCCACTTCACCCCTCTGTTCGTTCGAAATACCTGTCCAGCTGAGCCTTAAACTTATTTAGGCTATCAACTTCCACGACAAGGGATGGAAGTCTGTTCCACCCACCAACCACCCGCTGGCTAAAGGCAAATTTCCGCACATCTATCCTACATCTGTCTTTCCTCAATTTGAATTTATGCCCTCTCAGGTGATTTTTCTGAGCTAGAGGAAGAATCCCATCAGCATTGAGCATGCTCAAACCATTCAAGGCTTTGTACACCTCTATCAGATCACCCCGCTGGTGCCTAGTTTCCAGACACTGTAATTTGCAAAACTTAAGCCTTTCTTCGTAAGAGAACCCCTTTGTCCCATTCACCAATCTAGTTGCCCTTCTCTGTACTCGTACCAGCAGCTCTACATCCTTCCTGAAATGAGGCCTCCAGGCCTGTATACAGTACTCTAGGTGTGGCCTGACCATTGCCTTATACAAGGGAATAATCACCTCCTTATCCCTGCTAGAAAAATTCCTATATATCATTGACAATACACCATGAGCTACTCTTGCAGCTCGTCTGCACTGCTCAGAGAACTTCATATCTGCCTGCACCACCACCCCCAGGTCCCTTTCATTCTCTACCACTGTCAGTGTAGTACCACAGAGTTGATACGTTGCTCTGGGGTTGCTGTTTCCCATATGTAGTACTTTACATTTGTCAATGTTAAACTTCATTTGCCACCTCGAAGCCCATCTGCTCAACCTTTCCAAATCCTGTTGCAGCAGCATAGTGTCAGTAGTGTCCTTGACAACCCTGCCAACCTTCGTATCGTCTGCAAACTTGGACATTAAGCCTGATATACCATCATCAATATCATTTATAAATACAGAAAACAATAAAGGCCCCAATACTGAACCCTGAGGGACTCCACTAATAACATTAGTCCACGATGAGCAGTGTCCATTGATTACCACTCTCTGTCTTCTCCCCCTCAACCACCCCTTTATCCATAGCAGCAACTTGCCTCCAATGCCACACTGCTCCAATTTGTGCAGCAGTCTTCCATGTGCAACAGTATCAAAAGCCTTTCTAAGATCCAAGTATATAATATCAAAGTTATTCCCTGCATCCAGTTCTTTTGTGACTGCATCATAGTATCCAATCAAATTGGTCAGGCAAGACTTCCCCTTAACAAAACCATGCTGTGTCCTAGCTATAACTGAAGTCTTGTCTAGATGATCCTGCAGTGCTTCTTTCACCAGTGCCTCCATTAATTTTCCGGGAACAGAAGTTAAACTCACAGGTCTATAATTACTTGTGTCAGCCTTTGATCCCCCTTTGTGAATTGGGGTCACATTTGCACATCTCCAGTCAATGTGTACCTCCCCTGAGTCCAAGGAAGCTCTCATAATTATGGCTAAGGGTTTGCTTACCTCCTTTGCTGCCTCCTTTAATATAACTGGATAGATCCCATCCACCCCAGGTGCCTTTCTTGTGTTTATCTTCAACAATTTCTCCTCCACTTTGCTCTCAGTTATTACAAGATTCTCTAGCTTACTGCTAGAGTTGAATACACCTCTGGCATTCCCCTCGCTGAATAACTCCTCATGTGTGAATGTCGATGCAAAATATTCATTTAGTTTGTTAGCTACCCGAGCAGGGTCATCAACAGTTGACCCATCGATCTCAAGTGGACCAATCTGATTCATCCCCTTCCTTCTAGAGTTTACATAAGTAAAGAACTCTTTGCTGTTTTTCTTCGCATCCCTTGCCAAGGATCTCTCGTAATCTGCCTTCGCCTGCCTAACCTCCTTTGTAACTTGGTTACAGATCAACTTGTATCTATCATAGGCGTCCGTGTCACGTGTTAATTTGTATGTATCCCATGCATTTTTCTTCTCTGCCATATGCCTCATTAGTTCATCTGACAACCATTTAGGCCTAAACCTTGAACAATATTTCTTAGTTGGTATGTAAAGCCTAGTAGCTTCCACGATAAGTTCTTTGAATGCTTCCCATTTTGAATTTGCTGTTGGCAATATCATCAGTTGATCCCACTGTATAGAATTTAAATACTGTCTCAGTCCATTGTAGTCGCCTTTACGAAAGCAATACCCCTTCCCTTTACCCCTAATGGTAGTTACCTCTTTGAGTAACTCCCACTTCAGCACACTGTGATCACTGCCACCAAGTGGTTCATTTATCTGCAGATTCTTAATGCATGAAGAATCACTACTGATAATCAAATCAAGAGTATTACTCCCTCTAGTTGCCTCCCGAACATGCTGATGTAGAAAACAATCATCCAATAAATCCACAAAAGCCTTACTACTGTGTGAGTGACCAGCCCCCAAATTCCAGTCAATATCTGGGAAATTAAAATCTCCCATTATAAGACTCTCTGATTTACTGGCCCACTCTATTTCTCCGAACAGTTTCTTATTATACTCATCAGAGTCATTAGGCCTATAGCACACTCCTACTCTCAATTTTGATCTCCCAATGCTTATGTCACACCAAACTGACTCGACACTGCACTGTCCAGCGATGTCGACTGGCTTCACTTCCTTGGATTTTATGTGTTTTTTAACTAATAGCATAACCCCTCCTCCCTTCCTATCCTGTCTATCCTTTCTGTAGACATTGTACTCCCCCGCGTTGACCTCGATAGACACCTCAACTTCACACCGTATCTTAGAAAGGTGTAAAGTGTAAGGTGTAAGGTGTATTTAGTGTCAGACAGCACCAGGGGTTTCCCCATCTCCGCGTAGTTTTCATTGTGGGTGTACCAGTTCACTGGAAATGCCAGAGATTTAAAAGTGTATGGATATTGTATATGTGTAGTGCCGAGTACCGTTCTTCATCTGGTCGTTTAGCCGCCGGACCCCTACTGAGGCCCAACGTTGTCCCACCTTTGCCCCGTGGAGGCAGACCAGGAACCCAGTAGACTTAAGTTACTCTGGCAGGTTCGGCCACCTAATTTCCTGAGATTTCAGTGGCTAGAACCTAAAAAAAAAAAAAAAAAGTAAATGAATAAAGAAATAAAATAAAAATAAAAAGATAAATAGATTAAATAATAATAAGAAAGATAAATAAATAAAAAAATAAATAAAATTATATTGTATTTATATTGCATGCATATATGTGTGTATACAAGCACATATATACACACATGCACATATGTACACACAACGTGCATACACATACCAACGTCCATCGTGGGGTTGACGTCGCTTGAGTTGGGTCAGAACGTGGGTGAAGATATTTTGGATGTATTTAAATTTAGGTGTGTGGGGCTTCGCTAGCGTGAAGATAGAGAGGGGGGTGGAGCTGAAGACTGGGGGGAAAGACAGAAGTATGGAGCCAATAAGGAAGACAGCCCCAAGTTTCAGTGTGGCATGCCCATGCCCCACCAGAGTAGAAATGAGGGGGGGCGACAAGAGAATCGTCTCCCGGGGGAGTAGGGTTTAAAGGTGAAAGGGGCTAGGGCGCCCTCTTCAGGCTGCCGTGAGGCTTTGGGAGCTAGGCTGCAGTTTGTTGTTTGTTGTCTCTATTCTTGTCCACTTGATTCCGGTTGGGACACTCATGAGGCAATCCCTGTCCTTTTTTTTTTTCGTTGATTCTCTTTTCTTCTTCTTTTTCCCTTCTTCTTTTCTTTATTCCTTTCTTTTCCGTTCATTTTCTTTTCTTCCACAGTTTTCTTTTCCAGGAGTTGTCTCTGTCTTACGCGATTTATGTTACTGTACTATCAGTCTCGGTGTATGGCAATAAACACCCTTCTCCTTGTGAAGAGGTCCTGTGCATACTGGGAGAGCGCGCGGTACTCCTCTTCCGTGTCAATGAAGTGATGTTCAAGTCCTTTGGGGAGGTAATGGATTTTCGTGATGATGGTGCATCTGAGGTCTTCGTATTGTGGGCAGTCTTAAAGCAGGTGGTCCCAGCTTTCGACCTCCCCGCACGTGCAATTTGGGTCATCGGCGAGGCCGAAGCCGAACAGTTTCTGGTTGAAGGGTCCATGTCCTGTGAGTAACGGGGTCAGGTGCAAGCCTGGGAAGAACCAGCCCGGTTGCCTTGGGTATATTTTGTTCAGTTCTGGAAAGAATTTACGAGTGATCTCGCCCTTTGTCTTCTCTGTCCATCTTTGCTGCCACTCCTGAAGGAGGTAGGTCTGTAGCCGTGCTATTTCCTGTTTTTGACTGCTTGCTGGGTTGATTGTGGTCCTGATGATTTGCGGCCACTCCCTTTGAGTGCAGGTAGAGCAGCCCTGCTTTCACAGTTTCTAAATCTAGGGGTAGCGCTCCAGCAAGCACCTGCAGTGCAGGTGTGTTTACCGTGCGGCAAACTCGTATGGTTGTCAATAGGATGGTCTTATGTGTCATACCCAGGATTTTCTTGTTGGTTACCAGTGATGTTTTGGTGTACAATACTGCAGCTGCGTAGATTATTACTGGGATGAAGGTTGACTTATAATATAGCATTAGGGTTCGTTTTTTCAGTCCCCAATCCTTCCTCGTAATCCTAGCCACTAGGGCTGAGTATCTTCTTATTTTCATTCTTATGTATTTTAGGTGGGGTATGAACGATAGGTTATTATCTAAGATAACTCCTAAGTACTTCATTTGCTTGGTGAGTTTGATGGTCAGGCCATTTATTTTTATTTGGGGCGGACGCTGTACCTGAAGAGTTCCTTTCAGCAAGATGGATGTGGTTTTCGTCGGTGCAATTTACCTCAGAGTAAAATTCAGGAAATATTCCGGCCTATTCGCTAGAGTTACACGCAGAGACTGGGGTCTGAAGAAGAGGGCGCTCGCCATCCTCTACAATTGCATTCTTCATCCCGGCACTGGCTTATGCAGCAGGAGCTTGGTACGCTAAGGCAAGCACTGCTGTTAACAGAAGGAAATTGGAAACCATCCATCGAATAATTCTCCTCACAACAACCAGAGCATGCTGCACGGTGAGCACCCACGCTCTCCAGGTCCTTGCGGGATATCTCCCTCTGGACTTGGAGATCGTCGGCCGTGGGCTGCTGCACCAACATGCCAAAGGAAGGGTAATCACACATTTGGGATACACTACGGACCCAACTCTGACTAGACCACAGGAAAAAAGACGTCTTACAGACCACATGAGAACAGTGTGGCAGAATCGGTGGAATGACTCCACTAAAGGCCACATAACTAGAAGCTTCAACCAGACATTGGACGTGTTTACCCTATTTCCCTGACCTGGCACTCTCTTGGACTTCATACCACTTACCTGCTGACAGCGCATGCCTCCTTCAGGAAGAAGCTACACGATTTTGGAATCTCGGACATAGCGCAGTGTAGATGCGGACAAGAAGAAACTTGGCAGCACCTGCTCTACGAATGTAATATATATAAAGACCTCCTTGGCCTGCTGTTTACCAAACTACGCTCCATCCTTAGAAATCAGGAGGACATAGTGCTGCAGGAAGAAGAAAACTATAAGGCTTTCACGAAAACTATAAGAAAACAAAGAGCACTTCCGCCACCCTGAAACAAACTTCAGACTTTGGACCACCGATGGACACAAAGCACACAACTGGCCATTGACGACCAGCTGAGTGACTACAGGACTTGAACACAAGTGGTGGGGACAACCTTCAGCAACTGAAAGACAACAGAGTCCTAACTGGATGCGACCAAACACTGGGACCTAGATGTAGCTGGCCTGTCACGTGCAGGTGACGCATCCTGGTCTCTGCCGAGACTAAGTCCACCACCTGGAGAGTCAAAGTGAACGACTTAGATTGCAGCCTTGTTGCCAACTAGCCAAATGGCGACCTTGATCCGACACCTTTCCGGGCCTGCTTTATCTCCTTTTCCTGGCGGAGGGAAACGTCTGTCTCCTCCTCTCCCTGCAAAACCCACTTTCCCCCTGGTGTGGCATGGGCATGCCCACTGAACATTTGGGGGCCACCTTCTCAATCGGTCCCTTTCTTCTTTTTCTACCCTCCAGCCTCCCCTCTCCCCCACCCAGATTGGTCTACCTTCACAGCGCACAGCCCCACATGTCAAAATTGTAACTACACCAAAATTGCTTGCCCGACCCTTTTCGTCCAAAAATAAAACTCATCCAGCGTACGATCCCTTCTATGACCAAACAAAGCGCCAACAGCGATTAAAGCAATGTCTTTTTTCTTTTTTTTATAGGTTCTAGCCATTGAAATCTGAGGAAACTAGGTGGCAGGACCTGCCAGAGTACTGATTCCTTACTGGTAACATCTGGCTAGCCTCCACGTGGCGCGGAATGGGCAACGTCGGGTCCCATCAGGGGCCCGATGGCCAATAAGCCAGATAAACAATGGGCACAACAGACTACACTATACACGGTCCACACACTTTAAATCTCTGGCTTGACAAGGTACTGTCACTCGATACAGAGAACACCGCGGAGATGGGAGAAAAATTCGAGGAGCCGCTAGACCCTCAACATACCAAATACCGTTGTTCACCTAGTCGTTTAGCCACTGGACCCCTACTGAGGCCCAACGTCGCCCGACTTTTGCCCCCTGGAGGCAGACCAGGAAACACCAGTAGACTAAGATTAACTCTAGCAGGTCCTGCCGCTTAATTTCCTGAGATTTCAGCGGCTAGGACCTAAAAAAAAAATTTAAAAAAGAGGAAAATAAAAAAGAAATATATATAAATATACTGTATATATATATATTTTTTGGTAAATTCGATGAGCAGTAACGCTAAATTTTTGAAAGGCCGAGTGTATGGGGGAAACACGTAATTTGGAGACGATTAAATCAATTCCGACATGTAGGGCATTCGCTTGCGTATGTGCAGGTAGAGTGGGTGGGAAGACTGAAGTCTGGGGGAAAAAGACAGAAGTATGGAGTCGAGCGAGGAGGCAACCCCAAGTCACAGTGGGGCATGCCCATGTCCCATCAGAAGGGAAAGTGGGAATGGCAAGGAGGGGAGGAGACAGTAAGGGGGGAGGAGACAGTAAGACTGTCTCCCCCCCACCGGGGATAGGGGTATTAAAGATGAAGGAGGCTAGGGCGCCCTCTTCAAGTCGCCAAATGGCGTTTGGCAGCTGTGTTAAGTCTCTTTTCTTCAATGTCGAGTTGATTTCAGTCCAGTCGCTCATGGGGTAAGCCCCGTCCTTGTGTTTTTCACTTTCTTGTCTTAGGTTTTTCTCTGTAGTAACTCCATTGGACAGTAATTCATGGTCTTGTGCAGTTTAACTTGTGGTAGTCTTTCGTCAGACACGATTTATGGTAATTAGCAGTTTTCTCCTCTCGAAGAGGTCCTGCACATATTGAGAAAGTGCTCTGTATTCCTCTTCTGTGTCAATGAAGTGGGATTCCAGTCCTTTCGGAAGGTAGTGTATCTTTGTGATCAGGATGCCTCTGAGATCTTCGTATTCTGGGCAGTCGTAGACCAAGTGATTCCAGTTCTCGACCTCCCCACACGTGCAGTGGGGTCCTCAACGAGGCCGAACCCGAGCAGCTTCTCCTTAAAGGGGCCATGGCCAGTAAGGAGCAAAGTCAAGTGCTTCCCCGGAAAGTACCAGGCCGGTTGCTTGGGGCAAATTTTGCTGAGGTCAGGGAGGAATTTTCTTGTGATTTCTCCTTTTGTTGTATCTGTCCATCTTTGTTGCCACTCCCGAAGTAGGTAGGTCTGTAATCGGACTTTTTCTGGTTTTGTACTACTCGCTGGGTCAATTATGAAATCCTGGAAGGTGGTAGCAACCCCCTGGCGTGCAGGAAGAGCAAGCCAGCTTTTACAGTCTCCAAATCGAGGGGGAGCGCTCCAGCAAGCACCTGCAACGCCGGTGTGGTTACTGTTCTGCATGCTCCTGTGATTGTTAATAAAATGGTCCTTTGTATCATATCCAGAGTTCTTCTATTGACTACAAGCGTCGTTTTGCTGTACCACACTGCAGAAGAATAAGTTATCTCGTGATGAAGGTTGTCTTATAATACAACATTAGTGTTTTTTTTTAATCCCCAGTCTTTTCTCGTAACCCTCCCCACCATTGCCGAGTAACGTCTTATCTTCGTCCTTATATATTGTAGGTGACGTTGAAAGGATAAGTTTTTGTCTAGGATAACTCCTAGACATTTCATTTGGTTGGCAAGTTTAATGGTCACACCTTTAATTTGGGATGGACGCCGTATTTGCAGGGTTCTGTAAGGACCCGTCCTTACATTAATTAATAAAAATGGTTAAATATTATGAGAATTTAACTGTAATACGAATAGTGGTTTTCTGGTAAAAACAACATGAGTTAAGTAGCACTGGAATTCAAAAATACCTTCCAGTCACTCCCTGTTTAGTAGTAGCTTGTTTGTATAGAAGTTTTTTGACGAGTCAGTGAAAGTAATATACCATGACAAATCCCCATTAAGACAGAGGCAGATGCACCATAGTAAGGGCCAAGAGTGCTTAAGCTGGCCCTTTTAAAAATTTCACGGTGAAACGCCATTAGAGGTGGACGACGTCACCAGGTGTGCGCGCGTGAGGTCACGGGAGGAGCTGTGACGCTTCTCAGCTGACCGGAACTTCCGCCTCTCTTTCTAGATTGTTCTCGTATGTTCGAGGCTCACGGAAGTTGGGACACAAAGTGTAAAGAATACCCGCCCACGGAAGAGGAGAGGAGACAAATGAGAACACAGGAAAAAGGATGTGCAGATCTCCTATTGGCCAGGAAGAAAATAGAGGGAATTTTGAGAGGGAGATTCTGAAAAGGTTTTCGTAGCATTCTGGAAAAGTTTTCGTGTGATTCGGAAGAAGTTCTCGGAGCGGCCTGGAGGATGATTTGAAGGAGTTGGAGAACGATACAAAGCAGAGCAGTAGTCTAGTTTGGGTGATAGCTGCAGACCTGAGGTAGATGGAAGCAGTGATAGAAATTCTGCATATCCCGACAGCCCGTAGGAATGTTCACCTGTAAACATGGAAGCCGTAGTGAGGAAGAAGGAAGAATCACACCCTGAGAATTATATAGGCAAAGCCAGTCGAATGAGTGATCGAACCATTGACCTACTCGAAAACCCCTCTATCCACGGAAGAAGAAATGCTGACCGGTAAGGAGTATGCGACACTGATTGATTCCAGCCGTGCAGTACCCGGTAGGGAAACACCATAATCACCGAGATCCCCAAATGAGCGCCCCCGCATTCCAGTACCTGAATGACCAGTAGGAAAGGAAGCCGAGCAGGGAGGAAAGTTCCAGGCCAAACACGTAAGTGCTAGAGAGTTTACCGACATAGGTGTATTTAATTTATTAAGGAGAGGACTTTAGGATAGATAGATATTTATAGTTAAGGAGGGAGGTTTAAGTAATGAATATATGAATAAAAGTGTAAGGTATGTAAGACGGACGTAGCCTATAATTTGAAGTGAAGCTCCTCATATAAATGCTTGCTGGAAGGAGAGGGTATAATAGATAACCGAGAATTGTTAATGTTGGGAAAGGTTTTTATAATATGTATGAAATTGCAGGTTGAAATTTCAATTTATTATGAGTTGATTTGTGGAGAGTATTTCTGATTTGAGTAGGGGCTAATTAATAAGTTATATATAAAGGTATGGAGGATTAACTGTTCTGAAAGGTAATGTTAAATTGAATTGATTGATATTTCCTGTTGATCTGATTGAATAAATGAAATTTTCTTACAAATTGAGACACGAACTTTGAAGGTTTTTGTGAGCCAGTTCATTGGCGGGTAGTTATTGGTTTATTATATAGACTGTTCAGAAGAACAGTGGGAAGAATCTATGTAAAGTGTATGACACGACCTATTGAAGTCCCTGTAAAGAACATGAAGAGACACCATGACATAATGAATAATAATGTGTATTAGAGTAGAATATCTGATGATGAAACAATTGAGTTTGAACAAGATATTTACACATATAAAGGTTAATGAAATAACAAGTCACCAGCTAAATATAGTTTGACCAAATACTATTGCTAATTTCTGTATGATATGTTAATAAACATTGTTTTATTTTACATTCATGTGTTGGAGTCTGTCATTCCGAAACTCAGCCAATCCGGTAGAAAAATACCTAAAATAATTGGGGTCCCCTTTGGGTCTGGTAATCTTCTGAGAACAAACAAGTCAGATGCTAAGTGGGAGGATTGGACTACGGGGATATACATATAAAAAAGGTGATAAATTATAATAATTAAAATATAACGAAAGTTAGGGCAACCAAGAAAAACAATAATACCCCCAGCCCCACAAAAGGAAGAAGCAACCCCCACAGTTCCTTTTAGTAGAATAGATGTGGTTTTCGTCGGTGAAATTTTTAACTGGTTTCTTGTAGCCCAGTTTTGTATTTTCTGTATAGCTTGGATTGCGGTGGTTTCCAGTTAGGCTCTTGAGTCAGCCTCAATGGTATGAATAAGGTCTTCCACAAAGGCCTGGGACCCGATCAGCCCCAGGTCCAGGTTCAGAAACTCGTCGAGGACCATGTTCCAAAGGAGTAGCCCCAAGACAGACCCCTGCGGGCAGCGCCTGTGTACAGATCTCGTGACTTTTTGGTAGTTTATTTGGTAGTTTATTGGCATTTATTTCTACTTTCCTGCAAGATAGGTAGTCCTCCATTACCTTGTATAGGTTGATAGGGACTGCAGCCACCCTTAGTCTGCCCAGGACGCTCGGCCACCATAGTGAGTCGAACGACCCAGCAAAATCAATTGAAATGACTAATAGGTATTTTTTTCTGCATTTCTCTGCCTTCCGAAGCAGGTTTCCAAATGCATCCACTGTGGAGGAACCCGGCTTAAATCCGAACTGATTCCTAGCCGTCAGGTTTTTCCTCTTATAGTGGTTTTTGATTCTCTTGTGCAGCAGTCTCTCATATAGTTTGCTGACCACTGAGAGCAGTGCGATAGGTCTATATGACTCTGGGCAGTCCGGTTTTTTGTTAGGATTTTTAAGTAACAACTTGGTGTTTGCTGTTTTCCATGCTGTGGGGAATTTGCCTGTTTCCAGGCATCTGATGTATAGAGTAAGCGCGGTGAAAATTCTGCAGTTTTCTTCAAGATCTCTGGTTCAATCATGTCCAGTCCTGGGCATTTGCGATTTCTGATTCTGGCAGGTGCTACCACGTAATTTCCTTGGATTTCAGTGGATAGGACCTAAAAAAAAAAAAAAAAAAAAAAAAAGAAATTCGCGAGTGCGGGGGTGCGCCAGGAGAGGGTCAAATAGGTGGGCAAAGTTTATTTTAGTTTGTTAAATTTTTGATTGTGTAGGGCGTACGCTTGGTTACAGATAGAGTGTGGGGAGAGACTGAAGACTGGGGAGAATAGAGGGGTGGGGGAAGGGAAGGAGACAGCTAAATCTTTTTCTCCCTCTGCCAGGAAAAGGAAAAATAGTATACCAGACAAGGAGGCTGACCCAGATCGCCAATAGGGCGTGGATGCAAAGAGGCTACAGTCCGGTGGATGTCGAGGCAACTTGGTTGTGCCATCCGGGAACCCAGGAGGTCCAGCGAGGGTGTTTCCGTCCAAGGTTTTGTTTTAGGTTTAGTAGTGATTTATGCAAGTCCTGGTTAGGTATTCACTCATGGGCCCCAATTGCCATCCGTTGGTCGTTGTTCAATAGGTTTGTCCTCGTCGATGGTGACTCCGTCCATAGATCAGCAAGTAGGTAATCCGGACAATCAGCCAGGATTTGTGTGTAGGTCCGATTGCAGTCGATGCAGTTTGTCATTCGTTGGGGTTCTCTCATGGGATTAATGTCCCGTCCATGGGTCAATATTTATAAGTGAGGTTTAGTCACAGTTGATTGGTGTAGCTTTCCCTTGGTGCGTCAGGTTGTTGTGTTTGTAATGAAATTAGCGGTGGTCTCCGATGTTCATTCTTGCGGCATATGTTCTTATGGGTTTTGTCAGAGTTTATTGCCCTATGTTCGCTCAGTTCGTAGGCTACCATTAAGTCCGTGGGGCTTCAGTTTCGGTATGTATGGAGTCTGTTTTATCCTGGTTGTTCTGGGTTTGGTGGCATAGGTAGAGTCTATCGTCTAGCAAATAAGCACTGTGGAAAAGTAAGTGAGGACATTGTAGGTTGCCTCGTCTTGTAATACGTAGTGCTCTTGGTTTATAGGTTTGTAGTGGACTCGTGTGATGAGGTGACCCCGAATGTCTTCATACAACTCACACTCGTGTAGCTGGTGATCCCAGGTTTCAAGGGAGCCACACACAAATGCTGGGTTATCTGTCAGTCCGAGGATGTTTTACTTATAGCGGATGACTCCATATCCAGGGAGAAGGTAGGTGACATGGAGACCAGGGTAGAGCCATGACGGATATTTTGGGTATACTCGTTGCCAGTTCAGGAGGAACCTTCGGGTGATGTCCCCTTTGGCAGAGTTCGTCTAGCGCTGTTACCAGATTGGTGTTAAGTAGGTTGTTAACAATCGTAAAGCCGAGGGCAGGCAGCAAGCCTGTCCTCGGCTTTACGATTGTTTTCCGTGTCTGTGGTCCAAGAAGGTTGTGGCTTTACCACGCTTTAATTGTTGCAGTATATTAATGCGAGTCACCTCAAGATCAAGAGGAAGAGCGCCCGTAATCAATTGTAGTGCATGGGTGGAGACTGTGTTGCAGGCTCTGGTGAGGGTCTGTGTACAATATCCAGACGTCGACGGTTTACCGCAGTTGAGGCTTTGTGAAACCAAGCACCCGAGGCGGATGAGATTGTATGCCGGGACAATGACTGCTTTGTAAAGGATCGCTGGGGTTCGCCTTTTTAGCCCCCAGTCGCGTATGATTCTAGTTTGACTCACGTTTGACTCTTGCGAGCATGGTGTCGTAGTTCTTTATCTTAGCCTGCATGTATTTTAGGTGCGGGGTGAAAGACAGGTTTCGATCCAGGATAACTCCCAGATATTTTAAATCAGTGGTTAACTTGATTGCTCTATTGTGGATCCTTCTTTGCAGCGGTCTGGTTGGGGTTAGGTAGCCCTTCAGTAAAATTGATTGAGTCTTGGTGGCTGATATGGTGAGTAGGTGCCTTTCCATCCATTCCCGCAGTGTAGTTAATGCTGCGTTCTCATGAATTTCCAGTTGGGCTCTTGAATATGCAGTTAAAGCCAGGGAGAGGTCATTCGCTTAGGCTAGTGCTTGTACGCTCCCTAAGTCGAGGGACAGGAACTCGTCCACACATAGTTCCACAGGAGGGGGCCTAATACCGAGCCCCGGAGGCATCCTCTGTGTACTTGTCCGTCTATCTTACAGTAAGGGACCTGTACCAGGATCCGTCTGTTTGTTAGGTAGCTTCTTATGCAGCCGTCTAGATTTGATGCCAGTTGAGCTGCCCTGAGTCTTGCGAGGACTCTCGGCCACCAGAGGACGTCGAACACTCCCGCAAACTCTATAGAGATGACGAAAAAGGATTTTTGTCGGCAACCCTCCGCCATGATAAGATTCGTTCCAGTGCGTCGAGGGTTCAGTTTCCCAGTTTAAAACCAAATTGTTTGTTTGCTGTTAAGAAGAACAGAATAACTTCCCAACCACACAACACGACACATCACTGACACTTCTGGAATCTACAGAGTCTGTAATCTTCACAAGAGTACTAACAGTGCAGTTCTGGGAAACCACCGGTGACACCTTACTCTCAACACTATATCCAGTATGCCACAAATTGGCGGACCGTCTTAATCTTTTTCAGAAAAGTTCTCGACCGGCCTCAGGGATCATTGATCCGAATAGAATTATAATTATTAGACCTGCTGAGGATTCTGACCTCGCATCTAGCCAGGAAGTCAGAACTACAATAACAAACACTATAAAGAATGAATATAAAAATATGAAGGCTAGGAATATACGTCTTCTAAGGAACAAAGGGGTTCTTTTGGAGACAACGAGTACCGAGGATGCAGAGAGAATAACCCGTATTTAAGGCTTGATGGAGGCTGGGCTCTCTGTTGAGAAACTCAAGTTGTCTTCTCCAACTGTCCTAATTTATGGAGTTTCAAAAGAGTATAACAAAGATGAGATATTGGATGATATTTATAATGAAAATTTCAGAGATTTTGAATTTACTCAAGAAGAGGTAAATAATGGAACTACATTTAAATTTAGGTCTGGATCAGGTACACATCGGGTCAATGGGGTCAGCACAAAGATTTAGAGATGCTTATTACAGAATGGCAGAATATATCTGGGTTTATGAATATTTCTATGAGATATTTCAGAACATCTCACAGGTTCAGAAAGTTCACGGTGGTGAATAAATGGTTTAGGTGTTTAGGGTACGGACATTCTGCACAGAACTGTTGTTCACATACGACAGTATCCTGTGATCACTGTGCAAACGGTTGACATGTTTTTGCTGATTGTCCTAATAATAAAGCAGATCAGCCACAGTGTGTAAATTGTAAAAGAAGAAATAGAAATTGTGATCACTCCGTAAGGGAGAGTAAGTGCCCCGAGTACATTAGAGCAGTTGAATTGGTAAACAAGCCCACTGTTAATGAATAGTACAATTTTATTAAGTTCATCTTTGGATCATAATTCAGAAAATGGAACTTTAAAAATTTTACAGATTAACGCTCAGAGATCTAGGGTGATTACAGATGAGATAAGGACTGCAGTATCTGATATAGGATTTGATTTGGTTTGTGTTCAAGAGCCTTATTGCTCTTCACAGATTGGAGGTCATGCTTATAAAGTGTAGGATACCCGGCGACATGTAGGATTATCGCGTCTACTGATTCCCTTCCAAAATCGGCCAAAATTGTATTTAATAATGACTTGGTGATTACTACAATGTACTTGTGCGTGTACATCAAACATAGTTTGTGTTTCTATCCCTTCTAGAGCCTTCTTGACTTATTTAATATCAATGTACTGTCCTCCATCAGAGGATGTTCATCTTCCTTTACACGAATTGGATAGTATATGTGGCAGGTTTGCTATAAGAAATTTAGTAATGGCAGCGGACCTGAATGCAAAGTTCACACTTTGGAACAGTGGATGTGCTGATGCTCGTGGTATTCTCTTTGAGGAATTGATATTGTCACACAGTCTTTGTGTTCACAATTTATCAAATAAACCATACATCTTCTCCACTTTAAATGGTCAGGCTAATATTGATGTGGCCTTGTTATTCTATAGATTTGATAGATGCATATTAAATTGTGTGGTGCATCCTGAAATGATAAATACTGTCTCTCTGGATTCTGTTACTGACACCTGTGTAAGAGATCTGAGAAGGTTTTCTATGGAAAAGATTGATTGGAGAAAATTTAAGAACTATCTCAGTGTGATATATAATCAGGATGAAATTCATCAGTATAATGATCCCAATGAGTAGGAAATGGTGCATCATATAGAGTGTCACTTATTGCAAGCGATGCAGCAGTCAATCAAGCGGGAAAAAAATAAAATGGCATATGTTCCTTGGTGGAATGTGGCCCTGGATTGGATCTGATTTAAAATCAAGTACTGGTTAAATTCTTTGAGTTGTTCCCCAGGTTTTACCCTCTCTTTTTAATAAATGTTTGTTGGAGGGAGTTTTTCCTCACTCTTCGAAATCAGCATTGCTTAAGATTTCTCTTCTTGTAAATATGGGAAAATTGTTTGAAAGATTGTTGAATCCTAGAATTTTGGTGGTATTCGAGGAAAACGGGGTTTATTCTAATCATCAGTATGGATTTAAGAAAGGACATTCTACTGAGGATGCAATGACTACCGTTTTGAATTATATCAAGTTGTCTCCAAGCAATATGTTTTTACAGTGTTCGTGGATTTTGAAAGTGCTTTTGACTCTGTCTGGTGGGAGAATCTACTAAAATCCCTAAGATTAGCAAATTGTTATTATTATATCTATCAAGTTTGTGCTAAGCATTTGGTGTATAGAAGCAAATTACACGGGGTTGTCCGTAGGGTTCAGTTTTCGGCCCTTATTTCTGGAATGATGAGTGGCTGATTGAATAAGGCGATGAATTTTTACATTGAGGTAAATACTGATATCATTCTTCAACCTCTTCATAGTGAATGACATTTGGTCGATCTTTTTTCGGGTTTCGGGCAAGTCCAAACAGCAGATATGAAGGAATTTATTATAAAATACTGTGCTTGCAAGCCAAAAGGACCATTTCCGAAAAATAACAAAAATAGATCATTTTCTGTAAAATATTACTCAACCACTAGTAAATCTCAATTCAAAATGAACAGGCAATGATTGTGCTACTCCAAAAAACTGGATTCCATATATTGCGAGCCATGCTGGATGTTTTCTGGAACTAGATGTAACTGGACGAAAGGCATCAATGATTAGCAAAATTTGTCTATTAAATGATGAGTTATTGCGTAGCACAGAGCGAAACGGAAGACAGAATAAATAAATGACAAGTTTAATGTTAAATTGTAAAACACATATATTAAATACATGCAGTAAAAATAGCTTTCGGTTATTATGGTAACCTTCATTGGTCAAATTGACAATTTAGGAACGTAGAACATAAGGGGCGAGTAGTGCCGGTTATGGGTAGTGAACTGCGTGATGTAGTAGTTAACTGTTTGATGTTGAAGCCTGTGGTTATGACGTATATGAACGCAACCAACGTTTGTCACTCATAAGAATTGTTGCTTCAATAATAGGGTGGACACGACATTCATTGCTTCTGTTGTTTGAAGTATTAGAGCACGTGATGTTCAACGACTCCAACCAGGCGTGCCGCTGGTAATGGCCGGACCGACCGATGTTAAACTTGTAATTTATTTATTCTGTCTTCCGTTTCGCTCTGTGCTACGTAATAACTCATCATAATGAATCCAGAGCGCATAGGCCTCTTTAACTGTATTGTTTTCTAAAATTATGGACCATGTAAACGGCTGTAAGCACGTAGAAGCATGCATCTCGAAAGAAGTATGAAAAAGCAATACAGAACTTGATAGAATTAAGAAAGAAAATTTGGGTGAACAATAAAATTTTTGGAAAGCAGTATTAGAACAGGTTTAATCCTAAAATTGTCGAATGTGATATTGTATTAAAAAATTAAATCCAACTCGTTGGTCTAGTCGGCTTGCATCTATAATTGCTATAAAATTGAGATTTCCCGATTTGCTAACGGCATTAAATAAAATTATCGTACAATCGACAAAAAGCGATGAAGAGTCGGAAGCCATCCCGATTAAAAATAATATTGAACATTTTGATTTTGTGCTAACCACCGTACTAATAGAAAAAGTCTTATCGAGTATAAATTCAACATCAACGATTTTGCAAAGAATGAATATGAATATTGGTCAAGCTGCATTTGCGGAGTTGGACCCGGGTCCTGGAGCCGCTACAAATAGGCCACATACATACAATGTCTAGATAATCCTGCAATGCTTCTTTACCCAGTGACTCCACTATTTTACACGGAACAGAAGTTAAACTTATTGGTCTGTAATTACTCGTGTCACCCTTTGATCTCCCTTTGTGAATTGGGGATACATTTGCACATCTCCAGTCCGTGGAAACTTCCCCCTGGTCCAAGGATGTTCTCATAATTATGGCTAAGGGTTTGCTTAGTTCGTTTGCCGCCTCCTTTAATATAACTGGATAGATCCCATCCACCCCAGGTTCTTTTCTTATGTTTAACTTCAACAATTTCTCCTCCACTTTGCTCTCAGTTATTACAAAATCATTAAGCACCCTGTTACTATTTGATAAACATCTGGAATCATTCTCTTTCCTTAATAACTCCTCATGTGTGAACGCAGATGCAAAATACTCATTCAGTTTGTTTGCTATCTGAGCAGGATCATCAACAGTCGAACCATCGATATCAAGTGGACCAATCATATTCATTCCCTTCCTTTTAGAGTTTATATAAGTAAAGAGGCCCTTGCTGTTTTTCTTAGCAAAGATTTCTCTTAATTGTACTCGTCTATGAATAGGCGCCTCCGTAGCCAGGTGGGGAGGAGCAGCGGTGCGTAGCACACGCTTCTTGATTAGACCGGGGTTGGCGCCCGTGACCACCAAATAGGGAGGATGGGGAAGATGCGAGCAAAAAATAACCAACATATAAGAAGGAAGCCGAAAAGTCTTTATTATTATTATCAGTTTATTAACCACTAGAAACTGCGCGATCACACCGAGATGGCAATGTGCAGGATGGTGCGAAATTTACAGGCTAGGTAAGAGGAATCACTATGAGGTATAATGTATAAGAGTACAAGCGGGCGCGTTTTTCAATTCAATCATACGTAGGTTGGATACAACCCAACTTACACATAATTAAAATGAAAAAAGAAATTTGAATAATACGTAATACAAGTAGGTAAAAGTTAAGGACGTAAATTGCACAAGGCAGAAATGCCTAGGTGCAGGGGACCATCACATATTCATTAGCTGTTTTTGTAATTGGTTATCCAGTTTTATCTCTGATCGCTCACTGAGGGGGTTTGGTAGATTGCTCTCTGTCTTCTTACTTCTCCACTAATACTGGTTTCCCCCAAGTTCAGTTCTTTTCCCCACTCTTTTTCTCTTGTATATCAATGACCTTCTTCCATTGACTGGAAATCCTATCCATAATTTTGGCGATGATAGCACATTGCATTCCACTTTCCATTTTGAGAAACCTTCTCCTGCTCAATCTGCTTCAACTTCTCGAAAATCTGCTACCAATTCCTTAAATGCCGATCTTCAGGTAATTCTCCAGTGGGGCGAAGACAGCTTAGTTGATTTCAACCCTTCTAAAACTCAGTCTTGTCTTATATCTCGCAAAAAGGATTCTTCTGCTCCTATGCTTATCTTTAGTGACACTCCGATTTCTAGGCAAAATGATATATCTCTTTTGGGGATTACCCTGACTTCTAATCTCTCTTGGCACAAGCACATTACAAATGTTGCTTCCTCTGCATCTAAAAAACTTGGTTTTCTCTTTCGCTCTCGGCGTTACTTTTCTTTCAAACAGCTGCTCACTCTGTATAAATCGCAAATCCGCCCTGCCATGGAATATTGTTTCCACATCTGGGGTGGTGCCCCCAAAACCTCTCTCAGGCTTCTTGATTCCATTCAGAAGAGGGCAGTTAGGTTAATTAATGATTCATCTCTAACAGAGTCTCTCCACTCGCTGTCTCATAGACGCACTGTTTCTGCTGCATGCCGTTTCTACTGATACTTCCATGGGCACTGTTCTTCTGAATTGGCTTCTATAATTCCCGTTCTCTCTTTCAAAACAGTCTGAACACGTGCCGCCACCGAGAATGAAGATGGCCTGTTCAGAATTTTAATAATGTTGTTTCTCTTGTTGCCATCAATAACAATATATAAAAAAAATCTAGTTATACACCATGAAGACAACTGATTTTGGTAAGCTTGTTAATCAGCAAGTATTAAACTTTGAAATGAACTTTCTGATAGAAAACTATGAAGAATACCCATTCATGAAATGTCACATTTCGTGAAATGTCTTTCTCTCAGTTTACAAGGACATGACAAGGAAAAGAAATCAGGAAGAAAAATGTTATATTGCAACTAACACGAGATCCCAAAGAGGAGTACTGTATTCATATACGAGTACGTTTTTTTTTTTTTGTCTTCGCCTTTTTCCCATTATATGAGGTCACCGTATTTACTATTTTGGCATGAAATTTTTATGGCCAGATGCCTTCCCTGGCGCCAACCCTCACCCTTTATCTGGGTTGGGGATATGCGGTGGCCATTCCTTGACTTTCCTCGCAAAAATTTCTTGATATACCCGAGCGGTTCGGAATTCTTCGTTACATTAAAATATTTCTATTAAATTTCCCACATCATCCTTTGTTTTTTCTTGTTCTTCGCTTGAAAGCATTCTTAACTGGCGAAAATATGACAACAGGAACAATGCGACTCTGGGCGCTTTACCTGCTTTGAATTTTTCATTCAGAGTCTGTGAAGCGCGATTTTGGACACTGTCAAGGTGATTTCCTGCCTTTCCACTGTCAACCTTGATTCCTTGACAAGTTTTTTAAAAACGCCTTACGTAGTTTAACAGGCAGGATCGAATCTGTATACCATCCGTCTGGAGAAAGATCTATCCTGCTTAGATGACAAACTGAGACAAAAAAACCCTGGCTGAGGAGTTCGGATCACATCGAGAACATCCCATGGCTTAATATTAACATCAAACTTGCTTTTCTTCGCAAAGAGAAGGCTCACTGATGATGAAAAAGGACTAATGCTGAAGGAGAATTCATCATCTAAAATGGAAAGAGCTTTGTTTTTCAAGTAAAAATGAACGGTTCACGCGAAACTGATTCTTGAGAGGATGCGACAATGAAAAAGATTGTACTCGTTTACTTGAAAGCATTTTACAATGGTAGAGAAGACCTTACCTGGACCGCGCACAATTGTTCGTCCTTAGATCAGCCCAGTAAGCAGCTTAATCAGTCAGCCTTTCAATAGCAGCCACCACGACCAAATCAGTACTCATTGATTTTACTATCGCCAGAGACCAACTAATTGAGATCATAAAGATGCCACCTCTAAAGTCAGTAGTAAGTCCGGACGAATTTCCGTGATTAATTTTTTTAACTTTGCAGCTTCTGCATTGCGGATATTCTGCCGCATATTTTTAACCAATGGTCACCAGTTTGTGTTATTCTCTCACAATTTGGAACAAATGCTATGTGTGTCCAATACCAAAATGTGAGCATCTTAAGGGCCCCAACGACTTTAGAGCCATCGCGACAGTGCAGATTCCTGGAACTTTTTCAGAAAGTCATCCAACCTGCACTAAGAGAACATTGTTTCAACCACAGGCCTTCCCACCTCCACACAGTAATTGACGACAGGCCTACAAGTACCAATCTCCTTGGCACACTAACAATCCACTTACGAGTACAAAGAAGGGTAATGAGATTGGTCATGGGAAAAAAGGGCTGCTCTTATCAAGAAAGACTTAAGTTCTGCAAAACGCAGCGTCTGGAGACTAAGCACCTGCCAGGTGATCTGATTGAGGTGTATAAGGCCTTGAACGGTTTGGGCAAGTCCAATGCTGATGGATTCTTTCCTTTGCTCAGATTACGCACTTGAGGGGAAATAAATTCAAATTGAGGAAAGACAGTTGCAGAATGGATATGCCGCTATTTGCCTTTAGCCAGCGGATGGTTGATTGCTGGAACAAACTTCCATCTGTCGTTATGGAAGTTAATAGCATAAATGGATTCAAGGAAGAACTGGACAAACTTTTGGAGTGAATGGATAGGTGAAAAGAGTTTTTTTTTTTTCTGCTGATGCTGTACATGCTTGCTTGCATCGTATATCATTACTATTGCTATACCTGCGCAAACAGAACATGCTTAAGCACAGGCCTATCCATCTCCACACAGTAATTGAAGATAGGCCTACAAGTACCAATCTGCTTGGCACAGTTACAAGAATACAGAGGACTCCGAGCTACCGAGTGGTGCTTGATGTCGTCTTCTTCTTCTTCGAGGTGAAAACAGCCTATGACCTTGTCAATATTGATACTTAAATACTTTATATATCTTGGAGAATTATTTCAACATTACAGGTTGCATTACGAATTTTGGAGGCAATTCTGAAACCTAGAGCCTTCTAGTTACCCACGAAATCTGTCAATATAAATGCCTGGTCGTTAGAGGAGTATCTCATGTAGGCGTCCTTTTCCACTACCTGTTTGTTGCTGCTGCTCTTGAACCTTCCCTTGCATCACAACAGTTCTTTCTTCTTTTCTGTCTTTTTCTGCGGACGATATAAAGTTGTACACAACATCATCTGATCCTAACCAAGAACCTGCCATGACGACTGGACAAATTTCTAGTCTTCTTCAATAGAGGCTGCAGCTAGCCTACCTAAGGCTGAGAACAGCGTTCGCTCATCAGTTATTCTGGATTTTTCAGCCCACACCACCACCATACAAATCGGCCCATAAACACACTTCGACAGACATAATACGCTTAAAGATATAAGGTAGGCTTTGAAGCCGTTAATATAATATAATTTTTTAAATTTAATTATTTTTAAATATTGTTAAATTTTATTTAAATTTATCTACACTCCTGATTTATATCGCGTGGTGCGAACACACTCTGCTGCTATTGAATGAGCGTTCCATTTCACGATTCAAAAGCAGGTGAACCTAATAAAGTGGCCACTCAGTATATAGACTCCTGTTTTAATAACGATGATATGTGTTAGGCGCGTTCATTTTTAAGTTAATTCGAAGGGAAGGGTTAATAGATGCATCGTGGTATTTATAGTATTATTAGTTAAGATTTTGGTTTCCCCTCACACTGTTTTTCCGTAATTTGTGCATAACTTGGGAATAATGTACTTTCTTTTATACTTGGCTTAAGAATAATGGAAAAACCAGCAAACTTTTCCTCAACAAATAACAGTGTTTGAGACCACAACGAGGAAAGAGAAAAGAGATAAATACGTGTTATTTAATTGTAAGCAGTTTTAATAAAAAAAAATGACCTCGCAATATCCAGTTTTTGTGGTCGCATCAATCGGGAGTGATAAACAGCATCCATCAGATGAATGGATCAATTTTTTGCTGAGATTTCTTAATCAAAGGTTCAGCATTGGTTCGTGCAATTCCTACAGTATCGATATGCAATGTAGTCGTAATTAAACAGAACAAAGTGATTCTGTGCCAGTCACAAAATGGCTGCCATTGAATATATAGCAAATAATTGACGCATGCTCATTAATTTAAAAAGCTAGTGCTATTAAAGTAAGAAATGTATTCAGTGTTTTCACGTGATTCACCTTTCGCTAAAATACGTGATTTCATGACCATCAACATTTATGAAGGCTCGTATTAGTTAAGTTTTTATTTAAAATTTTATATTAATGGAAATTAATTAAAATGAAGTAATTATTTCAATTTAAATTAAGTATAAGTTTTATTTTAAATCTTATATTAGTGTATCTCTTTCGGTATCACCATTTATTATTATTTTCATGTAGGTTTAATTAAGCTCGTTAATCTGTGAAAGTTGGCAATTTCAGAGCCCTACAATAAACTTCAGATATCCGCACGCCATCTGTGGGCTTCCAATTTTAAATGCTTCGTTTAAATCTGATGACGTACTTGGGTTTGGCGAATTGAAACTACTGAGGTTATTTCTCGTGGTTGGAGCTTGGACTGGACCTTGGAAAAATGAATATTATGTGGTACACTGACATTTTGAACAATTCTGCTCTTTTTGCACTGTGGCAGCAGAATGGGCAGGACCCTTTTCGTGTCAATAGTAGACTAAATTTACCAGTTCTCGTCTCGTAAGGACCCTTTTCTGTTTCAGTAACAATTCACTATGTCATACGGAACGGACTGTAATAATTTACGTCGAATAAGTGGACACGCAAAAGGCCTGCCTGGAGCGTCGTCCTTAACCCCGGTGAACACCTTTAGGATGAAGTGGAATTTGGAGTTTGGACCATTGCAATGTTCCCACAATCATTAGCTCAATTTACTGCTATTTTGAAAGGCAAATGTACCAAAACACCGCCTTCTTTTATCAAAAAATTGCCACTGCGTATCTTGGCAACCAGTTAGGTAAACTACATTAATTTAAGTATTATATTCAATAACAGACTTTACTGTCAATTTTTTTTAAAGGTTCCAATTTGGAATAAAAGGAAAACCAAAATTATGACATGTTTCGAAATATGATCTTTATTTTATTTACTAATGAACTGTAGTATGGTCGGGTTACCATTTTATACGAATTTTAATGGGCTTGTTCTTCGATGGATTAAAGCTGAATTTCTAATAGGCTCTGGCACGAAATGCAATATAAATGTATTGCTACTCGCCTTCTAAGTCAACAGCTGATGCGCATTATTTCTTTCCATGTATCTCAAGTTCTCTTGCTGAAACCATACTATGGTACTCTGCGGTCACGGTTCGCGAAGCTTCGCAGTCTCCCAAAAATATAATTTCTCCTTGTAAAGGATATCTCCACACAGTACGGAAAACTTCAGTAGTGCAGCGAACTATCCAGCAATACGCTGCGAATCTGGTTCTCGGAATTTTGGCAGGTTAAATGGCTATCGGAGAAACTTCGCTTTTTTCCCAATAAGGCACCATGCTTATGGCTCAACAGCTCCACCTGATTAGGCTTGTTCTACCATTTGAAGAGGCAAATCGTCTTCATAATGAAAACGTTTGTCACCGCAATTCCCTGAACCAAATATCTGAGAGCAACTTCCTTGACGGATTCTACCACTGAGGAGGTAAAAACCTCCACTTATCTGTCACAGCATGGTCTCTACTCTATGGTCCACCTGTACTTTACTCCCCCCATTCTGACCTTCCTGTACTATATTCCCTGAGCTCTTTTCTAATAATTTTTTTTTTTTCACTTGGCCTCTATCTTAGCCTCTACCAAGCTCAGGGGAGCCTGGTAGAGGCTAGCCAAAGAATAATCCATACCGACTTAGTCGCCTCCCCGTTAGCTGTGGACGGTAACGTGGGGCCCCAACAGGGACCTTGCGGAAAAGTGCCAGAAGAACAGAACAACATACCACCACACAACACGACACAAAAGACACTTCTGGAATCGACAGAGTCTGTAATCTTCACAAGAGTACTAACTAGGGCTTGCAAACCGGTTTTATAAAACCGGTTAAATCGGTTTTTATATTGAGTTGCTAAACCCGAAACCGAGCTTCAAAAACCAGATTCGAATATTTTCTTAGTTAGCCCTCGAATATAGTTTTTTGTTAGGCACATTTTCTTTTGTTTGTTCGTTTGTCTGGATCGTTCAACTGCTTTAAACATATTTTTTATTTTATTTTATTTTATTTTTATGTTTAGATACGAATCTCATGGGCAAGTGGCCCCAATCTAGGAGGGGTACCTTTTATCTTCCCACCTGTATCATGGCACGATGCAGGTGTACTCATTTACGACTGAGTGAGTCGGAGCGGTAGCGTAAAAGAAAATGCTCAACATTTCTCCGTTCCATCTATCTTGTTCGCCAGGCAAGTTATGGAACGCGCCTTATTGATGGTTACTCACTAGAAACAGATTCGTTGAATATTGCATAAAATTTCAATCGTAGACAGTTTTTTGCTTCTTTATTAATATTAAATTTGCGATCAAATATTCTCCAAAAAGCAGCTTCACCAAATTTAGGTTTTATGTAATTTTGAAAATACAATAGATTTAATTGGGGGAAAAAATTGCGAGTAAATAAATAAAAAATTTCTTTCGTGAAAGTTTTGAAACTTGCCTCGTTTAGACTCTTCATTCAGTGCTTGCGGGAGTGACGCATAGTATTGTGCCTTTGTTATCTTCAGTACTTTTATTTAAAATTGCCGGTGATATAAATTCCTACTACTTAATATTTATTACTCTTAATATGTCTAAGATGAAATCAAATGTATGGAATTATTTTGCTCGAAAAAGCAAAGATGAAGCACAATGTTCGAAATGTCAGAAGATAATGAAGTCGTCTGGAGGATCTACATCATCTTTGATGTTGCATTTAAAGAAAATGCATCAGATTGACATTAAACAAGATAACAGTGAACCTTCCGTAAAAATGGTAAGAACATTAGAAAACTTTATCGTTAAAAAATCTATGGAAGAAGAGATTTCAAAATTAGCTGCTTTAGATGGATTTTCTTTTAATTCAATTGCCAATAGTGAGTTTATACAATCAAGCCTTCACCTTCAGAGAAATAAATACGATAAATTACCACCAGCCTCAGTGAATGGAATTAAAAATATGGTTCTGAATTATTATAAAACTAAGAAAGAAGAACTCATTCAGCATTTCAAAAATTCATTGGTTTTGGTGCACGGTATTCATTGACTCTAGACGAATATACATCTATACAAAATAAAAGGTATATGAATATAAATGTGCAGTCAAAAGACAATCATTGGTCGTTAGGTCTTATTGAGATTAATGGCTCACTTGATAGCAGAAGAACTGAGCGAATTGTGAATGGACACTTGAAGGAATTTGGTTTGAACTTGGATGAGGATATTGTTGCCTGCACCACCGATGGAGCAGCAATGATGATTAAGTTTGGCAAATCATCATCAACGCCTAATCATCAACAATGTATAGCCCATTGTATACATCTGTCAGTTATAGATGTACTTTATGAAAAAGCAATCAATTATGGCGCCACAGTGTCTGAGTCTCCCAAAGACAATGAAGAAAATGAAAATAATGAAGAAAGTAGTGATGATGAAGAAGTTGAAGAAAGCCAACAAGGCATGCTTTATCAAACCGACTTTACCGATGAGCTCATTGATTTCTTCAATCCAATGGCCAATATTGCACGAACTATTAACAAACTCAGAAAAATTTGCAAGCTTTTTGGAAAATCGCCTACCAAAAACGACATTACAAAATTTCGTTAAAATTTTGTTAAAGCAAAATTTAATGGGAAAGAATATAAACTTATATTAGATTGCAAGACTAGATGGGATAGCACATTCTATATGATTGAGAGATTTTTGAAATTGGAAAATTGCATTCAAAATGCTCTATGTGCAGTACTGTCAACTGAATCTGTGTCTGACGATGACTGGAAAACACTTGAATTGCTACGTGAAACTTTGCGACCAGTTGAAATGATTCTGAAGGCTATAACCTCAGAAGATACAGACTTACTTAAAGCAGAGTCTTCAATAGAATTACTGCTTGATAATCTTGATACAGCAGAAAACCCATTTGCTTTAAAGTTTCACCAAAGCCTTTTGCAGCATTACAATGCAAGACGAAATTGAAAAAATGTGGCTTTCCTGAGTTATCTACACAACCCCAAAAAGTTTAGGAAAGAAGATTCAGGTTCAAGAACTTTTGATTTTAAAAGTAAGCAAGTTTGAAAAAGCATGCTGAAGAGATTTATCAGAGATTATTTGCAAAACATTCCGAAGGAGTCTTAACGTTGAATGAAGAAACTGAAAATAAACGAACTGTTCTTTTAAAAGAAAACAAAGAATCATCCAATTCCGATGTTGGAGATACACTCATGCGAGAGTATGATAGTGTAATAAACAGATTAACTGAAGAGCCTTCAAAATATCCGAGTGAATTGGAAATCAGCAAAGAATTTAAAATTTTGGAGGCAACTAGCAGTAGAAGTGAAAAGCTGGAGAAAGTTTATAGAGCACTGCTGACCATTAAACCAACAAGTGCCAATCTGAGAGAGTGTTTTCGATCACTGGTCTCTTTAACACAAAAATGAGGTCAAGTCTATCAGGAAAAATGCTTAATATACTGTGTTTTTTAAAGGATGATTTTCAGAAAAAAACTGAGCAATAAATAGTAAAGTAATTTCCCGAAGCTGTTTTTTTCATATTATTTTTATTTATTTATTATTACAATAGTGAAATTATAGTATCGTTATATTATACCGCGATAAATCTGACTAAAAAATGAATAGCAAATGCTTAGAAAACGGTACTCACCTTGTATAAATGTGCAATAAAATTTTGTTGGTAGATGATGGTTAAATTTAGGTTGAAAGAGGCATTAAACAGAACTAAGGCGGGGAATGGGGTGAAAATATTTTAAACAGATTTTAAAATGAGCGCAAGGAAGTAGAAATGCAGATCTCCAATCCTTGGTTGTCATAAAGAGGTTAAAAGACGTAAATGAAAAAAAGAGAGAACACAGGTGGTGCCAATAGTCGTTACGATGGACTTTCGTGAGTAAACCGTCATCAGTTGGCAAATGGAAGAGAAGTGAGCGCCTGTTGTATTTAAAGTTAATCTAAACTCCCATGATGCTCTTTTTGACACGTGGGAACTTTAGCCGCGAGAGGTTCCAGGCCGGTGAAAGGTTGAAGGGAAGTTTAGCGTTAATAATGTTGAGATCAGAATGGTGTCGATACCATTCGATGGTGAGGGTCTCATATTGAAGAATTCTGTAGCTCGATCTAAGTTTAATAATAGTGATGGCAGAGTCAACAAGAGGGGTGTGGTTGTGGGTTTGAGCTTGGGTTGTTAACTCAGTGCAGGATTGACTTGTCTTGACACTGTTGAAGTGGTAGTATGCGCGGGTATTGGAAGTTGTAGAGGAACAGAATTTGGTTGTGCTGCCGATGTAACAGGTGTCGCAGTTCGGTTGGCATTTTATGAGGTATATTAAGTAAGTTATTGAGATCATTGATGGGATATTTGTGTGTATCTTTGTAAGAATTAAATAGGGAACCTAGTTTATTGTAAGTGGAGAAGGTGAGGGAGATGTCGGTATCTTTGAATGCACGTCGGAATTGTGCTGAGAGTTCACTATGGTAAGGGAGAACTATGAGAGTATTTGTCTTGTGACTGTGTCTGGTGGGGTTACTAATACTGTTTTTTACAGTGGATATTGTGTGTTGGATGAGTTGAGGGGGATAGCTCCTGGCTATGAATTTATCAGTAAGGTATTGAAGTTCATTGTGTAAATCGTTTTGTGAAGAGGTGAATTTGATAGCGTTGTAGATTTGGTTGTGTAGGACGGCTTTTTTGGTACTAAGGGAATGATGTGAAGTGAAATGTAGGTATTTACCGGTGTGCGTATTTTTTCTGAAAATCTTGGTATTTAAATTTGTGTCTGTTGTATAAATAGTGAGGTTAAGAAAATTAATCTGGTTGTCCGTTGCGATTTCGAGGGTAAGGTTTAGCCTGTCATGTATTGTATTGAATTTTAAAAAAAGATTGTCTATGGTTGTTCTGTTGCCTATTATTAGGATATCATCGGGGGTAGCGGATGTATAATTTCAGAGGGGAAAGGTTGTAAAATTTGGTTTTCAATAGTGGCGAGATAAATTTCAGAAAGGGGGGCAGAAATGCCTAAACCCATTGGTAAACCAAATGTTTGTCGATAAATTTTATTGTTGAATCTAAAATATCTAGTCTAGTAAAAGAGTGGTAAGTTCAAGGATATGGTCAACTGAAAGAGAGGTTCGTTTCGTTAAAGTGTCATCAGCTGTTAGAAGTACGCGTAATGCTTGCAGGGTGAAAGGAATATGCACATTAGTGTATAGGGATATGACGTCAAGAGAAGCTAATACGTCTCCGTCGGATATGGTGGTGTTGCTGATTTTTTGGAATGCTTGGTTGGTATTATTAATTTTGAATATAGAGAATCGAGTGAGCGGGGATATAATTTTGACAAGGAAGGTGGATAAATTAACAAAAGCTGATTTACTAAAAGAAACGATAGGTCTTAGTGGGTGGCCAGGTTTGTGTAACTTGGTTATTCCGAACATGTGGGGCAGAATGTTGTTGCGAATACCTATCTGTTGTAATGTAAAAGGTTGATTTCTTTGTTCTGTCTGAGTTTTATGAGAATTGTGTCAAGCTTATTTTTAAGTTTTGTAATGTTGTGGTTGCTGTCATTTGTATATGTATCTTGGTCGGCTAAAATTAACTCCATTTTTTCTGTGTAGGTGTTCTTGTCCAGGATAACGATTGTGTCTCCTTTGTCAGCTTTTTGGGTGATGATATTTGGGGTTTTGCTTAGTCTTTGTAAATCCAGGAGTTGTTGTTTTTTTATGTTAGGGAGAGATGTGAGTTTAGAATTTATTATCCTATTAGACTGGTGTATAAGTAGCCACTTATCGGGATGTTGATCGAGTTTAGACTGGAGTTCGATTATACAATCTTTTATTGGATAGTGTTGTTCTTTGATGGCAAAATTGAAGCCAAATTCTAGGCCGGAGAGTTCGGAAGGGGTGAAGGATTTTGAGGAGAGGTTAATGATGGAGATTTTTGGGGGGGGGGGGTTTAGATGTGAGTGTGTTCCATTTTTTGGTGTGTTTTTGTACTATGTGTTGGATGGTGGCGTTGATATGTATATTGTTGTGGTTTTCGCGGCGATGTTCTCTGGTTCCTAGAATCTCTCCTATCGAAGAGGACCCTTGTTCTAAAGATCGGAACAAAGACCTTCACGCGCCACATAACTGCCGGTGTACCTCAAGGGGGGTCCTGTCTGGCATTCTCTTCTCAGCAATCATGGTGCCATTTGTGACCAATAAGTGCAATTGGATCACATATGCTGACGATATCAAGCTCCTTACTAAAATATCGCCATCCAACTCGGCAGCCGAAATCACTGAGCAAATCACTAGCAAACTGCAGGACATGGCTGACTACCTCAATACCTTCAACCTCCAAATCAACCACCTAAAATCAGCACAAATAACTTACTCTCTAAAGGGCAGCCCAACAACGTTGGAGCCTGTGCTTAACGGCTCCTCAGTTCCAAGTGTTCAAACACACAAAGATCTGGGGGTCGTCTTCGACTCCAAACTATCTTTCAACGATCACATAAATCTCATACAGTCGAGGCTGAATTCACTACGCTGGGTCGCCAAACAACAGCTGCTCCACACCACCGACCCACAACTGGTAAAAAGATACATCGTATCAATCCTTTACCCGACAATACTGTATGCTTCAGAGATATGGGCCTCGGCCGCCGAATCCAACATCAAAAGAATATTCTCTGCCGAATTCGGCTTCTAAAATGGGCCAACAGCAAACTCCACCTTCCCCCAGCTCCCAGATCAACGCAGTTAGCAGAAGCTCTTCAACTACGCAGGCTCCGGTCCTACATCGCAGAAAGAAGGCTGCTGTTCACCATCAAGATGGCCACCGGTAAAATTACAGAGCCGAACTTCTGGGATCACTGCTCTTGGCGCATTCCTCCCCCTTATCTCCGGTCTTCAGCACAGCTGCTAGCAAACCGTAACCGGCTAGTACTAACCGACAGATTCCTGCCAAAGCAAATGCTGCCCTCACTGCAAGCCATCGACGGGGACCTCCAAGAAGTGGTCAATAATAAAAAATACAGGAAGGGTTTCCTCGTCGAACTGAAAATGTAAAACTGTGCTTTGTTAATAATCTGATTTATCTTTTTTTCTCATGTGTATCTCTTTTGTAAATATGTTTTGTTAACCCCTGGCACCACCATGCCGTGACGGGACTAATTGTATGTCTATCATTGCTGCAATTAAAGATTCTATTCTATTAATATATTCAATCCAGGCGTCCGGTGGCATGTTTCTTTTGAGCAAGAATCGTAATTGGTGTATACAGTTTAAAAGTTGGTGTTTTTTGTTAAATCTTTTCTTAAGTTCTTCACGTATGATCGCGATAGACGTGCGGTGTATGATATGTGGGTATTTTTTACAGTTAGTTTTGGGAAAAATGCGGGCGAATTTGGGGATGACGTTGTGATATAAGCATTTTTGTAAGTGTAATTTGTTGGAGAAATATCTGATAAGCATTATAAAAATTTGAGATTTTTATAATGCTTTGAAAGATTTGACAATAAAAATAAAAATATTTTATTGTCAAATCTTTGACAAGATTTGACAATAAAATTTATCGACAAACATTTGGTTTACCAATGGGTTTAGGCATTTCTGCCCCCCTTTCTGAAATTTATCTCGCCACTATTGAAAACCAAATTTTACAACCTTTCCCCTCTGAAATTAAATTATACATCCGCTACCCCCGATGATATCCTAATAATAGGCAACAGAACAACCATAGACAATCTTTTTTTTAAAATTCAATACAATACATGACAGGCTAAACATTACCCTCGAAATCGCAACGGACAACCAGATTAATTTTCTTAACCTCACTATTTATACAACAGACACAAATTTAAATACCAAGATTTTCAGAAAAAACACGCATACTGGTAAATATCTACATTTCACTTCACATCATCCCCTTAGTACCAAAAAAGCCGTCCTACACAACCAAATCTACAACGCTATCAAATTCACCTCTTCACAAAACGATTTACACAATGAACTTCAATACCTTACTGATAAATTCATAGCCAGGAGCTATACCCCTCAACTCATCCAACACACACACAATATCCACCGTAAAAAACAGTATTAATAACCCCACCAGACACAGTCACAAGACAAATACTCGCATAGTTCTCCCTTACCATAGTGAACTCGCAGCACAATTCCGACGTGCATTCAAAGATACCGACATCTCCCTCACCTTCTCCACTTACAATAAACTAGGTTCCCTATTTAATTCTTACAAAGATACACACAAATATCCCATCAATGATCTCAATAACTTAATATATCTCATAAAATGCCAACCGAACTGCGACACCTGTTACATCGGCAGCACTACCACCAAATTCGGTTCTTCCACAACTTCCAATACCCGCGCATACTACCACTTCAACAGTTTCAAGACAAGTCAATCCTGCACTGAGTTAACAACCCAAGCTCAAACCCACAACCACACCCCCCCTTGTTGACTCTGCCATCACTATTATTAAACTTAGATCGAGCTACAGAATTCTTCAATATGAAGCCCTCACCATCGAATGGTATCGGCACCATTCTGATCTCAACATTATTAACGCTAAACTTCCCTTCAACCTTTCACCGGCCTGGAACCTCTCGCGGCTAAAGTTCCCACGTGTCAAAAAGAGCATCATGGGAGTTTAGATTAACTTTAAATACAACACGCGCTCACTTCTGTTCCATTTGCCAACTGATGACGGTTTACTCACGAAAGTCCATCGTAACGACTATTGGCACCACCTGTCTTCTCTCTTTTTTTCATTTACGTCTTTTAACCTCTTTATGACAACCAAGGATTGGAGATCTGCATTTCTACTTCCTTGCGCTCATTTTAAAATCTGTTTAAAATATTTTCACCCCATTCCCCGCCTTAGTTCTATTTAATGCCTCTTTCAACCTAAATTTAACCACCATCTACCAACAAAATTTTATTGCAGGTGAGTACCGTTTTATACAAGGTGAAAAAATATAATAAAATTTTATACAAGGTGAGTACCGTTTTCTAAGTGTTTGCTATTCATTTTTTAGTTATTTATTATTATTATAGGGCTTATTATTATTATTACAGGGCTTATTATTTTTTGTTTACTATACGAGAAGATTGTTTTTATACAAAGGATTTGAATTCAATTTGTAATTTTGTATATTCTCAAGCTGGTTACTTTTTTGAAGCATTTTAATTTTTTTATTTTTTATAGATTTTGTTTAAAAGATTTGATTACGATTTGTACAATCTACCCAAGATAAAATAAATACCTGTGTTATAAGCGTTTAATTATTTTCCCCAAGTCTGAGAAAATCGGTTTTAAAACCGGTTTTAAGAGTAAACTTCGGTTAAACTCGGTTTTGAAATTTCTCGGTTTTATGCAAGCCCTAGTACTAACGGTGCAGTTCTGGGAAACCACCGGTGGCACTTTACCCTCAAAATTATATCAACTATGCCACAGCTTGGCCGACCGTCTTCCCTGTTGGTCCACCTTCTGTCGTCCTCATTGCGACCATATCTACAGTTATCTCCTGTGCTCTCTCCTTCCTTTTTTTAAACTTGTATTTCGCCCAGGAAGCTCAGGCGATCCTGGCGGGTCCCAGCCAAATAATGGGCAACCTGACTTAGCTCCTAGTGATGGTCGCGGGCAACGTAGGATCCCACTAGGGGCCCTGCCACCAAATAGCCACTACTAGTGGACTCCTCCAGCTTTATATTAGTGCACTGAAAATGTGCTCCTGCTGTTTTGGTTATTAAGTGCGTTTATTGCTGTCCCCATGTGGATAAATATGGGTATCAGTTAGAGCAAGGTGTGGCGAGTTGTAGCATATAAGTTTCACGTGCTGGCGGTGTGGAATTTTCAAGATATCGTTGTTTGAAGATTTTTTCTCACACGGCATTTACATACCATAGACAGACATATATACAGTATAACATAGGCTTGCCAATGGGATCATTCAGTTGTGAATTTTCCCATAGAGAAAGCAGGAATTCTATGTTGAGGTGGCTTGGACATGTGGAACGAAGAAGCGAGGAGTATGTGGGGAAGAGGTGTGAAAAGTTGGAGGTGATAGGGAAGAGGAAGAGGGGGAGGCCTAAGCTGAGATGGAAGGACAAAGTGGCAGAGGATTTAAAAGAGAGAGGATGGAAGAGAGAGGAAGCCCAGGATAGGGAGGAATGGAGGAAAAGAATTAAGGACGGAAATGCCGACCCCATATAAACGTGGGAAGAAGGCGAAGATAAAGAAGAAGAGCAAAGCATTAGCTCATAGCCTTTACATGGGAGAAAATGGCGACCTTGGAAATTCTGATTTTTAAAGATAGTCATAGCAATACAAACAGTCAGTAGCGCTATCTCATTATCATATTTTAGTGAAATAGTGTGAATTATCATTAATATTCATAAATTTAGCCATAGGGAGGCTTTTGTGATTGATGCCATCTTTTTGAAATTTTTCTCAGAGGATAACATAGTGGGCTCCTTTGGGCTAAGAATTTCAGTCTTAAAACATTAATATCTTTTTACCTATTAGTCCTGGGGACGTCATCTTTGGTGTGGGAGTCGCATGAAGGAGTACTTATTTTCTTGAATTTTTTGAGTTCCCACTGGTGAATAGGAGGGGAGATCTGAAAACATTGATTTGTAAAATCCAAAACTCTTATGCAGATTTTCATCCCGATGTGAGAGTCGAATATATACTGTTTTATAATTGAAGTGATTATATTTTTATTACAGGGTGTTGGTAAGCATTTTTCTTCAGAACTATTGGAAGAAATACAGAAGAAGGAATTGATTTAAATATAGTTTAATCTTTTTCAGAAAGAAGAGAATCAGATATTGTATGTTATTGCTGATTAATTGTGATTTTGTTTTACTTATTGACTCAGCAATTTAAAATTGATACAGTGCGTGAGAATGGATTTTGCATGAATCTGGAGATGATAATTCTTCTGGTTCCGAGTTTTTTGACTTATCCAAGAAGCAGAGGGCTTCTGAACCTATAAAGAAAGATAAAAAGATTCCTAAAACTCCCAGAGCCGTGTCTCGTGGGACAAAGATAAAAATAGCAATCCTCCTGTGGCGGAAGACTGCGGAGGAGCTAAAGAGAAACAAAAAATCCTCCTGCTGTCCTTGAGGAAGAGGGGGTGGATGTTGAGATTAGCTTGGTCCAGTCCAATACTTGTGGTGGTGGACAGGATAATATACATTTTACACATTCAGAAACAGTTCAGAATTCTTCCTTCACTGAGGTTGTGAACCTGAGAAGGTCCTTAGAGGCCTCAGCTGTTTATGCCACAGTGGCTAAAATTAGAAAGGCATTGGAAGAATATATGTCTGCTGATTCCAGCAAAGTTACTAAATTAGCTTCAAATCGTATTCATAGTCTGTGGGCAAACTTGGAAGCTGTTACCACAGCTTTATTGATTGATAAGGAGAGACTCAAGGTTCGTGGCGCTGAACTGGTCATTTGGTTGATTCGAGCTGGTCATTTTGATCAAACCATCAAGAAACAGGCTGATCCTATGTCTTCTAGATCTTTTGCAGAGGTAGTGGCTCGGCCGTGGTTTCAGCGTCACAAGAAAAAAGACAGACTTCAGTCAGAAGAAAAATGACAGACTTCAGTGAATTTTTCCTTTTTAGGAGAAGGGACCTCCTTGGGCTCTCGGCCAGCCACAGGGATCACTGATCCGAATAGAATTATAATATTTAGACCTACTGAGGATTCTGACCTAGCATCTAGCCAGGATGTCAGAACTGCAATAACAGACATTATAAAGAAGAAATATAAAAATACGAAGATTAGGAATATACGTCTTCTAAGGAACAAAGGGGTACTTTTGGAGACAACGAGTACCGAGGATGCAGACAGAATAATCCGTATTTCAGGTTTGAAGGAGGCTCGGCTCTCTATTGAGAAACCCAGGTTGACGTCTCCAACTGTCCCAATTTATGGAGTTCCAAAAGAGTATAAAAAAGATGAGATATTGGATGATATTTATAATGAAAATTTCAGAGATTTTGAATTTACTGAAGAAGAGGTAAATAATGGAACTACATTTAGATTTAGGTCTGGATCAAGTATCAAGGTCACAAATTGGGTCATTAAGTCAAAGCTGTATAGATGCTTATTACAGAATGACAGAATATTTCTGGGTTTTGGCTCTCACAGGCTCAGAAAGTTCACGGTTGTGAACTTTCTTTAGGTGTTTGGGGTACGGACATTCTGCACAGAATTGTTTTTCACATACGACAGTATCCTGTGTCCACTGTGGACATGTTTTTGCTGATTGTCCTAATAAAGCGGATCAGCCACAGTGTGTAAATTGCAAAAGAAGAAATAGAAATTGTGATCACTCCGTAAGGGACAGGAAGTGCCCCGAGTACATTAGAGCAGTTAAATTGCTAAACAAGCGCACTGTTAATGAATAGTACAACTTTATTAAGTTTATCTTTGGAACATAATTCAGAAAATGGAACTTTAAAATTTTTACAGATTAACGCTCAGAGATCTAGGGTGATTACAGAAGAGACAAGGACTGCAGTATCTGATAGAGGATTTGATTTGGTTTGTGTTCAAGAGCCTTATTGCTCTTCACAGATTGGAGGACATGCTTATAAAGTGTAGGATACCCGGCGACATGTAGGATTATCGCGTCTACTGATTCCCTTCCAAAATCGGCCATAATTGTATATAATGATTTGGTAATTACTACAATTACTGATGAGTGTACATCAAACACAGTTTGTGTTTCTGTTTCTTCTAGAGCCTTATCGACTTATTTAGTATCAATGTACTGTCTTCCTTGAGAGGGTGTTCACCTTGCTTTACACAAATTAGATGGTATATGTGGCAGATTTGCTATTACAAATCTAGTTATAGCAGCGTACCTGAATGCAAAGTCCACACTTAGGAACAGTGGATGTGCTGATGCACTTGGTATTCTCTTCGGGGAATTGATACTGTCACACAGTCTTTGTGTTCGCAATTTACCAATAAACCATACACCTTCTCCAATTTAAATGGTCAGGCTAATATTGATGTGGCCTTGTTATTCTATAGATTTGATAGATGCATATGAAATTGTGAGGTGCATCCTGAAATGATAAATAGTGACCATAATGCAATATTCTTTACTGTCGCCCTGGATTCTGTTACTGACACCTTCTGTGTAAGAGATTTCAGAAGAAGGTTTTTTATGGAAAAGATTGACTGAAGAAAATTTAAGAACTATCTCAGTGTGATATATAATCAGGATGAAATTCCGAAGTATAATGATTTCAATGCGCAAGAAATGGTGCATCGTATAGAGCGTCACTTATCGCAAGCGATGCAGTAGTCAACCAAGTGGAAACAAAATAAAAAGACACCTGTTCCTTGGTGGCCTTGACGCAGTTGAGATCTAGGGTGCAATTTGCTAGAAGAATGTATTAGAGAAATAAACATTTGTCGGTGGCAGATGTTGAGCAATTAATGGAAAGCTGCAGAAACTTGCGAAGACAGTATCACAAAGCGATAACTGAAAATAGCTGAAACCTTGTAAGAGAGGTAGGGAATTCTGACCCCTGGGGATTGATTTATAGGCTTTCCCGAAATAAATTGCTGTCGGGAGAAATTTACAATACTGTTACGTCGGACGGACGAGAAATGCGAGATTGGCGCAGCACAGTTGAAGGTATAGTAGGTAATATATTTGCTGAGGATGTTTCCAGCCTGGACATGTGATCAGGCTAAAATTCGAATGGACAATAGAGAATACATTGGTTCCTTTAATGTTGAGCTTTCCACATTGGTAGAACTTGGTGTTGCAGTTGCAAAACTGAATCGTAAAAAGTGCCCTGGATTGGATCTGATTGCAAATCAAGTAATGATTAAATTCTTTGAGTTTTTTCCCCAGATTTTACTCTCTATTTTTAATTAATGTTTATTGAAAAAGATTTTCGTATCTCTTGGAAATTAGCATTGCTGAAGATTCTGCATAAACCTGGTAAACCAAAATGTGATCCGAAAGCGTATAGACCGATTTCTCTTCTTGCAAATCTGGGAAAATTGTTTGAAAGATTGTTGGCTCCTAGAATTTTGGTGATGTTAGAGGAAAACGGGCTTTGTTCTAATCATCAGTATGGATTTAAGAAAGGACATTCTACTGAGGATGCAATGACTACTCTTTTGAATTATATCAAGTTGTCTCCAAGCAAATATGTTTTAACAGTGTTCGTAGATTTTGAAGGTGCTTTTGACTCTGTCTGGTGGGAGAGTCTACTGAAATCCCTAAGATTATAAAATTGTTACTATTATATCTATCAAGTTATCAGATCTTACTTCCGGAATAGAGTAGTTAACGTTTGTTCTAAGCATTGGTGTATAGTAAGCAAATTACACGGAGATGTCCGCAGGGTTCAGTTTTGGCTCCTTATTTCTGGAATGCGGTATTAGATCAGTGGGTGATTGAGCAAGGAGACGAATTTTTCAGCTTACGCAGACGATCTTATCATCGATGTGTCTGGAGGTCTCGGTCTGAGTTGGAGCAGTGTATACAGCTGATACTTGACAATTTGGTATGGTGGGCAGAGCGTAATAAACTTAGGATCTCACTAGAAAGACCAATTTTATGGTATTTAAAAATCATTTTCATTATCATCGTCCACCTAGAGTGTTGTTATATGGCGTTCAATCTCTTATGTTTCTTATGTTAAATACCTTGGTGTTATACATGATGACAAACTTGGATTTATGAAACATGTATCTCATACTAATGAGAAGATTAGGAAATTTACATCATCGATAGTAAGGATTTCCCGAAGTCAATGGGAATTAAACAAAAGAACATTATTTTTATATTATGAGACCATTTTTCTACCGATTGCAGCTTATGGTGCTAGAGTTTGAATTGAGGCTGTGGCTAAGGTTTAATTAAGCTAAAATATGTCTCTGCAGAGACTGATGTTGTTATCTGTACTCATGGCTCCAAGAGCTGGCTCCACCGTTGCTCTGCAGGTAATTGCGAGAACTATCCCATTAGAGTTATATATTGTATACCGTGGAATGATATACAGATTAAAGAGGGGTTTAATTACTAACTTCATGGACATTATCACAAATCCTACTAATGACACTAAAATAGAAAAATTTAAATTTTGAATAGTTTAATTGATGTCTGCAGGGCCTATTCGAGTGCAAATGAGCATAGTGATGAAACAAGAAAAATTTATAACTGCTGCTGATTTTACTACTTCTAAATCAATCAATTTTTTCTTGGCTTTCCCCTACAATGTATACAAATTTTGTACATCTTATTTGTTGACTGGGCATGGCTCACTTCGAGCAAAGTTATTTCGCCGAGGTCTGGAAGACGATCCGTTTTGTTCCTGTTGTGAAGAAGAGTCATGGTTACGTGTGCTGTTTAACGGGATTCATTACACTTTGGAAAGACAGACGCTTATGTGTACAGTTCCAGATTTGACGGAAGATAATTTGGATGTTCTTGTTAGTGATGCATTGAGCTTCCAGGATTTTCAAGACTTTTCTTATGCAGTCTTCACTAAACGAACTATAATTAGATGTTCTGTATGAGTTTTCTTGTTGTCTGCAAATGCTGAAATTACTGGGACGGACCTGGCTCACGGTGTTGGGTCTGTCTATATTACATGTTTGGCATGATTCAATGTGTCATTGCATTGATCTTTCTGTGCTTTCCATGTTGAGCCTAAATGTTTCTAATCCCGACTGACATCGACTCTACAGGAACTGTGTCCATTAGAGTAAGAACCACTGTTTTTTTTTTTTTGTCTGATTCCCAGGATTGGGCAACCTGGGAGCAGGACTGCTGGCACTCACCACGCCACCAGTATTGCACTTCCTCTGGCGGGTGCGGGATTTGTGCTTTTGCACGAGAGTTTTTAAAAGTAGATACAGGTCCAGCTCCTCGTGCCTGGTGGCAAAGTGACCTGACACTAACAACACACTACGGTCACAAAAACTTCTTTAACGCTTGTTTATACTTTCCTATTCAAAAATATGATTATTAATTTAAAATAACTTTTTAGTCAAAATTTTCTTGTTTTGAAATATAATTTCATTCCTATCTTGTCAGGTTCAATTTACAGTTGATCTGTCAAATAAGGTAAACTAGGTGGAAATGGGCGAATGCCTAGGGAACCCCCCCGACACACGACCAAATATCACACACACATTTGTGGCATTTGTGGCACTACACAAGAGTACTGATGGCGCAGTTGTGGGAAACCACACGTGGCGCCTTACCCAAACACAGCAACATCCAACACTTGGGTGGAATCATAACCTGACTCTTCTACGTCAAAGTGTTTTTCGTGTTCGCGCGCCTTCCACCGACATCGACAAAGCTGGCCTCCTGCCAATGTACAACAGCTCAAGGAAACCTATCAAGCTGTGAATGGCAGGCCGACAAGGCTATTCGTGACAGGAAATCCGCGACATGGCATAATTTTTTTCATGCATCTGGAAATACAGACCCTTGAGGTCTTGGATATAAACTCACTAGGAACGAGCTTCATCTCCCTGACGCTCGGTAACGGTCAACGAAGCAAAAACTATCACTTGCCGTGATGCTGTTGGTGCTATTCTGGACGCCTTACTCCCCACAGGCGACTCAACTCCTGATCAAGAATCTCATCCGCTCATCAGGACATAAATGATGATTACTTCTGCTGTACTTCTTTAACTCCTTCCTGTCAAGCAGAAGTAGATTGTGCTGTGTCAACATCAAAAAAGTTCCACAGTCATTGTCTCACTGTTCTTTAGTCGCTGTTAAATAAATGGTTAGCGGAAGGGACCTTTCCTGATATTTGTAAGCAAGCTCTTCTTAAATTGATTCCCAAGATGTCTGGCTCTACTTCAACTAAAGCACATCGTCCAATAGCTCTCCTACAAAATTTTGGTAAGACTTTAGAGCGATTGATTGTTACAACGCTCAATACTTTGTTTTCTGGACGATCATTATTGTCCTCGAATCAGTTTGCTTTTCGTACTGGTAGGAGTACTGAACAGGCCTCGGTGGAACTCTTTTCTCCGATTAAATTAAGCAATTGCAAATACATAGTGGCCATTTCTGTAGACGTTTCAGCGGTATATGACTCCCTATGGTGGAACAGTCTGCTCCCTCTTTTCAGTGCTGCTCAATGTTCAAAACAACTGAACCAGATCGCCAGGCATTATTTCGTAAATCGTACCATCCATGTTATTTCAGGCTAGCAACACTTTCACATGGCTGTCCTTAGGGTTCCGTTTAAGACCCACTCTTCTGGAACTTGATTCTCGAAGAATGGCTCTTTAGGTGTACCCCTTCTGTCTTTAAATTGGCCTACGCCAACAATATTATACATGATTATACCTGAAAGGCAACTTTGACAATAGACGTAACCCTGTCATCAA
Source organism: Mastigoproctus giganteus (assembly GCF_048544385.1). Lineage (NCBI taxonomy): Eukaryota > Metazoa > Arthropoda > Arachnida > Uropygi > Thelyphonidae > Mastigoproctus > Mastigoproctus giganteus. The sequence continues at coordinate 240,762,500 of NC_143575.1, read as the reverse complement.
ATTGTTTGACCTACAGTGGCACAGTTCATTTAATTTTTATTACGTTCCAGAATTCTATTGGTCCAATTTTAATTAAATTTAAGAAAGCCTACAAACCTTTCTAATATAAATAAATATTGTTACAATAAAATTTTTACAATCTGACCACATCGTTCGAAATACGTGAGGCAAAGTCTGTTGAATATAACAGTTCTATAAATCACTAGATAGGCAAGATTTTCATCCCTTTTTTGAAGTATTTTAATTTAAAATATCGGACAAAAATATTGAAACATTGCGCAAAGATAATAGGTATTTCCTGTTACTTACCAAAGCTGCAATACCGAGGCCTTTTATTTCAGTTTCACTCCTTTGATTACAGTTTGACTCGTGTCCAACAAACTTTACGTTTTCAGGAGAATCGTGCTTCTAACCTTGATTCTTAATTGAGAATGGCATTCAGTGATGTTCCTTATAAACGAGGGGGGGATAATATGTAATTCCACGAAGTTTAACGAGTGTATCTAACCTTGGCCAAGTTGACACAAAATGAGCAGAATACAAATACGAGCGTTGATATTCGTGACGTAAACAGCGTTCTGATAACCTTGCAAAAACCATATTAAAGGTTTTTAAACATATTATTCAGTCCATAGATTTCTGCATCTACAAAGACATTGTGCATCACTCAAAAAGTTTTCGAAATTCGAATATATGATATTAAATAGAATTAGATAGACAAATTTTTAATTACAAAATTATTTCTGGAAGACCCTGTAATTTTTTTGAATTAAACCGTGAAAAAAGAGAGCCCCACCATCCCTAAATAATTGTGATCTACATGGAGGTATTCATGTAGACCGAAATTGCTGAGTTTTATATATTATTCGACTATATATTATTTTTTTCGACTTCATTGAAAATACCTCAACTCGTAAAATGCAATACGTGTTCCAAGCTATTCCTGTTAGGCTGATTCCACGATTTCGTAATGGCCCTGTAAATAGGAGCGAAATAAAATGCAATTCTACAAAGTTTGTAAGTGGAAGAGTTTATATAATCTTAGTTATTTCTTCTAGGATTTCATAAGTGAAATATAATACATGTTTCACTTTTCTTCCGTGGTTAATGATTCATGGTGTATGTTTAGTAAACATGCATCATGAATCAACACTCTTTATAAAAGATCCAAATTTAAAATTACATCAAAACCTGTCCACTGCAGTCTAGTTATTTATATATCCTAAGAGAAGAATGATCAAATCTTGAACTAGACTTTGTCAGATATCCAATGGAATCCATGCAAGACAGACATCCCTGTATACGTCATGTACAGGCTGTAATTTGGGGAAACGGATAGCTAGGCTGACATGTTGAGGACAACAGGAGGTATACATATCAGCAGCAATTGCTTTCAGACACGTTTGAGAAAACGTTCGTAGACTTTTTTATAGGATGAGCGACTTGAAGGAAGTGTTAGACAGAGCTGAAGATTTTTCCTGTTGCCTGCGGTTAGATTTTATGACTATTTCTAAAAGAACAATTAATAAAATGTGATGGATTGGTACCTTTGTAAGATCTTTCGCAGTCCAAGTTTTTAATCAATATACATTTTATATTAATAAAAATTTTATATAAAACTTTTATACGTCTTTTCAATGTATACTTTAATTAATGCTAATATAATAAACGGGCATACATAAATTTCAAAAAAAATTACACCACTATTCAATATGGCGGCCATTTTGTTATTTAGTGTTTTGAGTACAGCACTACACACAGGAATTCACAATTTCTCAGAAGCAAAAGCATAGACCTATTAGACCTGTCATTTTAAAAACTGATCTACGATGAGTCAAACTTTCTCTTTCTTGATTTTCTTGTAGATCCTTGTATTTTAAATTAAAATTACTGATTATACTCCAGGACGACCCCACGGTAGAGATAATACAAGAAACAGCACCGTATTTAGCAGTCACGGGCTCTTGAACCCGGGTCACTCAAGGCATATGTACTTATGCACCAGTGCTTGACCACTCGGCTACGGTGGCCTATTGCAGTCCGTCTTCAGAATCCAGCAAGACTCACACATCCATCTTGTTGACATTCCACCTCCCCTGGTACCTCATCTCCATGATTTTAATATTCTGGTGAAACCTCTCACCCTTTTCTTCACTAACACTTCCTAGATTTTCTGGGAAGTGGTAGATGTGAGGGTGTAAAAATTGTACCTTAATACTCATTTTGCAGCCCAGCTTCTTGAAGATTGCCAACATATTTTCAACTATATTCTTGTAGTCTGGATTCTTTTTTGATTCATAAGAACTTCTCAACAACAGATCTGAAACTAATGCATGCCTGTTTTTCTCTTTTATTCATAGTTTCCTCAAATTCGTGGTCCACTCATCAGTTTGCAAATTTGAGGTCCAACAAAAATACCTTGTTTTGGTTTCTCTTGGGTGATCGATGGGAATTTCGTATAAAGGTAATTGAAGCAGGGATCTTCCTGAGGTAAAGCTTTCACAAACTGTTTCATCAAACTCAGCGTGATGTGCAAAGGAGGACAGTTTAGGGTCTACCAGTGTTTTTGTTGCCCACCAGTGTTGTTTGAACTATGTTCAAAAAACACTGGTGGGCAACAAACTGTTCCTCTGTCTCCAGATCTTGACATTTCGGTGCTTATTTCCTGCCAAACTGTTCCTCACACAAAAATGCAAGGCATTTTTTCGTAGTTAGGTTGCTGTCCAAGTAACATGCCTATCTCCTTATAGTCAGCACAGACCAAGTAACCATGTTGGTTATATTCAATATTTGTCAACAACTTTTTCAAGTACTCGTATGTTTTATTCCAAAAGCACAGGATGAGCCACTGAAATTGACCGATATTTACAGTATTTCCATTATAGAGCAACACACTTTCGAGACTCCTCTTTGATGAGTCAATAAAAAATCTCCACTGTATAGGACTGTAACTAATTTTTAAATAGTTCATTAAGTTATTTATATTACTGCAAAACACCATAGAATCATCCTCTGAAAAGTAGGTGAGTAGTTCTCGTTCTCTATGTCTGCACCATGATATAAACATCCGATGTGCTAAAAGATTTTTTGACTTAAATCTAGAACCAAGGATTTGTGCAGATTCCTTTGGTAAATTTAAATCATTTACCAGATCATTTATTTCATGCTGTGAAAACAGTTGAAGTAGGATTCAATGTGTTCAGGCGTGTTGACTTCAATTTCATCTTCAGAAGTGTCACTTTCATCACCCTCTGTTGCTCTTTCCAACGTAAGTGGAGGGCATGGAATCGGCAGATTATCTTCATGTGGGACTGCTTTTGACGGGATTCGAACTCAGGTCCTTTCCACCAGGGGTGGAAAAGACCTGAGTTCGAATCCCGTCAAAAGCGGGAGGATTTTTTATCAGTCTTTTTCATAGAAATTGCAAATGGCATAGCCTTATTTTTACCATTTTCCCACACCGTAATCTCAATGCTTCAACACAGGTTCAGCAAACTTTATGTGGAGTTCATTGTTTATCTTGGTCAGCGAGTTTCATTCCAAAATAAAAACAATACACATTTTTTTACCAATTCTGTACTATCTTGTCGCCCTCGTGGGTAGCACGTTTGGTAGAATCGCCGTCCTCCACACACCGGGTGGAAAAGACCTGAGTTCGAGTAGTGTCAGTAACGGGACGAATATTTTTATTGGCCTTTTTCACAATGTGGCTGAGTTAATCGATCTCAGGCGAGGAAAGCGTGGTTTTTGCTCCCAGAAGCTCCGTTTTCTTGTACAGCAAACACAAAATCGACCATAGCAATATCGCCTTAGTCGCTGATGCTCCTAAAACCCCAGAACAACAACTAGCTGCTTGACGATATCTTTTCTAAACAAGGGCGATGATGTGGTTCGTGCACGATAATAATCCTTTGTGACCCGACATATTCAAACCCATCTTGAATGACGGCAGATAGAAACGTCGGTCTCATAGCACGTCCACCTGTCTTAATCCCATTAGATGCCTTCTTATGAGGGTATTTAAAACAACTGGTATGCATCATATCCCGGTGAACAATATAGTAACCTGCTGTGGCTTGTCATATAATCTTCTGAGACAATTTAGATTCGGCCAACGATGTTTGACAGATAGAGAGAATTGATGCTGAGACTTATCCACTGCTGTATAGAAATGAACGAACAACCTTGCGAACATTTTTTGTGCCCAATAACTTATTCAATTTCAACTCTATTTGTATCTTGTCTTTAGTTATTTGTATGCTCCTCTTCTGAAATTAAAAAATATGGGCCGTTGTTCAAAACCGAATAGTTGGTGTACATTTTCGTACGTCTTGTACTATTTTGCTGTGTAGAGTCCTCGAGTCAGTTTTAGTCTTATAATCTAAGATCACCTTGAAAAAATGGGAATCTGTCTGGACCAGATGCGGATTTTGTAGATTTTTTTTTTTGCTGTTTCAGGCTTCGAGTATAATATTTATTAAATTCAAGTTAGTTAGGCGGTGGTTCTTTGTCTCCAACATTATTATTTTATTTCATATTTCTGGTCATACTTATCCTTTTTGGTTATATTTGAAAATTACATTTAGCTTACAGCTAAATTACACGTTAAAACCAATGGAGGTGAGTTGGGGAATTTGAAAATGTTCGTTGTAGAGAGATGTCCATTAACGACAGGTGTCCGTTAGGAGAAGTTTCACTGTATATATAGTGCTATAACTGCATTGGGACCAGAGCAGGAAAGCAAAATTCTCAAACTAATGGGAGCGCTCTGGCTCAGGGGAGAACTGAGGGGGGATGGTTGTCCTCTGAATCACAGCCTTTTGAAATGCACTGCTTGTTTCACGTTTGTGGATCAACAGGAACGGGACGTGATTTTGCCAAGGGGAATGCCTTTATGGGAGCGGGTTGTAAGAAGTGTGAGGAAAGCAGGCGCCAAGTCAGCATTGTTATGGGCCTATATGAGAGCTTCAAGGACAGGGTGGATGCCCTCGGAGGATTTAAAATGAGGGGCCCATCAAGCTCTCAGTTGCCGATATCAACACCAGAGCTTGCACTTGAACATCACGCAATACAGCGGCAACCCCCAAGGCAGAATGCGCTGGTCCCAAAGGAACTAGATGTTGTTGGTGACTCTATTGTAAGGGAAACGGGGAATATATTGTGCAAAAAGGATTGGTGGAACAGGATCAGAGTAGTCTGCCAGGCGCAAAGGTTGATGCCGTTGTAGAGCAGATATCATCTTTTAATGGCACAAAGGGTGATATTCTGCGACAGTGTCTGCAATTCTGCCTAGACAAGATAGGAAAGAGTATATCATGAGAGCCTTGTCGATCGATTCATGCCTGGAAAGATTGTGCAAGGCTCAAGGGGTAGAATCTTTTTCAGCCTGGTCTGTACTTGTTAACAGGGATGGGACACCCTTAAATAGAAAGGTTGCAAGAATATTTGCTGATGCTTCCAGGCAGTGTTAGGGGGGTCGGAAAACTGCTAGCTTGGGGGGGGATACAAGGACTAATAGATTAACGGTAGCCACTGGCAGAGGTGAAAGTGATTCTTTCACTGCTTCTATTGGAATGAGCAGCAGCCTGGAAAACAAGATGCAGGGTATTTCAGAGACTGCTGGGAGTCATTGCGGTACAAGTAAACACATGGGTTGTGTTAGGGTAGCTAAGAATAGGAACAGGGTGCATGTATACTTGCGTGTAGACCAATGCTAGGAGTTTAGTAAATAAATTTGATGAATTTGAGGTATTGCTAAAAACATCAAAGGCAAATATTGTTGGGCCAGCAGAGACGTGGTGTCACACAGATATAAGGAATGCCGAACTGAAATTTGGGGAGTACAATGTGTACAGAAAGGATAGACAGGATACGAAGGGAGGAGGGGTTATGCTATTAGTTAAAAAACACATAAAATCCAAGGAAGTGAAGCCAGTCGACATCGCTGGACAGTGCAGTGTCGAGTCAGTTTGGTGTCACATAAGCATAGGGAAATCAAAATTGAGTAGGAGTGTGCTATAGGCCTAATGACTCTGATGAGTATAATAAGAAACTATTTAAATTCTATACAGTGGGACCAACTGATGATGTTACCAACAGTAAATTCAAAATGGGAAGCATTCAAAGAATTAATCTTGGAAGCTACTAGGCTTTACATACCAACTAAAAAATATTGTTCAAGATTGTTCAATAAAAGTTCAATAATTGTTCAAGATTGTTCAATAAAAAATATTGTTCATTTAGGCCTAAATGGATGTCGGATGAACTAATGAGACCTGTGGCAGAGAAGAAAAATGCATTTGATACATACAAATTAATGGATGACACAGAAGCCTATGATAGATACAAGTTGGTCTGTTACCAAATCACAAAGGAGATTAGGCAGGCAAAGGCAGATTATGAGAAATCCTTGGCAAAGGATGCAAAGAAAAATAACAAAGAGTTCTTTACCTATGTAAACTGTAGCAGGAAAGGGATGAATCAGATTAGTTCACTGGATATCGATGATTCAACTGTTGCTGATCCTGCTCAGGTGACTAACAAACTAAATGAGTATTTTGCATCTATATTCGCCTTTGAGGAAGGGGAATGCAGAGGAACGTTAAACCCTGGCAGTGAGCTAGATGATTTTTAATAACTGAGAGGAAAGTGGAGGAGAAATTGTTGATTATAAACATAAAAAAGACACCCAGGGTGGAAGGGATTTATCCAGTTATATTAAAGGATGCAGCAAAGGAAGTAAGCAAACCCTTAGCCATAATTATGAGAGCTTCCTTGGACTCAGGGGAAGTACCCATGGACTGGAGATGTGCAAATGTGACCCCAATTCACAAAGGAAGATCAAAGGGCGACACAAGTAATTACAGACCTGTTAGTTTAACTTGTATTCCAGGGAAATTAATGGAGGCATTGGTTAAAGAAGCACTGCATGATCATCTAGACAAGACTTCAGTTATATCTGGGACAGAGCATTTGTTTGTTAAGGGAAAGTCTTGCCTGACCAATTTGATTGGATACTATGATGCAGTCACAAAAGACCGGATGCAGGGAATAGCTTTGATATTATATATTTGGATCTTAGAAAGGCTTTTGATACTGTTTCACATGGAAGACTGTTGAACAAATTGGAGCATTGTGGCACTAGAGGCTGACTGCTGCTGTGGATAAAGGGATGGTTTGAGTGAGAGAAGACAGAGAGTGGTAATCAATGGACACTGCTCATCGTGGAATAATGCTATTAGTGGAGTCCTTCAGGGTTCAGCGTTGGGTCCATTGTTGTTTTGTGTATTGATAAATGATATTGATGATGGTATATCAAGCTTAATGTCCAAGTTTGCAGACGAAACGATGGTTGGCAGGGTTGTTAAGTACACTAACGACAGTATGCTGCTGCAGCAGGATCTAGAAAAGTTGAGCAGATGGGCTGAGAGGTGGCAAACGAAGTTTATCATTGAGAAATGTAAAGTACTACATATAGGAAGCAGTAACCACAGAGTGACGTATCAACTCTGTGGTACTACACTGACAGTGGTAGAGAACGAAAAGGACCTGGGGATAATTGTACAGGCAGATATGAAATTTTCTGAGCAGTGCAGACCGTCTGCAAGAGTAGTTCGTAGTGTCTTGTCAATGATATACAGGAATATTTTTTAGCAGGGATGAGGATGTGATTATCCCCTTGTATAAGGGGATGGTCAGGCCACATCGTGAGTACTGTATACATCCCTGGAGGCCTCATTTTAAGAAGGATGTAGAGCTGTGGAACGAGTACAGAGAAGGGCAACAAGATTAGTGAATGGAACAAAGAGTTGCTCTTACGAAGAAAGGCTTATGTTTTGCAGACTACAATATCTGGAGACTACGCACCTGCGATGTTATCTGATTGAGGTGTATAAAGCCTTGAATGGTTTGAGCATGCTCATTGCTGATGGGATTCTTCCTCTTGCTTATAATAATCACCTTAGAGGGCATAGATTCAAATTTAGGGAAGACAGATGTAGGATAGATGTGCGGAAATTTGCCTTTAGCCAGCGGGTAGTTGGTTGGTGGAACAGACTTCCATCCTTTGTTGTGGAAGTTGATGGCCTGAATAAGTTTAAGACTGAGCTGGACAGATATTTGTAACGAATGGAGGGGTGAAATGGGAGCATTTTGTTTGTTCTTTTGGCTGATGCTGCAAAAGCTTGCTTTCTTGCATCATATGCCTCTACTAATGCTCATTGTTGTACACGTTGGCACTAATGATATTAAGAATAGGAGACCGGCTGAATTACTTAAAAAGTACAAGTAAATGTTGAAAAAAAAGTCGCGAATTAGGGTTGGATGTGAAAGTGTCTGCAATTCTGCCCAGACACGATAGGAGGGAGTATATGATGAGAGCCTTGTCGATCAATTAGGCCCTGGATAGATTGTGCAAGGCTCAAGGGGTAGAATTTTTCTCAGCCTACTCTGTGTTTGTTATCAGGAGAGTATGCTTCTACAGGGATGGAAAGAGGTATGGGAAAGAAAGAGTGCAAGAATATTTACTGATGCTATCGCAACAGAGTTAGGTGGGTCGGAAAGCTGCTAGCTTGGGAGGGATTAACTAATAGATTAAGAGAAGCCGCTGGCAAAGGTGAAAGTGTTTCTTGCATGTGCTTCTATTGAAATGCAATCGAGCACCAGCCTGGAAAGCAAGTAAATGGGGATTTCCAGGACTGCTGGGTGTCATAGTGAAACAAGTAAATACATGGGCTGTGTTAGCCTAACTAAGAGTAGAAACAGGTGCATGTATACTTGTATGTACACCGATGCTAGGAGTATAATTAATAAATTTGATGAGCTTGAAGTGCTAGTCAAGATGTCAAAGGCAGATATTGTTGGCCCATCAGAGACGTGGTGTCAAACAGACATAAGCAGTGCAAATTGGACTTTGGGGAGTACAATGTGTGCAGAAAGGATAGACAGGACAGGAACGGAGGGTACGTTATGCTGTTAGTTAAGGAACACATGAAATCTAAGGACGTGCATCCAATTGATGTTGGTCGACAATGCAATGTTGAGTCTGTTTGGTGTGGCATAAGCACTAGGAAAGTTAAAATGAGAGTAAGAGTGTGTTATAGGCCTAATGAATCTGATGAGTACAATAAGTAATTGTGCAGAGAAATAGAGTGGGCCAGTAAATCAAAGTATCTTATAATGGGGGAATTTAATTTCCCAGAGATTGACTGGAATTTGTGGTTTGGTCACTCACACACTAGCAAGGCTTTTGTGGATTTATTGGATGATTGTTTTCTACATCAGCATGTTCGGGAGGTAACTAGAGGAAGTAATACTCTTGATTTGATTATCAGTAGTGATTCTTCATGCATTAAGAATCTGCAGGTAAATGAACCACTAGGTGGCAGTGATCACAGTGTACTGAAGTGGGATTTACTCAAAGAGGTAACTACCATTAGGGGTAAAGGGAAGGGTTATTGCTTTCGTAAAGGCGACTACGATGGACTGAGACAGTATTTAAATTCTATACAGTGGGATCAACTGATGATGTTACCCACAGAAAATTCAAAATGGGAAGAATTCAAAGAATTTATCTTGGAAGCTACTAGGCTTTTCATACCAACTAAGACATATTGTTCAAGATTTAGCCTAAATGGATGTCAGATGAACTAATGAGACATATGGCAGAGAAGAAAAATTCATGGGATACATATAAATTAACATGTGACACAGAAGCCTATGATAGATATAAGCTGGTCTGCAACCAAGTCACAAGGAAGGTTAGGCAGACAATGGCAGACTACGAGTTTAGTGGAGTCCACCAGGCTTCAGTGTTGGGTCCATTGTTGTTTTATGTATTCATTAATGATATTGATGATTGTATATCAATCTTAATGTCCAAGTTTGCAGACGATACGAAGGTCGGCAGGGTTGTTAAAAACACCAATGGCAGTACTCTGCTGCAACAGCATCTAGAAAAGTTGTGCAGATGGGCTGAGAGGTGGCAACTGAAGTTTAACAGTGACAAATGTAAAATACTGCATATGGGAAGCAGTAACCCCAGAATAACTTATCAGCTGTGTGGTACTACACTGACAGTGGTAGAGAATGAAAAGGACCTGGGAGTAATTGTGCAGGCAGATATGAACTTTTCTGAGCAGTGCAGACGATCTACAAGGGTAGCTCATGGTGTCTTGTCAATGATATACAGGAATGTTTTTAGCAGGGATGAGGATGTGATTATCCCCTTGTATAAGGCTATGGTCAGGCCACATCTTGAGTACTGTATACAGGTCTGTAGGCCTCATTTTAAGAAGGATGTAGAGCTGTTGAAACGAGCACAGCAAGGGCAACAAGATTAATGAATGGAACAAAGGGTTGCTCTTACGAAGAAAGGCTTATATTTTGCAGATTACAGTGTTTGGAGACTAGGCACCAGCGAGGTGATCTGATAGAGGTGTATAAAGCCTTGAATGGTTTGAACATGTTCAGTGCTGATGGAATTCTTCCTCTTGCTCAGAATAGTCGCCTGAGAGGGCATAAATTCAAATTGAGGAAATACAGTTGTAGGAAAGATGTGCCTTTAGCCAGCGGGTGGTTTTTTGCTGGAACAAATTTCCATCTGTCGTTGTAGAGGTTGATAGCTTAAACAGATTCAAAGCAGAACTAGACAAACATTTTGGAGCGAGTGGATGGGTGAAATGAGAAGGGTGTGTGTGTGTGTGTGTGTGTGTTTTTTTGGCTGATGCTATATAAGCTTGCTTTCTTGCATCATGTGCCCTTGCTAATGCGTATGCTAATATTTATGATAGTTATTACGAGAAAGAAAAAAATTATCAGATTTTTCTTTTCTTTTTTTTTTTGGAGAAATTTAAGAAAGTGAATCAACCGCTGCATATAAATTTTTACTGAAATCTTCATCTTCTATAGTATTGGTTGTCATTAATTATTCATATCTGGAAATATCCCAAGGTCCCCTCTATTTACGTTAAACGTGTACATTTTTAGTCACGCTAGTTGACCAAGGAATGTTATTTAATATGTTTACCTTATGCTGCTTCAAGGTATACAGATTTATGAAATTATTTCCAGGGATTTTATATTCAGAGTTCTTTGAAGTTGTCTTCGTGTGTAGGAATTTCAAATGAAAAACTTAGGGTGTGTATTAAAAGAAACACTTTAATAAAAGGTCCACTTCATTAACCTGTATTCTTTCTGCCTTCGTCCTTTATTTCTGTTCTAAAATTCCACTGAGAGTATCATCTAAGCAATCGCATGCGGCTACCGTTTGGATGTCCGATCATTGGTTTACTAGCAGAGTTTTGAGGTGAAAAAAAGATATATCTGCTTTTTTAGACAATAAAAATTCCGTCCCCTCTTTCTTAATCAGTTTCAGTGAGATTTTAAGACTGGCAATATTTCAAAATTTAACTCTTTTCAAGCTGCGCGATAATTCCTTGAAGGTAGATAAAACTTCAAGTAATTACTGCGAGGAATCTTCAAGGACAAGAGATCAATCCGAGGCGTGACCAAGTTGACTTTCCACAATTCTAATACTATTCTAAACTGCCCATCGCTTTTTTCTTTTACCCTCCGCAAGGTTATTCCATTTGTTAGTGAACGCTCAATAAGGCCTTTATGATTTCAGAAATTTCATTATTTTTAATTTTTAGCAATGACTGGGGAATTCTTGTTGCAGTTGTAGGCTTTTAGTAGTATCAACGACTAAGGCCATATTGCTCCATGTGTACTGTCTGTAACTGGAGTGTGTCTAAGGTAGATTTTCTGTTTGCAGGATGAAAAATGTTTCCGAGAGAAGCCGCAAAATACATTTCGAAAAAGGCCCATAAAAATTCCTCACATCATCGACTAGAATCGAAATTGGATCTTTTCCACCCAGTGTATTGGAGGACGGCGATTCTACTAGCCGTACTACCCGCGAAGGCTGGAGAATCTTGTATTGGGTTTAAACTGAAATTACTTGTGTGACATATACTTCACGCTTAATAGGGTATATTCTACAACAACATTTCGATTAAGTTGTATTGCGTAAGTGAAGTCCGAGGAAGAATAATACACCATCTATATTCAATGTGTTATGTCATCATCCGTGTTCGTTAATTGTCGAACGCACAGGGATATATTTCTTTGAGTAATGTTTAGAGAAAACATCACCAAAATATATACTCTACTTGCATGTACTGGTTCCGTATTGTCCACAGCATAGCTGCCTGTCACCTGGATGTTTTCCACGCAGGTAACACAGTAGTTATAATCACTGTCCATCCCATTCTACACCAATATGAATTCCGTCAATGACGAGAGGAACATTTATGGGCTTTTTTTCACTCCATGGTTGTATTAGTCGGTCCATCTGCAGCAAGAAACCTCCCACGGCGGGTTTTTCATCCAAAAACAGACAAATCCACCAAAGAATACAGAATAATTCATGAAGATACTACACATAGCAGATGACTTGGTTTGAGGTGGCCCTAATATGACATTTTTTGTCACTCGGATGAATTCTGTGACCAGAGTTAGTTGGTGTCAGGCGTGGACAGTAAGGAGGATTTTTCACGTGGAAACTCCAGTTTTTCGTTTTCAGAAAAACAGGCAAATCGACCAGAGAACACATGCTTTTATGGGTATAATGAACATAGTCAGATGAGATCATCCTCGAGTGGTCCTAATATGACAGTTTTTTTGTCATCTGGGTCAAATGCATTCCTAGTCTCTACATTCAGAGGGAATGGGAAAGCCAGTGTGACCATCTTAATTTGGGAGCTATATATAGTTATTTATATATGAGGATTATACAACTGCGCTATATATGGAAGCAGTTTCAGGAGACAGGAACCATTACAAGAAGAGTTGGTCAAAGTCGCCCGAGAGCTACGTCAACCCTAACAGACCTTGATCAGCTCTTCTTGTAAAGGTTGCTCTGTTCTGAAACTGCATTCATAGTGCTGAGACATTACCGCGTGATACATTAAGCCAAAATGCCATCTCTGCCTGTTACTGTCTGACTTCAAGTCGTCCAACGGCGCGCCATCTCAAAAAATCATCTCTACGACGATGAGTTGCCATCCTGAGTACTGAAGATGTGGCTGTTCTACCCAGTAAACCGATAAAGGGGAATGAAGTGCTTTAGTTGCAACAAGTTTTTTGTTATTTTTTTATTTTTATAGGCATGAAGAATTTGCGTAATGTGCGGCCCTGTAAGGTGGTTGATGGATTTATATTGGATACTCGGAATTTTCATGCCAGGATGCCTATTATATCAATTACTCGCTTTGAGGACAATGTTCGCAATAAAATATTCGTGAAAAACATTTTATTCTGTTAATTTTGTCAGAAGTGTATTTATTGGGCGGACTTCAGAGGTAGGGCGAATACATTAAAATCGTGGAATACCATGAAAAAAATAATCACGGAAGCCATGGTTACATATTTAGCCTTAAGAAAATATAGCACGAGGATGACGAAATGGATGAACAAGGAGCTGGGAGGTCTAATAGAGCAGAAGAAGACAGCATGGGAAAGGTATTGAAGTCTGCTACTGCTACGAATTGATCTGTAATAGTACTACAGAACTAAGAGAGCAAAGAATGGGGACAAGGAGTTTTTGAGTTTTCTTGTATGAGAACACGATGAAGTAGAAAACGAATTGGATGAGAACCTTGTGTACTGGTGTGAAAAAGACTTAGATAAACTAAGTGATATTGCCGATGAATTGAATGGGTACTTGGCATCGATATTTACTGAAGAAAGACCCTTCATACCATGGAGAGGCTGTGCGAATGAAGCTGAGCCTATAGAATTAGTGATTTCGAAATTATGGATGATTGTTTATTAGAAAAACTTTCGAACTTAAAAGCAAGTAAGGCTCCAGGGGTTGATAGGATATCAACCCAGTAATTTTGAGGAAGTCGAGCAGACAGTGAACTATTGCGGTTAATTATATGTGTATCATTGGACCCAATGATACCCATATAATTAGATTCTTCTGAATTGACGAAGTGTCAACGTATCGCCAATTCATAAAGAGCGAAGTCGGTAACTACAGACCTGTTAATCTGACTTCGGTGGCAGGAAAAATCTTAGAGACAAAGATTAAGAGTGCAATCCAGGGACATTTAGATATGACATTCTGAATAGCACACAGCATAGCTTTGTTATGGGAAAATCATGTTTAACTAAGTTAGTGCATTATTTTTACGCAGTTGAGCTGAATATTGGGAACAATTTCGACATAGGTTATTTGGATTTTACCAAGGCATTCGACTCAGTCTCGAATGAGAGATTTCTGTATAAACTGGAACATGTTGGGATTACTGGAAAGATTTTAAGATGGATTGCAGGATTGAAGGCGGAGGGTTCTGATTAATGGACATTATTCAGATTGGTGTTACGTCAGGAGTAGGGTCTTCAAGGATCGATTCTCGGACAACTATTGTTTCTGATTTTCATAAACCACACCGACAAAAGGATAAAAGGCGTGATGTCAAAATTTGAAATTTTGATGATGTAAAGTTTGAGAGAGTCATTCAGGATGACTTGAAAAGGTCTCAAAAATGGTCAGAAAAGTGGCAGTTATGTTTTAATGCAGCAAAATGCATGCATGGGTTTTATACTTGGAGAGCATATAAAATCTATTAAAATGCATACAATCCAACCCTGGCAAAATCTTGTCTCCTCTAGAGAAAATAATGACCGTTGGAGTGTAATCTCTCGGCTGAACCGAACGAAAAAATCATTCTCTAATTGTATGCAATTGTCTTCCTTCAAATGACTCCGAAATCCTAACCTGGCAAGATAGAGTTAACTGCATTCTGCACTCTTGATCACTTGCGGACTCACCAGATGACGATCTACCTACCTATCAGGAAATCGAACGTGGCAAAAAAAATTTCAAACTCCACCCCCTTTTGTCTCACCTTTTTCCCAAGCTGAAGTTGACATTGCTGTATCTAAGGTCAAGGAATTAAGCTGTCCTGGAATTACTCGAGGGCATCTTCTTAAAAAAATTATTAACTTCTTCCTTCTTACTTGAATCTTTACAATAAATGTCTCAATGAAGGAGTCTTTCCTGCCACCTAGAAAAAAGCACGCCTTAAGCTGATACCCAAAACTTCAAAACTTCAATGGAAAGGTTAACTGGCATTTTCGCTGATACGTTCTTTACTTCCAAAGATCTTGGTTTCCGTGCTGGATGAGGCCCTAATTAAATTATTCTCTCGTGTTCAAGTCTGTACATCTAAATATCTTTTGGTTATTTTGGTAGGTTTTCAGGAGCTTTCCGCCTGCTCTGGTGGCCAAGTCTATTCCCACGATTCCGACTTGTAGGCTGTACTCTGTCCCCATATACCTTTATTCAGAGTTATTTCGACAATCGCACTTCTGTTGTTTTCTCCGACTCAAATTATTCTGTCACTCGAACCGTCTGTCGTGGATGTCCACCAGGATATCCACGAGAGCGATGGATGTCCCTTGTTTTAGGTCCACTCGTCTGGAACCTTGTCCTGCACAACTGCCTCCTTAAATCCTTTGCGAACTCTACACAACAGGCTCATTCCGATGAATATATCCTTCTAATTCACGGGCATGTCGTATCTATCTCTCTCTCTCTAGGGGTCTCTGAAAATCTTAGTGTTAATCTTAGGGCAAATTTTAGAGCTCAATTGATAGAATCGTTCTCCCATTATTAAAATACAAGAAAAATCTCTTCTCACGCTCACTTTACGTAAGTTCTTGGGTCTTAATTGAGTCTAAAATGATTTTACGAAACAATTTTTGATCATATTTTAGTTAAGGTCACGGCCTATATATCGTTACTTCTCCGTCCCTCCAAACAGTTCTCGGGATTAACTCATTGCATTTTACAGCTATTCTAAAATGCTGCTTCTGTCAATCTGTACTTATGGTGTTGCGCCTGGATTGGGAAAGTTAAAAAGAGCACCGTCAAACCAAACTTAAATAAATTAGCGGTCTGTGCGTCCAGAAGTGAGCCGGCCCTGCATGACTGTACCTACTTCTGCCCTGTATGTTCTAAATGGTTGCCTAACTCTTGACCTCGTTTTGTTATATAGAGGAATGTGTTATCACATTCGGCAAGGGATCCAGCCCCCTTGAATTCGTTAATATATATCCTTAAGCGTTACATCCGATCCAAAGGCAAAAAAGAGCCTCTGCTAAAACATCTTTTTGCAGCGCTGGCAAGAGAGGTAGGACGTTTCCACTAAAGTACGGGTCACGTACAAATTTATTCCACAGATATCTTTCACCACCATCCGTGAATCCACAGTGAAATGGATTCATCGTTCATCCAAGCCCATATACTCTCTACCTTCGGCTCTCTTAATGCAAAACTAGCCTCACTTTCTAATGTGGTCATCCCGAGGATGGGGAGCATGTTCTATTTCATTATGAATTACTTCTCTACTGAGCTCCAGTTAAAACTTTCAGCTCTTCCAGGATTATTCTCGCCAAGTCTTCGTTCGCCGACGACATCTTCTGGCTTCTCCAGTGACTGCTACTTTGCGTCTCCACCGAACGATTCTCTTTTTCCACCTTTCCCTTTAATTCTATCGGTCTCAGGCGTAGAGTCTGCGTGGGTAGCACAGTGGTATTGTCACCATCGTCCCCACACCGGGTGGAAAAGGCCCGGGTTCGAATCCCGTCGATGACACCAGGAACTTTAATGGGCTTTTTTCACTCCGTGGCTGAGTTAGTCGGTCTGAGGTGTTGAAAACCTGGGATTTTTAAAACTGGATTTTTCTTCCAGTAAAGCAGAAAAATCTACCAGAGAACACACGAAATTTACATATACAATACATCATGGGTGGTTGAAAGTAACTTTCCACTGCCCCCCTTAATATGATAGTTTAGTTTTATCCCTTTAACTATCCCTACAACCCCCGCCTATTTTAACATTTTATTTTGTATTTTAATTTAATTTATTTATTTTTATTATTTATTTCTTTTATTGTTTCTTTTTTGTCTTTCAGTGGAGGCGGGATTTTACTGGTGCCTGGGTTTGGGCTCCCTGGGGTACAGGATCACCGGCGTCCACTTATCTCTTTTCACCCCACCAGTTGAAGGGATTTTTTTTTTTTTTCCTGTGATGTGTCCATCGACATCTCCTCGTGGGGTCGATGGACACACGACAGGCTTTCCAAATGACCGGCTTCCTGTTGGCGAAGTGCCCAGAAACAATTAAACAACAAAACACAGAATCAACTTTTCTTCTTTCTCATTTATTCATTCAACCACCGTTTTCTGGAACAAACTTCTTCATAGAAAGTTTGATTTGACAGTATTATCTTCAGACACGAACCCCTTGTGAGAGAGAGAGAAATCTTTATTGCAACAGCGAGATAGTGATGTTCATAGTAGTGCAGTTGCAACTGCCGGTCAGGGCATAGTGGCCAGGGCAATACAATGTAAAGGCAGTTGCCTGAATAAACCAAAAAGATAAAAGAGTACAATAATAATAAAAAAGTTAAATAAAGTATTAGAAAAATTGAGAAATGAATTGGGTGAACTAAACATTAAATGAGTGTACAGAACATTAGTCACGAAATACATACCATAAGAATATACTGTACATCGAATAGCTTAATTATATACATAGTAAGAGAATATATTGATCGGGACTCAGGTTATAATATTGGTGGCCTTGGCCAGTACACCCACTACAGACTATTCTTTTTCTATAATGTTGATCCTGACTAAACTTGTTGAAATCGACATCTAGATCATGGACGCATGATAACATCTGCTGAGGAAGGAACCGGTCTGACAGGAGAAGACGTGTTTGAAGAGGGAATAGCTGGGGATTTGCTAAAGATCTTTAACAAATTTAACATGTCTGTCACGTGTTAAATTTGTCTGCTTGTATAACCATCTTAGTCTAGCGGCTTTTGCGAGAAGCATATCTACATGTTGGCTGAACAGAAGCTTTGGTTCGAATCTGATCCCTAGATCAGTGTGATTTTGAACAACCGGGATAGAAGGTCCATTGAGGGCTGGATAGATTTTTGTTATGTTTTGTTTTAGCGAGAAAACCATAGTTTTTGATTTCTCTGGGTTGATGCGTAGACCAAATTGCTTGAGGTACGTAGCTATTGCTGAGAGAGTGGATATTAGCTCTTCCGACATTTGGTGATGGTCTTGATTGGCCTTAATTGGAGTGAGGATTTTTAGGTCGTCTGCGTATATATGGATATTCATCTCTCAGATTACCATTGGAGCAATGAGAGCGGTGAAGAGGAGGTTGGACAGTGCTGTCCCTTGCGGAACTCCAACCGAGATAACTTTGCGGTATTGGGAGTTATCTGCAGACAGTTTCACTATGCAGTTATGCAGCATAGATGTCACCACCTATTTGATCGCGGTACTCTAGCAGGTTCTCTAGTAGATGGGATGTGCACGGCATCGAATGCAGATTCGATGCCTACATAGGTGGCTGCTAGTTCTCTATTCTTAACGGCTGTGATGATTCTGTTGGTAGTTTCTAGAAGGTTGGTCACAGCTGATTGTGAAAGTGGACAGTGAGTTTGTGTGGGGTTATTTAATAGGATCTCCTTGGTGAGGATTGGCAGCAGTATTTTTTCTAGCAGCTTCAACAGCAGGGTGAGTTTGAGATTGGCGTGTGCTTTTTCACCTGTGATGGAGTTAGAATTTTTGGCCTTGGCTTGACTAGTCATTTCTTCCATTGGTATGGGAAGCAGCGGTTAGAGAGTACCTAGTTAAAAATATGTAATGCAGCTTGTAGTATGTAAGGACTTAGGCTCTTAAGCATAAATTGCGGGATCCCATCAAGTCCAGTAATAGCAGTTGCTGGCAGTGAATTTATAGCAGTAATCAGCTCTTGTCTTGATATTAATATGGTGATCAGATGTTGGTAATCGCAGCTGATCATCTTGGTTGACAATGGCGCGAAACCTGGTGATGTACTTAAGTTGGAGGGGTGCGGAATCCTGGAGGAGTATACTTATAAGGCACTCTCCCGGTGCGTATGGTTCTGTCAAGGTACGTTGTCTGCGCTGTAGCAGTGGTATCGTCACTGTCTTCCCCACACCGGGTGGAAAAGGCCCGGGTTCGAACCTCGTCGGTGACGGGAGGATCTTTAATGGGCTTTTTTCACTCCGTGGCTGAGTTAGTTGGGCTCATGCGTAGATAGCAAGAAAATTTCCCCCCCCCACCAGAAACGGGTTTTTCGTCCAGAAAAACAGGCAAATTGACCCGAGAGTATACGCAATTTACAGACACAAAAACGGGTTTATGTAATCAATTATGGAGAACCGTAATATAATAATTTTTTTTTTGTCAAGGTACGATTTGATCGCTTTGGAATTCTGGCGGTTAAACTCTGCTTGAGCTCTCGAGTAGGCAGTTCTGTCTGTATCACTCTGAGACCGCTTCTACTTGTTTGTTTGTTTGTTTCGGGATTTATTGGGCGCATCGGCAACTATGACCATAGTGCGCCAACCGCTTCTACAATTTGTGCGGGTGTTGATTAAGGTCGAAGTGCTTCTTCAGGTCATGGGATCATCATGCT
The DNA here is from genome assembly GCF_048544385.1 of Mastigoproctus giganteus. Lineage (NCBI taxonomy): Eukaryota > Metazoa > Arthropoda > Arachnida > Uropygi > Thelyphonidae > Mastigoproctus > Mastigoproctus giganteus. The sequence goes on along the minus strand of NC_143575.1, from coordinate 240,742,960 downwards.
TTAGAGTGTGCAGAGATTGTTGCCTTCCTTGTTGCTGCATAGCTTGTCATAGAGACAATCCATTAGGTAAGCAGGGTAACAGCTAGCTTGAAAACGCATGGCTCTAGGATCGACCAAGGAACAAGCGAGGCTGCCTCGCTGCATCTTGGAATGTCCTGGAATGCTGGACTGACGGGGATATGGTTTCGGTCGCCGATTAAGAGGATGGCGATCGGTCGGGAGTTCAGATAGCAACAGGAGTGGATCATGTTCACAGTTGAGCATCGTCTTTGCGGTTTGATTGATGGTGCAGGGTGTGGTAGCCAGGATTAGGTCAAGTTGATTGGATCCACGAGTTGGGAGTTCCCTGAGAAGGCAGAGGTCTGTGGTAGAAAAGTGGGAAAGGAGCTGCTTTAGGTGGTTAAGTTGAGGAGGCGGATTGAAGTCGCCACATACAACGTTCATGTTGGTAAGTTGAAGCTGGTCCACTTTCCAATTAGCTACTTCAAGGATGAGGTCTCGACATGGTTACGGGGGCACTTAAATTACAACTACTTGAAGTATGGTAGATTGGTTCTTGAGTTTGACAGAGATGGCTTCAAAATCTTTCGATTCACTTCAAATCTAGAGATCGGTGTAAAGGAGGACCCATATCCTGCTGGGACAGTGATTGCAATACATTTCTGGCCGCCTTCCAACACGTTTCCGTGATGCAGAGAAAATCTAAGTGTGCAGGTAGAAGTAACTGCTCTAAGGTGTCAATTTTATTCCTATTGCTGTGCGCCTTTTGGTAGAGTAGCTAAAGCCTGATGGTAGCAGGTATTTTTACCAAGGTTGTTGGCCTGTTATTTTTTGTTTTTCGCCGGCTGATGGTAAGAGTGCTTCGTGATTCTCGTTGGGTTAATCATGTCCTTTTGGTACAGAGGTGGCATCAGTGCAGGAGATGGCAAAGATTGGTTACTAGGTGGTACGAGATATGTGAGACAACGTCAGGATTATTATAGTCCCCTCCTGGCATTTGGTTATCAGGGTCGTTTATGGGTCAGCTAGTTGGCATCCAGCGATTCGTTGCTGTGACTGAGTGGGCTTTATCTCTTTATCTTTTTAGCAGCCTCAAAAATGGTCGGGTTATTGCTCTAATTGACCATATAGATGGGTGGGAGATGTTATCAAAATCTTTTGGGTTGCAATCCAGTTTGAAAGCTGCGTAGTTATTACTTCTGACTGGCAGTTGCTTTACAGAAACCCATAGTCGTAGTTCTTCTTTAACGAAGGCTGCGATTTGGGTGGGGGTTGCATGGGGGTAAAATTTTGAGACGAAAATGCTTGTTCTTACATTAGTAGGCTGTCTTATTTCACGTAGCTATGATGTAGCAGAGGTACCCAGGGCTCTTTGGGTTTTAATGGCACATCAGCAACTAGGGGCCCAGGGAAATAGGGCGCTTCTGTATTGGTTGAGTGCATCGTGTAGGTTTGGGACGAATAGCTGGAGGAGTTTTCTTGCTCACGTTGTGAGACCCAGCTGCGATTTTGGTTGAAGAATTATTAGAATGGGTATGATTACCGATTAGTTGGTTGGTGTAGAAAGTGCTAGCAGAAAAACTGTGGACCTCATTATCGGGAGAGTATATGCTGATGTCTACAGGTTTTGAGTGAGTACTTGCAAATATGGGGTAGTCTGGGTTGGGAAAACTTTTTGTGTAATGTCGTGATGCAATAAGTGGTCGGGAGAATAATGGATGACGTCGGCGCTGTTGAGTTGTCATGTGATCAGTATTTTCACTTAGCTTGGTTAGCTGTTTGCTGTGTAGACTTATTGGGTCCATGGGTGCTGGCTGCCTGCTTTTGAGGACTGATCCGGTCTGACTGGTCTGCAAAGTGCTTTTTTCAGATTGCACAGTGTCACGATCTTCTGTTTGTCTAAAGGCTTATTGGGACCGCAATCTGTTTGCCCTGAAGTTCTCAATTCCGCCTGACTTACCAAACACTTCACTATATTGTGAATTTGGCATCAGGTTAAGCTGTGAGATAGGCGAGCTGGTCTGATGCCTGGTCGAATGGTTAGAGCTTGAAGAATGGGGATTGGGTGTAACTAATCAGCTAGATCTTTGTTTCCCTTTTGATTGCGTCTAGGAGGGCTTATTGTGATTTTAGGCCTTGCAACTGGTGATGCATTAGTAAGCCTTGATTAGTGATCTTGGGCTCTAGTTTGTTCTGCAAGGATGACAGCTGTTTTTGAAAGTACATAGTATTGTCACTCATCCCATTTTTGATTGTTATCTGCTCCGCATAAACTGAGTTGATGCCTCGTTTTGTGCACCACTCTACTCTGATGAACAACAGATGAACAGATGAAAGAACCCTGGCTCCTTTTCAACAAGATTGGGGAGGTTGAGGTAGATTTTCTTTCCATTTTGCTTCTGTTCTTCAGCATTATTTTCATGTGCTATTTTCGCCCAAATATTTTGCATGCTCTGTTGAAATGTAATGCACGACTCGGAACTCATGTTCAGCTCACTGCATCAATCTTAAGATCGAAATTCGATCACACTGTAAGATGTAGATCTTACAAATTTAATAGAAATATTTGTTTTGCTAAAATAAATCCAGGAAGGGCGATGGAAGGGAGTATTAAATTAAAGATTGTAAGTATTACGATTGTATATTTATTTTTAATGTAAATAAAGTTAAAGTTTGAAGAAACACTGGATTTGGGGATGGGAAAGTTATAGACGTATATGTTAAATAGCCGCTAAATGGAAACGAGCAATTTCAAGTAATATAAGAGAGCAGACAGGGACAGCGATCAGCACTACAGAAGTGGTGCCATTTGCAGCCAGGCGTGAAAGGGTTGCTGAAGGCAAGAACAATAGGACTATGAAACTGGAATACGAAGCGTCCTTCCTAACGGTGGCTAAGATAGATCTAAGCCACCGTTAGGAAGTAAACAGGAAATGAGTGGACGTCCAGTTCTCGTCAAAAGAAAACGGCGTCAGAGCGACTGGATTTTGGAAACGTTAGCTATATGTAGAGAGAAAGTGTGAGCAAATATGAAAAGGTCAAACTTCCGTGTGAAAAAATAATAAATTTCTAGAGAACGGTTGGTTTGTGCTCTAGGAAGACAGCTGGAGTGAGTTGTTTTAGCAAATAGGAAGGAATGAAAAATTAAACAGTATGGGGATTGGTTGGAGTCCTTGGGGGAGGCGTTCCAAAGCTTGAGGGAAAAAGAAAAGTTTGGGGGGAGTAATTGACCAAGTGTCAACTCTGTATCTGGCTTCTCTGTGGTCTAAGAGGAAAGAGTCGTGAGTTGCAGGTTGAAGTAGATAACATACCAGATGAGGTGTAAAGAGAAACCTCATGAGTAAAGAGGGATGACTAAGATGGTAAAATGAGGGATTTATAATGAACATTTTTGGGTCAGAGGATACCAGTTATAATACATTTCATGTGTTAAAGGTTAGAAAAAAATGTAAAAAGAGTAATAAGAGTTGAAATGAGTTTTGCTGATGTAAGTGATAAAAATTGGTAATGTAAGGGAATGAAGTAGTAATCATCGATGATTCATAATAAGTAAGATACAACTGATGTTAATAATTTGTAATTTTTGTTTCTTTTATGTAATTGCTGTATATAATGTTCATTAAAGGTTTGTAAATTTTTATTGTAAATAAATATGTCTTTAATATTCTGCTAACACCCGCTTTACACATCCTACAATCTAGAATTTTCTGTGAATTGCAGTCAGATTTGCATTTTGTAGGGGTGGGCTCGAGACTTCATTAGGGTGGAAATCCAAATAAAATCAAACGAAATTATTTTTTATTTCCTTTCCCCCGCCCACAACTCAAAATGAGAGCCCTCGTCTTATCCACATTCTCCTTTCTTGTTGCCGAGACAGGCCTCTCTGCGCGTGGCTCATCTTAGACGGTTTTTATGTACAGTACTTCCAAATAAGGTCTTGTGGCACCGGAAAAATTGGGCTTTCGTGATAAATCCGATTTGTACACGCTGTTTCTAATTTTTCGTACGTTTCTATCGAGGTTTCCTCTAGTTTGACCCAAACTTTGGTGAAGTGAGGTAACAGTGAGGTAATTTTCCTTGGTGATATTAATGTTCACAACTCCAGCTGGCTTCCGTTTTCTAGTCACACGGACCCAGCAGGGCGAGATGCTGAGGCTTTTACAATTACTAATGACCTAGCACAGATTGTTCATTTACCTACAAGAATACCGGACAATATTAATCATACAGCCAATACGCTTGATCTTTTTCTCACAAACAACCCTTCCAAGTACACGGTCGAAGTGAGAGGTCCTTTAGGCACTTCAGATCACAACTTGGTGATTGTCTCTTCTCCAATGGAACCTTTATCTCATGGCTGTTCCCAACCTTGTGTTGTTTGGCATTACAAGAATGCAAAATGGGATGACCTGCGAGACTTCTTTTCTTCTTTTCCTTGGTCGGATTACTGTTTCAAAACTTGTGATGTCAACGTTTGCTCAGATCGTGTCAGTGAAATTATTCTTGAAGGAATGGAATCCTTTATCCCACACTCCACTTTAAAATCTCGTCCTTTATCTAAACCTTGGTTTTCCAATAAATGTGCTAATGCTGTCCAAGAGAAGAACGTTGCATATCATAATTGGCTTGTTTCTAATTCTTCAGGTTCATTTTCTGCCTACACCAAAGCTCGCAACAATTGTAAAGCAGTTATTAATCAGTCCAAACTAGAGTTTGAACAGGCTAAGAGTAGAAAACTTGCTTCTTGCCCTAATGGTAGCCAAGCATTCTGGTCTCTTGCCAAAGCTATTGGCCGCAACTTTTGCCCATCTCTGTTCCCACCTCTGTCCAAACCAGATTGTTCTGTTGTCACTTCAGACAAGGATAAAGCTGACCTGCTAGCATCCCATTTTTCTTCCAGCTCATGTATTAATGATCTTGGTAAAACACCTCCCACCATTCCCAACACGCTCCATTCAATACCTCCTGTAGCCTTCCGTCAAAAGGATATTAGAAGGATTTTGATGAATCTTGATGCTAAGAAAGCTCTAGGTCCCGATGGTATTTCTCCACTTATTCTCAAAACCTGTGCTCCTGAACTTACTCCTATTCTTTGCCGCCTTTTTTCACTTTCTTATTCCAAAGGTGTTTTTCCTTCTGCTTGGAAATTTGCTCACATCCAGCAAGTTCCTAAAAAGGGTGACAAATCCCTCCCATCCAATTATCGTCCCATTGCAATTACTTCTACTCTTTCTAAAGTAATGGAGAAATCAATTAACCGCCAACTCTTAAACCACCTAGAAACCTTCCGTATGATCAACGATCGCCAGTATGGATTCCATCAGTGTCGATCCACTGGTGATATTCTGGCTTATGTTACCCATTTATGGACTAATTCAATGGAAAGGTTCGGTGAAACACAAGAAGTTCCTCTTGACATCTCAAAGGCTTTTGATCCTGTTTGGCATAAAGGTGTTCTAAACAAGTTTCCACCTTATGGTTTGCCAACTGTTTTTAGTAACTGGTTATCCAGTTTTCTCACTGGTCGCTCACTGAGGGTGATGGTAGATGGCTCTCTGTCTTCTAACTTCTCCACTAATGCCGGTGTTCCCCAAGGTTCAGTTCTTTCCCCCACTCTTTTCCTCTTGTATATCAATGACCTTCTTCCATTGACTGGAAATCCTATCCATAGTTTTGCCGATGATAGCACAACTTTCTGATAGCACGACTGATAGCATTCAACTTTCTATTTTGAGAAACCTTGTCCTGCTCAATCAGCTTTAACTTCTCGAAAATCTGCTACCAATTCCTTAAATGCGGATCTTCTGGTATTTCTCCAGTGGGGAAAAGACAACTTAGTTGATTGCAACCCTTCTAAAGCTCAGTCTTGTCTTATCTCGCAAAAAGGATTCTTCTGCTCCTATGCTTATCTTTGGTGACACTCCGATTTCTAGGCAAAATGATATATCTCTTTTGGGGATTACCCTGACTTCTAATCTCTCTTGGCACAAGCACATTACAAATGTTGCTTCCTCTGCATCTAAAAAACTTGGTTTTCTCTTTCGCTCTCGGCGTTACTTTTCTTCCAAACAGCTGCTCACTCTGTATAAATCGCAAATCTGCTCAGCCATGGTATATTTTTCCCACATCTGGGGTGGTGCCCCCAAAACCTCTCTCAGGCTTCTTGATTCCATTCAGAAGAGGGCAGTTATGTTAATTAATGATTCATCTCTAACAGAGTCTTTCCACTCGCTGTCTCATCGACGTACTGTTTCTGCTGCATGCCTCTTCTACAGATACTTCCATGGGCACTGTTCTTCTGAATTGGCTTCTATAATTACCGCTCTCTCTTTCAAAACAGTCCGAACACGTGCCGCCACCACCAGCCAACATCCATTTACTGTCCAACTTCAAACCCACAGAACCAACTTTTCATCTTTCTCATTTATTCATTCAACTGCCGTTTCCTGGAACAGCCTTCCTTCATACGTATTTCCTGAAAATTACAGTCTACAGAAGTTCAAGTCCAATGTCAACAAATATCTTCTTTCGTCTTCTCAACCTTCAACCCAAGCATGGTACTAAGTACTATAGGTTGTAATACCTCTCGTGTTTGGGGTTCACATATAGAAAAAAAAAAAAAAAAAAAAAGTAACGTTGTTCGATAATCTCCCGCTCACACGATTCACAATGACTCTGGACACGCACTGAAAGCAGCGAGACGTGACTAATCTCGTTGTGTACAGGGTTGAACTACACGCTGATATGCTGTATGCGTGCGCAATGCAACCATGTGACGTTTTATAAAATCAGTCTCATTAATTTCGAAAGGGCGTTTGTTTATCCGAAAAGATTCCGTCTTTTCTGATTTTACTGTGGGTGAGCTGTCCTTGTGGGGGTCGATATAAGTTTGCAAATAAAATCCACGAACGGTAGAAAGTGCAGTCCGAAGAATGTTAGAGGCTAGTCACACTTCTGCAACACGGTAATCTGAAGAAAGCAGAGTCGAGAATAACAGATGAGCCTGAAATATAAGAAAACAAAAAAAAAAGAACTTATTAATGTTTGTACTTATTTGGAAAAATTTATTCACTCAAGAAAATCATATTTTCAAGTTTTGTTTGAAAAATATGTACAATTAAAAATGTAATTGACGTAATCTTCAATTTTAATACATCATTTTAATCAGTATAAGTAAAATTATCTAAGTAAATAAATGAAATCTTAAATTTTAATTTAAAACTATGTGGCGCCATCCAGTGGCACATAAGCTTAATGATAAATAAATGATACTCTCGAGCAGCAGGAAAATTACTGTAGCCAATACCGCAAAGGATCACGGGAGCCAAAAATATGGGTGATGTGTTCCTATAACGACGTATATCGAAATACGTTAATCGAAACATCGTAAATCGGAGATTTTTTTTAGATTTATTTATTTAGGTCTCTTATTGAAATGTTTTAAAATATTCAGAAGTGAATGAAACTGTCTGGTTGTTGGGAAGGGGTGGATAACTAATATCATTTTATGTAAATTTAACATGTGGTGATAAAAGGTGGTCAAAATATCATCAGGCACAAAGGAGTTATATAAAATGTTATCCACTTAACCTCTCCCTTCTGATTTAGCAATACTGCTTAATTTTAGGCTCTTCTTTCTCAAAAATATTTTCCCTTTTTCATTTTAGCGAAAATATTACTGTGACATGGAGTTCTCATTCTCCATTCTTTTTTTCAATTGTCCCGGAATTTAATGTCAAGAATATACACAACGGCTTTCTGAACAAAAATAAAATCTTCATAGTTATTTATAAATTTAAAAAATATATAAACCATAAAAATATTTACGATTTATTAAACAATGGGCTTAATTAAAAAAAATATATTACCTAATTTTCTTAAGTTTAATTAAATAAATAATTTTTCTGTTTATACTCAGAGACGATCAACGAAGTTTAGAAGACATTCAAGAATCATTACTGAGTTATTATGAAAGGTATATTTATTTAGACAATTTTTACTAATACATGTATATATAATTTATGAAAATAAATAAATTAATTAAATTAATGTTGTCTGGTATTTTTGTCGATTGACATTGTTTCTAAATTATTTTAAGAGTGAATTCCTTCTGCAATATCCCCTTTCATATTTTGTTGTTTTAGTTAAGAACTGATGGAGTTTTTCCTTGGCTTGCCACACGACTGGCATAGTCTTCATTTATATTTAACTCAAATATACTTTTAAGATTGTTACACTTCTTGAAACGTTCTATCCATTTCTCAACCACACCCTTTTTTCGAGACCAATCGTTTATCGACATGCAGCTCGGAGAAACGCCTTCACTATTCTGTTATCATTCAAGGACTTAAAACATCCCCGGGACGTATTAATGACCTGCCTGGGAGTGCTCATGACCATAAGTGCATTGTATCTGAAGAAGTTTATGTTGCCGGGCCGATTTGCATGTTGGGGGTGAAAAGCTAAAATAATTGAGTAATAACTAAAATAAAAGCTAAAATAACGTATAGAGAGGTGTCTGACCGTTAGGTTTGGACCACTCAGAGTTTTAACTATCAACTGGACGGGACATAAGTTCTATGAATGCCCGCGCAGTATATGGACACACCTGGAACTCTATCTGATACTGCAACGATCTGACATTTCCAAAGGATAATGGATCTGACATCGATTATGACCAAACGGATGCCTGACCTGATACCTCCCAAGAACACTTGAAGTGACAACCGGACAAGACCACCTGAAGTGACAGCGGCAGCGGGACAAGACCACTTGAAGTGACAACCCGACAAGACAACTGCACGTTACAACCTGATATGACAAACTGATGTGACCTTAGCCGAACTGACGAACTTTTATGAATGTGACGGCAGCATATACTGCCTTCTCGCCGACTGGCGATCCGGGCTGGCTGTCTTGCCCGATCCGCTTTCTTCCCTCTTCCCTTGGCGGGGTGGGGGAGATAACCGATTCTCTGTCTCCTCCCCTCCTCGCCATCCCCACTCTTCCTCCTGGTGGGGCATGGGCATGCTCCACTGATATTAACTTCAGGTCCTCTTCCCTATTGACCTCATTCTTCTGCCTTTCAACCCCCAGTCTTCAGTCTTCCCTCTCTCTCTCTCTTATCGCAAGCGAATACCCCACACACCTAAATTTAAATGCGTTCAAATTAACTTTCGCCCATATTCTAGGCCTTTTTTTATTCAAGCGACATCACCCTTTACAATTGAAATGAAACTAATTTTTTTTTTAGGTCCTAGCCACTGAAATCTCAGGAAGTTAGGTGGCAGGACCTGCCAGAGTAAATAATTATAATACTGGTGTATCTGGTCTGCCTCCACGTTGCGAAAGTGGGGCAAAGTTGGGCCTCAGTAGGGGTCCAGCGGCTAAATGACCAGATGAACAACGGTACACATCACTACACATGTACAATATCCATACACTTTTAAATCTCTGGCATTTCCAGCAAACTGGCACACCCACCACAATGTAAACTACGCGGAGATGGGGGGAACCCCTGGTGCCGTCTGACCCTAAATACACTTTACAATTTATTCAGAGCTACAAAAGTTGGATGCTTCGTAACTTTAGATAGGATTTTATTAGTTTGTTGGAGTTGAGCCTTGGTGGCTTTCAGCTGTTCATTTTTTTAATAACTTCTTTAAGGAGCTTCAGCAGCGAGAAATTGGTATTGATGCGGCCCTTGTGACCTTGATATTTTTCCTACGGAGGCAGTATTCCATTCTGTACCTCAGTTTCTGTATAATTTTAAGATTGGGAATATCTTTTGTGAAGAAATTCGTTCCTCTTCATCCTCACAATATTTAAGGGGAGTAAACCAGACTCGTCGTCTTTTGAGAACCCTTTTCTTGAGGGGAAGGATCTTCGTGGATGCTGGGGGGGGAAGAGCACATGTAATCAAGAAATATAAATACCACCTCGATACTTATTTTTAGCTTTAAAAAATCCTGCTGCTTCTTTTATACTCACCCGCAAGCGCCATTTAAAGGAGAGTCTTTAAAGAGTTTCTGTTAAATTAAGTGTAGGCGAGACAAACTTAAAAGATTACAAAAATCATTAAAATCTTAAAGGATTTTGCACTCAGTTTGTTCCTTAATGGTCTGGTTGTAAAGTTCTCGCTCCACTTAGTAAAAAAAAAATCGACGTAGTAAACATTGCATGGTAGCTGTAGTTTATGTAAGAAAGATGGAACGGACCCATAAAAGTAATCTCGAAGAAAAGACCCTGCCTTACATCGAAAGATTCATGGTGCACAGAGTTTTACTCCAAGTGACGGATAGATTGGACGTTAGGAAAAAAATGTCAGTTCATGTATTGAGTATTAGCTTGGAGAGATAATTCGCTGATCGGACTACCTAATACCATGTTGGGCCACCGTTCCCACGGATAACATTCACTATTCTCCCAGGCCCTGACTTCACTAGATGTCTGAAGACGTAGGAGGGTAGCAGGTGAATTTGGAATCCAATCAAGATGGGCGATGTCTTCACTGCGTTCCGCGAACAACTTGTGCCCAGTGCTGGTCTAATGACAAGGTGTATCATAGTCTTGGAAGATCCCTTTTCTCTCTGGAAAAAAATTCAACATGGCAGGGATCACATGATCTCCTGAGAATTGTCGGTAGACCTCAGCAGTGAAATGGTGGTTTTTAGGCACTAGAGTTTATAGTTCTTGCCAGAACAAAATGCCCCATGTTAAGGAACAACCGCTACCTATCTAGATAGTGAGCACCATGCACGATAGCTCCATAGACTCATGTTGATTGCAACACACACACACAGGCGTCGGCTGGCGTGTTGCACCAGGTATTTGGATTCATCTGACCGGCACACTCATTTGCAGTTCCCAAGCGTCCAGCCAGTAGGTTGTTGACAGCACAGCATTCACCTTCAAGATGATCAGTGGTAGGTGTCTCTTGGGTTGTGTGCTGTGGAACTCCATGCGTCTGAGTATGTGACGCATCATCACTTGGGATATTGTTCTTGCATTCTCCAAATTGTATTGCGATGTCAACTGTCGCATAGTGACTTGCAGTTGAGCCCATACAACGCGCTGCATCCTTCGCTTATCACAAACATCCATCTTGGGTAATATTTTACAGTTCTGTCGGCGGCAAGTAGTTTTACTCATTCGAAACCATTCTTTGTGCATCATCTTTACCACAGTAGGTCATGAGAAACCGAGAAGTGACGTTTCTGATATGAAAGTTTATTTTGTTAAGTCAACACACTGCTTTGATTTTCATTCTCAATCACTTCCAGAACCGATTATATTTTCTCTCAGAAAAATTAATTGGACAAATTTTGAAGACTCCGTTAATCTGGATTTTCTTAATCCATCGGATTTATTTGAATATAAAACTGCTGCTGAACAGAAAAATTACATTCAGGAATTTTTAATAAAAGCGTCATACAAGTCAACAAACAAGAAAAGAACTGTAGATAGACCTTGTTCTTGGTGGTCTAATGAGCTGTCTAATTTAAGAAGACAAGTACATGAGGCTCGGCGAAGATACCAGCACCATCGACATTGGCTTTCTGCTGAGGTTGAGCAGTTAAATACTACATACATTGATATTAAGAATACTTATACAAAAGCAATCACAAATAGCAAGCGCACTAATTGGATGAAATTAATTCAGTCATCTGATCATAATAATCCTTGGGGACTTCTGTAAAAACTGACGAGAGATCGGCTACATTCACCTGAAATTTTTGGGACAGTACAGGCAAATGGGAATGAAACTTTGGATTGGCATGGAACAATTAATGTAATACTAGACAGACTTTTTCCTGTTGAGGATGAAGGATTGGATACAGATTTTTAATTATCTATCCGTTCATCTAATGATAACTACTTCACCAATGAAAACTCAGAGCTATTCAGTATTGATGAGATCGACTCGTTAATTAAGAAAACAAAATCTTCTAAATGTCCTGGTTTGGATCTTTTAGAAAATATCTTTATATTAAGATTTTACAAGATGAGACCAAGGATTTTGCTTGTACTATACAATAAGTGCTTGTTTATTTCGTACTAGTTGGAAAACAGCGTTAATAAAACTTATTAATAAGCCTGGAAAACCAAGAAATGATGCTAGGTCTTATAGGCCAATTGCTCTGTTGGCGAATATGGGGAAGATTCTGGAACACCTTATGAGTTCCAGAATAACTATTCTTCTTCACGAGGCTAATTTAATTTTCCCTCAGCAATGTGGATTTTGTCCTGGAAGATCCAGGGAAGAAGCGCTAGTGGACGTTTTGAGTCACATAAAAAATTCTTCTTATTAATATGTACTTGCTATTCTCGTGGATTTCCTTCGACTTCCTTTGGTGGGAGACCTTCTTCGAAGGCTACGTCAAGCTAATTTCCCTCAGCTGTTATATAATTTAGTACGAAGCTATTTTTCACAAAGGAAAATACTGGTGAAATCAGAATAGAATTTTTGTCTGTAGAACGAAAGGTTACTCGAGGGGACCGCTAATGTGAAATATGGTACTACAGGAATGGTTAGCACCAACTTTTGACAAGACTAGACTTATTGTATATGCCGATGATTTAACTATTTTAATTGAAGGTAATTCCCGAAGGGCTTTAGAGTCTTCTGCCAACCATGTATTAAAGGATCTATATACGTGGACATTCCAGAACAAGATCACCATTAGTTCTTCTAAAACTAAGATTTTTAAGACTGAATTAGATCTAAACATACCTCCTAAAATTTAAATTAATGGGACTGAACTTCCTCTTGAAACTGAAGTAAAATATTTAGGAGTGACTATTGATTCCAAGCTAAATTTCTCTGCACGTTTTTCTTATTTATCTAGTAAAGTTAAGAAGTTCACTGCAGATATTTGTAGGACATCGAGAACAGAGTGGGGATTGTCGAGAAAAACTTTGAAGTTATACTATTTTGCAGTCTTCCTCCCTGTGGTTACCTATGCTGCTGGTGCATGGTACCATAGGGCAGTAATTGTTAGATTTCGACTAAAACTCATATCATTTCAAAGGACATTGCTGTTGGTCATTCTACCGCCGGGGTGTTACAATTGGACTTTTATTTAGTATTTCGATAGCGATGCTTTGATATCCGTAAACAAATTTCAACTGCATCCAAATGCGGATTGAGATTGACACACAACAAGATGATAAGAGAGTGAAACAAAGATGTTGGAATGAGTTGGTGAACAAATGGCAGGACAGATGGGATACTTCCGAAGCTGGATTAGTGACTAAGAAATTTATTCCTTGGGTTTCTTATTTAATGGACACAAGGACAATAAGTCGTTCTCTATGAGCATGTTCAGCTCTTATATTCTTACAGGACATGGTTCATTAAATGATAAACTGTTTAAATTCGACCTGAGCAATACACCTCTCTGTTCCTGTGGAGAGGCCGAGAGTTGGAGCAATGTTTTGTATGACTGTCCACAATATTTGGACATCAGAAGAGAATTTAAAGCTACTGTGGGAACAATTTCTCCTGGTTAAGAGACTAAGCTTATTGAAAGTCCCTTTAAACTGAATGAGCTTCATGTGCTCACCACTCAAGTGTTTAAAAGCGAAATTTCTGCTGATTCGAATGGCTTTGGAGAGGTCTAGAGTTTATGAAGACAGTGCATAATAGTTCAGTGAAGGAAAGTGTTATCCAGGTAATTGCTGCTTCTGGGTAGCCAAACAACACAACACGCACTAACTACACAAACCTTACACAACACTTGTTTGGCCCAATTTTACAGAGTTTGTAAAATTACAGTGATACGAGGTGGATTTCAACTAACGTTCTAGGAGCCGCTCTTAACAACAACAGATGTCCACATGATATGGAAGTACCCGACGGACCAGTTCACACAATCGTGCCCTTTTGAAACCCCGTGATATCTTTACTACGTCCCATAACTGCTACGTTATTTGTTTCCTTTCATTTATTTATTTATACCCCTTTTACCTTGGAACCTCAATATGGTAGTTGTTCTATTATTTATAATTAAACAACTGGTTCCTCACTTCCCCCAAGGCCCACTACGACATCTAACTGCAATAATACTTTTTTTTATTCAGGGGACTCTCAGGATGTGAGGATCTTCTTATTTTACCCTATCCTGGATATATTAATATGATTCCCTAGAGTGGCTGTGTAGGTTTCTTTTTAATAATGAGACATAGTTAAACAACATACATAATGTTTAATGTATTATTATATATTTACATAAGTCATACAAAATACTAAAACCAAATATACACTAATCACATTCTTCTCCCAATTACAGGAGTACATGTACTGAAGGTTTACTCTTATTTTCTTCAACTCTATCCCTGGACTATATTATCATTTGTATCATCTATTAGGAAGAGCACTATGGCCAAGAATGTTGTAGACCGAATCGTCATCTAAGGGTCAGATGATATAGGGTTGACAGTAGACGAACTATTAACATGTTATAAGTTGGGTTATCTTTATTTCTTCTAAGAAACATCCGATTACAGCCACTGGCCAAGGGTTGAAGATACATATTCTATAATTCTACAGAATATAATATTATACAATTTTAAAATACGTGTAATACTTGTTATCTGATTTACAAATGCTTGAAATTCTTATCTGTTTTAAGACTTACAACTTAATTAATATAAACGGGTAAAAACTTAATGCTGCTACATTTAAAGCATAACTTCTGATTTCACTCACAATAGTGGGCGATACACCAAATTTACATAATCACAAATGTTTACAGCAAGATAGCACACAACAGGTAACATGAACTAACGTATTCATAGACTATCCAACTGTGTAAATGAAACAATCAGTTGCTGTTCCTTATCTGCATCTCGTCTTTATTTTTCTCCTGGTGTTATTATCTCCTGGTCATTTGCCTCCAGGGTGTGACCTCTAGATTTGAGTATAATATAGCTCTTGAGATGGTAAAACGCTTAGCTGTAATTCTGTTTAGCCTTCCCAAGAGCCAGTATTCAAGTCCTAGGAAGGCCTTGCTAACTTGTTTCAGAAGCTGAAGACCACATTTATGGCGCATATAGGGGAATAGGAATAACACATCTGTTGATATACTCCTTCATTAAACTGGGGTTTTTAATACCGATGAGCTCCTGTCTGGTAGACCAGAGCGCCTCGTATATTTTCCTACGAATGTATGCGAAATGCGGATGGGATTCAACCATTCGTCCCATTTGAGTCCAAGGTCGACACGTGACTGAACCTTTTGGACAAGGATATCATTCGCGTATATTGCTATTTTTTTATTTTTTATTTTTTTATTTGCGAAGGTCATTTGTGCAGTCTTGTTTCCTTTAAGTGTAGCCCGATACAGTCTAGGTGTTTTTCAGTTCTTTTAGTTTGGTGTTAGCCATTGGTTGAAGTAGTCAGTTGATTTCTGATCGTCTGAGGCAATAAAAAAATTTATATCGTCTGCGTATGTGATGAATTACTTCCTGTTTTGAACTAAGAAGGGCTCTAGCTCTATGGAAAAAAATGTCGCCGACAAGACACCACCTTGCAGGACTCCTTGATCAACCTGATTTTAGAGACAAAGGAAATATTTAAATACGGTGTTCATTTTTATAGTTAATCAAAGTTTTGTAGTAGTAGTAGTAGTAGCAGTAGTAGTGGCACTTGATGCAAGAAAGCAAGTGTCGGAGCTTATGCAGCATCAGCAAAAAAAAAAAAAAAAAAAAATCACACCATACCCTCCAAATGCCTGTCCAGTTCCTCCTTAAATTTATTTAACCTATCAACTTCCACAACGACAGATGGAAGTTTGTTCCAGCAATTAACCACCCGCTGGCTAAAGGCAAATTTCCGCACATCTATTCTACATCTGTCCTTTCTTAATTTGAACTTATGTCCCCGTAGGTTCGTATTCTGAACAAGTGGGAGGATCCCATCAGAATTCAGCGTGCTCAACCCATTCAAGGCCTTATAGACCTCAATCAGATCACCGCGCAGGTGCCGAGTCTCCAGCCACTGCAATTTGCAGAACTTAAGCCTCTCTTGGTAAGAGGATCCCTTCATTCCCCTCACCAATCGTGTTGCTCTTCTCTGTACACGCTCAAGCAAATCTACATCCTTCCTAAAATGAGGCCTCCAGACCTGTACGCAGTACTCAAGGCGTGGCCTGACCATTGCCTTATACAGAGGGACAATCACCTCCTTTTCCCTGCTAGCAAAATTCCTATATATCATTGACAAAACCCCATGACCTGCCCTAGCAGCCTGTCTACATTGCTCAGAAAACTTCATATCTGACTGCACAATTACTCCCAGGTCTTTTTCATTTTCTACCACCTTAAGTGTAGTACCACACAGTTGGTACGTTTCTCTGGGGTTACTTCTACCCATATGCAGTACTTTGCATTTGTCAAGGTTAAACTTCAGTTGCCACTTCTTAGCCCATCTGCCCAAATTATCTAGATCCTGTTGCAGTAGCACACTGCCATTACTGTCATTAACAACCCTGCCAACCTTCGTGTCATCTGCAAACTTCGACATTAAGCCTGATATACCTTCATCAATATCATTGATAAATATACAAAACAACAGTGGACCCAACACCGAACCCTGTGGGACTCCACTAATAACATTAGTCCACGAAGAGCAGCACCCATTGATTACCACCCTCTGTCTTCTCCCACTTAACCATCCTTTTATCCATTGTAGCAACTTACCCTTAATACCATTCTGCTCCAATTTGTACAGTAGTCTTCCATGCGCAACAGTGTCAAAAGCTTTCCTGAAATCCAAGTATATGATATCAAAATTATTTTTTGCATCCAGTTCCTTTGTGACCACATCATAATATCCTATCAAATTTGTCAGACAAGACTTTCCCTTAACAAACCCATGCTGTGTCTGAATTATTGCTGCAGTCTTGTCTAGATGATCCTGCAATTGTGATGCCATTCACTCCAGAGAGCTTTACTCCGTTAGCAACTGATTGGCACGAGTCCACGCATGTTTTGAAATCTCACCGATGCCACCATACGTGCATTCCGAGAACTGATTGCCACGTGTCTGCAAGGGCTACTCGAAGTCAATTGCGAAACGTTAATTATGGGCATTATGTCCACGGATTCGTTTGAATTATAATGTTTTGCAATGCCTGATTAAATATAGGAGAATTCACTAGAATTTGGTTTAAAATGAAACAAAAAATACAGTACACTGTATAAATTTATATAAGCGTGGAAATTTTACGTTTTTTCAGGTTCCGTACTGGTGAAAAAGTTGTGGAGAGTTTAGCATTCAGAAATGAAAACTGCGTGTTTTGAAGGTGGTTGGTTTATACCGGGACATCAATTTTATTAAGTATTATTGCTGAATTGGATGAGTTCCGTTGTATGATGCTGTGTGAGTAGACTGACTTAGTGATAACAGGCTCTGGTATTGGATATGTTTGAGACTCCATATTTAACTGTAGCGCTTCCAACATATACATACATTACGCCCTTGTTGACAGTGAATTAAATAAACTACATAACTGGTATCTGAAATATTACACTCGTGAATGTCTTATAATTATTAAAAGATGTATTTATTTTATTATACGATGAAAATACTAGAGTAGGATCTGTGCCAGAAATTACATTTATGATTTGTCTGGCTAGTTTGATACAGTGTGGAAAGATTATTTTTGGATTTGTAACAGACTGCTTTGTTACTGGGTGATTTTCTAATGCCTTTCTTACTGTAAGAGGCAATCGATTAAGGAAATGGCCTTCTATGGAAGTTAAATTCCTGAAAGTGGGGTTGAGATATCCAGACCCATTGGGAGCCAGTATTCCTTGGTAACCAATTGATAAATACGACAGCTTACTTGCAGTTGACTTTGTGGCTGGCTTCACTTGCTAAATATGCAGCTTCTAGAACGATTTAAATATCGGAACAATCGAGAGGCTGGCGGCGACTAGTCTTAAAAAGAACATTTAAAACCAGCAAGGAATAGAAAATCTGTGGCTTAGCACCAGAAAAGAGCGATAAAAAACTGCAAATACGATGGTACAAAAGATATCCGCTACCAACATCTGCGATACCAATGAATAGACCTCGACCAGCAACACTAAGTTTCAGACTAAGGTGAGTCTGAATCTGAAACTGCACCTGTCGGAGAGGATTGATCTGAACAGATGTATCAACAGATTCACTAAACTGAACTGCGCGGGATTAAAGGTACAGACAAATGATCATGGGAACGCTGATGAAATCCGAATGATACCTGTATACCTAAGAACCGCTAGAAATTAACAAAAGTACTGGTTGTGGTTTTAATATACAAGAGCACCATTCATATTTTGATACCATATTTTGCTGCAGTTTCATCTAAGTGAGACTGACGATATAAAATTAAAAGCGACTAGATTTGGGTAATGATTGAATATTAACTAAGCGAATAAGAAAATTTTATGGATTTCTCATTTGAACATTTTACAGTTTTATTACTGATTGGAGAGAGAATATTGGGATAAGTAAATTAATTTGATATTGTAGAAGGCCAGTTTGGAAGCATAAGTTTGTCATTTTGGCAAACAGTCAAATAAGAAAACATACGCAAAGGCCTTCTACAAAAAAACCAAAAAAAAAAAAAAACAAATCCTTAGCGTGAGTGAAGCGTTTAGTCCTTGAACAAAATTTATTATATATTATTTGAAAATTTTCGTAAATCGAAACGAGATTCTCGTGCAATTAAGCAAGTATACCTTGCATCTTCTGAAAAACTGAAACACCTTGAACCCAAATGTCCAAGGCGTTTCAGTTATCCCCAGGAGATAAATTCTAGAATGATTATTCATCCGGTTGTGAAGGTTAATGGCGCTCGGCCAATAATAATTTAATTACAAATTGGTATTCTTTGCGAAATGCTCTGTAAACAATAAAAAAAGTAGAGTGGTTATGAACTCTTTTCACACTTTTAAAAATTAATAATTTGAAAATCGTATCGAAAGGTATTTGGTCACGAGAGGCACATAGAGTTATCAGTTTAGAAAACTAATACACGGTACATGTATATTTTTTGCCAATTTTTATTGGCAATCTGATTCATACTTGCCCACCGCTATTTTCTGATATGTTACTAATATGCATGCTAATTCAACGTAGATATAAGTTGAAACTCTTAACGATTTTAATTTATCTTTGGTGTTCTTCCATCGTGAGAAATGACCGATTGTGAAGCTGGAGTCCAGTGAGCAGTTAAACTGGACCATTGAACGTCCATTCAAACCAAACTAGTCAGGGCCCAACGGACCTTTTTGCTAGCTCTTCTTAGAACTTATGGAACAGTTTCAACTGCATCTTTACAAGCTATTACAGTCTTATTACCTCTATATCTATATCTCACATACGAAGATCGAGCTTTGTTTACTTTACTATATTCTTAAAGGATATCTTCTAACGTTTTGTGATTTCACCTACGATGCAACTGCCGATCCAAAGAATGAAAGAGCGAAATGTTGAATTGAGCAACATAAAAGATGGCAAGTGAAATGGAATTCCTCGAACAAACGAGTAATGACCTGATATTAAATTCGCTACCTCAAAATGTAATCAGCTTTGGTTCTATCCTAGCCTTCATACACCATACATTTTTAAATGGCCATGGATCTTTGAACGCTCGTCTTCTTCAGTTCAATCTAGCCACGTAAGATATCTGTTTCTGCGGCGCCTCTGAAGACTGGAGTCATGTCTTATTCTTTTGCCTAGTTTACCAAGATTAAAGACTAACATTATCTGGTATAGTACATAATTTTTCTTCTGGTTATGAAAGATTATCTTATTGCAGATCAAAATGCCTTCTCAGCTCTATACGAATTTGCTACACAGGGTTTTAACAGATGACGCGGATTACCCAATTGACTTCTGTACTCAACAGAACTACGTTTACGACTCCGTGTTGAAGTTCAAATTTATTTAATTGTGCTTCATTATTTCCTTAGGGCAGATATAATGGTTAACTTTTATTATTATCTCTCTTTTTTTACCTTAATTATTTTATTTATTATTCTTTAATAATAATTATTATTATTTTAATATATTATTTATTTATTTTATTTTTTTAAACTTTAATTATTGTTTTATCCGTTAAATATTGTTAATTATGCTAGCAACTTCGGGGACAAGATTCACTGGTCTCCAGTTTATTAGACACGGGATTTTCACCTGCTCTCACCCAGCTTTGGCTTTCTCTTTATGGGAACTACTGGTATCCACTGGTATTACACTATCCCAGTGGATGCGTGATTCTTTTTTTTTTGGTCTTCACTACTGTACGTGAATATAGAAGACTGCTGCACTCACACGACTTGCGCTTCTTCCTATGGGTGTTGGTAATACATTCAGTATAGTATGTGTATAGTTGGGCCACCCTCCTCGTGGTCTGGACATGATTTTCTAAAAATTGCACAAAAATCCCCAAAACTGCAACGATCCCTCGTATCTGGAACAGCTACTTTGTCTAATCAATGCCAAAAATTAAAACTCCAAAGGGTCCAAAAGACTTTCGTCCCTTCTCAGGATGCTCATTACATAAAATATTTTAAAAACTCATCCACACAGCAATGACTGACACCGCTGTAACCATAGACCCCCATCTATATTCAGTAAGTAGTGGAAAATCCACTATCACTAACCTCCTAGGCACCCTATTCAGGATACAAAGTGCTTTCAACTGCAAGTCACAACTTGAGATTTTGTTTCTTGGTATAAAGCAGCATATGATCAGATATCCATTTCCGCCCTCCTGCACATTCTAGAATCCAATTTCAATATCACCGGCAATCTCTTGAAAGTCCTGGCATTTACCCTTCACCTATTTATTTGCTGATTGCACTTCGGTATTTCAGCAGAGGTTTCACCATTTCGAGGGTTTTCCCACAAGGGGCCGTCCTTTCCTCAACTCTATTTGTAGCTGCACTGGAACCCTTTCTGTCGGTTAACCAGCACTTCCTTCATATGCCGTTTATTTGAAATTATAAATCACTTCAGGAGATCCCAACTTCGCCCATTTAATCTCTAATTAAGTAACACAGAAACTCGCACTCATTGAAGAGTTCGTTCCATTGGTTTACAAATAAATAAAGACAAATCAGCGCAAGTCACGCTCACAAAAAAGAAAATGAAGAACCACATTCCTGCCATCATCAAAGAAACTGGTCTGATTAGCTCTACAAACCAGAAACCCCACGATAGCTGCTGACAGGGCCAATTCGGGATCTACTGTTTTCTACCTGGGATTTGCCAATGGTCACTTTTATGATTTAGTTGGAAATAAACCTTAGACCAAATAGATCAATGCGATAAATGGACCAAATAGATCAATGCGATTAGCAGAAAAAATTCTGCTAATCGCACTGATCTATTTGTGGTCATTTTTATATAACTAATTTGATTTAATTTACCCTTGTTGTACATTTATTTTTATTTTATTTATTCCCAGAACTTCACAAACCTCTTATTTTATTATTGTTATATACTAAATATTTATATTTTCAGTCTTATAATGATTATTGTAATTACTGACTTGTAACTAATGTAAACCACGCTAGCACCTTCTGTCCCTGGTCTAGATTATGATCTATAACTGAATAAATAAATAAATATAAATGTAAACAGCTTCATACTTTATACACGTATAAAAGTTGTATGATTGGTGCAGATATATGTATCTCGTACAAATATCTAACCATAAAGATAACGTAAAGAATACTTGAGATATTATGAAGATACCACACACACACACCCCAATGGACGCGATTTGGGTTAAAAAGACTCAACGGAATTAAAGGGGAAATTTTACAAACTGTTATTTTTTATGATAAAAATCCTTGAGCGACAACGCACACCAAATGGCGATTATTTACTGTCCTTGATAAACAGTGTCCTTGTTTCTCATTGGCAATCCTTCGCTTAGAAATCGTACCGTCTCTGATAAATAAAAAGATTAATTAAAAAAGAAAAACTATCGTCTTATTGCTGCCTTATCCACACACGTAGAGTGGTGTTCAAAATAACTGCGTCACCTCATTTTTTAGGTTGTTTGTCCTTATACTGACACCACTCTTTTAGAAATAGCTGAAAGAACATAAATAATAACAATAACGCATCTGGAACTATGAATTGAAGAAAATTTTACTTATGCCTTAGGTAAATATACAGTGAGACAAGCACTATTCTCCAAAATAATAGCATGTTATTTATGGTTGATATAATACAACAATTTTATAATTT
The DNA here is from genome assembly GCF_048544385.1 of Mastigoproctus giganteus. Lineage (NCBI taxonomy): Eukaryota > Metazoa > Arthropoda > Arachnida > Uropygi > Thelyphonidae > Mastigoproctus > Mastigoproctus giganteus. The sequence continues at coordinate 240,720,705 of NC_143575.1, read as the reverse complement.
ATTTTCATTACTTTGCTAATACTAGGACAACAGGTGGCTACATACAAAAAAGAAACCAACAAAATGTACACTACTGTTTCGTTGGCCCGCCCCTTGCTTTGATGACTTCTGCACATTGTGGTGGCATCGACTAGATAAAGTTCTGAATATATTCTTGGGAAATTTCATGGTACCAAACACGGATTAATGTCTTTGGCAGCTCTTGAAGTGTTTTTGCATTACTCAAACACCCATTTGGTTGCAACAATTTTCAAATGGATGAGAGCGTCCCTGTTCTCAAGCCATGTTATTGTGCGAATTGATTTATCCTTCAACCATTTTTATACCTATGGACAGTAAAGAGAACAAAATATATTACATTTATTTATTTAGGCAAGAGCGCGACGTTTCATAAATTTCAAAATTATGCTAATTTTGTGAAGTAGTACTTACGTTTTTGGCTAGATGATATGCAGAGTCGTCCTGGAAAATGCAGTTGGCAATCCCCATAATGATCTCTAATTGTGGGAAGTAATTTTGTGTCAAGAATGTCCTTGTACACTTCCGCATTCACTGCGCCCTTCATAAATTCAAGATGACAACTCCTCTATGTGGAATACAGCCAACATCATTTGAGAAGCAGGATGAAATTCTTCTTCGTATAACAGTCTGCGGATACTGCGGACCATGAAAGTTGAAATTTGATTCATCAGAGAAAATAACACATTTCCACTGATCGTCAGACTAACTAGCATGCTCTTTTGCCCACTTTAGACGCTGGGTTTTCCTTTTTTGCTTCAAAAGTGGCGTCCTTCGTCGGTGACGTGCTACTAATCCCGATGAGAAAAGCCCTTACGTACTGTAATAGTACTTGTTCTCCCATGGTGTTTTGAGATCTGTCGATGAGGATTTTCTGTTTCGGACACACAGACCGACCAGAAGAAATCTGTCCTGAACTGTAGAAGATATTCGTGAACGTCCACTTCCTTTCTTTCTGTTTAGCCTAACAGTTTTTGATAATTTACGTAATAAATATGCCACTGCCGATTGATCAAAGTAAATCCTTTTTTTTTTTTAGCACCACTGCATATTACATCCATAAATTGCATGTGTGTTATCGGGTCAATTTTCCTGTATTGCTTGCCAAAAATTCTGAGTTTCCGGGGGAAGGAAAAACCTTGCTGTCCTCGTCCGAGACCGAATAACAGAGCCACGAAATGTAAAAGAAGAGAGATCATAATCGTTCCTCGCGTCATCCACGGAATTCGAACCTTGGCCTTTGTCACTCGGTGTGGGTTAGGTAATAATTATAACTACAAGCAAGAACGCGCTCCATCTGCTAGATAATAAAATAGAAAAAAGAAAGAAGAGAGCTTGATATTGGAACCTCATGAACTAGTATTCACACTCAAAGACACATCACAGATTAATGCTTTTAGCAGCAAAATTCAAAAGGATGTTCCAAAATTCCGGAGTTTCAGACCAAGTTCTTTACGGTTACCATTTATCATAAGTGAAGGTCTATGATGGTCAACTTGAACATCGCATCTAACAGATTAGTTAGTGAAAATTATCCCCGCACATTTGTCCTTACTACCGATCCTAGATGTGGCCATTAACAGGGTCATCTGCAACTGGGTCATGAGTGTTTTTGATACGATTTAATTGGGTATCGCTTATTGCGTCATCGATGTTTACGAGAAGTTTTTTAACGTTATGTGTGTATACCAAGAAATTGATGTGTTGATAGTAATGAGTTTAACAGAGGGAAAGAATACAGCAGAAAGTGAAGAACACTTCCCTTTGGAATATATACGTTTTAAAGAACACAAAAATATATACATTTTTGTGTTCTGTAGGTAGTTAATGTTAATGCTAATAAAATATAATAATAATTTCTTATATAAAGTATCCGAATTACGATTTCTTTTCTACCATAAACTGGTCGATAATTTCGCCGAAACCAAAATTATCATATTAGGTTCACCCGAAAACCAACTCGTCTATCATTGCATAATATGTGCATTCATTGCGCGTGTTCTGTGTTCATTTGCATCTGTTTCGATGGGCGAAAAACTCTAGTTTCCAGAGGTAAAAACCTTTGTCGTTCACACCTAAGACCGACTAATTCGGCTATAGAATGAAAAGATCCATAAAAGTTTCTCACGTCATTAAAGGGATTCCAACCCGGGCCTTTTACACCCAACAGGAAGATGGTCATAATCACCATCTTGGAAGATGGTAATTATAACTACGCTACCTGCCCAGACAACCATAATATGACATATTATTCCCCGATTTTTGAGAGCAGTCCGGGAAGATATACAAAAACTTAATTTATTGGTGACTCGATTTAAAAATCGAGACGCTAATAAATTAAGACATAAATCTAATCAAGACAACAAGATACCTTTATTACATCAATGTAACAAAGGTACAAGTATCTTGGTAAAGACGTTACTTCAGGAAGTGAAAACTCACTTGCCTTGTGCAGCATCATACACAAGCAGGTTGAAGTTTCTCTTCCGAGGACAACTGGTCTTTCAGTATTGGCAGTCCCTCCACTTTCCTGATAACGTTCTAGAATATGTCAGTTCAAATCCCAAAACAACGTCAACATAACCTTGGCAGAAGAAGACACTGATTTTTGAACTTTTGGGTTTCTGGAAATTTGCTTTCGGGCATTTAGTGATGCAGCCATGTTTCGTTAGAAGAGCTAGAAACCTTCTCATATTCTCGGAAAAGAACATCAGCACAATATGAAAATAAAATAAATCTGCGGTCATTGTCAATCCAGTGCAAGATGAAGGGCTCATAAATTCGTGTTGAGGAGTCCTCCATCCTCAACATGAATTGCTGAGAACTATAATCCTCCACGATAGACCAGTGCGTGGTTGGCACAGCAATTGTATTTAGCAGTCAGGGGCGTGAACCCCAGAACCCCAGAAAAGCATTCTGTACAATATTCTGCTTTAAAAATTCGCTGTAGGAATACTTTTCTTCTTCATCGTGATTCTGCTGAAACAAAAATGAGTGAAAATCTCCAAACGCTTTGATAAGATGTTTGAAGATTTTGCACTATGCAATATATGAGGGCGTCAGGTGTGAATGAATACGCATACCGTATCTGATGTCCCTTTCTGAAGAGCAGAAATAGTAAATTGTCTGTTTTCTTGAATGAGAGTAAAATCAGATTTGCATTGTTTACCATTGTTAAACTTGTTGGACCTGAACAATCTTCTTCAACCATAATGTATCTGCCACTTTTAAACCATTCCGCCCATTCAGCTGCCTTTCATTGACTTATATAATGTTTTATAATATGTGTCTACTACTTCTGATCTCAAAAGTTGTTAACTAAATGTCATTTAGTTAACATTTAGTTTCAACCCGATTGTACAACAGAGTTCAGGCAACTGACGACATACATACGAAGGACGATCAATAAATATTTACCCACACCTATAAATATATGATTTAGGGATTCAAAACACTCTTCTAGCAATTGCATCCTTCTCTATGTGGGTACCTTCTAGAGCTACACATTTTTCCCATCTGTGGATAAGCTCCTTCGGGATTCTTGACTAGACCTCCACACTTTAAGCAGAAAACAAGGTTCCACTTCTTTTACTTCTTCTTCTTACTTCTTCGTCATCAGTGTGAAATCTGCAGCTCCATAATAGTTTCATTTTAAGGAAGAGGGAGACGTTCGAAGGTTCCAGGCTAGGAGAATAAGGTAGGTGCTACAAATTCTCAAAGCCATACCTGATTGAAAAGCAACTTTGTGAGCAGGAGCTTTGTTGGCTAGGAAGCAGACACCTTTGGACAGCTTCCCGCGACTCTTCAGCATGATAGATAGTCTTAACGTTCTCAGAAGGTTTCAATAGTTTATTTTCCCCAGTGATACGTTGCATTTTGAGAAATAATCTGGAAACATGATACATCAGAGCCCCAGAAGCTAAAAACGTGACCTTGTTGACAAACAATTGAACCTTGGCTTTCTGGGGCATGGTGTAGACGAATATTTCCATTGTTTTTTCATCTTTGTTTGCGGCTCAAAATAATTTACCTAACATTCATCCAGCGTCATAAAAATCGTCAATAGTTTCTTCATAAAGCTCCAACTATATGCGGAACGCTCTCTCCTGTGGAGATTTTGAAGAGGTATCAACAATCCCGGAACCTATCGCGCTGCCACCTTAGACATGTACAGGAACTCATACGTTCTCGTTCAAACAGACCCATGATCAATGGTTATTACATTTGCTATAAAGTTTGTAATCACATGTCTGTCTGTCTTCAAAAATTGGCTGTTCCACTTTAGTCACAATGGCATGATCTGTGGCTTAAAAATCGGTCTGCAATCTAGTGGGTTGTCATGCGTTCTGCTTCACACACGTCTGAACTGCCTTTTCCAATTTTCATAGTGCCATATGATTAGCAATCCTTCACATATATAGCTTTCTTCTTCTCAGGAATTTCATTTGCTTCTTTGGCCTTGCAAATGAAGAAATTTTATTTATAACGGATTGAGCCTAAAATTTTTTTCCAGCATATTATCTCTCCTTATATTACTCTGTTTCAATAAGTCAGTGGCGGATCAGGCCACAAATGAACCGTTTTCGGGATAATGCACATTTTCTGTTAAGGTCCGCCACTGACTATGGGAGCACTAGTTTAGCAAAAAGCTGTGAATCCTTTGCTAAGGGTGATTTTATTAAACACCAGATAATGCATTTTTAATTTTTGGTTTCAACACCACGGGATTTTACAAATGTTACAGAATGTTACAAAAGGTGTTAAAAATGCTGTCCTTGCATCTGTACGCAGCTTTGTAGTCTTCTCTGCATTGAGACGAATCCGCTCAGGCATTCCTGGGGCATTTCTGATTTGCTGAAAGTCTCCTTCAACCCGACGCTGCAATTCCTCAACTGTGTTAATGTGAGAAGTGTACACCAAGCTTTTTACATGACCCTAGACACAAAAATCCATAGCGTTTAAGTCTGGTGATCTGGGAGGCCACATTACAGTCCCATCTCTACCTGTCCACCGTTGACCATACCTTCTAGTTAGATACTGAGTCACAACTCGAGCACAATGTGCCGGTACACCATCATGCATAAACCACATGCTCTGAAGTGGAACGTTATCATCATCAAGGAGATCTGGAAGAACATTCTGCAGGAACTAAAGGTACGGCTCTCCTGTTAGCCTATTTGGCAGAAAGCGTGGTCCAATAAATAAATAAATATATTTGTATTTTCTGTTTATACTCCGGGATGACCAAACGGTCAGAGGAGTTCACAAGATAGATAGAATACAAGAAACAGCAGCGTATTCAGTAGTCACGGGCTTGAGCCCCGGTCACTCAAGGCACGTGTACTTATGCACCCGCGCGCCTGACCACTAGGCTACGGCGGCCTCTGAATTAGACGATCTCCTAGTAGTCCTGTCCAGACATTCAAAGAGAAACGTTGCTGATGTCGTGACTCGTGAATTGCATTAGGATTTTCGTCTGACCAAACGTGACAGTTATAAAAATTAAAAATACCATCACGAGTAAACCCAGCTTCGTCTGTGGACAAAATCTTGTTTAAACACTGGGGGTTCAGGGCACACTGTTGTTGCATCCACTGGCAGAAGTTCACTCTGAGAGGGTAGTCTGTATTGCTGAGATCTTGTACACGCTGGATATGGTAGGGGTACTGTAATTGGCGATGTAAAATTCGCCTCACACTGCTGTGACTCAATACACGCTCTTGCAGAGCAACCCTCCTTGTCGAAATTCCTGGATTTTGTTCTATTCTTTCTAACAGTCTGCGCGGCTAGCACAGTGGTATCGTCACCGTCCTCCCCACACCGGGTGGAAAAGGCCTGGGTTCGAATCCCGTAGATGACGCGAGGAACTTTAATGGGCCTTTTTCATTCCGTGGCTGAGTTAGTTGGTCTCAGGCGTAGATAGCAAGGTTTTTCTCCCCAGTAACTGGGGTTTTTTCGTCCAGCAAAACAGGCAAATCAACCATAGAACATACGCAATTTACAGACACAAATACTGGTTAATGTAATCATTTACGGGTAACCCTAATATAATAATTTAATTTTTTTATTCTTTCTAACATAACATGTAAAAAGGGTAAATATTCTTCCTAACACCCGTTTCCTCAACATCAGGTGTTATGCTTCTGGGCCTACCTGCTCGTACTTCATGTGCAAAGCGCCCATGTTCTCTAAGGTGTCGATGTACCCTGATGAATGTGCGCCTGTTGGGCTGCCTTCGGCGGGGAAATGATTCTTGGTACAAACGTGCAGCCTGGAGCGCACTGCCGTTGGCATTACCATACACGAAGTGCATATCCGCATACTCTTCGTTGCTGTAACCTCCTTTCATGTTGACTATCCTTTGACAAGTATCAGTATGCCTGCTACGTCTCAGAGCATTGAGAGAAGGGAAAGGGAGAGAATGAGCATAACCTAACCTAAACAAACCAGTCAGTGGTGGATCCCAACTAGAAATGTGCAATATCTCGAAAACGATCCACTTGAGGATCAACGTTTACTAGGCTTTTTTTGCATAAAGTAGTCTGTACAGTTCACCTTTAATTTATTGAGCATCACTTTTGAAACGCCCTGTATACATATAGGTAATATCCAATCCTAATTGAAACATTTCTAGATGAGGTTAACTATTTATTGACCGTTCCGCGTATAGACTTCTCTGATAACATTAAGAGTGAGGATCTTGGGAACATGGTCAGACATGGTTGATGTTAATTTTACGTATGCACTCAGTGATCACTGAGTTATGACCCTACCAAATATGGTATCGGGCCACTGTTCGCTAGGATAACAGTCGCTATTCGCCAAGGTATTGACTCCACTAGATGTCTGACGACGTCCGTAGGGATCGGTAGACATCCGAAACATCCCACAAGTTCGGTTGAGGTCGGGCGAATTTGGAGGCCAATCAGGTAGATGATATTTCACTGTATATCTCGAATCGCTCGTGCACAGCGCAGGCCCTGCAACACGACTCATATTTCCTACTTTAAATCCTTCTTTAAAAGAACTATGGCACTCATGAACAAATATGATCTGGATATGGCTATGGACAAGAAAGAGTTTCACAGAACTATCTGGAGCAGGGTGGCTGATGTGTACAAGGTGGAAGTTGTTGTTTTAATTTTGTGTGAGTGTGTGTTGTGATATCTTCTGCTACTGCATGCTTTCTGCGGTTTTCTTCAGAATATTGGACTGAAGATGTCATGAATTCTTTTGATTTCCTTGGACCTTTTCCCGTCTGAATAGCACTATCATTGTACTTGCGTATTATTCTTCTATTTATTTATTTGTTCATGTAAAATCTTTCTATCTTCGTGTATTTTACTCCTCTGTTATACTCTTTAACTGGGCGCTTGCCTGTTGTGTATATTTTATGTTAATAATAAATTAATAAATAAATACATGTAATCGTCTTGAATGAAAACATTTCTATTCGAAAAAAATGCAAAATAGCAGCGCGTACGTGGTCTCCCAAGAGTTGCCGGTACACGTCACCAGTGAGATGTGGATTTTTACCCACTAGCGGTTATAGTTCTTGCCAGAAAAACATGCCCCATGTTAAGCAACCACCTGTCTGGACAGTGGACAACATGCATGATGGGTCGACGGACTCGTTTTGCTTGCGCCTCACATGAAGGCGTCCGTCAGGGTGTTACTTCGCAGCATAGTGTTTTGTGGAAGGCAACCCCATTGGTTCTCTACATCTGCGCCATGGTACTTTTTTGTGAAGAATTACAGAACCTTTGTAAAAGCCAGAAAAGTGTAGTATCTAGTTTGTGTCAGAATGGTGTTATGTTCTGTTGTTGGTCTCTGGCTGCTTGGCCGCAGCGCTCCTAGTGGAATCCCCCACCCACCGCTGCGAGATGAGCCAGGCTGCCCATTATACTTTGGCTGGCCTCTGCCAGGGTCTCCTGAGCTTCTGACAGAGGTCCAAAAAATGTTTGGAAGGAGTGGGTAAGGAAATAGGGCAGAACGGTGGGGTCCAAAGTAGTTAAAAAAAAAAAAAAACAGTCCACGGAGAAGGGGGCTTTGCTAGAGTTGGAAACAGGGAGTAGTGGAGAAGGGGACTAGCCCCAGGGGAAGAAAGTCATGGGATATAGATTCTTCCGTGAGAGTGCCATATGAATCCCACATGGCAAGTATGAATCCTAACCCCAGAAGGGGTTAGCATGACATCATAAAAATCCCACAACGAACAGGTCGTCGTCAGCAGATCCTACTCGGGAGAAACGGCCCGAGTTTGTATTTTGCCAAAGTTCGCACTTAAATCCCACCTGGATGAGAACGAAGTATCAAGGTCAGCACGGAGAAGAGAAGAGGATGGGAAACATCAAGTGATGACTCAGTCAAGCAGGCTGGAACTTTATACGTGACTGGGAGCTGGTTGTTGAATGGTTTTGGAGGAATTGATGCCAGGATTAGGCGTGTTCGCTTGAAGAGAGTAGTAACCTGACTACTATGCAACCTGCACTAACAGGTTGCATAGTAGTCAGGTTAAGATCTATGAATAGTTATTGCTGGAGGTCAAGATAGATGGTACCAGAAGAGATTAAGTGTTCCCAATCTTCAGTTTCTCCACAGAAATATTGACCATCTTCACAATGGCCTAGATCATGCAGTTATTTCTTGATGGAGCCATGTCCAGTTAAGAGATATGATGTCTCTAGGTTTGGTGTAAACCATTGAACGCACTTCTTATCAATCGAAGATACTAAGGGAAGAAAGCTCCTGGTAATGTATTCCTTGTTCCCAGTTGAACAACGGGCCTGCCAGATGGAGATGAGTTCAGCCCCCATACGTTTTCTCTCTGCTTTGATGTCGGTGTCAACCTGTGTTGAATACGAAGGAAGGAGGCAGCTTGATTCTTGCGAACGCAGTAAATTAAACACTGGAAAATGGTATGAAGATCTAAGGGACGGTTATCAGTGAGTACTTGGAGAGCTGCAGTAGATGTTCTTCTGCAAGCGCGGGTCATAAGGAGTAGGATGATTAGGTGATTAGGAGTAGTTCAAGATGAGCTTGGCTGAATCGTTTGTTGGTCCGGTGGTACCAAACTTCTGCACCGGAAATTAGGTGTCAGGGCCTGCCAGAGTAAAACTTCATTCTGTGTACCTGGTCTGCCTCCAGGAGGCATAGTGTGGACAACGTTGGGCCCAGCCGGGGCGTAGCAGCTAAATGGCTAGAAGAACAACGATACCCAACACTACACTTACAAAATCCATACACTTTTAAATCTCTGGCCTTCCCAGTGAACTGGTACACTTACAATGAAAGCAACGCGGAGATGGGGAAAATCCCTGGTGCCGTTAGACACGATCACACTGTACACTATATACTTCTGCACCATAGAGGATAATTGGAATGAAGATGGTGGAATACGTGAGCTCAAGGGATCTACCTTCTAACCCCCAGTCTCTCCTAGTGACATGTTATTATTTGTTATTTGGTTTTTTTAGGAGCATTAGCAACTAAAGCCATATTGCTCCGGGATATGCGGTGGTCATGCCCTGACCTTTCCGCATCCTCTGTATTTAGTGGTGACGGGCTCGAACCCCGGTCTAATCAAGAAGCGTGTGCTACGCACTGCTGCTCCTTCCCACCTGGCTACGGAGGAGTCATAGTAGTGACTTGTGCGGCATGGTGTAAACTGTTTTGTCTTGTCTCTGATGCCTTCAGGTGAGGGATAAAGGATCGGCAGTCATCGAGGGTGACTGCTCGCTGATTCTTATAGTTGGAGAGCGACGGATGTCAAGGTTGCCCTACAAAAAAAAAAAACAAAAACTATTATATTAGACCACCCGAATAATTAAATTCATCTGCCGTGCTGTGTCTTATGTCTGTTAATTACGTGTGTTCTATGGTCGATTTGTCTGTTTGCTGGACGAAAAAACCTCTTGCTATCTACGGCTGAGACCGACTCACTCAGCCACGGAAGGAAAAAAAGCCCATTAAAGTTCCTCGCTTCATCGACAGGATTCGAACCCGAGCCTTTTCCACCCGGTGTGGGAAGGACGATGACGATACCACTGTGCTACACGCGCAGACAAAGTTGCCCTACAAAAAATCAAATTACGATATTAGGGTCCCCTGTAAATGATTACATCTACCCATATTTATTCTGTCTGTAAATTGCGTGTGTTCTCTGGTCGTGCCTGTTTGCTGAACGAAAAAAACCCCAGTTTCTGAGGAAGGGGGGAAACCTTGCTATCTACGCTTGAGACAAGGTTGCCCTACACCAAGTATTTGGCCTTAACCGACCAGCAAACTAGTTTCCAGTCCTCCAGTGTCCAACCAACATGTTGTTGAAACCACAGCATTCGTTGTTGAAAATGATCAGTGATGAGGAAAAGGTATCTTTCTGGTCGTCTGCTGTGAATTCCCATACGTCTTAGTGTTCCTCGCATATTGGGGTATTGTCCTTGCATTCCGCATAACGGAAATATATTCCCCAGATGAACTATGCATTGCCAAAAACCGTGGCATCTTGGTTTGCGCCTTCTAGTATACTTCTTTTTTGTTAACAGGACATGGCTCACTTAGGGCCAAATTATATGAAAGAAGATTGGAGACAGATCCTTTTTGCACATGTGACGAACAGGAGACTTGGATGTATGTAATTTTTTATGTTGGGAATATGAAGACCACAGGCAGACTTTGATGGCACATATTCCTGGCTTATCGTGTGATACAGTATATTTACTTATTGCAAATCGTGACTGTTTTAATTAATTTCAGGATTTTTCAGCTGCTGTTTTTGCAAGAAGAAGAACTGTTCTTAGAGCCTTTCTTTGAGGGGCAAACCTAGTGACTGGATTATCTTCATGGAGCCGATTCCTTGTGTCGGTTCTGTGATTTTAGAGAACATTGCGTTCAACTATTGATTTCTACCTCTGGCTAGCAGTAGAGTTCTGGACCTGATTCATGGTTTTGGGTCTGGTGCTCTGGTTAGTTGTCTTTTGTGCTGCAATCATGAATAGGCGGATAGTTGGACATTTGCTGGACAGTATCTTTATTGGGTTTTGAGGTTCCAGTGCATGTGGAACAGCAAATGAGGAGATATTCAGCCTGCGATTGACGGAGTCCCGATCCCCTGCGTTGAAAAGCAAAGAGATCTGGGTGTAATCTTCGACAGAAAATTACGATTCCATCACCATATAGAAGAACTCTGTGCTAAATTCAACAAGAAACGGCGGGTTGCCAAGCAGCACTTGCTTCACATTCACAACAGAAACCTGATAAAAATGTATATCAGGATGATGATTTTTGGAAGTGTACTGTATGGAGTAGAGTTGTGGGGCTCAGCTGCAGACACCACAATTAAACCATTAAAAGCCGCTGAATACTGGCTCCTGAAGTGGGCAACCTGGAAGTGTCATCTCCCACCACAGCAGCGCACAACACCGATGGCCAACGCGTTAAATTTAACCAGGTTTTCAGCATTAAAGCACGAGAGAAGACTCATCTTCACCGTAAAAATGATTGCCGGGAGAGTCTGAGCACCCAACGTTTGGGACACCGTGTGCTGGCGGATTCCCCAACCAGGTCTCCGCTCCACTCCCAAGCTTCTTGCTCTTCCTTCGAGACTACATTTGATAGATCGGTTCGTCCCTTATCAGAAGCTCCATCTGGTTCAATCCCTGGATGCTGACTTATTTAAAATCATAGATGATAAAAAGTATAGACGGATCATCCTAGATCTGCACGTGGTCTCCAGAACTACCAACTGATCTCAGATCGTTATGGCGGGGCAAGAGACTCTCAGAAAAAAATGGACTTGAGGAAAAGTTTTTGTTATCACAATTTGTTATTTTTGTTATTTTGTATTAGTTTTCCTTTCAAGTCAATGTTATCTGCTATGAGTACTTTTTTTTTTTTTTTTTTTTTATTATATAATTTGCTTATAATTAATCTTTACGAGAGAAGACCTTTATTATCTCTGCCGTTTGGTAACCCCTGGCATGATGCCGTGAAGGGTATTGTATGGTCGTGGTACCTGCGTGTACTGGTGAACTGTACAATAAGGATCTTATTTATATTCAGTCGAACTGTTTTTTGAAGTTTATTGTTCTGCCATCCAGACTATTGATTATTGGTGTTTTTTTTTTTTTTTTTTCTACTGGCTCCCTGGTATGGGCAACCTTGGGACCGGGATTGCTGGCACTCACTAGTATTGCACTACCTCTAGTCTGGTCGGTGCGGGATTTAAAGCGCAAATTGCGCTACATTAAAACCAGACCCAGGTAATTCAACATACTTTTATAGGCCTGCTTTGTTGAGACTACATATTCACAAGTTCACCTGGGCTCTCTAATAACCGAAAACCTAAGTACTATTTGCCAAATTAATCACAGACTGAACATCGGATGGACAAACATGAGCAAACTCAAAAACATATGGAAGAGCAATAAAATCTCAAATAGTCTAAAAATTAAACTATATGAAACTGTCATCATACCCACAGCAACTTATGGATTAGAGAATTGGAGAATAAATAAGATAGAAAGGCAAAAAATAATGTCATTTGATATGAGATGTCTAAGGAAAATCAATAAAACAAATTGGAGAGAACATAAAACTAATGAACAAGTACGGAGAGTTCTAAATTTTGAACGCAGAATACTAGAGCAGATCTCCAAAAAAAGCCTTCAGTGGTTTGGACATGTGAACCGGATGAAACAACACAGGCTGCCTAATGTAGTATTGACAGGAAGAATTGGAGATAAGAGACCACTAGGAAGACCCAAAACAGAATGGCTCCAATGCCTAAAGAAAAACACTTGAGATTATATTGTGTGTAATTAATAAATGAATGAAAAAAACAAATTCTGCATATTGGGATATTGTCCTTGCATTCCGCATATTGTATTGCGATGTCAATTGCGCCAGTGACTTGCCATTGAACCCTTACAACGCTCAGCACCCTTCGATCACCACGAACCTTAACCACCCGGGAGCAACCGACAAGACGTGCGTCTCTGATATAGAAGTACCCCAAGCACGAGCTCCCACAATCATGCCCTTTTTAAACCTAGTGATAAGTTTACTACGTCCAACTGCTGTAACGTGAGAAGCTGTTGGGCTTTTTATACTGCAGGCTATGCAGTATAATCTTTAAACAGGGTGGTCACAATTCCGTGATCACTGAGTGTAAATTAACTCTACTTTTTTTGATTTACTCTCTTAAACAAGGTACAATATTCATTGAGCCGAGATCGGATGCTGAAATTAATTTGGAAACAAGCGGGTTAAATATGGAAGGGTACTTGAGGGAAGAAAGTTTTCGCTTCCTGAAGCATAGTCAGTTGGACGACCTGTGGAAGACCCACGCATACCTTTTCTTTTGCTTTTTTTACAGTACATGAGTGTGCTGGGAGTATATTTACAAAGTGCTACTGAACGTTTTTTTTTCTGTAGTACATAATTTAAACCTAAATTTTACGTGTTAACTTCCATAAGTACCCTACAAGTAGCCAGAAGCATTCTTTGTTTACCTACAAAGGCAAAATGAAATTTGAATTTAATATGCTGCGTGTCACTTTACTAAGAACTGTTGTCTGACCTTGATGAAAACGAGATAAAAACCTGAAGTGAAACCTGATCTTATTTTATTGGCATCGGATCGGCTAATTGAACTGCACGTCAGGCATTGGAACTCAACCATGTCAAATTGTTTTCATCAAAAATATTTTCGCAAATAATAATCCTAAAACTACGTTTTACTTAAATTCCGGTTCACCTTCAACACATTCGCTTGCTCTCTCTAGTATATGTAAAGAGGAAACAAGAGTGACCTCTTCTCGGTAGGTTAGAACTTCAGATTTGGTTGTGAAGTTCTCTGTTGTGGTTGCATTAAACCGTTTAATTGTACATTGCCTCAGTATTGGACAATGCTGGTGATAAGATTATCAAACCATTCTTTATGAGATTATCGAACCATTATTTATGAGATTATCAAACTATTATTATAAGATTATCAAACCATTCTTTATGAGATTATCAAACCCTTCTTTATGAGATTATAGAACCATTATTTATGAGATTATCGCACCATTATTTATGAGATTATAGAATCATTATTTATGAGGTTATCAAATCATTATTTATGGGATTATCGAACCGTTATTTATGATATTATCAAACCATTATTATAAGATTATCAAACCACTATTAGGAAACCATGTTTTACATCGCAATTCGAAATTTAATTCCATGGGAGACTGCTAAGAGTTGCAAAAGTATTAGGTTTGTAAGGGCCACCAGACGAAACTTCAGGGGTAGGAAGAAGGGAAAGTGAGCCATACTATTGGTTTATTTTTGGAATTAATATATTAGGGCAAGTGTGCCCTAAGTAGGAGTTTTTGGTCAAGGTGACCTCCCACACCAGCCAAACCAGCTGAAAACAGTGTCATCATCCCACGTGATGCTACCGGTAAAGGAAATAACATGGCATCGGCAAGGGCTGGAGTGTTTCCTGGCTAAGTTACTCCCACTACAATCAAGTCGCGGGAGGGCGCCTGTCAACTGACAGTTCGCAACACATTCACTCCAATTTATTTATTTATTTATTTATTTATTAAATCTGTTTATTGTTCTGCCAAAGAGCCACCCCCTGGACAGCTAGAAGCTAGGGGGGTGATATTACACACAGAGGTTAAGACAGGGACATGTGCCTGGCGGTTACATGGGGCCCATGTATGCTTAACCCGACAGGTACAGAACTTAGTGTTTATTATTTTACATAATTAAAAGAATTAAAGGATATTATTTTCTCTAAATTGCTATAAATTACATAAGCATGAGGGAAATATACAAAATATAAAGAAATGAGGCAGTCCTTCACCGGTTGTTACACGTGGTATCTCTTCAATTCTTCAATCTTGAACGTAATATTGCAGCCAGGCGTCTTTGGAGTAGTAGATTCTAAGTAAGAGAGGACCAGTGATGGCTTCACCTATCTTTAACGGGATGCATTGTGGTGGCATTTTCCTTCTGGTGGCGTCTCATAAGTGTATGTTTGCATATGTGTCCTTTAGCTTCTGACGTCTGTATGAATGCTGTTCGCAGAATCTATCCAGGTCGATGGCTAGATTGTTCATCAAATCTACCGTGTTTCCTGGGAACATGCGTCTCAATCCTTTCAGGTTGTTCAAGCTGATTGTGAGTGGGAGCCTTGGGTCCATTTGATTCCTTCCGGCAATGCGTGGAGTTTTTATTAAATCAGTGATGTCAGGGGTGTCGAGTCGTCTTGTGATTAGTCTGGCAAGTGCAAGAAGATTTGCTGCCACAATCTGTTGTTTCCATGGGGTGACTTCCAGATTTATGTAGAACTGAGCCCTAGAAATGGTGTATTGGTTGCCAGTCCGCCAGTTGAGCCATTTGAGGAGCCAGTATTCCAGGCTGAGGAACTTGTTGAAGTGTGTTGTGGGAGCAGAGGACCAAATGGTTGCGGCATAGAGAGGTATTGGATAGACACATCGGACAACATATTTCTTTACCAGGTCGGCGTCATGAATTCCCGTTAGTTCCTGGCGGATCGCCCACATAGCGGAGTACATTTTTGTTTTTGTGTTCAGGAGGTGAGCCTGGAATGTCAGCCCATCATCCCACACTAATCCGAGATCTTTGTGCGTTTTAACTTTCTGAATGGGTGATCCATTGATAGTAAGATTAATGTCATTGCGTGACTTCTTCCAGGTGAAGGACATTTGAGCTGTCTTTGTTTGGTTAATCTGTAGTCCGATGGAAACCAAATATTGTTGAAGGTTATGTATGGTTTTATTTGCCTGCAAGGTAGTGCTAAGAACCTGAGTTTGGTCAGAGGATGTAATATAAAGTTTCAGGTCATCGGCGTATGATTGGAAGTCAGTTTGGGATGCAAGGAAGGGCTCCAGCGCTGCGGCAAATAGGGTTGGTGATAGCACTCCCCCTTGCGGGACACCCCTATTAGTAATGCAAGTTGTCTGAAATCTGCGATGTGATATGATGAGATGTCTATGCTCCAGGATTGATTTAATGATACGGAGAATCCTTCCAGTGATGTTAAAGTACTGCTGGAGAATGGTGATTAGAGCTGTTATATCTATTTTGTCATAGGCCGCTTTTATGTCAAAGAAAATAACATCAAGCTGTGTCCTGTTGTTGAGGGCTTTCTGGATTCTGGTAAGGGTGTCTAGGAGGTTGCTGTTAGTAGATCTCCCCTTAATCACAGTGTGGAGGTACGGAGGCCTGTGATTGAAACAGTGGTCTGCAATGGTGGGCTGGATTGCTTTTTCAAATATTATTATTATTATTATTATTATTATTAATAGCCATATGGTGCAAGGAAGCCTGAGGCTTATGCTGCACCAGGAAAAAAAAAAAAAAATTCCCAAGTTACCCTGAGAGAGAGAGAGAGAGAGAGAGAGAGAGAGAGAGAGAGAGAGAGAGAGAGAGAGAGAGGGTCAAAAGTAGAAGGGAATCACCAAGAAAATGAAGAATGATGATATCCAGCTCAGGACCCTGGGTGTGCCAAGCCCATACTCACCAGATGTGAGCCCCCGGGGTTATCTTTAGGAACCCACAGCCGATGGCAATCGGCCTGAAATCTTGAGACCGCTTGGGGTCCCTGCATTTAGGGACTGGCCGCACAAAGTATGTGTTCCAGATATTTAGAATCTCCCCACTTTCTAAGATTTTGTTAAAAATATGGACTAGTGGGTCTATAATATATGTACTGCAGATTTTGATTAGAAACAGAGGAAACCGGTCGGGACCCACAACAGCTTTCAGTGGAAGTTTTTTGATGACCTCCATCAGATGGTTCCGGGTTATGGTTATGAGTGATATTGGAGGTTTGAAGAGAGGGCCAAAAAGTGTAACAGGGGGTGGAACATGTGACTGGTCGGTCTGTTGAAAAGTAAGCTCAGTCCATTCTTTAAATATTTCTTCCTTCATATTGATTTGCTTATGGCTCTGTTTCTGGAGTCTTTTAGATCTTTTCAGCTTATCCAGGGCAAACTGTTTGCAGACAAGTCGTTTTTGTCTTAAGAAGAGAGCCCTTGCCTTTTTATAGGCGCTGAAGTTTTCGGTGTCAGCTGATTTTCTCCATCGTCTGTAAGCCTTCTGTTTCTGGAGAAAAGTTTGTTTGATTGTTTGATTAAACCATACAGAGGTTCTGGAGGTGATGCGTATTTCTTTTGCAGCTCCCTCTTTGGCTATTCCATAAAGCTCTTCGGCTAGGTGGCTTAGGGCTACATCAGGAGGGACAGTGAATAGGTGTGTCCAGTTGAATTCTCTGAGACGTCTGAGGATGATTACTGGTTTCAGGAATTTAGTAGAAAAGGTGAGTTCTCTCTCAGGTTGGTTTTCTTTTCTGTGCAAGTGATGATTGTGATTTTTTTGTAAGACGATTTCACATGTGATAGGATTGTGGTCAGAGTAGACTTTAAAAGAAGAGGTGATCATAGATATGCTGTCAAGATTATGGAATACGAGGTCGAGTGTGCTATTACCTCTTGTTGGGCTGGTAATACTTTGTACGAGGCCCAGGGCAACAAATATGGCGTCCAGTTCTTTTTTGGCTTCTTCATGGCGTGGTGTAGGCATGTTGAAGTCACCGGTCACTATGGTTTTGAGGTTTGTTTCTAAGTTTGTAGCTATCCAGTTGTGTAGCTCCACTCTTGAATCTTCAGTATGATCTGGGGGAAAATATATTACACAGACTTGAATCTGGGTATCCTTGAACGATAACACTGTGGAAAGAGATTCAAAGTTAGATGTTTGGCTGGTTTTAGTTTTAGTGGGTTGAAAATGTTCTCTGAACACCAGTGCGACTCCACCTCCTCTTCTGTCGTCTCTGGAATTCTCTAGAGATCTGTACTTTGTTGGCTGCGTGAGGGTATCTAGGTGATTGCTCTTGGGTAACCATGTTTCTGTGATACATATAATTTCATATTCTTCCATGAGGAGCAGGGATTGAAGTGTGTTTAGTTTGTTGGTGAGACTTCTGACGTTTTGGATGAAGCAACTGAGCTGAAGGCATTTCGGATTCATATGTTCCTGATCTGTTGGTTGCTATGTCGAATGGTTGATTTCGTTGGTGGTGAAATTTTCTCTATGAACCCTGTCAATGAATGGTTTAACCAGGGTTCCTGGTGGCCAGATTTTGGGATCTAGAATTATGCTTTGTTTATCCGGAGGACAGAAAATTACAAATGAGGTATAACTTGGGCGTCTTGTTTTGACGGGTTTCACTTCTACCTGTGCTGCGAACTCGGTGTCCAACATCATCTTGATATTTTCGCCCGTTGTAGCTGAGCTCAATCTTGAGACGAAAATTTTCCCGCGAGTTGGTACAGCAGTGATATTATAAATGGAAGACAGGCGTTGTGAGTGTTGGTCTCTTCGAGGTATTAATGATCTGGTGTCTGGTAACGAGTTATTTGCGTGAGGAACATTGATGCCTGGGTCAATTGATTGAACCATATCAGCTGACTGTGGGTTTCACCGCCTGACTAGAGGAGAGGTAGGTTTAACTGCTGACCGTGAGGTTAACCTGTCGTGCTTTTCTGGGTGCATCTTTACCACCTTAGCATATGTCTGTTTGGTGGGAGGGCTTGACGGGTCACCCCGGTTTTTATTCTGGGGGTTATATGCAGGCTGGCTCTGGAAGCTTCGTGATTTTGTACTTTGACTGCTGGTAGTTGCTAGGTTGTTCTCTTGTGCCAGTTCACTGGATGCCTCCACCAGGAAATACTTCTGCCTTGGGAGTGCGGTTGACAATGAGGTGTTATTCACTGGGGTGTGTGTTTGGAGAATTGATTCTCTGGTACTCAGTGGTTGAATATCCTCAGAACAATGGTAAGAGGGGGCTGGCATTTCTCTCCTAATGGCGTCAGGTGAGTTGCTGCGTCCTACTGGCTGAAAAGGGCCCAACTTGGGGATATTCGCATTGAGATCCTGGTTCCGTTCTGTTCTATCAAAATCAAAATCAACTTGAGACGTGGTTTTGTTATGTCGACTCCTGAGGCATTCAACAGCTTTATGAGAGTTCTGAAGGTACTGAGATTCCAAAATTAAGTGGGTTTCAATGTTTACTAGCTGTGATTTTAGATGGAAGATTTCTGTTAATATCTGTTGGTTCTGCTCGCGAAGCGAGTGCATCTCTTCTATTAGTGTATCATGATTAGATTGGATGCGGTGGACGGTATTACTATCTGCAGCCCGATCCAAATTGTTCTGTCGAGTTAACTGTACGTTATATGTGTCTAAAACTTCAGTGATAAGGTTGCGAAAATCGTGGACTGTGTTGGCCTCTGAGATGGTTGTTTGAGGTGTTAAGTTTTCTTCTTGGGTGAGATGTTCAAGGCTTGACGTGGTTGATTCTGGGTCTCCTATTATTTCCTCATCAGTTGGAGTTGTCGATTCAGTAACATCCATGTTAGGCAAAGTCTTCTGTTGTGTTTCTTCGGGAGTTATCTGTGTTTCGTTGGAGTTATGCAAATTGTCTTCTTTCGTTGTATTCTCTGTAGGAAGATCTGTGTTGTGAATAGTAGAGGTATGGTTTTTACATGCTTCGCAGATCCATGCGCGTCTTCTTTGCTTATTTAATTTCTTTTGTGAGGGGGTAAGACAGGAGCTACAAATGTTCAGGTTGCATCGACAGCAAGTTAAATCAGCTTCCTTGTTTAGTTGACAGATGGCACACGTGGTTGGGTGCTGAGTGTGTTGTTCGTCCTGCATTTTCTTATTTTATTATCCTGTTAAATTTTGAGTACTAAGAATCCGATTGCGTTATGCAGCAGATACTGTTCAGCGAAAGAAATGTATTTGTTTACGCCTTGTCTTGCCGAAGGCAGTCGGGGGTGGCAGCAGACTGCTATTGTTGGGATAGGCTTCCTGAGGGGTTACGACCTTGTGCTGACCTTGATTATCTCCGTAGGCTTGGTGATTTGTTACTGTAGTATGTTCATAAAGAGGGCAAAGACAAAGCAGTGGGCGAGTGGCCAATATAAAATAATAATAAAAGTTTACCTGTTGGAAGGTCTTCTATGGAAAATTAGTAGCTGACGAGCGAGTCTTTCCTGATCAGTACAGTCTTTATCTGGCGTTCCTGCGTGAACTAGAACTACTTGAAATTATGGATTAATGGGAGCACTGAAATAATCGACCGCACCGTGGACGGCCTACAGATCCTCTGTCGTACATATATATATATATAGTGTATACAGTACTACATATATATATAGTGTATACACCGCTTAACAAAATTAACCGAACACTTAGAAAATGTGAAGTACCTCGTGCAGCTAATTCCAAGCGGGATAAAATTTGGTATAACAAATAATGCATCCTCTGCATCTAAAAAAGTTTGTTTTCTCTTTCGCTCTTGTAGTTACTTTTCTTACAAATAGCTGTTCACTCTGTACAAATCGGAAATCCGCCCTACCATGGAATATTGTTCCCACATCTGGGGTGATGCCCCGAAAATCTCTCTCAGGCTTCTTTATTCCATTCAGAAGAGGGCAGTTAGGTTAATTAATGATTCATCTCTAACAGAATCTCTCCACTCTCTCTCTCTCTCTCATAGACGTACTGTTTCTGCTGCATACCTCTTCTACAGATATTTCCATGGGCAGTGTTCTTCTGAATCGGTTTCTATAATTCCCGCTCTCTCTTTCAAAACAGTCCGAACACGGTCCGCCACCAGCCAACATCCATTTACTGTCCAACTTCAAACTGACAGAACTAACTTTTCATCTTTCTCATTTATTCATTCAACTGCCGTTTTCTGGAACAACCTTCCTTCATACGTATTTCCTGAAAATTACAGTCTACAGAAGTCAAAGTCCAATGTCAACAAATATCTTCTTTCTTCTTCTCAACCTCCATTCCAAGCACGGTACTAAGCACTATAGGTTCTAATACCTCTCGTGTTTGGGGTTTTCATAAAAAAAAATTACATAGACCACACCGATCTGGCACAACAACACAACAATGACAGTAAAGAGAAGACAACTAGACTCAATCCAAAGAACCATCCTTCTTGTCATCACCCGAGCCTGTCGTACAGTACGTATGCATACTCTACAGATCATAGCAAGGGCCCTTCCCCTGGACCTTGTGGTTATTAAGAATGCGTTCGTGTATTATTATGCCAGGGGAACTCCCATCACCTCTGCTGGATTCACCGTCAATCCTGCAAACGGCCAGAAAATAGAAAAAAAAAGAAAAAAAAAAAGTCTAACGCAATACCTGCAGCAGACATTATTATTATTATTATTATTATTATTATTATTATTATTATTATTATTATTATTATTATTAGCCATACGTTGCAAGAAGCCTGAGGCTTATGCTGCACCGGCCAAAAACAAATTCCCGAGTTACCCTGTGAATGAGAGAGAGAGAGAGAAACAGAAGGAAATCACCAAGAAAGAGAAGAGTGATGATATCCAGCTCAGGATCGTGGGTGTGCCAAGCCCATACTCACCAGATGTGAACCCCTGGGGTTCCATGGCAGGATAGGTAGGCAAACTCCATCAGAGAAGAAATTACGGAGAAATTCCTTCCATATATTGACAGGGTGTACCCGAAATCACTCGTCTGATTCTTCCCCGGACTGAACACGACATTCTGAATTAGAGAACACGGTCCATTCCAGCCAAACTTATGACTTTTGGTCTGGTGGATAGCCCACTGTGCACCTGTGAGGAAAAAGAGTCGTGGAACCACCTAATGCACCAATGCGACCACTACGACGACCTACGATGCCTACTCATAACGAAAATCTGATACTCCCCAGTTAACCAAGAGGTACACTTTCTTGAAACCGAGGAGGAATACAGAACGCCCACGAGTTTCGTCCTACAATAGTTTTCCAGGAGACGAACATTCAATGCTAACCGTAGACTAAACCGAGACTGGACCAACCCAGAACTTATCCAGATTAGGAAATGGAACACTAAATACTGGACGGGATTCATCCCATGAATCAACCCACTGCTGGCCAGATCCCTGCTGTGGTTGGACTGAGACAACCAAACCGCAGTTCCGCTGCTAAACGCCATTTGGCGATCTAAATATTATTATTATTATTATTATGGTTCCCCGTAATTTAATACATTAACCCGAACAGCAATGGGGCAGACATGGGCCTGCCTCACTGCTGTTCTGGGGCCGCCTTCCTTATTGACCTCCTACTTCTGTCTTTTCTGACCAATCTTCAGTCTCTCCCCCTCCTCTGTCTACCCTGCAATGCACAAGACCCACACACCGCTTACTAAAATTAAAAACTCCTAAATTTAAACTGAGATTATAAAAATAACTTTCGACTTTTCTACTTCTAGTGCTCCCGCACCCTTTGTTTTTTATTTTTACATATGCTCTAGCCACAAAAATCCCAGGAAACTAGGTGGCAGGGCCTGCCAGAGTAAAAATTTCAAACTACTGTGTAGCCGGTCTGCCTCCACGAAACCAAGTGTGGGCAACATTGGGCCCGAGCAGGGGTCTAGCGGCTAAATGGCCAGATAAACAACGATACATAACACTACACTTACAAAATCCATAAACTTTTAAATTTCTGGCCTTTTACATTGAACTGTTACACGCACAATGAAAGCAACGCGGAGATGGTGGAAACCCCTGGTGCCGTTTGACATCAATATACTTTACACTTTACACTTACACTTTAGTAGCAGTTTCAGGAGACAGGAACCATTACAAGAAGAGATATGGCCAAGGTTGTTCGATGGGACAACAACCAGAACAGACAGCTATATGGCTCTAACAGCAAGATGGAATCCTACGATGTCTTGTCATCAACTGTCTCTTGAGGTTGCTGAGGCCACAGTTGGAAACATTTCCAACTGGGCTGTGTTAAGAAGGTTCAATTCAAGTGCACTCTACCCAAGGAAGTCATGGTTTGTAACTCCAAACCACAACAGAGCTCATCGAAGCTTGTGCCATGAACATATGACTTGGAGTCCTCATAAATGAAGTACAGTTCTGTTCTTTGATGTTTTAGCCTGTAATCAGATTCTATATGTTATTTCATATAGAGACAAGGAGGAATGTGGTACCATCCTTCCAACTTCAGAGAAAGGGACACTTACTGTGGAGGCAGTGTTCTCATGTGGGGTGGAATATTGATCAACGGCAGCACCCCTTCATGTTTTTTGATAGGGATACCGCAACTGTGCAGAGGTACATATCGTCGAATCCTATGTGCCACTTTTTTTTAGGGGTTCGGTAGGTTTAGGTTTTTTTTTCAAGCACGACAACGCCACTGCACGCAGAGCTCAAGTGGTGGAGGAATATCTTGAAACTGAAGATATCCAGCAACTGCCGCGGCCGTTACGATCAACCGACTTTAATCCAATCAAACGTCTGTGGAATATTGGGCGTTGCGTTGCACGAAAACCAACTCCTTGGTAACTTGGTGAATTAAGGTCTACTCTGTTGGGAAAATGAGATTTGTTGGCACAAAATCTTATAGACACCCTTATATCGAGCATGGCTGACTGCTATAAGGCCTGTTTAGCCGTTGGAGGGGATTATACGACGTACTTTTTATTATTATTATTATTACGGTGATTTGATTGAGGTATATAAGGCCTTGAATGGGTTGAGCACGCTGAATTCTGATGGGATCCTTCCACTTGTTCAGATTACGAACCTAAGGGGGCATGAATTCAAATTAAGAAAAGACAGATGTAGAATAGATGTGCGGAAATTTGCCTTTAGCCAGCGGGTGGTTAATTGCTGGAACAAACTTCTATCTGTCGTTGTGGAAGTTGACAGGTTAAATAAATTTAAGGAGGAACTGGGCAAATATTTAGAGGGGATTGTTTTTTTTTTGTTTTTTTTTGGCTGATGCTGCATATGCTCATACATTTGCTTTCTTGCATCACATGCCACTACTACTACTACTACTACTACTACTACTACTACTACTAATGTCATGTGATCCTATTTTCTAGCACCTTTTATCTGCTTCTGTAATGTGACCATTTTTGGCAATTTTTATATAACCCATATAAATGTTATTTATATCTGTCCTAAGTTTCTTGTCTTCTCATTTAATCTTTATTCTATGGTACCCAACTATACGAAATCTTATCCCGCTTCGATCAAGCAGCACGAGGTACGCCACATTTTCTAAGTGTTCGGTTAATTTTGTTAAGCAGTGTATACAATATATATATATATATATATATATATGAGTTAAGTTAATAATGGTTAGAGTTTTTTTAAAAGTAAAATACGATATACTAGCTTATCAGGTAAACCATAAACCATGGCGGGTACCCAACGTGACCTGGAAAAAATCAATCTATGCCATGACATAAGCAATAAATATATATAAAAATACCATTAAAATGTTAGTTATGGCAATAAGATATATATATATATATATATATATATATATATATATATATATGTAGATATATATATATATATATATATATATATACAGTATATATTGCTCAGGGTCCTACTATAGGAACGGGTTTGCGATCCCGCGCATACCCGAGCCACAACTTATATCTTGTAATGTCTTTAAACTGTCCTACACTCTATTTTTATTTCTCCGAAATTATTAGGGCAATCCAAGGACGTAGGAGAAACTATTTCTTATCTATACCACTATTTTTCGCCTTCGTGGAGTTCAGGTTCTATTATTCCTACTCCTTTAGTTTTTCTTCTTACTATCTGCATGTTTCTCTATGCGTTAATTTAATTATTTATTTTTACCGTATCCATCACATAGGGGGCACCACATATTATTTTGACGACTATTACATTATGTCCTAGATACGGTCAATATGTAGTATGTATTATATATTTAATCTTATTTTAATCATTAAATTACGTTCTCTGTCGGGTCAACGATCATTAATACATGCTTACATTTATATTTTACTTATATTTCTTACCTTTGATTCTAATATTTCTAAATTTTCTTAACTTTTATCATCATTCGATTTATATTTGGCCTATACTGGTTTATATTTGGTTTAGATTTAAATTACTTAGCATATATTGATCATCACAGAAGCAGAGAACCTCTTGTCGTTTTTTGCCTTCATTCTGGGTGGTTGGCCCCAGTTGAAGTTATCTAGATTGTCGGTAAAAGGCGATAATAATTTTTTTTTGCGTTTTCTTAGGTCCCTGATGGTATTATTATTGGATTGATTTACTTTTTCTAATAATTTTCTATTATCCTTAATATTCTATAGACATTATGGGTGTATTGCATAATTGCTTGCAACTGCATTGACCCATAAATATTAGTTATTGTCGTTTTAACTTTCTTTCTTTCCTTTTTTATCACTAATATATATATATATATATATATATATATATTAGCAATAAAAAAGAAAATTAATAATTATATCGTGTGTAACTAATATTTATGGGTCAATGCAGTTACAGAGCAATCATGCATTACAACCATAATGTGTATAAAATATTGAGGATAATAATAGAAAAGCTAAACCCACAATAAATAATTAATCAATAAAAATAAATAATTAATTAATTATTTATTTTTATTTATTTTTACCATATCCATCACATAGGGGGCACTACATATTATCTTGACGACTGTTATCGTTACTATATTATGTCCTGGATACGGTAGATATGTAGTATGTATTCTATATTATATATTTAATCTTATTGTAATCATTAAATTACGTTCTCTGTCGGGTCAACGATCATTAATACATGCTTACATTTATAATTTATTTATATTTTCTTACTTCTGATTCTAAAATTTCTAAATTTTCCTAACCATTTTTAATTACTGTATTTGGTTTATATTTGGTTTAGATTTAAATTACTTAGCATATATTGATCATTGCAGAAAGAGAGAACTTCTTGTCGTTTTTTGCCTTCAGTCTGGGTGGTTGGCCCCAATTGAAGTCATCTGGATTGTGGGTAAAAAGCGATAATAATTTTTTTTATTTATTTTTTTTTTTATTCCTTAGCGTTTGCCGAAATTCTTGAATGGTATTATTTGATTGATTTACCTTTTCTATTATTATCCTCAATATTTTACATATATATATATATATATATTAATAAATAATAAATTTTCTGTTTATACTCCGGGACTACCAAACGGTCAGAGGAGTTTGTTCGTACCTTAAATATATGTTGGAAGAGAAAGCGTCTCGCGTACATATAAAATGTATGGTGTTTAACTGGGAGTGAATGTGTGTCGAACTGTCAGTTGACAGGCGCCCTCCCGCGAATTGAATGTAGTGAGAGTAACTTAGCCAGGAAACACCCCAGCCCTTGCCGAGGCCATGTTATTTCCCTTCCTGGTAGCATCACGTGGGATAATGACACTGTTTTCAGCTGGTTTGGCTGGTGTCGGAGGTCACCTTGACCAAAACTCCTACTTAGGGCACCGTTGCCCTAAGATATTAATTCCGAAAATAAATCTATAGTATGGGTCACTTTCCCTTGTCCCTACCCCCAAAGTTTCGTCTGGTGGCCCTTACAAACCTAATACTTTTGCAACTCTTAGCAGTCTCCCATGGAATTAAATTTGCGATATAAAACATGGTTTCCTAATGGTGGTTTGATAATCTTATAATAATGGTTTGATAATCTCATAAAGAAGGGTTTGATAATCTCATAAATAATGGTTCTATAATCTCATAAGAATGGTTTGATAATCTCATAAAGAAGGGTTTGATAATCTCATAAAGAATGGTTTGATAATCTAATAAAGAAGGGTTTGATAATCTCATAAAGAATGGTTTGATAATCTTATAATAATAGTTTGATAATCTCATAAATAATGGTTCGATAATATCATAAATAATGGTTCTATAATCTCATAAAGAATGGTTTGATAATCTAATAAAGAAGGGTTTGATAATCTCATAAAGAATGGTTTGATAATCTTATAATAATAGTTTGATAATCTCATAAAGAATGGTTTGATAATCTTATCACAAGCATTGTCCAATACTGAGGCAATGTACAATCAAACGGTTTAATGCAACCACAACAGAGAACTTCACAACCAAATCTGAAGTTCTAACCTACCGAGAAGAGGTCACTCTTGTTTCCTCTTTACATATACTAGAGAGAGCAAGCGAATGTGTTGAAGGTGAACCGGAATTTAAGTAAAACGTAGTTTTAGGATTATTATTTGCGAAAATATTTTTGATGAAAACAATTTGACATAGTTGAATTCCAATGCCTGACGTGCAGTTCAATTAGCCGATCCGATGCCAATAAAATAAGATCAGGTTTCACTTCAGGTTTTTATCTCGTTTTCATCAAGGTCAGACAACAGTTCTTAGTAAAGTGACACGCAGCATATTAAATTCAAATTTCATTTTGCCTTTGTAGGTAAACAAAGAATGCTTCTGGTTACTTGTAGGGTACTTATGGAAGTTAGCACGTAAAATTTAGGTTTAAATTATGTACTACAGAAAAAAAACGTTCAGTAGCACTTTGTAAATATACTCCCAGCACACTCATGTACTGCAAAAAAAGCAAAAGAAAAGGTATGCGTGGGTCTTCCACAGGTCGTCCAACTGACTATGCTTCAGGAAGCGAAAACTTTCTTCCCTCAAGTACCCTTCCACTTTTAACCCGCATGTTTCCAAATTAATTTCAGCATCCGATCTCGGCTCAATGAATATTGTACCTTGTTTAAGAGAGTAAATCAAAAAAAGTAGAGTTAATTTACACTCAGTGATCACGGAATTGTGACCACCCTGTTAAAGGATTATACTGCTTAGCCCGCAGAATAAAAAGCCCAACAGCTTCTCACGCTACAGCAGTGGGACGTAGGAAACGGGATCCGGAAAAGTTGCCCCCGAATTTCGCCCTCCGCATTTCGTCTCCCACATTTTGCCCCCAGTAGATAATGAATAGGCTATAGAAATATAAATAATACACCTAATTTTTTATTAATTCTAATTTATTTGTTTTAATAGAATGAATCAATCAAAGGTAAAGGTAATCAAATCAAATGTAATCAATCATAGAATAAATGCACATTATTATTGTTTAAAATTCGAAGTTGTATGGAATACCTCTAAGTTAATCAATCACATTACGATTTTGAAAATCTTGGACTATTCTTTTGATTCTAGCAGAAATTGCAGCATACTTCTTGTTCCATCAGAAAACCACTCCTAGCTACGCGCCAATAACTGAAGATTTTTACCAGTGGAAAAAAATAAGCATGTGACCCTGGAACAGTTCGTCCTGAGAATCATACATTAAAAACTGTTTAATAATTTGATAAGTTAGAGCTATTAAGTGCTCGATAATTTCTATATTCTATTATATTATAAATCAACAGGGATTACCTTTAGTTTAGATATAGGAAGCTTCTTTTCCAACTCTCCTAGTCCAATTCGCTAATAATTCTTGAGGATGGCGATATCAATTTTGCAAAACAGGTGAGACAACTTCCCCACTGTCAGAACCGTAGTGTTCAGACCGTGCGGTCTCAATAATGAGCGCTCCAGACTTCTGTCTTCAAACACCATACCTCTGGCAGCAAGGAAACCATTACATCGATTGGCATAAATTTAGATTTTTGAAGGTCTAAACTGTTTAATAAATATGGACCGATTATTTCTTTAGGCCCTGTAGCTGGACTTTAGAGTTAAATTTAGGGGTCTAATAAAATTGGATATGGGGGGGGGGGGATTATTCTCTACATTCCTTTACCGTATCCCTATCTCCTCGGGTTTGGTGGACCCGGTTCAAAGGTCAACTAATAAATTCTATAATTTTTACTCTATGGACACAGCTGAAATTCGCTATACGTGAAGCCAGAACTGTTTTCTTCGATTTTCCCACTTCAATTTTCAAAAATTTCTATTGAATTTCGCGCAAATGAGAAAAATGTGACATCAAGTGTGTATTTTTTTAGGCCTTTTTCTGTTATTTTTCTAACCCCACCCGAATTAACCTATGGCTTATGAAACCCGATATCTGATTCGTTTGTTTGTTTTGGAGCGGGAGTTTCTGTTTACAGAGCGAAATTGTTTTCGTGGCGCGAGGTGTGAGAATGAAGCTGGCGGTTACGTCACCTTTCCTCGATACAGCTACATCGAGAGAGGGTCAAACGCGTTTTATGTCTCCGCGCGGCTACCGGACGCTAAGAAAATAAACAAAACACGGGTGAGCTACTGTTAGTCGATAAAGCGAAACAGTAGCAACAACTATTTATTTATTGAAGGGCGAACAGATCGTATTTTCTTTCTTCAACGTGTATTACTCTTACGAACAGAAATTCATGTTGGAAACGGGACAAACTGGGGTAAAACTGATAAGCATTAGATAAAAAAAAAAGTTTGCTTTATTGTAACTGATTTCAGTAAACAATATCGGAACAGCAATTTCCTGGGTTTGATCTTCTAACGAAATTTCGAGAAAATATTTCTATTTATAGCTGCGTTATGAACTTCGAAAACTGGTGCATCGAAGGAAAGAAAAAAAACTCATATGCTACGAATAACGGGTTATTTCTTGAAATATGTATTCTTCACAAAAATGCAAGATTTCAAACAACACAAAACCAACAGATTGCGGCTAACGGATGCTCAAAAAGTATCGTTAGAAAATATTTGCTTGTTACGCTTTGTGATGTCATCGCAAAGGGAGAAATTCTGTTTTAGTACAGAAGCCGAATAAATCCACGGTCATCTGCTGTTCAGAGCTGTAATAAAAAGAAAAACCCCGCTGAAAAATAGATTTTCTCCGCATCACTTCTCTTGTTTTGCTATGGTTTATGGGGAGCAATTTCACACAATCAAATCCGTGACTGCTAAATGCGGTGCGGTTTCTTGTATTCTCTCTCTCTATTTCAGGATCTCTGACCAAGTGGTCATCCCGGAGTATAAACAGAAATTTGTTCATCAGAATGCTGCCCACCAATGGCACCAATTATCAACTCTTTTACTGCCCTTCTAATTTTCAATATATGCAGAAAATCGACTTGGGCAAAATTCGAAAGTGCTACTTCAATTAGGAGCAAAAACGGTTTCCCCCAACAAAACGAATTACTTTCAGAACAATAAAAGGACAGCTACTGATAAGTTCCTGACTGGAAGGAAGTGTCCACAATGAGACCTCTGTACAAGGCGGTCACTCAAAGGAAAGTAACCATAGTCATTTGTATTGAAGGACAAGCTAATACAGCGATGTTTGAAAAGTATAATGCAGTTCACTTGCCACTATTTCGAGCTCGTGACCACGGTATTTGGTGGTCACGGGCTCGAATCCCGATATAATCAAGAAGCGTGTGCTACACACTGCTCCTGCCCTGGCTATGGAGGCGACGACATATAATGTTCTGGGCTGTGTGAATATTTTGGAGGCCAGCAGTTTTTCTTCATTTGATGACTTTATTTCTTTTCGATATAGTCACGCTTTCAGTGTGTGTTGCTGTGATATGTTCACGTTCTCAAAAATCAGGGTCATCAACGGTTTTTGCCGATTTATCAGTTCCTATGCATCTAGTAACAGTCCACAGAATCTGGAATTGTAGATTTCCCTACAATCATTTCTGTTATTTTTATTCTTTCATCCGTTGATGAAGTTAGCACTTATGAGAACTTCGGCATCTTTGATGAAACATTCATTGCGACTTCAGCATCTGTGATGAAACTAATTAGAAAAGTTGCCAAAATTATTATGTTCTTGAGAATTCATAATATATTTTTTTTAAATTCAAACTATGAAAATATCATGATACAAATAAAAATAAAATATCAAAAAATTACAGCTATTATAATTTCATAAACAAGAGACAAATTGAGTACTACAATAAAAAAAGTGAACAACCATACCTGCAGAACAAGACTTTCACTTGCAATATCGAAATTCAATTGCACAGGACAAGAACCTTATTCGTGCAAGATTATTTATTGATAAATTGCTTGGATATCATAATAATATAATATATTGTTTACTTAGAAATAATAATTACACAAGATCAGGATTTCATTCATAATAACATTGCCAAGTTAGGGACTGTAACCACTTCAAAGGAGTTACAGCTCTGGACCTTTGACAATCTACCCTAAGGGATTTTTTTTCCAAAAGTGAATGAAAGGAACTGGAAATTTCAGGAAAATGAACCCTGTTTTCCTTCTTTTGGCAAACAGCTACTCTGTCAGCGCAAGAGAAGTGAAATTACATTTGCAGCTCAGAATGAAATTCAGGCATCCAAACGCATAACACTTTATGGTGAATTTTTCGAGCTTGTGTGTGATAATGAAAATTCAATTTTTCCCTCGAAATTTTTTGATGGTATTAAATGCATATCAAGGAAATATCGAAGTATTCAATAACAATTACTTACAATTTCCTAACCTTACTACGAGACGAGTAACGGATTGTGAAAACAATGCGTTATTCGTAGCGTATTTTTTTTGTTTGCAGACCAGGTGAGATGCATGCGAAGTTCCTTCGACATCAGTTTTAAAGTTTATAACGCAGCTATGAATAGAAAATTTTTTTTGAAATTTCGTAAGAAGATCAAATATACATCCATGAAATTGCTGTTCTGATTTAGTCCTCTAAAAACAAAAGTAGTTTTGTTTTATTTTTCTTATTAAAAGTAAGAAATGTCCGGGTCCGGACCACTTGGAGCCGGAAATCGTCAGGAAGGTGGTTGAGATAGCTCCCGATATGCTACTGAACCTCTTCAATCTATGTCTGCAAACTGGGACCTATCCGAAGGACTGGAAAAAAGCAAATATTAAACTCATAATTAAAAACCCGACAAAACCACCAGACCAACCGACTTCCTACAGACCAATAGCCTTACTAACAGTCTGCAGTAAACTCTTGGAACGACTCCTGTTCACCAGAATACAGGCTCACTACCTATATTTTTTTTTATTTATTAACACACAACTGTATATACATTCTCAAGATATATTAATCAATTTATATACAATATTTATATACAGATTTTATATACATACTCTTATATATACTGTAGTCTTTCTGTACATTTCATTGTGTGTGTCCTGATATGAAGGGTGGCTCCTAGACATAGTGTAGAGTGTAGAGTGTAGAGTGTGTTTAGTGTCAAACGGCACCAGGGGTTCCCCCCATCTCCGCGTGCTATACATTGAGGGTGTGAAACAGAACACTGTCAATGCCAGAGGTTTAAGAGTATATGGATTTTGTATTTGTGTAGTGTCGTGTACCGTAATTCATCTGGTCATTTAGCCGCTGGGCCCTAATGGGACCCAACGTTGCCCTACTCCGCCCCGTGGAGGCACACCAGGTACACTACTTAGTTATTTACTCTGGCAGGTCCTGCCACCTAATTTCCTGAGATTTCAGTGGCAAGGACCTAAAAAAAAAAAAAAAACCGCTATAGATAGGGATCAGCCAAA
Source organism: Mastigoproctus giganteus (assembly GCF_048544385.1). Lineage (NCBI taxonomy): Eukaryota > Metazoa > Arthropoda > Arachnida > Uropygi > Thelyphonidae > Mastigoproctus > Mastigoproctus giganteus. The sequence goes on along the minus strand of NC_143575.1, from coordinate 240,688,288 downwards.
ACAAAGGGAGTACTAGTTGGGCGATTTGATGTTGTTAGGTTTTTGGATGTAGTGCTCAAACAATTTGGAGTTGATTCAGACACTAGTTGTAAGTTAGAGAAGGGGAGGGAGACTGAAGACTGGGGGGAAAAGACAGAGATATGGGGTCCATAGGGAAGATGACCCCAAGTCAGTGGAGCAGGCCCATGCCCCACCAGAGTGAAAAAGAGGAGTGGCGACCGGGGAGGACACCAGGGATGAACTCTCCCTCCCGCCAGGGAGTGGAGGCAAAGGACCACACAAGGGAGCGTGGCTAGGGAGGCCTAAAGGCAGCAGCTAAGCTGTGCTGGTTGTAGGTTCTGTCACTCCTGGGACGAAGGAAGGAAGGAGTGTTTTTTTTTTTTTTTCCTTCTCCTGAGAGGACTGTCATATCCAGGAAGTTTCTTACTTTGATCTTCAATGGGTGGTGTTTGGGTGCCTAACCCGTCTAGCAGTGAAGACAGACTGCGCAAACTCTGTAAAGGCGGCGTAGCGCTGCTCGTCCATTATAATCAGGTGCTCAAATTGCTGGGGATTTTCTTGCATTTTAGTGGCAAACCTTAGCCGGAACTCGTCATATTCATGGCAATCATACATTACGTGATCCCACGTTTCTTCAGCCCCGCAGTGACACAGCGGATCTTCTTCTATGCCTAGGGATGTTAGCTTCGCTTTAAAGGGTCCGTGGCCTGTAAATAGAAATGTAGTATGGAGGCCTGGTGAGTACCAGGGAGGAGGCTTTGGACTCATGAGGTTCACAGAGGAAATGAACTTTTTGGTTATCAATCCTTTGTTGGTGGTGTCCCATGTCTCTTGCCAGGTCCTGTACATAATTTCAGAAATTCTCTTCCTTTCCTGTTTGGGGTTGTTATCAAGGTTAAGAGCGATGCCTGCTGTTTCGGTGGGAATACTCTTCTTCAATCGTTGATATAATCCTCTTCTTATTACAGGTGTAGTAATAGGGGTATACATCCAGCTTACACCTGTAGAGCTGGGGTGCTCACTGTACGGCACGCCCTTGTTATGGCAAGGAGCATAGAACGCTGTATGGAGTCTAGTTTACGGCGATTTCGGTCGAGGGAGGCCCTAGTACACCATACTGAGGCTCCATAGCAAGCTATTGGCACAAATATGGCATTATAGATGAGGGCCAGAGCCCGGCTCTTAAGACCCCAGTCTGCACGGCTTATACGGATGATCATGGCCGAGTATTTTTTTATTTTCTGTGACATATATTTCAAGTGAGGATGGAAATTTAGCTTCATATCTAAGACGATTCCTAAATACTTGATTTCTGGGTATAATTTTATGGAGGTGTTGTCAATTTTTTATAACCGGTGGTCTTCGTAGTTGGAGCGTTCCCTTGAGCAATATAGATTTGGTTTTCTCCCCCGAGATCTTTAGTCGGTGAATGGCTGTCTAATCCTGGAGCTTAGTTAGTGCAAAATTTGCTCTCTCCTCTAAATCAGCTCTTGTGTCACCCTGCACCACCAAAACCAAATCGTCAGCAAACGCAAGGGGTTGAGTCAGCCCCAAGTCCATCCCAAGGAACTCGTCCAGGACGATGAACCAAAAGAAAGGCCCCAGGACCGAGCCTTGGGGACAGCCTCGGGAGACCTGGCTAGTGACAGACTTGAACCTGGTACTAACATGGACAGTGCGGTGTCTCAGGTACTCCTTGACACAGCTATAAAGGTTGAGTGGTGCTTTGGCTTGTCGGAGTCTTCTGAGAATACTTGGCCACTACAGCCGATCAAACGCTCCAGCAAAGTCAACTGTGATGGCTAGCACATACTTGACTTGAGTGCTTGAAACAGTAGATATTAATTTAAGAAGAGCATCTTCAGTGCTGCAACCAGCTTTGAAACCGTACTGAATTTGAGAAATAAGGTTTTCTTTAGAGTAGCATTTTGACAACCTGCTGAGGAGAAGCCTTTCCAGAAGCTTGCCTAGGACTGGCAAGAGAGCAATTGGCCTGTAAGATTTTGGCTCTTCAGGTGGTTTGTCTGGGTTCTTCAATATGAGTTTAAGGCATGCCTCCTTCCAGATAGCAGGAAAGTGGCCTTCCATTAGGCATCTGTTGAAAGTGGCGAGTATGGTGTTAGGGAAGTAGGTTGCAAATTTCTTGATAACATCCACCTCGAGGAGGTCATTGCCAGGAGTTTTATTTTCTTTATTGTCCAGTGGAGCTTTTAGATCGTCATTTGTAAATGGTTCTCTCAGCATTTTCTGTTGTATAAGAATCGTTAGCGGTAACAATCTAAAATAAAATAAATAAATTTTCTGTTTATACTCCGGCACAACAACCAAGTCAGTAGAGTTTACAATAAATCGTCAGTACAAATATTTATCGTATTTAGTAGTCACGGGCTTGAACCCCGGTCCACTCAAGGAACGCGTGCTATGCACTCTCGCTCCTGACCACTGGGCTACGTCAATCTGTAGTTGCTCTTCAGTTAGCTGTGTATCATCTGTTGGAAAGAGGGCATTTAGCATGTTATGGACAGAGTCCTCCCACGTGAAGGTGAAAGAACCATCAGGCTTTACAGTTGTACTGAGGACTTCACCTCTAGGGAGTTTGTTCACAACGATACGATAGACAACTCCCCAGGGGTTATTATTTCCTGTGATCGAGACCAAATTCTGCCATGAGGCTTTTTTGCAGCGTCTAATCATGGTAGTGTAACTGTTCCTTAAGAATCAGTAACTGTCTTTTGCGGCTTCGACCTCCAAGGGTGGGAGGTGAAAACGAGCTCTCTGAAAAGTTTTACGAGCTTGGTGGACTCTCTTCCTCATATCTTGTAGTTCAGCATTCCACCAAGGGACTGCGTTTTTGAAGGGCCTTCTCTTGGGGATTGCCATAGCACAGGCCTCTTTGATGGTCTTGGAGAGGGAAACTGCACAGTCCTCAGAGGTGATGTGATTCAGTTGTGAAGAATCTTCATGAAGTCTTCTTTCAAGTTCGGCTTGCAAGCGTGGCCAGTCAGCTTTCTTTGTGCAGAATCGCACTACATCCCTTGGTATTGGGGGAATGCGATCCACGAAGCGGCCAAGAGAATAGGTGATTGCTTTGTGGTCAGAAGTGGTCCATGCTTCATTAACCTTCCACTTACTGAACTTTCCAGAAATAGTCGGCGTAGTCAGGGTGATGTCGATGGTACTTTCCCAGAGGGTGCTACTGTATGTGGGGAGATTTCCAGGCTGGTTGAGTACTTGTAGTCTGGAGGCAAGGATGAGAGACCGCTAGAGGGATTGTTGGTTGGATTAATCGTTAAAATGTGCTCCTGTTCTTAAGATTATTTAAAGTTTTTTAAGCCTCCCCCTGCTATAAAATTATGTGCTTCTTAAAGACGAAGAGTTGGTGAGTTGTTCTGTTAAATTTTGGGTGTCGGAATCGTGGGGTTGTGCTGATATCATCGAGTGAAGTATTCTCTTTCATTATTTGAATACTATACATAGGAATACATAGGTTTAACACTGGAATATATACCGTTCTGAAATTTCCCATATACTTAGCATTAGCCCATAGACTTTTCATGGGAGAAAATGGCTACCTGAGAAATTTTGTTTAAAAATATCCATGGAGATGGAAAACACTAACTAGTGCCATCTCAGTAATACATAGTACTGAATAATATTAAATATAATATAATTCAAAATATACATATTTTGAAGTTGTGTGATTATTTTCGGGATATTTTGAAGAAGAGAAATCTATCCAGCTATAAGATTATTTATTTATGGCTTTTGTTTCTTCACTAAAACATACACTCTTAAACATGGATACGGATTTAGAAAAAACTTTAACTAGACATTCTGAAGCAGAGAATTCGTCTTCCGGATCAGAGTTAGTGGATTCGGGGAGGAGAAAGAAATCTTCAGACAATGTAAAAATGTCTAGAGGTAAAAAAACACCTAAAACGCCCAGAGTGCTTGCTCCTCGGTTGGACAAAGATAAAGACAAGGAAAAAGATAAAAATCCTCAGGTGTGGGTGGAAGAGTCTACCCCATCAATAGAAACGGATGTTAATCTTATTACTACTACGATTAATACGGATAATCAAAATAGTTCTAGTGAAAATGATGTGGTTCGGGATTCGTCATTTACCGAGGGTTTGGACCTTGGTGGGTCCATAGAGGCTTCTGCTGTGTATTCAGCGGTAGCCAAAATCCGAAAGGCTTTGGGTGAGGTAATGTCAGCTGATTCAAGCAAAGTAACAAAGTTGGCCTCAAATCGCATCCATAGTTTGTGGGCAGATTTGGAGGCAGTCACAACAGCTTTATTGATTGACAATGAGCGATTAAAAGCTAAATCAGTTGAACTAGAAATTTGAGCAAATCATTTTAATCAGCTAATGGAGAAACGGGCAGCTCCTCATAGATTATTTGCTGATGCTGTTAGGCAGAATTTGGTTTGTGAGAATTTAAATGGTGATACTATTGTTAGAGAGGCTACTGTGAGGCGCGCAATGGGTGTTGCAGCTGCAGATAAGGTTGTGCATGTGTCCTCTGTTAGTCCTCGTGGTATTTCGGACCCTAAAAACATTGTTATACTTAGACCAACAGAGAATTCTGCTTTGGCTTCAAGCCAAGACGTCAGGAATGCGGTGGCAAACGCAATTAAGAAGGATTATAAGAATATGAAAATTAAAAATATTCGTCTCCTGAGGAATAAAGGGGTTTTATTAGAAACTACAAACTCAGAAGATGCAACTAGGATAGGGAATGTCTCAGCTTTAAAGGAGGTTGGTATATCGATCGAGAGGCCTAAAATGTCAGATCCAACAGTGCTTGTATACGGGGTGCCCAAGGAGTTTACAAAGGACGAAATCCTGGAGGATTTATATTATAAAAATTTTAAAGATTATGAATTTACTCAGGATGAGGTAAAAGATGAAGTAACATTCAGATTTAATTCTGGATCTGGAACTAATGCAACTAATTGGGTCATTGGTTTCAGCCCTCGATTATATAAATGCTTGTTTCATAATGAAAGAATTTTCCTTGGATTCGGTTCACATAGGTTTCGGAAATTCACGGTGGTGAACAAGTGTTTTAGATGTCTGGGTTTTGGACATGGTGCACAGTCATGTTCACACAAGACTGTTTCTTGTGGTCACTGTGCTAATGGGGGTCATGTTTTCGCTGAGTGCCCTCACAAGGAGGATCCTCCACAATGTATTAATTGTAAGAGAAGAAACAGAGATTGTAATCACTCCGTAAGGGACATTAAGTGTCCTGAGTACATGAGAGCAGTGGAATTAGCAAACATGCGCATCAATCATGGATAATAACTCCTCTGATTTTACCTCTGGAGCTTTGCAAGGACATAGAGATTTAAAAATTTTGCAAATAAATGGTCAGCGCTGTCGGGCAGTTGCTGATGAAATAAGGGTGATTGCCTTGGAGCATTGTATAGATATTGTTTGTATACAGGAGCCATTTTATTCCTCACAAGTGGGAGGGGCAGCTCATAAGATTATGGGTTTTCCTTCTTCTACTAGAATAGTAGCAGCTGTGGATGTTCCTCCAAAATCCGCTATTGTGATTTTTAAACGAGACCTTGTTGTAACGTCAATCACGGCTTTGTGCTCGGCGTGTATGACAAGCATTATTGTGTCTTCACAAGTTTCTTCTTTCTGCCTAGTGTCACTGTATTGTCCTCCATCGGAAAATATTCAGATAGCGCTTCATAATTTGGAAAATATTTGTTTAAGATATGCATCCCATAATCTCATTGTGACTGCTGATTTTAATGCAAAATCACATTTTTGGCACAGTGGATATACTGATGTGAGAGGGAAGCAATTTGAAGACCTCTTATTATCTCATAATCTTGTTGTTCAAAACCTTCCAAATAAGCCGTTCACCTTTTCAACTGTAAATGGAGAGTCTAATATTGACGTAACTGTGACATCTCTTCGTATGTGCGATTCTATTTTGAATTGGGAAGTCAATTCTGGTTTAGTAAATAGTGATCACTGTGAAATTTCATTTGATCTCTGTTTCGAAGTAAGGGAAAAGAGCTTCGCTACGAGTGATCTGTCTAGATTTTCTATGGACCGTGTTAACTGGAACAAATTTAAAAATTATTTGACTACAGTTTTCGATAGTGATAATTGTGAGATACCTGGAGAGAGTTTAAATGATATGACAGCTTATGAATATGTAAACTATGTACAGTATCATATTTTCCAGGCTTGTGTGCACTCCACGAGGAGAAAAAGGACTAAAAAGTTGTCTGTGCCGTGGTGGACTCCTGCTTTGTCTTCTCTGAGGTCTCAGGTATGCCAGGCTAGGAAAGTATACCAAAGAAATAGACATCTCTCTAGTGTTGATGTGGAATCATTTAAAAATGCCTATAAAGAGAGAAGAAAGGCCTTTCATAAGGCTATTGCTGAGAGCAAGAGAACTTGTTGGCAAAATTTGGTTAATGAAGTTGGTAACAGAGATCCCTGGGGTCTCGTGTATAAAATTTCTCGTAATAAGTTGCTTTGTGGAGAAATATACAACACTGTATTGAACAATAATGATGAGACATCGGATTGGTTTTCTACTGTGGAAACGATTGTTAGAAGACTATTTCCTCAGGATCTTCCTCAAGATGATTCGCCTGAACAAACGGAGATACGCCGGATGAACTCTGAGTTTACAGGAGCAGGTGACGCTGAAGCTGAACTCTTCAGTTTGGTGGAGTTGGGTGCAGCAGTAGCTAAATTGAACGTTAAGAAATGTCCAGGTTTGGACTTAATTGAAAATCAAGTAATCATTAAGTTTTATGATTACTTTCCTCAAATTATGTTAAATTTGTTTAATAAATGTTTCACTGAAGGTACTTTTCCAAGACCGTGGAAGATGGCACTGCTAAAGATATTGCATAAGCCTGGTAAGCCCAGGACTGATCCGAGAGCATACAGACCAATTTCTCTCTTGGCGAACATGGGTAAGGTTTATGAAAGGTTACTTGCTCCCAGAATTTCTGCGATGTTAGAGGATAAGCATCTGTGTTCTGCTGATCAGCATGGATTTAAGAAGGGGCACTCTACAGAGGACGCCATAACATCTCTTTTAAAGTACATTAAGGATTCTTCTGAGAAATATGTTCTTATGGTCTTTATAGACTTCGAAGGAGCATTTGATTCGGTATGGTGGGAAAGTGCCCTTCGATCTCTAGTGCTTGCAGAGTGTAATAGTTACATATTTAACACTATAAGGTCATACTTTCAGGACAGATTTATTACTGTGCGTGCACGTCATCTGTCATATAGTGCCAGTGTCTCGAGAGGCTGTCCTCAAGGTTCGGTTTTGGGACCTCTCTTTTGGAATGCAGTTTTAGATCAGTGGCTTGTTAAGGAGAGTACAGAGTTTGCTAAGATTGCTTATGCTGATGACCTTGTGATTGGAGTTTCTGGGCGCTCCAGACTTATATTGGAAAGAAAAATACAGTCAGTTTTAGATGATTTAATGGAGTGGGCCAATTTGAACAAATTGAAGATCTCTGCAAGTAAGACCTGTTTTATGGTTTTTAAGAAACAATTTGATTACGGCAGACCTCCAAGAGTTCTTTTAGGTGGAGTTCAAATTCCTTATGTTGCTAAAACTAAGTATTTGGGATTAATCATAGATGACAAACTTTCCTTTTTCCCACATGTTTCACACCTAAATGTAAAAGTAAGACACTTTACAGGCTCCATTGCTAGGATTTCTCGTAAGGAGTGGGGATTGAATAAGAGCGTGTTGTCATTGTATTATAAGACTATTTTTCTCCAGATAGTGGCATATGCGGCTGTTGTTTGGTTTTCTGTGGTAACTAAAACTAGGATTCGATCGAAACTTTTATCGCTTCAGCGCTCTATGTTATTAACTTTATTGAAAGTACCTAGAACAGCGTCTACAAACGCCCTACAGGTAATTGCTGGTACCATGCCATTGGATTTATTTATTGTCTACAGAGGGTTTTTGTACAAATTGAAAAAGGGTACATCAGTAACGTTTTTGGATATTACAATTGATTTGGAGAATAATATTAAAGAAGAAAAACAACGAATATGGAACAAATTAATGGATTTATGGCAGACCAAAGGCGGATTTTGATGGCGCATATTCCTGACTTATCATTTGATACAGTGCATTTGCTTATTGCAAATCATGACTGTTTTAATTTATTTCAGGAGTTTTCAGCTGCTGTTTTTGCAAGAAGAACTGTTCTCAGAGCCTTTCTTCAGAGGAAAACCTAGTGTGTTAATTGTCTTCATGGAGTTTCACTATTTGTTTCTACATCTGGCTGGCGGCTGGGGTGCTGGACCTGATTCATGGTGTTGGGTCTGGTGCTCTGGTTGGTTGTCTTTTGTGCTGCGATCATGAATACTGCATTCTGGATTCTGCCGTGCTGGATCAGATTCATTGCGTCGGGTCTGGTGGTCTAAAGGGTCTATTATCCATGGCGTACAGTTGGAGATTGCTGGATAGTACCGTTATTGGTTTTGGAGGTTCCAGTGCATGTGAAACAGCAGCTGAGGAAATATTCAGTTGAACTGTGATTTTTGAAGTTTATAGTTGTGCCATCCAGACTATTGAATATTATTGTTGTTTTATTATATATATATTTTATTATTATTTTTTTTTTTTCCCTGCTGGCTCCCTGGTATGGGCAACCCGGGGCGCGGGATTGCTGGCACTCACTGGTATTGCACTACCTCCAGTGAGTGCGGGATTTCAAGTGCGAATAGCGCTACAGTAAAATCAGACTCAGGTAATTTAACATACTTTTTAAGGACTGCTTTGTAAAGACTATATATTCCCAAGTTCTCAAGGTAGATTTGGGCTTATGCCTGGGAGCTTCCCTGAATAAGAACACACTGGCACACACACACGAGAGTTTAATGTTTGTCAGAGCATATAATTATATGTAAATATATCTTGTATATAAATCATGTATATACTTTTATGTACATAATGTTGAGACTATATTGTGTGTAATTAATAAATGAATGAAAATGAAGGCAAGGATGAAGTTTTCAAGTTCCTCCCCATTTCGAGTGACCGTACGATCAGGTGTTTGACTATGCCACAGGGGGGAGCGACAATTCGCGTCCATGGCTATGAGTAGCTTACCCGCTGGGAGAAGGTCAAGTGCTGATTATATTATGGCGATCGCAATTGAGATGTCTTCACCAGGTCTGCTATAGAGTGAGAGCAGATGTAAGGATCCCATGGCAGTAAGAACTTGAGCACAGGCACTAAAGGATGTACAAAGTGGAGCTACTTTAGTTACAGAGATTTCAGTGTTACTGACTAGGATTGCGGCCCGTGGTGCATCTGTAGTACCTTGAATGATTTTGTATGAAGCTGGATAACCTGTGACCTTACCCTTTAGGCATAAGGCTCCTGGAGCATAATTATGTCAATATTTTCTTCCTCTGTTTTTAATTTAATTTGTTCAACCACTGCTCTGGCATGCTGTGCATTAATCTGCAAGAAATTCAGCTTCTTCTGTGTTGGTGGTAGGGTGGACCGTCTATCCATAATTGGTTCTATCTTGGTATATTCCCTTAAATTTTATATATACAGGGCAGTTTGCATCCCTGACGGAGTGCAGGTGGGGTATTTTAGACCGTTTGCAGTTTGCACAAGCTGCTGGTTCCTCCCTTTTAGGGCAGTCTTTGAACTCATGTCCCTGCTGGGTACAGTGACCACACGTTGGGACCCGTTGGTTGCAGGTGTGCGATGTGTGCCCAAATTGCAGACACCTGAAACATTTGGGAACCGGAACGTTCTCCTTGAATCTGTGGCTTCCCCATCCGATGTAGATTCTCTCGTGTTGGCTAATAACCTCTGGGGGAAAGTTCGACTACCCAGTTTACTGTAGCAGCTGACTTAGACTTCGTGATATGTTTTGGTATAATGTCAGCATCAACGTCGTCCTCTGCTGTATGCGCGCTAAGTTTTTTGTAGTATATTTCCTCCTTTAGCTCTTGAGGAGTAGTACTCTTGTAGAGTAGTATTGGAGATTTCTGAACTCTTTAGTATAGTGAGTGCCTCCTCCCTAGTATCCGTTTCAATGATAACACCAGGCATCCTGGTTTTTCTTATGCTTTTGATCTTTAGGGTTTTCATGCGCTCCTTGAGATTGCTAGTTAAGACATCCTTAACTGCGTTGCTAGTTGTTAGTTGCGTATCCTGTGTGGGTTTCACCAGGATAACGTGCGATTTAGCTGTTCTTTTGTCAGATTTCCTGATAGTATTTTTTTGCACAGGGACCTCTTCGTTGAGCGATGAAGTGCCATTCCTCAACGCCTCGGCAAAAGAACGGGGGCGTTGTAGCATTTTGTTTTCCCGTTCTTGTGTGAGTAGGTCTAATTTGGCCGACATTTTCTCGTTATCTGTATGCAGATGGTAAACAATGCCCTCCATTTTCGACCATATTCTAAAAATGCCTGTGCGAGTGACAGCAGTGATTCTGTTGGTCTTCTTGGCCATATATTTCTCATGGATGTCGCGCAGTTTTAAGAATTGGTCAATTGGTCAATTGTAGTGGTTCTTCCTTGTCATCAGTGTTATCTGTATCCGATCCGCTGGATGTATCCCTACCTGAGTCCCCAGGTATATCCCTTAAATGGGGGGACTCTGTGCCAGATCTATGTCTTGTCCTTCTAGCTTTCCGCGTGCTTTTTTGCCTCTTTAGTTCTCTCATAGCTTCATCGTTCTCATGAAGGAAATTAGCATTTCTAGTGCGTCTGCCAGCGTCTGCGCGGTCTCTGTTCATATATTCAACGTCGGAATCTGACATGGCTTTAGTTCAGCGCAAAATTCCAGAAAAAAGGGCAAGATCCGTTGCACAACACCTTTCATCCTGGACAGTTAGAGAAAGCTGGACCACTTCGGACCACCGTGTAATAACTTTCCAAATGCACCGATCAGTAAGCCGACAACCAGTTATAAGGCAAACTCTACATAGATTTGCAATTGACAAGGCAAACTGGCAGGAAATTAAGGATTCACTCATCATGGCCGCCCACTCTCTCAATACAGTTAGACTGGACGCGGACCAGCACCAAAAGGCAATTGTAAGCCTTATCACTGAAAGCTCAATTAACTCTATTAAAAGGAAGAAACCTTCTCTTGGAGCCGTACCTTGATGGTGCCCAGAGCTCCAACAACTGCAACGGGAGGTTTACACCTGACGGAAATATTTTCAACGCGCAAGATGGACATGGCCGGAAGCGGAAGTACAGTATCTCAAGTAGCAGTACCGAACGGCAAGAAATGAATACACAGCCCTGATTAAACAAAGGAAGAAGCGCTTCTGGGAGCACCTAGGCTCCACAGTTGGAAATTCTGCTCCATGGGGAGTGGTCTATAGAGTAATCACAAGCAAACTCCCCAGGGGAGAAGTCATCCCAGCCACCAAGACGCTACAAGGCACGTATACAAAGACATGGTCCGAATCTGTAAATAACATCCTTGACGCCATGTTCCATCAACACACGCCACCAAGCACCCCAGAGCAAATACAACTATGTGAGGAAAACAGCACATACACCACGGCCCAAGTCGAAGACAGCTTCACTAATGAAGAACTGGACACCGCTGCAGCAAAAATAAAAAACAAGAAATCTCCAGGAGAAGATATGCTTGAGCCCGAGATCGTAAAGAAGGCTGTTGAAACCATCCCAAATGAGATCTTAAACCAATTCAACCATTGCCTTGAAACAGGCCATTTCCCAGCAGTATGGAGAACTGCAAAATTAAGTCTTATTCTCAAGAATCCGACGAAACTACAAGACCTTCTGGAGTCATACCGGCCCATCGATCTTCTATACATACTAAGCAAACTCCTAGAACATCTTCTAAGCAATAGAATAGAAATTCATTACTCCAAGGCTGGCCTTTACTCTGAAAACCAATACGGCCTTAAAAGGGGATGCTCCTCGGTGGACGCCTTAGAAAATATCGTCAAAGCAGCTACCACTACCAGCCATAAATATTTCCTTGTCATTTCAGTGGATTTTGCCGGGGCCTTTGACTCCCTCTGGTGTCCAAGCGTCCTCGGTAGACTCCGAAAAGCAAAACTACCGGATAATTTGTAAAAGTGTATAAAAACCTATCTCGCAAACAGAACAGTAACCGTCAGTGCTCCGTACTGTTCAGTCTATAGAGGATGCCCACAAGGCTCAGTACTTGGCCCACTTCTCTGGAACGTGGTGCTCGACACCTTTCTAAACCTCGATGTAAAATCACAGGCCTTGGTGATGTGAAATCACAGGCCTACGCGGATGATCTGATCCTGATGCTGGCGGCAGACTAAAGAGCTCAAATAGAGATCTCTGCAAACCGTGGTATAAATATCCTACAAGACAGGACCACCCAAAACCACTTAAAGATATCCCCAACAAAAACCTGCTCCATCCTACTTAAAGGTTCTCTCAATATCAGAAGGCCTCCCCATATAAAGATTCAGGAAACAACAATTAAGCTTTCCACCGAACTTAAATATCTTGGTATTCTGCTGGATAAAAATCTATCATTCACACCCCATCTTACTTACTTCCGAAGCAAAATCAAAAAATACTCCGCACTAATAGCTAGAGTCACTCTTCGCTACTGGGGGCTTAAGAAGAGGACCATAGCCCTCTTCTATAAGGCAGTCTTCTTACCAACAATAACATACGCATCAGGAGTCTGGTTCCACAAAGCGGTAACAGCAGTAAACAAAAGGAAGTTAGAGACAATTCAACGTTCAGTTCTACTGACAATCACGAGAGCCTGCTGTACTGTAAGCACCCGCGCCCTCCAGGTCCTCTTGGGCGCTCTCCCCCTGGGCCTGTAGATCGTCTGCTGTGGGTTGCTTTATCAACTATCCAAAGGCAGAGCAATCACCTGCATAGAATACACAACTGATCCGGCGAACGATCGTAATCTCGATAAAAAACGCCTTCTCACCCACCTACAGCAGGCCTGGAAATCCCGCTGGACGACTTCGACAAAAGGGGAAGTCACCCGAAGATTCATACCGGATAATCAACTAGTGTTTCCCAAAAAGCCCAAACTGGTTTTCACCGGGACTGCTGACATCTTACCTACTCACGGGACACGGCGCAATAAGAGCAAAACTCTCCAGTTCGGTTTGAGTGACACCCCTCTCTGCCACTGTGGACAAAAAATTATTATTATTTTAGGGTTGCCCGTAATTAAATACATTAACCCGTATTTGTGTCTGTAAATTGCATGTGTTCTATGGTCAATTTGCCTGTTTTTCTGGACGAATAAACCCCAGTTACTGGGGAGAAAAACCTTGCTATCTACGCCTGAGACCGACTATCTCAGCCACGGAGTGAAAAAAGCCCATTAAAGTTCCTCGCGTCATCGACGGGATTCGAACCCAGGCCTTTTCCACCCGGTGTGGGGAGGGCCACTGTGGACAGCCAGAGACGTGGGAGCACCTCATGTACCACTGCCAACTATACGAAGACCTCCGCTGCCTCTTAATAACCAGAATACGTTTCTCGCCAATAAACCAAGAACAATATCTCCTGGAGAGCGAGGACAACTATAAAGCCTTAACGCAGTTTGCGCAGGATCTTTTTACTAGAAGAAGAACATGCCCACAACCTTAGCAGGAATTTTCCTACAAACCAACCACTCGTCATCCAGAATAAAGATCCTTAGATGTGTGAACCAAACAAAAACCTAACAGCTACAATCTGAAGAACAACTAATCATTAGCTTAACCTGGATCTGACTACTGGCTTAAACTGGAGTCATTATCTGGACTTGACCACTCACACGGACGGGACAACATGTCCCAGGAATGGCATACGAAGACCCGACAAAGACATTGTGCAGTTTGCTGCCGAAACATCATTAGGCGATCTGAACCGGGTACCCTCACTCGGTTCACTTTCCATCCCTTCCCTTGGCAGGGGGGATGGTTACTCTGTACCCTCCCCGTGCCATCCCCTATCTTCACCTGATGAGGCATGGGCCTGCCCCACCGACGTTTGGGGTTATTTTCACTATTGACCCCATATTTCTGTCTTTCACCCCCCAGTCTTCTTTCTCCCTTCCCTCTCTAGCTATCTTGCGACTAGCGTTTGACCCTTGTCAAAACTACACAAGCCCCACACTAAAAAAAAAAAGAAAAAAAAAAAAAAACCGCATAATTTATATCTCTTTCGGCCTGACCCAATTTCTAGTGTTTCTCCCCCACACTTTTTTTTCCTAGGTCTTTGCCACTGAAATCTCAGGAAATTAGGTGGCAGGACCTGCCAGAGTAAATAGTAAATCTCTAAAATACTGGTGTACCTAGTCTGCTTCCACGAGGTTTATTGTGGGCAACGGTGGGTCTCATTTGAGACCCAACGGCTAAAAGACCAGATGAACAACGGTACAAAACTTTACACACCACGATATTCATACACTTTTAAACCTCTGGCCTCTACAGTGTTCTGTATCACACCACAAGGTATACTATGCGGAGATATATAGTGTGTTTAGGGTCTAACGGCACCAGGGGGAAACCCCTGGTGCCGTTAGACCCTAAACACACTATACACTATACAACTCCTAGAGTTGTACCTTGAGAACTGGAATCACTTGGTCTAAGACTGCCCAGAATACGAAGATCTCAGAGGCATCCTGATCACAAAGATACACTACCTTCCGAAAGGACTGGAATCCCACTTCATTGACACAGAAGAGGAATACAGAGCACTTTCTCAATATGCGCAGGACCTCTTCGAGAGGAGAAAACTGCTAATTACCATAAATCGTGTCTGACGAAAGACCACCACAAGTTAAACTGTACAAGACCATAAAATACTATCCAATGGAGTTACTACAGAGAAAAACCCTGAGACAAGATAGTGAAAAACACAAGGACACAAAAAACCCCATGAGCGACTGAACTGAAATCGACTCGACATTGAAGAAAAGAGACTTAACGCAGCACAGCTGCCAAACGCCATTTGGCGACTTGAAGAGGGCACCCTAGCCTCCTTCATCTTTAATACCCCTATCCCCGGTGGGGCGGAGGAGACGGTCTTACTGTCTCCTCCCCTCCTCGCTGTTCTCACTTTCCCTTCTGGTGGGGCATGGGCATGCCCCACTGTTACTCAGGATTGCCTCCTCTCTCGACTGCATAATTCTGTCTTTTCTCACCCTAGGCTTCAGTCTCCCCACCCACTCTACCTGCACATACGCAAGCGAATGCCCTACACGTCGGAATTGATTTAATCATCTCCAAATTACGTTTTTCGCCCATACAATCGGCCTTTCAAAAATTTAGCGTTATTCCTAATCGAATTTACCAAAAATAAATATGTATATATATATATATATTTTTTTTTTCAGGTCCTAGCCGCCGAAATCTCAGGAAATTAAGCGGCAGGACCTGCCAGAGTAAATCTTAGTCTACTGGTGTTTCCTGGTCTGCCTCCAAGCGGCAAAAGTGGGGCAACGTTGGGCCTCAGTAGGGGTCCAGCGGCTAAACGACCAGATGAACAACGGTACATGACACTGCAAATATACAATATCCACACACTTTTAAATCTCTGACATTTACCAGCGAACTGGTTCACCCACAGTGAAACCTCTGGTGCCGTTTGACCCTAAACACACTTTATACTTTACAAATCCTAGAAGTTCCTCCCCGATGTACAGAAAATATACCCAGAGTATCCGGCATGGATTTGCCCTGGATTGTACAGCACGTATCTCCTAACATGACACGGCGCGATCCGCCACAAATTACACCTTCTCGGACTCACGAGACCTGCAGACGGGTTTCGTGAGGCTTCTATATGGTGTTTTCACTGTGATTTCCCTTCCAGAGAGGTAGGACTTCATGATATTATATAGGTATGGATGCCTGTCTGAGTCTTGCGAGGATGCTTAGCCACGAGATTGTGTCGAACGCTCCCGCAAAGTCAATAGATATCACTAAGAAGTATTTCTTCTCGCACGTCAGCACAGCATTAGTGCGGCTTTTGAGGGCCTCGATTGTCAAGGTTCCAGGTTTGAAGCCATATTGATTCGGGCTTGCTAACCCAGCTGCATCGTAATGCATCTGTATTCTTTTGTCGTAGCATTCTCTCCAGAAGCTTGCTGGCCACCGTCAGAAGGGAAATTGGCCGGTAGAACTCATGTTTTTTCCGGGGGTTTTGTGGGATTTTTTAAGATTAATTTTACATTAGCAGTCTTCCACTCTTGGGGAAAGGTGCCTGTTTAGAGGAATCTGTTGAATACGTATAGGAGGAGTTTTGCTGCTATCTCTACCACCCTTCTCACGATTTCGGGGTCGAGAAGGTAAAGTCCTGGACATTTCTTATTCTTCATTTGTGCTGATGCCATTTGGAGTTCTTCTTCTGTAAAGGGCGACTCCAGTTGTACCGGGGGTATTGCTCATTTGCCTGGAGTATCATAATCTGCTGGAGAGTGTATGGTGTGACTAGTTCTTGGAAGACTGCATTCAAGATGTTATTGAATGAGTCATCCCACGTTGCGACTAATTAAACAACGATGACCTGCCATTCTGAGTACTGGAGATATGACTGTCTCACTGAGCAAGCTAAAAAACTGGAATGATGTGGTTGCAGCCCGTGTTTTATAGGCATGAATAATTCGAATAATGTGCGATTCTGTAAGGTGGTAAATCGTTTTCTATTGGATACTCAGAATTTGCATGCCAGGTTGCATATTAAGCAAATATTCGGCTTTGGCGACACTGTTCAAAACAAAATATTCATGAAAAATATTTTGTTCTGTTAATTTTTTCGAGCAGTGTATTTCATAGTGCTGGCAACTTGGGCTTACACCTTCTCTGGCTGAAGTCCAGATTGTCAGCAGCATGTTGATAAAGATATATGATATCAAAATAATTTTGATATCATATATTTGGATTTCAGGAAAGCTTTTGACACTGTTGCGCATGGAAGACTATTGACTATTGTACAAATTGGAGCAGAATGGTATTAAGGGTAAGTTGCTACAATGGATAAAAGGATGGTTAAGTGGGAAAAGACAGAGGGTGGTAATCAATGGGTGCTGCTCTTCGTGGATTAATGTTATTAGTGGAGTCCCATAGGGTTCGGTGTTAGGTCCACTGTTGTTTTGTATATTTATCAATGATATTGATGAAAGTATATCAGGATTAATGTCGAAGTTTACAGATGATATAAAGGTTGGCAAGGTTGTTAATGACAGTAATGGCAGTGTGCTACTGCAACAGGATCTAGATAAGTTGGGCAGATGGGCTAAGAAGTGGCAACTGAAGTTTAACCTTGACAAATGCAAAGTACTGCATATGGGTAGAAGTAACTGCAGTGAAACGTACCAACTGTGTGGTACTACACTTAAGGTGGTAGAAAATGAAAAAGACCTGGGAGTAATTGTGCAGTCAGATATGAAGTTTTCTGAGCAATGCAGACAGGCTGCCAGGGCAGGTCAGGGGGTTTTGTCAATGATATATAGGAATTTTGCTAGCAGGGAGAAGGAGGTGATTGTCCATCTGTATAAGGCAATGGTCAGGCCACGCCTTGAGTACTGCGTACAGGTCTGGAGGCCTCATTTTAGGAAGGATGTAGATTTACTTGAGCGTGTACAGAGAAGGGCAACAAGATTGGTGAGGGGAATGAAGGGATCCTCTTACCAAGAGAGGCTTAAGTTCTGCAAATTGCAGTGGCTGGAGACTAGGCACCTGCGCTTTGATCTGATTGAGGTGTATAAGGCCTTGAACGGGTTGAGCTAGCTCAATGCTGATGGGATTCTTCCTCTTGTTCAGATTAGGAACCTAAGGGGGCATAAATTCAAATTAAGAAAAGACAGATGTAGAATAGATGTGCGGAAATTTGCCTTTAGCCAGCGGGTGGTTAATTGCTGGAACAAACTTCCATCTGTCGTTGTGGAAGTTGACAGACGACATTTGGAGGGAATCGTGTGATTTTTTTTTTTTTTTTTTTTGGCTGATGCTGCATAAACTCAAACACTTGCTTTCTTGCACCAAATGCCACTACTACTACTACGTTCACCGAGTTCATTACCAACGTGTCTCAGGTTAGTTATCTGGAGAAAAATTCGAAATGGAAATGAAGGACTAAGAAACGGTGCTTTCGATAGTTTTGTAAAAAAAAATATTGTTGTTAGTAATAGAAACAATATTAGCAAGGTCAAATGATTCCAGGACGCGGACTTTCTTAAGGACAGTCAAAATAAATAAAAAAATAATAAATAGATAAAAAAAAGAAAGAAACGTACACACACTTTCTAGAAGGATTTGCATTCTTCCAGATCAAAAGGTTTTAACCCCCCCCCCACCACATTTGTGTCACTTTGAAGCTAAATAGCGTCTTTCTTTTAAAAAAAGTTTAGGAAACTCGAGAGACAAATTTCACTTCAAATACAATTCCTATTTAAATACGATATTTGAAAGAGCGAATTTCGAACGACCCTCTCCAATATGGAGTTTCTAGTTATGCACAGGCATAGTTTATGGTGCATTTTGAAACATGGAAACAACTGTTATTGCAATTGTGCGTGATTACGTGTTTGAAAAATTTTTCGTAATATGAATAACCGAAGATGATCACTTTGATTATCAGTCCATTTACGAACAAGGTTATGCAGTCCATCTTTTCTCTCTTTGCTTCCATGAAATTCTCCATTTGAATTTTCCAAATTGGCAGAGAGGAGAAGGTTATCTATTGCTATGGAAGGCATAACTTCACGGACTTAAGATCATTTGAATCTTTTCTCTGGTATTTCGTAATAATAAAGTTTATTAGCCACCGTTCTAAGAAATTTTCTCTAATTTGTGAAGAACCTGGGTTGGTTGATTCTTCACAAATTAGTAAAAGTTCTACTACACTTGTTCTATTTAGAACAAATGTGGTAGGACATTGCCTTTCATTGGGATATATGCCACATGAATCCATGTAATTGCATTGAATTGTGAAGAACTCTAATGGCATAATACCATAGATTATTTTGCAGTGCACAAAAATTAAAATAAAATAAAAGTTACGATGATGGGCTTTCCTCGTCGGGTTTATATGAAATAACGTCTAGAATCTTACCGATAGGTATCGGCAAGATGCCCATCTTACCACAGCGACAAGGCCTGTGGACAGAGTATTTTATCTTGGAAAACCTTCTGAAGTATCTTCAGAAGGTTTATTCCTTTATTCAGAAGGAGATGGCTCCATTTATTTTTGGAACTATTAACTTCTGTATGTCATTCTTATTTTAATTATTACCATAGCTGGTAGTGACCTAACATCACAAGCTTGGGTCCTCGTGCAGTTATGGAGGAGTAATTCCTTTTTCTCCGTCTACACTTAACACAAGGCCATTATGGAATGCGAGACAACGCCTACATTACTGGATTAAATGCAGTTGAGTGTATTTATTATTGCTTGTGGCCTTCCATTGTATCCCCTTGGTTGCTGATATCTCAATCAGTGAGAATATTCATATTTGGTGATTGTTGGTGTATTTTTCTGATGTGAAAGTTATACTTTGATTATGCAAAAATTATATAAAGTAAGATATATACACAGGAAGGAAAATCAGGGAAATGGCTGATATGAAAGTTGTAGTAGTTCTTGTAATGGCTGTATGATATACTCATGAACATGCAATGCTGATTTGTTTTGTTTCTTGCATGCAGTACTGTGAAGAAAAGACCACAAAAGCTGATGTTTATTTAGAGAGATGATATAAAAAGGTACACATGAAGAGAATGACGGAAGAGAATGTGTTGTTTGTGTTGATAGCTCAATTGATAATGATAGCTCAATTCCGCCATGGTTCTCTGTGATGATATACAGAACTCTTCTGGCCACTTTGCCACCAGTAAAGTGATCACCTGGAAAGCTTGCGCAGTGCCTGTCTACTCCACGAGGAGGTATGCCACAACTAAGCGCAAAAAAGGGTGGACCTTAGGCACTAAAATCATTGTCCTCCCTAAAGGCCGAAATCCCACACCAACTGGAGGTAATGCAATGTATTAAATGTAGAAATAATCTTTCTTGTATAACTTCTTGTAACGTGAATACAAAGTCTAGTAAATTTTTATTAAATAACTCCTCCGTAATTTCTTCCATTGAAAACGATTTTGGAATGTCATATATTAGCACTGATGGATTTGACCTTTTGAGAACTTCACAGGAAATACCTGCAGAAGAGAAGCATTAAAGTTCGCTATATTTACCAAATCAGAGTTATTCATAATCTCAAGCATAATTCCCTTGTTACGCGTGGATCGCATTCCTAAAGTCAATTTTTTGAATTCATTTGCAATCAAATTTTTAACTTTTATAGCACGAATTATTAACACATTCTGTAGTCTTTATATCTGTACAGGGTTTCTCTGGAATGGGAGAGCCATCATGAATTGTTTGTTGAGTAGGAACAGATGGAATTGAGCTTCTGCAGACAGCTTCAGCAAAAGAACGAACAGTGCCAGCTAGGGCTTAATTTTAGCTCTAGTTTTAACTTTATCAAGAGCAGCCCTAGTTTCTCATTATCTATGATAAGTGCTGTTATAATGATTTCTAAACTGGACCATTTGTCCAAAATAAAATTGCCACAAGCTTTGCTATTAGCGTCAACAATTAAGGTGGTTCATAATATACCTCCTAATGTTGGAATTTGCTTGAAGAGTTGATGAGTATTGCTAGAATTCATTGGGATCTATATTTACAATACTGCTCGTTTTATTTACGTTTTGTGACAACTCTGGAATATAATTTGGCGCAGGTGGGCTAGACGTAAGACCTGGGTCAGAGTTCTGAGTTTCTCTAGAGTTCTTTGTTAATCCGACATCTTGAGACAAGAGATTTTCGTTCAAATCAATCAAGGGTACACAAGGATTCTATAAATTTAAGTTATTTACACCGGTGATGATCTTACCACTTAGTGGAGGAAATTCCTCCAAGTTTGGAGGAATTTTCATCCAACAGTTATACATAAGGTAAAAAAAAGGTAAACTACAGCCATTATCAATCCACTGCAGGACGGAATCCTCCTCAATTTGCCACGCTGGTCCACTGCGGGTTGGCAGATCCGCCGTATTTAGCAGTTAGGGGTTCGAACCTCTACTCAAAGAGCGTGTGCTACATTCAATTTATTTCCCTAAAATAAAGTAACTTGATATTTTCTTCTTGTTGTAGTTCACAACCCATTCTCTTTCTTGAAAGTTCAGGATATATTAAGCGATAAGCAGTCGGTTCTTACCGCTGGACCGTGCGAAAAATCTAAATTTTCTTCTACACTTTAGGCATTCTAGCTGTCGAAGAAGGGCAGTTAGAGAGTCCATGGTGGTAGTAGCCCTTCTGACTGATCACCTGCGGCCTTTGTCCTTCAGCAGGCAAGAACAGAACAGCACGGCACGTAGAATCGTAGTAAGTTTCTTATTTTATTGTCCGGTGTGGAGAGGAAATGCGTTTTTTCAGCTTATTTGCACTCTAATGAACTGATAGATGGTTAAATTAATAAAATTGAAAGTATAATGTAGACTTGTGAGTTTTGAGAGCTATGGATTTCAATTTTTGCTCTATATTATGGAATAATAGGGAGTTGGGAGATAAAGATTAAAAATTTAGTGAATTCATTGGTAATCAAAGTGGATGTCTGTCTATTTAAAGTGATATTCATGGAGAGTTTAATACAGACTTGACGTTGATGATTTGTTCTTGTCTTGATTTGTTCAATTTTGTAAAAAAAAAATGAAATGTTATTGATACATTGATCATGGCTTCCATGATTCAATGGACTACTTCTGGCCACCGATGATTTCTGAGTTTGTCGATGAAATTCAAGAAAATAGAATCTTTTCGTTGGAAAACTTTCCTTTTAATTTGCAATGTAGAAATGTTTTCCAATATATTATTCCAAAATAAGTATGCGTCGTGGATAGATCTGATCGAAGAACAGTGGATAATATTGGTTATCCTGTTCTGAATAAGTCGAATAAGAATACTGTTTACTATAAATACTATTCTGGATAAAATTCCATCCGTTGAGAGGAATTATATCGTTATTCAGATGGTTTGCAGTGCTTAAGAGCCTGTCCACGAGCACCTGCTGGCGCTAGTGGAGGAAAAATAAAGGAAACAGATTTAAGGAAAAGAGTAATGAGTTTATGATGATTATTTATGGATTGCGTAGAAGGAATAGGTTGGATATATTGTATTCTAAGCGAGCTGTTATGTTAGTATAGAGAAGGCTTTCGTAAAATAGACATCCTACAGTAAGATTTCGTAGAAGGCCAATTCCTTATGTTGAATTTGATAAATATTCAAATGTGTTTATTAATGAGACACTGACATTCTTAGGTCGTGTGAAATATCTGAAACAGAAAAATAAATCAGACTTTTTAAGTTGAATACGATTGTCAAGGTCTACTGGAGAATTAAAGGAATGTCTGTAGGTTTGTTGCTGTCAGAAACTTTGATACCATAGCTTCCTGCGAAGCAGAACTTGGGGGAAAATAAAATGTGATAGTGTTTTTGCATACTTTGTTAGCTGCGTGCTATACCGTTTCTATTGATGCACTTCAAATATTAGCAGGCAGATTACCTTCTTAATTATACTTTGCCTTGAAACTTTAAGTTATAGGAAAATTAAGTAAGAGTACAATATCTTAGGAGTGTCATCTTTAACAAATGGATAAGCTGTTGGTGAAGATTTTGAATAAATTGCCACAAGGAACTTTTTTTTTAAGTATTTAGGTGTAGTTGTTTCGGACCCCAGAGTTCTACCCATTAGCGGCTTTTATACTTCTTGTGGAGAGGCTTGCACCAAATCCGGTCATGTGCGTGAAGTATTTTGTGTGTAAATTTTGTGCTTTGTTCAGATGTGTGAACAGAGAAAACAAACACGCGCCTGGCATCTCACCAAAAACCCCATCCTGGTATCAGGATCAGCAAACAAAGAAAGCTCGTCAGGAACATTCCTGTCTACTTTGAGGAAAGACTCCAAAGATCATGGACCAAATTTCACCCCATCACATTCTATTAATAGGACAAGATTCAGTATTAACAAATATATACACTATGCACAATCATTAGCAAGTCCAAGTTGAATTTAACAGTTCACCAAAGACAAGTCCAAAAGAAAAATCCACTGGAACAGCTTTCCCAAGGATCAAAAAAGAAGCATCATCAGAGGCAATAGAAATTCAAAAGTAGTTCTAATTTATAACAAAACATTGTTACCATCCTACAGAAGTAGTCACTGTGAGAAGTACAAGTTAGAAGTAACTTTTCAGTACACCAACCATGAGGTGCAAAGAGTCACAAGAACAACAGTCTATCTTGAGTTAACTTGCCACAAAGAACACAGAAATTCCAAGAATAGCATTCCGCATTCCAATAAAAGCGTGCAAAAATATAAGTGTAGCATGCCGCATTGCTCTGACTTTTTCCTCTTCTTTCTCCTACAGATTTTTCAACTCCCCCGGCAGAGTTCGATAGGAAATGTGTCTTTCTTGGCCTAAATTGAATTTGTAAGCCACGCACTGCACACTAGATCTATTCTGACGCGCAACTCGTTTTAACTTCTTGCGGGTGAGCTCAAGTAGTATCGGATTTCTGCCGCATTGATTCCTTTTAGAGCTGCATTTTCCTTTCGTCTTTTACTTGAGAGGATCGACTGAGAAGACTCAAGAAAGCGTACAGTATTTATCTGATGCCAAAGAACTTGTGATCCTATCATGTGACAACTTAAGTTTGCATATTGTACATTTAGTTATCTGTTGACGGCAGTTGCAAAGAAACGTCTAATTTTTGGCCATTGAGTCTAATTCTTCTTCTTCAAGTTCTGTGTTCAATTTGAACGTAGGAGACTTAATGTTTTCCAACGAACTCTGTGAATTGTTTTGTGAAGTAGTTCTTGTGTCATAATGCCCTGTCCATTGTTTGATGTTATCAAGCCACTTGTTTCTTTGTTTTCCATTTGGTCTTTTGCCCATAATGAGTCTATTTACAAACAACAAATCTCTTAAAACACTTCCCATAATGTATTACCAATCAAATAGCAAATCGGCTGCAGTTTAAAAGAGCTCAAGAAATAGACGAGTCCATTCTAGCCTTCTCGTCTTCCTATAATTATAGCTCTGACCCTTTCACCACGAAATATCTTTGGACATTATTCATTTTTTGATATTATTATGATTTCTCGCTATCGGTTCCTGAGTTCTGTCCTCGGCGAGATCAAGGTCAAGGGTATTTGATATCCTTGTGTTTTCTCGAAAGTGTTAAAATATCTTCGCTTGCTTGCCCCTCAATTTGCTAAAGAGATTTTTATCGTACTCTTCGGAATCTCTTGGTTTTTCGCTTACCAGTAGTTATCTTGCAGCATAAAGACTGAGTATCTGTCCTGACTTGATCGGGCGCATGCGAAGTCTAAAGGAATTCATTATGGGACTTGTTATAAATTATTTGGCGAACTACAGTTTTTTTTTTTTTTTTTAAATATTAGTAAATTACGAATAATGTTAAACAGAAGGATCGTAATGTAAATGAATAAGAATATACCACTCTTCCTTTGGCTAGGCGTTATAACGGGATATGCAAAGATCCATTCATATTTAACAAAACAGATATTTAATTCATTTATCCGATTATCCATAAACGTTCAGTAACACATATTCAACGATTGTTTAATGTTAACATTCAGAGAATATAACAGTCTAAAATATCATTTTAATGAACATAATACAGTCATTATACAGATTACATTATTAGTTTGAAGAGGACATTAAGTAATCAAGTTATTCACAATTATTTCTTTTTTTTTTAGGGAATATTGTCATAATTTGCAAAGCATAATATTTCTGCACTTAACCAATAACATCTCGATGATTTGTAAAACTAAAGTATTGTTAGTCAGAAGTTCTAGTAAATTATTTGTACCACGTTATTTTTTTAAATGTTAAAATTGCAACCAAATTAGAAAAAAATACATTTTAAATGATGAACGTTATTAGAACTTATGATAATTTTCTATTGCATTTTTAAATATTGAACTCTGCACTTGTGGCGAGCTAGTGAACTTGAATACTTTTAGTTGGGAAAGCTTAAGCATGACAACTAATCCCAGATTAACATACCAATCGTGTGACGATACACTCAGGGTAGTGGACAAAGAAAAATACCTGAAGATAGTTGTGCAGTCAGATATGATGTTCTCTGAGCAATGCAGACTGGTTGCCAGGCTCTTGTTGTTAGCTTTTAGGAGCATCAGCAACTATGACCATATTGTTCCATGTACACTTAGTGTAAATTGCAGTCGATTTTCTGTTTTATCGATGAAAATACAGGGTTTTCGGGAGAAAAAACCATGACATCCTCGCTTGAGACCGACTACCGTTTTGGAAAAGGCCGATAAAAATTCCACCCACCATCGACGGAACTCGAACTCAGGTTTTTTCCACCCGGTATGGGGACGGCGTTCCTACCAACTGTACCTCACTAGGACCGTTTCCAAGCCAGATCATTGGATTTTTGTCAATAACATACACGAATTTTTCTATCAGGGATAGGGAGGTGATTATTCCATTGTACAAGGCATGGCTAGGCTAAATCTTGAGTACTGTACACAGGTATGGACTCCTCATTTTAGGAAGAACATAGATCTGCTGGAAAGGGTGCAGAGAAGGGCAACGAGTGGTGAAGGAAGCGAAAGCACGGTCTTACCAAGAAAGGTCTCATTTCTGCAGCGTTTGAAGACTAGGCGAGGTGATATGATTGACATGTTTCAGGCTTTCAATGGATTGAGCAAATTCAGTGCAAATGGGAGATGGGTTTCTTCAACCTTCTCAGACTGTGCACACGAGGGAGCATAAATTCAAATTCAGAAAGAATGGCTGATTGTTTGAACAAACTTCTATTTTTTGTTGTTGTGGATGTGAGTAATTTGAATCAATTCAAGGAAGAAGTAGACAAACTATTGGAGGTGATGTGAGATATTTTTTTTTTCTTCGACCGATGCGTTATAAGCTTGATCTTGCTTTCCTGCATCATTTGTCACTATTAATACTAATACTAATAGTAACTAATGCTAATACTAATTAGCATTAGTATTAGCATTAGTATTAGCATTAGTAAAGTAATACTCTTTCAGTCCGGCAACCCAGAATGCTTGGGTTTATAAACCATGGAAAGGCGGATTAAAAGGCTTGATGAATATTGAACATAAATATAGAAAAAGAAATGTGGTAGAATAACACCATAAATGCTGTAACTGCGAATAAATTATAATTATTCATCGCTGAGTTGGTTTAAAGGTTTGTGCGCTTCATTTTGAACATTTGATAGCATCTTCATCTTTCTCCTGTAGTGTCATATGGTTCTCGTAAGTAGTGCGAGTCACGCCCCTTCTGTGAACCGTGCTATATCCATTTGCCAAATCATTTCCATTCGGAGATATAGATTTCATCTCTCTTTCATCCCAATCTGCCATGCATGCTGTAGTTGTAGACTTCGTGAGCGATGATAGTATTTCTGTGCTCAGGTACGTTTGAATATAAAAGTTTACGAAGAGCAGAAAGAAGGTTCCATCCGTCAGAACACAGATTAAGCTTACCGTAGCGGAATAACCACAGTTCTGGAACAGCAGCAGTTGAAGGTAGTACGCAGCCATGAGAAACAGCTGAACCTGAAATATGATACAGATATGAAGCCATGTTGATTTCTTAATCAAAAATAAAAGTTAGTAGTGTCTCAAATTACAAATTAGCAGTCAAATTTTATTAAAAATTCCATATGAACTGTTGTTGTTCTTGTTACTGTGAAGTTTTAAGTGCGTCGACGAATTATATCATACTACGCCATATATACATTAATTGTCTGTAAATTGCGTGTGTTCTGTGGTCGATTTGTACTTTTCTTAGACGAGAAACCCTAGTTTCCAGAGGGACATACCATGCAACTCTCACTTGAGAATGAATAACTGAGCCACGCAATGTAAAAAGTCCTCAAAAATTCC
The DNA here is from genome assembly GCF_048544385.1 of Mastigoproctus giganteus. NCBI lineage: Eukaryota > Metazoa > Arthropoda > Arachnida > Uropygi > Thelyphonidae > Mastigoproctus > Mastigoproctus giganteus. The sequence continues at coordinate 240,661,285 of NC_143575.1, read as the reverse complement.
TTCCGTCACTGACGGGATTTGAAACCGGGTCTTATCCACCCGGTGAGGGGAGGACGGTGATTATACGAGTATGTACTTTGATACACGCGAGGGTCCACCCGAGTTAAAGAGAAAATTGTAACTCTTAAATGAATTATTGCGGTGTTCGCTCATAGAATCAGAATATGTTCCAGAAAGGTTCGTTAGACAGTACTCTCCTTTCAAACGTGCCTCCCGTGGTAGCACAGTTTCTAGGATCGCCGTCCTTCCCACACCGGGTGGAAAAAACCTAAATTTGAATAACGTCGATGATAAGAGGAATTTTTATGGGTCTTTTTCACAACGTGGCTGAGTTAATCGGTCTCAGGCGAGGGTAGCTTGGTTTTTTGTCTAGCAAAAAATCGACCTCACAACACACGCAAGTTACAGACAATGTACATGAAGCAAATGACCTTAGTCCTTGATGCTCCTAAAAACCCAATAACAACAATAACCTTTTAAACGTATTTAATTATGCGAAACAAAATTCTGACTTGCATATTTCAGATTTACCATACACTAATAAACCATAAAACCCATAAAAATTCCTCTTCCCATTGATGGGATTCGAACCCTCCTGACTTCAGAAAATTGGATGTGACTAATGTAAATATTTTTCAATAAAGATAGTCGGAGGGGGGGGGCGGTTTACCCGGAATTTATTTCAAACATGTTTGCAAAACGATGAGAAATGGGAAAAGCTAATGGTGTTTCAAGGGTAGGATGACATTTGGATGCCATGCGCGAAAAATGCCTTTGCGCTTGCTGAAGAATTCAATCTTTGCATGTTGCTAAAGATTTCAATCATTCCCAAGTCCTTTTGATACTGTGGAAGGACTCGAGGTACAGAGGTTACAAGGAATTCAAAACCGGCCATGTTGGCAAAAAATTCTGGATACGTCTTCTTGCCATCAGACCCCAGGGAGTCTGAATCAGGAGCTGGAGGCGACAACAGAAATAGGACAAAAGAAATAACTGCATACTGTCTATTAGAATGGTACAAGTGAGACCAAAGCTAGAGGATCAATAAAAATAGGTCCTGTGCAGCGATTACACTACTACTTCGTGTTTTTTCCAATATAATGAACTTGTTTGGGTATGGAGGGTGCCTGCAGAATTTTTACTATCTTAATGTTGTTCCACTTGTGCAGTTGGTAGAAGGAGACGTTATGGTTTTAGGTTGAAATGCTCAGTCCTACATTGCTGTTCTTCACAATTTCGTGAGCCTATTTTGTTACAATTTTATATAAGGGGCTTGTATACCTTCCAATCTGAAAACGTTCCGTGTCACAAGACAAGGAATGTGAACGTATGGTAGGAAAATAATAACATCACAATCTTGGAGGAGCCAGGACAAAGATGCAAAATAAACTCATTTGCATATATTTACCTTAAATTGGAATGCTGAATTAGGGCAAGGCCAATATTATGCACTCTTCGATGGAGCCATGCTGTGAAAAAAACCCCATAAAAATTCCTTTTCTCGTTGACTAGATTCGAACCTAAGCTGGCCAATGCTCCATTGATTTTTGAATAGATAGGAAGTTTATTTGTAATTAAAAGTCTTCTTTGATTTTTGATAGGGAATTTCACGCCATCAAATTTCTGTAAATGAAATATTTCACCTGCGTAGGTTTAGAGGTTTAGACTCTACCTAATACTAATAGAGTCTAATAACCAACGTTTCGCGGATGAAAAATCCAATTTTTCGGGGACTAAAAAACCCTTTCCTTCGACTGATTAAATGAGCCACGTGAAAAAATCCCAAAATTACACACGTCATTAACGGGAATCGAATTCGGGCTGTTTCTAACCGATGTGGGTCAAAACCTGCATAACATTTTGGAATCAGCATGCAGGAACCGCTATAACAAGTAAATTATTTAAGAAAATAAAACGATCACAGGCTTTGTCATTAATGAACGAAATTACAGAATTTAGGTTAATACATTTTAGATGAATACGGGCGCATAATTGTGTGCATTGAAAGACGTAGAAAATTCAGTGGGAGTACTCAACTGTTAGGGAGGGTATCTCTACAGGTTAAATGAAATAAAATCCACTGTTATGCCACGAGACTTTGTTTTAATTTCTTGTTGAAGTTTTAGAAAATCACTCTAAAGAAATCACTTACCATTTGCAGTATGGTGAGATATTTCTTCCACCAAAGATATTTCCTCATATGCGGTCCCAATAGCGCCAGTGCATAATACGCATACATGAACGTATGCACAAATGAGTTGAGAACTGCACCTATTAAGGAACTACCACCTATAGAAAATGACTTAAAGTATATATCGTTGGTTTTTTCTTCAAACTTCATGAAGTAATGCTATATCCTAAATGAAAGTTGACAAATATCAATGACTGATTATTACTATAAAAGCCCAATTCAATTTATTGCCAAAAACAGAATACAGTACAGTTCCTTATGGTAATATTTTATGAAGAATATATAGAGTACAAAAGAGAAGTCTATTTACAAAATAGCATCCTAGTAAAAGACATTCCAATTATAATTTATTCAATACAGTAATGTTTTTAATGCAGTGATCCAGCAATAAGATAACTGAATGGCTAAATTACAGCACAGTGTATCGCCAATGTCTTAAAGGCAGTAAATGTAAATGGTCGCGCAATTCGTTATCGGTTTTGGTACAGTAAAGAAAATGGGGTCCAAATGGATCACGAAAGGTCTTCTTAACATTTTCATCCAATTTGGATGAAAATGTTAAGAAGGTATGAAAACGTTGAGATACCGAGCCATTTCTACAGGCCCTGTATCACTGAACTGTATCCATGGGATATTCAGAACAACATTCCGCCCTCTCGTAGACCAACCATCCAGCCTCTTGTAGACTGACCCTCCATTCTCTCTGAAAGTCTGTTAGTTAGACATAAGGAGCAATTTGTTTTCTCGGCAGAGTCCTAGAAATACAATGAATTTTGATTAAAATTCATTTATTTCTGATCTAGAATTTGTTCACGAAGAACTCCCAATATGGAACGGTCAATATGATTATTAATTAGCACAATTTTCGTGGATCTTATCGATATGGAGCTGATTATTAAACTGCTGTAAAAAAGTAATATAGAAATATACAGAGCTTGAAGGCCACTTTAGTATCAAATAAGGGTGTCGGGTCTGTGAACCTGTTTACTTCTGCAATGAGCTAAGAAAATGATCAAGAGAAGGTTTGACTTTTGTTGGTCTTGTGATCAACAAAAGAGTGATCATAGCGAAAATAATGGTGTCCATTATCCAAATAACAACAGTGAAGTTTTGTTGAGAATGTTTAACATTGACAACGTTTAATTTTATAAAATTTATTATTCCAATTAATTTCGGTAGATTAGTTACCTACACTACTTTATAAAGATTATTTATTGGGGGATAAAAGTTGGGGGATAAAAATAGTTGTTTAAATAACTGTCACATTAACCTGTATGAAAGATATATATTTTCGTATTTTAATATGTATTTTAAGAGGTGCATTCGAGTTACAAGGTCCACAAACTGAATTTTAAAAGAAATCATAGTACATTTTTTTGGTTGCTTCAAAAATCGTTGGAAGTTAGTTTAGAATGTTGTCCAAAGATGCCAGTATGATGCTACATGGCACATAGATTGCATCGCTTCAAAATAGGCAATACTGAAAATTGCAATCTTCAGTCATCAGGAACAACGTCTAATTATCTGGAATTTACATTTAAGCAGAAAATTCCTATTGAAATTGCTCTCAAAGGTAACATAGTTGGTGGTTTTGCCGACCTTCCCACACGAAGCGTAAAAGACCTGAGTTCCAATTCCGTCAATGACGTTAGGAATTTTTATGGGCCTTTTTCACAACGTGGTTAGGTTAGTCGGTCTTAGGCGAGGGTAACATTTTTTCTCCCGGTAATTCGGCTTTTTTGTCCAGCAAACAGCAAATCGACCTTAGAACTCCCACAATTACAGACATACCAAATACAGCGAATATGGCCAGAGTTTTTAATGTGCCGAAAACTGTACAACAACTAATCCTATTGAAATTTGTCGAGAAATGTCGGAGAAAGTTTGTGCGACAGCGTTAACGGTGTGAAAAATGTGCACAAAACCAGCTCATCGCCCTAGACAAGTCGTTTTGAGACCAACATCTACTGGATGTTGTTGAACTCTAAATGAAGTTGCAAAGGCCACAGGAATTTTTTTTTACCTCAGTACATTTGGTCATTCTGAGATCTGGGAAGAAGATTCTGAAATCACTCTGAGATCTTCTTCAAGAAGATCTCAGAATGAGAAAAGTGCAGCCAGGCTGATTCCACGTCATCCGTGTCAAGTTGTGCGAAACAATGGTCACTCGAGATACTTCATCGAGTTGCTGTTTCTTGTTCTCGATTGCAACGATGGATGAGAGATGGATTTCACTGTTCAATGCTGAAACGTAGGGTCAGTCGGCCCAACGTACGTACCTTTTGTTGCTGCAAATACGCGGCAAATGATGGTTACTATTTAATGTTTTGATGGAATAATCCATAAATATTGAGTTCTCGAGGGTGCTGTAATGACAGGAAACTCATATGAAGAGAGAGATGCTGGGAGAAGAATTTCTCCCAGACTTTCAAAAGAAACATTCATAAGAACTGAATCACATTTAATCCCATCAAGGCAATTCACTGCCCCATCGTTCTGCTATGGAGAATTTTTCCTACCAGACAAGCATAATGCTTTGTTATTTGTTATGCTCACATATCACTTATGTTTTATTTCTTTCATAGTTCAACTTAAAATTTGAACGCACCTCTTACACTGTTTATATTCTTGTTTTTCAGATATTTGTGTAACAGATAGCTGATCTCTTTCTTTGATTTTGAATTCAGTCAACGTTTGCGCTGTGGGTACCGTTGAACAACCAAACATTTAAAAGAAGGCACTATTGAGGGAGAGAAGATTGAAACGACGTTTAAGAAATGTAACTGACATTTTCGACGAGTGTTCTTCATGGAAAATTTGTGAATTTTCGACGAGTGTTCTTCATGGAAAATTTGTGAATGTGATGAGAAGATTAGATTATCAGTAAAAAAATTGGACTTAATTCTTCATTTTACGAAGGAGCATTTATCAGTTGTAAAGAACACTCTCAGAAGCTTTAATGATGGTTCGGAACAATAGGTTACATTTATTTGCTAACAAGAGCTTTCAGTAATAAATGAGATCGATCGCATTTCAGTTTATTGTATAAATTTTAATCAATCAAAAGCATTTGTCTGCATATTGTATATACAAAGAAAAGCTTACCTGAAGAATATTTACTGAGAATCCAACAGACCACGAAAGTACCTGAATGATGAATGACATGCAAACTGGAGATTTGCTTGAATTTCTTTTGGAGAACAAGAAATGTCTGTAAGAAAGAGAAAAGATATTTTGATTTCTGACTTTAGATCAGTAGAATTAACAACTTCAGAAGAACAAAAAAAAAAAAAGGAAATGATTTATGAAAAAACAAACTAACCGTAACTTTCTTTATCCAGTTATCGGTACTTAAAAGTCTATGTAAAGACAAATCATGAAGGAAAACTGAAGAAACCAGAAAGAAATACAATCTGAACGAACAGAAATAAGGAGAGTTTACTTAGAACAATGATAACCAAGGGGTTGAGGAACACACGATAAAATTTGCAGATACTTATGTGGACGTGAACACAACTAAACCCATTTATGCCTAACCTCCTTTATATAGACCCCCTAAACTATTCATAGAAAATGGAAACCTACTATGCTCACATGTTCCAGGAGTCTTTGGTGAAAATATACTCAGTGTTGTTTGTGACTTTTAAGTGATAGGTGTTTGTTGCCGCTTTTCAAATAAGCTAAATTTTTGAGTTTCGATTTTCACACATATCCTGTTCACACAGATAAGTGCTTCAGTATTTGTCAGTTCTCAAATTATCATTTTTAATGTTTATTTTAATCAAAAAGGATTAACTTTTAACCAGTACTGTTATAAGTTTTAAATTAACCAACTAAAATGTGCTTGAGTTTTATGCATTTACAAATCGGTGTCCTATATTTATGACGCAAGGCATAGAAAAATGTCTGATGGAAAGGATATTACAACCATATGATTGTTTCGGTTTACACATGGATTTTTATCCTGGATCTGGGGTCCTTGTGTGGTGGAAGCTTGGGTTGATCTATGCCCATATTCTGTACTTCTGGGTTGGTGTGCAGTGTAAGGGAGCATAGGTCACCCCAGGCTTCCACTACAGAAGAACTCCGGATCCAAGATAAAAACTTGGCACTAGTAGCATGGCCTGATGATAGTGCCGGTAAGATCCTGAACCAGCTTGAACACCAACCTTGATGCGCAGAGTATAGGAGCAAGGGTCAACCGGCTTCCACTACACAAGAACCCCAGATCCAGGATAGAAACTTGGCGCTATTCTATTGGCTAATGGAGTTAATTGCTCTCCTATAAATTAACTGCTGGCAGCACCTCTTACTTGTATAAACTCTTGGGTTTCTGGGAGCATCAGCAAGAAAATCGTTTTGGAAGATTTCATTCGTGGAAAACCAATTCGTTTTGGTTACTAGATTTGATGTGGTGGTACAACGCTTGGATATTTGATGTGATTTGAACCATATCAGAGAAGGAATTCCACAACTGAAGCAGGAAAAGAAATTCGTTTTGGATTAGGAGGAGATCTTGTCATATTTTCTGAAATTCTATTGAAACACAATCCAAAACCTTTTTATTTATGCTTTGACAATTTTTTACTAGTATAAAGCTAATGGCAAAGTTAAAAGAGATGTCAGTCAAAGCTATAGGAAAACCATTTGTGATAACAGGCTCGAAAATTGTCCAGTGGAAAAGAAAAATGATTAAAAAAAGGGATAGAGGCTCTTTTGACTTTAGATCAGATGCAAATGATGATGTATTGGTGTGTAGCTGGAATGATAATAATGTTGTGAGCCTTTGTTCGAATGCAGTGGGGGTTAAACCTTTTATTCAGGCTTAACGCTATTCAACAGCAGCTAAAAGCATGTACTTATACAACAGCCATACCTTGTAAAAGTTTACATTGAGCACATGGGAAGAGTAGACCGAATGGACCTAAATATATCAAAATACAGAACTGGTATTCGAGGAATAAAATGTATTCTAGCCTTATTACATATTTGATCGATGTAGCTATGAATAACGCTTGGCAGCTACATATAATATGTAAAGGCAAATGTGCAATGGATCTATTAGGTTGAACCTATTATAGTTAGATTTTATTTAGAGTGATATTGCAATACACCACACAAAGGCCAGCGAAGAAGACCACAGCAAAACTTGAATGAAATCCGATTTGACATGCATGCACATTGGACTGTTCCCCCCCAAAAAGCAAACATGATCAAATCAAGCATGCAAAATGCTTCAAGGCTTACCATATTTAGTAACACTAAAAAAAAATAATTTGTTTATGTAAGGTATTTTCCTAGCCTCCTATACAACACGAAGAGGAGGACACCTTGTATTTTTATTGTAAATCATATTTTGATTAATAAAACTGCATTTCTCATGTCATTAGGTTCTAATTGTCCTTGTTTCTCATATGAATTTAAAATTCATAGAAAATCCTGACATTAGGCATAAATGGGTTAATGATGTTTACAGTGGATAGGTCTATATGATGTAAATCTATCCTGATCCCGCAGAATATTCGTGGTCTGTTCTGGCTGCTGTTGGCTCTCTAGATGGCATCCAACCATGGCCCACACACACTTGATGGGGGAAGGAGAGATATCTGAGGACCTGGCTGACCAAGACAGTAAATCCACACCTAATGATGTCCGCATACACTTGTTGGGACAACGTAACAAACTCAATGATCCTATAGCCAACGCTGTATACTGCACGCACTGCTGGTGTTATGATGCGAGGAGCAATCAGTTTTTATAGACGATTGTCGTTGGTGTTCCTCAGCGGCAGTCTGACTGCTCCTCGCTATGTCGCCTAGATTCTGGAACCTCTCGCTCTTCCCTTTATTATAGGGTGCTTTATGCGATTTTTCAGCAAGACAATATTCGAAAACATACCGCAGAGGTTTCCTCTGAATGCCTTCCTGTACAAATTGTGGCCATGATCTTCTTAGTAGAGGGACGAGTCTCTATTTTCGGATGGTGATGACCCATAGAGTTCTCACTGCATGCACTCTTGTTGTATTTCTGGATCCCAGTGACGAATCCATCTTTCATAACTGGAATCCAATGACCAATACATGTTTCATATCTGGAATGCAGTGATAAAACATGGATTCTTCGCTTGTTATAGTTCTTTAAGGAACCCTTGAGAATCTTCATCATGCATGGGTAAATTTTCTTCACTAATTTGAACTGTGCACTGTTTCTGAAGAGTCAATATTCTTGGTGTCCAGCGAGAACTGACTTTTAACATGGCCAATTGTTCTTGGATGGTCACTATCAGTCCCGTAGAAGTATTGCGTTTTATATACTTTAAGACGTCTATCTTGCATAACCATAATTTTTTTGCACATTTCTCACGTTCTGGATCACTTCCTTTGGTCATTTTGAGTAGGATTCATCTTCTATGGATTCTTGGCTCAATGCAAACGGCTTAGACCAAAGTTTCACCTGATATTCACAGGAGGCAGCATCACGATAGAGCTTTCATGCGTTCATGAATAACCTTTTGTCCACTCTGCTCTTCATTTAACATTTAATTGCCTGATAATCCAATTTCCTAGCATCCTTGTTTTCCTGTGGATAGCTACTTTAAGCTTCTTGTGACGTTTCATACTTCATTGTATTAAGATAGACCTGGTCAAATAAGATTGTAAATTTTTGAAAGTACGACGAAAATTGTGTTTTTTATATGTCAGGTATATTTACATGTCTGGTATACAAAACATTCTAGTTTAAAGATTGTGTTTCGAAGGAGTAACATCGTCAGATCATATACTGTTTATATCTCTGAAAAGTAGAAAATTACTGTGAGCTAAAAATTGACTGTCAGGTGTAATGTTGTGAAACCATAAATATATTTATGACAAAAATACATTTATAATCTATAGAGAGTTGAGATGATTAGCTGAATTATCTTAACTGATTAAAACGAAATGTAGTAATTTATCTTAATGTCCACATTATCGTAGTCAACTTTTTTTTCGAAACATTTGTACAGGTTTATCATATTAAAGCAGATTAATATTTTAAAAAAATCAACTATGCTACAATTGAGATTAACATCAGAATCCAGAATTGTGAAATTTGAATTCATACTGCATAATAATACTTACTGTATCAGCAAATTCAATAAATTTTGACAGAAAGTAGAGCCAAAGTGCTGCTCCCTGAAATAAAAATTCGAATCTTGCGTAAGTGTAAAATTTTATGCAAATATTATTTAGTATAATGAAGAATTAAAAAAAAATACATAAATTGCAGTCTATGGCATTATCAGATAGTACAGTCTCGAAAGCACCCTGGGAACACAATCCGTTTGAAAAGCAATCCCTTTGTCACTGGCACAACTCAACTCTGTGGTCAGTTTGTCCAGATGAGAGTAAACAAAGCAGTGGCACGTGCCAGGGAAGGAGTTGCCATTTGCGAACAGGTGAAAAAGGGGTTACTAAGGGCAAGACAATGGGACAGTCAGATCAGAAAATTAAGAAACGTTTTGATCTAAGTCGAAGCAGGATGGAAACAGCAACACGTTGGGACAGTCTGGCGTTTTCGTCAAGAAAACAGAGCCACTGTGGCGGATTTTAGATAAGTCGGCGACATTTAGCAAGGAAAGTGTAAACCCGAAAATAGGTAAATTTGGAGGCGATGGGAAGATATGAAAGATTTTCATATGGGGATGCGAAGTAAACAAGAAAATTACAAGAGGGAGGTTTGGTTTGTTCATGAGGGACATGGTTATGGTAAGTTTTTTAAGAAATAGGAAGGAGTGAAAAAATTAAGTATTGTATTGGATTGGTTGAGAGTCCTGTGTGAAGAGTTACACACTTGAGAGTTTTTGGAGTGGGTCGCTAGTGCGGGTTGGACTTGGAGTTAGGTTGTTAGAATTGTAGGAGATACAGTTTGGAGAGAGAGTTCGGAATTTGTGGAAGTGAAATGAAGAAGAAAAAATGAGTGAAGCGGAGAGGAGGCAAATACATGGAGAGTTTCTAGATTTGCAGTTTTATAGTTGAAGTTCGGGTTTGGAAACAGTAAGATATGAGAGAAAAAAAGACAAAAGAAAAAAAAAAAAGAACGAGAAAAGTATGAAAAGAACGTGGAGAGTTAGTTTTTTAGGAATTTCAGGCGAGTGGGAACATATATTCTGAAGTATAAAATAAAGGCAAAGTTGGCCATCAGTCTGGTGATCAGCGTGTCTAGCAACTAAATAATTGTATGCTGTATTTCTGAAGTATATTATGTAGGAAGCGATACTTGCGTCTAGATCTGGTCCAGTCGAGAATAAGCCAGGTATGCAGATATCTGAGTTGAGAAATCTTCAGTGTCTGTATATTAACCCACATGTATTTTGTAAATGTTCCCTTCGAATTTGAGATACCCTAGTTCCAAGGCCGTTTGTAATAATTCAGTAATTGCTATACTAGACAGTATCCTATTAGTTTGTGGAATTTTACATCCCCTCCCCCATATTTTAGATCTTACTATATTTATTTCTGTCCTCAGTGTAATTTCCATGAACATATCGTGCACAGCCATACTAGCTGTGACAGAGCTGTATTTTAGGTGATTCTTTCCGAGTGGATTAAAATTTAAATTAACCATTTGCCGATCATCTTCTGAACTATATTTACTGCTAATGATGGACCCAACTGGACAGGACTTCATCGTTGATGGGTTTGATAAAATTTTATGTCCTTTTATTAATTTTCCATTTGGGTAATATTTATTTTTTAGCCTTTCCTGTTTTGCTTCCTCTGTTCGCTGTGAGATTTTTCCCTGCACAATCAGAACATAAAGAGCAGAACTGAAAAATGATAAATAAGTATAATTTTGTGGACCCAGGCAGCCGGCATGTTTAAAACAAATCGAAATATGCAAAATAGCATTTGAACATCCATTTGCAGATGAGCGGTTAATGACCGAAATACAAATCTTTCTGGAAATTATTAATATGCAAATTACCTTAGGGACATCTACTGAAATTTTGTTGGATGACGGTTAATGATTGAAATACGAAACGTTTTGGAGTTCACAAGCGCTGGTGTCTCTGCTTGTTTCCCAGTTCCTATAGTAGATAGACAGATAATTTCTAAATTATCCATCCGATAAATACAATCCCGATAAACTATGAACAACCATTTAGAGCATGAACCAATGCCAGCATGATCTAGATGCAGCTTTTAATGATTTTTTTCTCTCTTCTTACAATCCCCCGGAAATAAAGACATTAATTTATTAATTTTAATTCTTATTGAACTTTAAAAAATACATGCATCGCTTGTTACTGAAATTGCTTCATCTAGAAAGAATGAACTGATTTGCATGCATTTCTGGGATGTCTGTGGATATGAATTCATAGTCATTATGAACAGTAATGCCACGTATCTCTCGATACAACTTTAAAGTTTAGTAAAATTCTGTGGATTACTTACCCTTCCTGCTACTGGACTAAATATCACGCCTCCTGGTGGAATACAGAAAAAGGAATGGATCTTTGTGTATTCCCTTAAAATATATATACACTATAGAAAGATAAAAAAAAAAAAGCGTTACAACTTAATAACTATTGCAGTTATTCATAATCGTCTTACAGTAAAAAATAAACAGTTTTTAAGCGGTTTATCATTATTTATTATATGTTATTATTTCTAGTTTAATAATTATTTTGTAGTTTTTGTTTATTACTATTTTATTTCTATCTTATCTTTCTTTGTTGTTGTAGGATATTTAGGTTTAATCATACAGATTATCAGCGCTTAAATAAGGGTTTTTACTCTTCTCTAGAAAATTCATTGATACCTAATACGCTTGGTTACTTTGGCGCTTAAAACGAAATTATAAAAATCTAATGATTCAAGTTAAACATGCTTGCATGCGTAATTTAACCATTTTATGAATAAAATATTTATTGTGATCTTATTTACAAACTTTATACTCACAATGAAGAAGGTACCCGTGCTTGAAAGAGACATGAAGACATTATAGAACAACATTGCACCCTTCAGCTCAAATGGTTTCTGGTTTTTCATCAGGATCGGACCAATCACTGTGACAAACAGTACATAAATGGCTCCAATTAAAAATATTATTTCTGGGTCCCTCATTAGTGGCCATTCTTCCATTTCTTTAGCTAGATAGAGAAAGAGAGAGTTGCAACGATCTTAAAAAGATAATTCTACAATACTGAGAGTGAATAAAATAATACAGAAGAAAGCTATTTCAATATCTTCAGTGTGCTGATTCAGTTCATAATGGTTTGATCACGATTCTGGTAGATTCAATCTTTATCGTCCTAGGGGAAGCAGAGCGTAAAGCCCTCGTGAGTAGCTCAGTTACTGGATTCGATCTCAGGAAACGACCTGAGATCGAATCCAGTCAGTGACGCGAGAAATTTTTGTGCATTTTTTAATATACTGTATACTGCACAATATTGCCTAGGTCCGCGATGCGCCCAAAACCTTACAACAACCAACCATCATACGTAAAACCTTTAATGGCTAACTTTGCAGTTGAGATCATTCATACCATTTACTGGAAGTTTGTCATGTGTGAAACGTTTATTGGTCACAGGATTTATTTCATGCTCGAGGCTTAACAGTACCACGTTGACGATAAAAAGTTTTATGTATGCAGAATTTCCAGAAGATTTATGATGATTAATTGCTCTCCTGACTTCATTCTGTAGAGTCATTGTCTTCTTCATTCTTCAGTCATTGCCTACATTTAGCCATTTATAGACAATAATTAGAATTGGTTCGCGCCTTTCCAGGGAGTTATCTAACTGACTTTATTATGATCCCCTGTTTGTTGCCTTAGTGGTATTCCACTTTATTATTTATGATCAACCTGTCTACATTACTTTCTATGTTTCTTTTCAAGTAAGTCGATCCAGCAGCAGATTGAAATTGAAGGATCGCCTTTATATTGGCTTCATATAGAATTTGTGTTTGTTATAAAGAATCAGATTCTCCAGCTTCCTCAAGATTTAGCTATAATTTGCAAATTTTGCAGCCAAATTAAACATTTCAGAAAATTATCAGTCTTGCAGACAAGCCAAGCTCATCTGGCGATTCTTTCCTTTGCACACGATGCAAGGGGTGTACCGATCTCAAATTAAAACTTGGTGCATTAGGAGAAGATTTTGAGCTACTGAAGAAGCATGTGCTTTCTCTATAAACAAATGTTACTGGGAGCTCATCAGGGACTGAAGAACTCGTTATCTGCTACGTGATGCACCCCCGATTCAGTACCCAGAAGAGAATAGTCAATTGCTCACTGCTCTGGTAGAAGGAGATTTAGTTGTATTAGGAGACTCTATTGTTAGCGGAACGGTAATTACAGACAAGTTAGTCTGATTTCAGTGGTAGGAAAAATCTTACAGGCAATGCCTGCATTAAGAATGCAATCCAGGTGCATTTAGATGGAAATGGCCCTGGCCCTGAAAGACATACAGCATGGTTTTCTTAAGAGAAAATCATGATTAACTAACATGGCAATCAAATGTGGCACAATTACCCATGAATTACATTTAGGGAACGATTTAGACATTGTTTATTTGGATTTTAGCAAATCATTTGACTCAGTCCCTCATGAGAGGTTACTGTATAAGCTGGATCTCGTTGGAATTACTGGAAAGACTGTATGATGGATTGCTGGGTACGATGGATTGCAGGGCAGAAGGCAGAGGTTTGTGATTAATGGATATTCTTCAGATTGGTGCAATATCAGGAGCGGGTTCTTGGGCCACAGTTGTTTCTGATTTCCATAAACACCATCGACGAAGGGATTAAGGGCATGATGTTAAAATTTGAACACCATGTACAGATTTGGACGGTCATTAAAGATCACAATTTTGAATAGTCTTCAAGAATGGTAAGAAAAGTGGCAGGTTTGTTTTTATGAAGCGAAATGCAAGGTGTTAACCGTGGATAATGGCAACTCTAAAATAACTTATACACTTCCTGGGGTTCAATTAAAAACGATCGAGAAAGAAGTAATCTGGGAGTTACGATACGGGCAGATATGAAGTTTTCTGAGCAGCTTAAAGTGGGGACTAGGAAATCCCGTGGCATCCTGTTGGTGATTTATCTAACAATATTCAATAGAGATAGGGACATCATAATCCCGCTATACAAGGCAATTATAAGACTGCATTTGGAACAGTGTGTCCAGGAATAGAGATCTGATCTGAAAAAAGACATTGAGCTTCTTGAAGGGGTCCAAAAATGGCAACTTGTATGGTCAAATTATCAAAAGGGAAATCGTACGAGGAAAGATTTCGGTTATGTGAGTCGCAGAGCTTGGTAACCAGATAAATAATTTAGGTTTATAAAGCTCTGAGGTTATTAAAATGAATGAAAGCTGAATTTTCACTATTATAAAGAATTCCATAAGCTAAAGGTTATAAATTAAAATTACAGAGGAGTTTTAAACCAAATTTTACAAAGTTTGCTTTTAGCCAGCGAATCGTTTATCACTGGAACAAGTTGCCTCCGTGAGTAGTTTAGGCTGACAGTTTGAATGAATTCAAAAATGAACTGGATAGGTACCTACTTGAGAAGTTCGCATGGGTGGCACAGTAGTATCGTCTCCGTCCTCCCGTGGAAAATGCCCGGGTTCAAATTGTGCGAGTCGGAGTCTATAGTCCAAAAATGGCAGAGAGAAATCAAATCTATATATGTCTGCCACTGCACCATGTTGTCATCAACCTGGCTACTCTATGGAATACGTTTACTAGGAACACACCAGAGTCCTTCAACATATTCAGAACAGAATCAGGAAATCTCTCTCACGAGAATATATGAACAACCCAGATCCCAAGATAACAGATAGGGCGTACTAACATTTTGTCTCTCATGTTCCTTTGCGAGTGATTGTGCATAGTCGTGACATTATGTAAGCATGGACTACGAACCTCGAATGTTTCGTAAAAAAGCTCCTAAAAATGAATTAAATTCGCGTCACACACGGACCCATTTACACTTTCACAATTATTCACACAGAATACACGATAGAAGAAACGGAAGGATAATGAAGAATAAAGGTGTGAATTAGTTAGATCCCATACTGAGGACCAGCCCAGTATCCGCAACATAACATTTAACAAGAAACGGATGCGAAAAGTTAGGTGTCAAGAGACACACACACTTAACACACAGAGAGGGAAAAAATCCTCTCTAGCAATCTTAGAACCATCACAATCACAGGCTCACACTCAGAAACACATTGTACCACACTACACCACACAACCATGTCTGCTACCAGCAGAATGATCCTGACGGGACAAGAACCCAGGCTATCAACAAATTGAGATTCCCTTGTTGAGGAAAAGTTGATCCTCAGCGGGATGATCCTCATGAAATCACTTTGAGGAGGAGTGAATCTTATGATGGGTGGTTGTCAGTTATCAGCAGAGAGGTTCGCCAGGATGGAACCAGGCCAGCAGGGAAAACGAAAGTTCCTGATGGGAAAGGAGACAGTTCCTGTCCTGTCCATTAGAGCATTGTTTCCAGTAGTGAGAATATCAGATGTAATGGAAGGTTTAATGGAATCTGTAATGGAAGAGGCCGTTGAGGTGAGTCGATTATTGTGTATTTTGCCTGGGTTGGGCTGTCTTGCTGAACGAGCTTCAAACAGCAGTCTTTTTCTGTAAACAAAGTTTAAACAAAATTGGCAAAGAAGTGGAAAGCAACATTCGTCTTAATAAATTAATGTGCTGGTTGAAGAGTTGGGTGATCTGGATCAGTGGCCAAAAATAATAAAATAAAAAAAAATAAATTGTCATGTTATGGAGACTCAAAAACTAATTCATCCGCCCATGTGCATAAATTACATGTGTTCGCTGTGCCATTTTCCTGTTGAATAAAAATCCAGAGTTTCCGGGAGAAAACCTTGCTGACCACACCTCAGATCGACTAACTCAGTCACGGAGTAAATAAAGTCTATAGAAGTTCCTCGCGTCATTGGCGAGATTCGAAACTGGGTCTTTTCCATCTGGTCTGGGGAGGACACTGATTATAACCACTATGTAACAACGCGAACTTACACTGAGTGATCACTGAATTATGACTATGACGATCTACCTAATACTTTGCAGGTCTTCCTTTTGTCCTCAATACAGCAGCTATCCAACGTGTCATTGATTCAACAAGAATGCGGTCAGCAATGCAGGTATGGAGGTGATGTGTATCCAGACGCCTGATATGCCTTTCCATAGTGTCCCACAAGTGCTCTATGGGACTGATATTGGAGGAGTTCGAGGCCAATCGATATGCTGGAAGTCAGAACTGTGTTCCTCAAACCATTCCTGCACAACAAGTACCCGATGGCTCGGGCACTTGTTGCATTGTTATCATGGAAGACACCATCGTCATTCCTGAAAAAATGTAACATAGCGGGGTGTACACAGTGAGCAAGCAGCTGACGATAGCGGAGACCACTGATACATTGTTCCACTTGCACCAGGGGTTCAAACATGGCCCACACCATACAACAGCCTGCACTTTTGATACTATGCATGAAGGATCAAGAGCCTCATGTTGTTCACGCCAAATCCGTACACGACCATCCACGGTGTGGAGTAAATAGTGACTCATCCGACCAGCACACCTTCTTCCAGTCTTCTAACGTCCAACTTGCATGCTCTTTGCACCAGGCGAGTCTTTTACGCCGATGAACCTTGGTTAGCAGAGGATGCCGTAGGGGTTATCTGCTGGTATAGCCCATACGTGCGAGCGTGCGACGCATGGTCATGCTAGATATTGTTCCGCGTTGTCCCATGTTGCATTGGGTAGTCAACTCTTCAACAGCGTTGCGCCTATACGAACGTTGGAATCGGCGCTCATCTCTAAAATCAACCTTTCGTTGACCTTTGCAGTTTTTCCGTCCAGTCGTTGTTTTACCATTTTGACGCCAGTACTGGTACACTTTAGCTACGGCGGCTCTCGAACACCCCACCAGTTCAGCAGTTTGGGAAATCGAGGCACCAGCTCGTCGAGCACGTAGGTCGACTAACTCCGCACTCCCGTATCTCAGGACTCCCGTACCTCAGGAGGGTCCCCGAAGGTGCGCGTACCGTGGTGAACATGTGCTCGAAGGTGCTCCTGAAATTTATCAGTTTTAAACGGTTTTATAAAGCTATTCAATGGTGATTTTTCGTCTACCAGGGACTAAACTCACAGAGGATCTCTAGATCTGGACACGCTGCATCAGGTCGTCAGATTCAAGGTAATTTTTGTAATTTTGATAATTTTTATTGTTGTTTCCACGTGACAAAGAAAGTCACTCTCGCCAGTTTCAGTTGCGGACAAGGTCAGCGAAATCCCCCCGTTGAATGTCTCCTGCTCCTTAATGATAGCCGCCCCAGGGCACACTTTCGAAGTGACCTTCTGTAAGTTCACTCAGTTTAACATCCTCTTGTGACAAGGAAGTCGTCGAGGACACATTCGCAGTGTGCCGTGATACTGGATGTAAACGGCTGATTTTGCCCCCACGGTTTCGGAAGAAATTAGAATTGTGCCAACACAGACTTGAAATGGTGTTGTGTTATTCCCCCTCCGTGTGCGTCTAATAACTTTTTAAATGCTACCAGCATCTTCGCCATCCCCAAACACCCCATAAGAAAGTGATCCCACTCTTCTAGAAGCATTTTAGCGCCAGGCCGTTTCCCACCCCCTAGAGCTGTGGGTGATAGCCCAAAAACTTTGCCAGCCTGCTACGAGGTGAATTTCCAACACACCAATTTGTGCGACACGACATTTTTCATCAATTTTCACCATCTATCAGAACTAATATCCATCCCATTATCCGCGATAATCTGACATGGAATGCGAATTGCTGGAAGAAACGCAGGAAAGACCTACTAAACAGCCCGAAGTGTCTCATCCCGACACAGACAATGATCAAATGTTGCAGCCTGAGGATACAAGGTCGACGCCCATGGGAAAGAAAAGAAACCGGAAAAGAACAATCCCAAATACAGACAGGGAGACAAGGAGCCAGAGTGACACACACAAGAGGGAACTGTCTCCCAACAAGAAAAACCCGAAGAGACCAAACCCAAAGACCCCCTCTGGACCCTGCACTCCCGGAGGGACCGCCTATGGACCAAGCCCGAATACTTAAGACAGCCTTGGAGGATCTATTTAAAGAACAAAGCAGCAGAGTGTCAGCTGGCCTTAGAGGCCAAATTGTCACACTTTGGAATAAGATGGAGTCTATTCTCTACAAAACTTATCTGGAGTCCGAAAGGTCCGCTGCCAAAGTCGAAGTTTACATGAAAGGAGGAGCAAAAATCATGCAACAGCGCGCTCCCTCTTATGCTGATGCGCTGAGGACACCCGCACAGAGCGGCCATACCGCCACACAGGCAACCCAGCAAAAGACAAAAGTCACCACCCAAAGACCCAACCTCGTGGTGCTCAGGACAAACTCTCTGAAGATTTAAAATCCACTAAAATAAAAGCAGTAAGAAAGACTAGGAATCCAGGTGTGATTATCGAAACTGAGACCACAGAAGAGATAAAGCAAATACTTGAAAATCCCAAAATTGCAACTCTGGGTCTTAAAGCCGAACCCCCAAAAAGAAAAGGACCCTCGATCGTAATTTACGATATAGACAAGAACACCAAACCTGATGCGATCACTAGAGAAATATATGAAAGAAACCTACGAGACCACATCCCCAACCAAGATCGGATCGACCATGTGGTGCCTAAATACACCACCAGAACCCAATCCGCAACCACTGTCAACTGGGTCGTGGAACTTAGCCCGGCGGCCTGGCAGGTACTCACAAACCAGACCAGAATATACATAAACTGGGGCAGCCACCGCTTTCGCGAACACGTGGCTGTCACCAAGTGTTACAAATGTTGCAAATTCGGCCACACCTCGCATACCTGTGCCCATGCTGCGCCGACATGTGGCCACTGCGCTAGCAAAGGCCACAACTTCAGCAACTGCCCTAACAAAAGCGCAGACCCAGTCTGCGCTAACTGCAGAAACCTAAAGCTAGATGCCTCCCACTCTCTTAGAGATGTCAACTGTCCTGTATATCAAAAGTACAAAAGCCTAAACCAAGCAAGAACCGATTATGGCAGCACACCATAAAAAATTTAATACCAGCATAGTGAAATTTTTCCAAATCAATGCACAGAGGGCTAGGGCAGTGGTTGACCAGATTAGGCTAAATGCAGAAAACGAAAATACAGATATCATTATACTTCAAGTACAACTGTACACGGTCGTTAAGCAAGTAAGGGGTTATCCCCTGCACTACAAAGTCATACAAGCCGAAGATGAAACCCCTTGGGCCGCAATAGTGATTAGAAACCCAGATCTCACAGCCACCAGAATTACACATCTCTGAACAGCCTGGGCAGCCTGTGTCCATGTTATTTCAGCACTGGGTGCATTCTATGTGATTGCACTCTATTGACGACCCGGCGAAGACATAACTTTTGCCACTAGATACCTGGAAAATGTAACCAGCATCCTCCGTGATCAAAAAATAATAATAGGAGCCGACGTGAACTGTCGATCGCAGGCTTGGTACAGCCATACTCCGGATAGACAGGGAACGAGGAATGGGCAGCGCTTGGAAGAATTCCTTGCAACATCAACCATCACTGTACTAAACAAGCCAAACCACCTATACCAACCTACTGTAACGTCAGGTGGGAAGCGACAATAGACGTCTCACTAGCAACTAGAAACATCGCAGGCAACATAACCGATTGGCAGGTGCAGGACGCCTGGACAACTCCGATCACAGGGCCCTGACCTTCCAACTAAACAGAGACCACCAGAGACCCCACCTAGCAACAAGAATGCTCCACAGATATGCACTCCACACTGCTGATTGGAATGCATTCAGAGACACTCTAGCTATGGAAAAAAATGCCAAACAATCTGAAATAGACTCGCCACTAGACCCGGACCTACTGCAAAAAACTGTCACTGCAGTTATTACCAAAGCGGCAAATGCTGCAATCAAAAGAAAAAACCCCACCCCAGGTTCAGTTCCATGGTGGAATTCTCAGCTTCAGAGCCTTCGAAAGGATGTCCAAAATAAAAGGAAGGCCTTCCAGAGGGCCAGACGCTCATGGCATGCCCCAGAGGTAAATGCGCTACGCGAAATTTACAAAGAGGCAAGGAACCTATACACCTCACTTATCTGCCATAGTAAACAGCAATCTTGGGAGAATTTTGTCACAACTACAGGGAATCTGATCCCTGGGGGGTGGTCTACAAGGTGACCACAAACAAACTCCCCAGAGGGGAGGTGTTGGCAGCTACCAGGACTTCACAAGGCAGAGTCACAAACTCATGAGAGGCCTCTGTTAACAACATCCTTGACGTAACCTTTCACCCAAATGCTGACCCGCAAACACCAGAACAATTCCAGTTGTGCCAGGAGAACAACCAATACCAAACGGATGAAAAGGAACGAGCTTTTGCTCTGGAAGAACTCCAAGCAGCCGCATACCGTATCAAAGGGAAAAAATGCCCGGGTCCGGATCTCCTGGAGCCGGATATCGTGTTGAAGGTTGTTGAGATAGCCCCAGACATACTCCTAAACCTTTACAATCTATGCCTCAGGACTGGAACTTTCCCCAAAGAGTGGAAGAGGGCCAACATAAAAATAATTATCAAAAATGCTAACAAGCCGCCGGAACTACCAAACTGCCACAGACCAATAGCCCTGCTCTCTGTTTGTAGCAAACTCCTTGAGAGACTCCTCCTGACTAGAATACAAAACCACTACCTGCAAGCAAACCTGGCATCACCAAAACAGTATGGGTTCCGTCAGGGGCTGTCAACGGTGGATGCCCTGAGAAATCTCTTGGTGCAAGCAGCAGCCACTGATTAAAAGTACTTCCTAGCTATCTCTGTTGACTTTGCCGGGGCATTTGACACCCTCTGGTGGCCAAGCGTCCTGGCCCGGCTCCGGAAGACAAGCATGCCAGAAAATTTATATAACGTAATAAACAGCTACCTGTCTGACAGACGTATCACGATAAACACCCCATATAGAACACTTACAAGGCAAATACACAGAGGCTGCCCACAGGGCTCTGTACTGGGACCAATACTGTGGAACATTACAATGGATGAACTGCTTAATACGGACATTGGTGAAGCATCCTCGCAAGCCTTCGCAGATGACCTCATCATTATGGTCGCCGGAAACAGCAGACTACAACTTGACACAAAGGCAAACCGAAGGCCCCTCTGTGGTTCTCACCGGGCCTCTATAGAACCTTTCTACTTACCGGACACGGAGCATTCAAGGCAAAACTCACAGCCCTGGGCATCACAGAGGACCCTGCCTGCTGCTGTGGAGGGTCTGAGAGCTGAAAACGCTCAAGCTCATATACAAAGCAGCCTTTATACCGATAGCAACCTATGCATCGGGAGCATGGTACTCTAATGGCAGTAAACCACAAGTTACTCTACTCCATCCACAGAGCCCTGCTATTAGCCATCACACGGGCCTGCAGCACAGTAAGCACACATGCGCTGCAGGTGCTGGCTGGAACCCTTCCACTTGACCTGAAAGTGGCCAGAATCGGAATCCTCTATGAAATTTCTAAGTGGAACGCTTGCACCTCCATGGGCTCCAATGCAGATCCCGCTGCTAACCGAGCGACCGAAAAGAAAAGACTCACTGCCCACCTCACGCAAATATGGCAATCTAGATGGGACAACTCTTCCAAGGGAGAGATCACTAGGAAATTTCTCCCCAACGTGGAGAAATTACATCCGAAGGCCCCTCTGTGGTTCTCACCGGGCCTCTATACAACCTTTCTACTTACCGGACACGGAGCATTCAAGGCAAAACTCACAGCCCTGGGCATCACAGAGGACCCTGCCTGCTGCTGTGGAGAGTCTGAGAGCTGGCAGCATCTCATGTACGATTGCCGGCTCTACGATGACCTTCGCTGCCAGCTCATCTCCAGGATCACCTTCTTGCCCAGAGACAGAGAAAAGCACCTATTCGACAGTAAAGAGCAATACATTGCATTCTCCAAATTCGCAGAAGACCTCTACAAGAGGAGACGTACCCTCATCGTACAACAACCAAACCGTGACCAACAGCAATAAAACTAATTCAAGCCGAGAACTGATAACGATGACTGCCGTATCGTGGACCCTACAAGGAAACCGATTCTACTAAGAATAAAGGACACGGCTTACAACCATTAGAATGACCACAACCCTGGACTTGTCAAAGGAACACACCGACCTGGACCGTGCAGTTCGCTGCCACCAAACCATATTGGCGAACAAAATCGAGCACCTGACTCGATTACTTTAAACCCAAGCCCAGGCGGGAAGAGGGGAGACACCCTGTCCCCCCCCTCTCTCCGCCGACCCTCCTTTTCCTTCTGGTGAGGCATGGACATGCCTACTGACCACCTGGGGACATCTACTCTGTCGCCCCCATACTTATACCTTTACCCCCCAGCCTTCTGCCTCTCCTCCCCCACTCTACCTATACACGACGCAAACGCCCTACATCCTAAATTAATCAAATCCAAAATAATTTTCGCCCAGTCTCGGCCTATCACATGCATTGCCCTGTTCCTGCCGTTTGAATGCATGGACGCTATGTGCTGTATGCAAACATTCAAAAAGAAATTACAACTGCATGTATATATATATATATATATATATACACACTTATATATCTTTAATTATTTTTTATTTTTTATTGTTATTTATTTTTATTTTATTTTATTTATTTATTTTTATTTTATTTTATTTATTTATTTTTATTTTATTTTATTTTATTTTTTAGGTAGCGGCCGAAATCTCAGGAAATTAAGCGGCAGGACCTGCCAGAGTAACTTAAGTCAAGTGAGTTCCTGGTCTGCCTCCACGGGGCGAAAGTTGGGCAACGTTGAGCCTCAGCTGGGGTCCAGCGGCTAAAAGACCAGATGAACAACGGTACACGACACCACACAAATACAATTCCCACACACTTTTAAATCTCTGGCTTTTCCAGTCAACTGGTTCATCCACAATATAAACTACGTGGAGATGGGGGAACCCCTGGTGCCGTTGGACCCTAAACACACTTTCACTTACACTTCACTTCCCGTACCTCAGGAAGCCCTACGTGCAGATGGCGGCAATCAAATGCCACAGCGTGCTCCATCATATGCTCAAGCGCTAAGGAATACACCCACAGAAACACTGAGAACGGGCAAGGCCACAGAAGCTAAAAAGAAAACACTTCTTCCAACGCCCAATATAGTCATTTTAAGACCGACAGGGTAAGAAACCAGTACAAGTGAGGAAATCAAGAAAAAAGTAATCCAAAACCTCAGAGAAGAATTCGGAACAACCAGAATAAAAGCCATAAGAAAGACCAGAAATCCAGGGACAGTAACAGAGATGAAGAGTAAGGAAGAAGCAGAAGGAATTATAACAAACCCAAAGATCCCTACACTGGGCCTCACAGCGGAGGCCCCAAAGAGAAAAAGGCCCTCAGTGGTTATCTTCAACATGGACCAGGATGTGACCCCTGAACGTCTGACGGAGGAGATCTACAGGAAGAATCTAAAAAGTGCACTCCCAGACCGGGATGGGAAAGTGCTGGTTTTCCCAAAATACAAAACCAGAGTAAATAACAGTGGAAACTGTAATTGGGTCATACAGCTTGCCCCTGAGGTTGGCGAATCCTACGAATACAGAGTACCATATATGTGGAGTGGAGCAGTCATAGGTATAGGGAGCATGTGACAGTAATAAAGTGCTATAGGTGCTGCAAGTATGGCCACACCTCCCATACCTGCAACCAGAAAGAAGCTACGTGTGGCCACTGCACAGAGAAAGGGCATGAATTTAAAAACTGCCCAAACAAGGAGAAAGATCCCATATGCGTCAATTGCAAATCCCTGAGGCTGGACCACACACACACTCCATACGGGATGCAAAATGCCCAACGTACCAAAAAGTAAAGAGTATATTCCAACAACTAATTGATTATGGGGACACACCATAAGAAATATAACTACGGAGTTTTAAAGATACACCAGATCAATGGGCAGCGTGCCAGGGCAGTGGTTGACCAGGTGCGCCAGAAAGCCGATGAAGAAAATGCCGACATCATCCTTATCCAGGAGCCCTATACACGCACAAAGCAGTTCAGGGGATTCCCAATAAGTTATAAAATTATCCAGAGTGATGAGGATACCCCATGGGCAGCAGTGGTAGTGAGGAATCCGGAAATAGCGGCAATAAAATTACCACAGCTCTGTACGCCCTGGGCCGCCTGTGCCCAAATAATCAGCTCAATTGGGAGCTTCTACGCTATTTCATTGTACTGCCGATCTAGTGTCGAAATCGACTTTGTTATCACATATCTCTAATCCGTCCAGACAACCCTAGCAGGACAAAGAATAATTGTAGGAGCAGATGTAAACTGCCGCTCCCCTGTTTGGCACAGTGCCACATCGGATCGCCGCGGAACCAGAAATGGACAAAGGCTGGAGGAATTCCTGGCAAATTTAATCCTCACAGTCAAAAACCAACCCTTTAACCTGCCAACATTCTGCAATACTTTGTGGAAGCCACGATTGATATCACTCTGACCACAAAGAATATTTAAGCCCACGTGACCGATTGGACAGTGCAAAATGCCTGGCCCACATCGGATCACCGTACAATAACATACCAAATCAGAAGATCAATGACAAAAATAAATACAAACAGACAATTGGCAAACAGATTCGCAATCCAAAAGGCAGACTGGGAACTCTTCAAAGTACAACTGACCAGCAAGGCGCAAAAAACGCTGGAAGAACTGGCCAGACAGGCGGTGGACAGTGAGATGAAAAACGCAGATACATTCCAAGAGAAAATCACCAGTATAATAATTGAAGCAGCAGAGACAGTGATGAAGAGGAAAACCCCCTCAGTCGAGGACATGCCCTGGTGGACTCCAGAATTGCAAAGATTGAGAAAACAGGTGCAGACAAAGCGGAATGAATTCCAAAGAGCACAGAGAACATGGCCACCAACAGAGGTAGCAGTACTACGGCAACAATACAAAGAGGTGCGAAACACCTATACAGAAAAAAATTAAAAAGAAAAAGCGAGCCTCTTGGGAAAACCTGGGCTCCAAGACAGGGAACGAGAACCCCTGGGGCGTGGTGTATAAAATCACCACAAAAAAAAGCTCCCCAGGGGAGAAGTATCTATTCTAACGAGGATGCCCAATGGAAGCCTGACTAAAACGTGGGAGGAATCGATCACCAATATCCTTAGTGCTATCATCCATGAACCACCAGATATCCTTAATGAACAACAAAAGGTAATATGCCAGGCAAACCAAACGTATAGAACCCAAGAAATAGAACCGCCCTTCACAGTCGATGAATTACAGAGTGCGGCCATGCAAATGCGCAACAGGAAATGTTCCGGCCCGGATCTCATAGAACCAGAGATGGTCAAAAAAGCCGTGGAATATATACCGAACCTGATACTTAATCTCCTCAACCGATGCCTAGAAACTGGGAAATTCCCGACAAGTTGGAAGATTGCACACCTAAAACTTATCTTAAAAAACCCAACAAACCCTCCGGACCAACCGGCCTCATATCGCCCCATAGCCCTACTCTCTACCCTAAGCAAATTCTATGAAAGGCTGCTCAACAAAAGAATCATGAACCATTACAAAACCGCCAACCTGGAATCACCCAGGCAATATGGATTCAAACCGTGCTTCTCGACCATTGAAGCAGTCCAAAACCTCATAACCAAAGCAACCCAAAGTAACAAGAAGTACTTTCTGGTAATAGCAGTGGATTTTGCTGGGGCCTTCGACACCGTCTGGTGGCCGAGCGTCCTTGGCAGACTCCGGAAAGCAGCACTCCCAGAAAACTAGTATAACAGTGTCCGGGCATATCTGTCGGATATGAAAATTGAGGTCGTCACAACTTTCCGAAGAGTTGTTAAAAGAGTCCGAAGGGGCTGCCCGCAGGGATCTGTCCTGGGGCCACTAATGTGGAACATGGTCTTTGATGACTTCTTGGCTCTGGACCTGGGAAATGTGGCCAGTCGGGCCTTTGCTGATGATCTCATTTTAATGGTGGAAGCGGACTCCGGAACGGGACTTGAAACACAGGCAAACCAAGCACTACAAACCCTACAGAATTGGGCGAAAACACATATGTTAATGATTTCACCAACCAAGACAAACTCAGTATTACTAAAAGGCTCTCCAAATATCAGACGACCACCACAAATAAATATAGCGGGATCCACCATTAAACTAGCAAAGCAAATAAAGTATCTAGCTATTATCCTGGATGGAAACCTGTCCTTTACACCTCTCCTCACCTACCTGAGAGAGAAACTGAGGAACCATGCAGCACTTGTAGCAAGAGTATCTCGCAGGGACTGGGGACTCAACAGGAAGACCCTGTTGAGTTTTATAATTCGCTGTATTATAAAACAATATTCATCCCACGATCACCTACGGATCGCCAATCTGGTTCAGGAAGGCCGGAACCGCGGTCAACAGACGACTGCTGGACACTATCCAAAGAAACATACTTTTTACATGTCCAAATTTAAAATACACCAAAAAAAAATTTCGCCCAACCTTTTAGGCACTTCAGAAACAGGCCTTCAGCGTCAAACCTATATTAGTGAACTAAAATCAACCGCGGTCGTTCCAATTTTATTTTAGGTCCTAGCCACTAAAATCCCAGGAAAGTAAGTGGCAGGACCTGCCAGAGTACAATTGACTCAATGGTAACACCCGGCTAACCTCCACTTGGCGAGGTATGGGCAACGTCGGGTCCCTTTAGGGGCCTGGCGGCCAATAAGCCGGATAAACAATGGGCACAACATATAACACTACTCATGACCCACACACTTCTAAATCTCTGGCTTTGACAGGGTACTGTCATCGATACATAGAACATTCGCGGAGATGGGAGAAATCCCAGGAGCCGCTAGACCCTCAATATACCTCATACCTCATTCCTCCTATTTTTAACTATAACTAGGGCCTGCAAAACTGTGAGCACCCACGCTCTGCAGGTCCTGGCAGGAGCTCTTCCGCTGGACCTCGAGGTGACTAGATGTGGACTCATGTATTTACTGTCCAAGGATATACCTGCCTCCATCTATGACTTTACTGTGGACCCAACCAACAGCCGGACGACAGAGAAACAACGAATAGTGGCTCACATGTTGAAGATTTGGCAGCACAAATGGGAGATGTCGCCAAAGGGTCAAGTTACAAGAAACTTCATACCGATAGTCGCAAAAATGTACCCAAAAGCTCCATCGTGGTTCTAAATACAACCTTCGTTCTGACGGGCCACGGCCCATTTAAAGCAAAACTGAATGCACTCGGAATAATAGAAGAGTCCACATGCACCTGTGGAGAATCTGAAACCTGGAAGCATATTATGGACGACTGCGAATGCTACGAAAAACACAGAAGTAGACTTCTAACTGAGATTCAATACTTGCCGAAAAATCAAGAGTACCATCTACTGGATTCAGAAGATGAATCATATAGAAAGCCCTCAGCCGATTTGCACTTGCGTCTTCAATAGACGACGAACAGAAATAGCCATCCACAACGAATAGATGACTACAAATAATAAATAAAGGCAAACTGATAAAACATCAACACAGAGGAAAGGATCGCAAAATACTACGGATAAACGGCGTAATATGCAGCAGAATAAATGAAACAGCATCGACCTAGGAACCAATGGGAGTGGCTCCAGCCAGGATGTCGTCACTCCCAGGATGAACCCACACACACCTAGAAAAGGATTAGGCCCCACCAACGAGTCGTCATCAGACTGCACTTGCTGGAGGGCACTGCAAATTGCCGTATGGCGAACTGGGCGGGGCTCCTTTGCCAAGCCTACTTTCTCTCCCCATCCCTGGTGGGGTGAGGGGAAGGTCTTTCTTCCCCCTCCCCATCCACCACCCCCTCTTTTCCCTCTGGGGGCAAGGGCATGCCCGACTGATATACCTGAGGTCGCCTTCCCTATTGACCCCATATTTCTGTCTTTTCCCCCCAGCCTTCCGTCTCTCCCCCTACTCTACCTATATCGCCAGCGAAAAGCGAATGCCCCACACGACGTAAAATTTTAAATGCCAAACTCGACACACTTGCAACCTCTTTCGGCCTAACTAGCTTCAAGCGTCTATTCCGCCTTCCCCCCCCCCCCCGCCTTTTTTTATATAGGTCCTAGCCACTGAAATCTCAGGAAATTAGGTGGAAGGACCTGCCAGAGTACTTATCGAAAAATACTGGTGTACCTGGTCTGCCGTCATGAGGACAAGTGTGGGCAACGTTGGGCCTCAGTAGGGGTCCAGCGGCTAAACGGCCAGATGAACAATAGACCACAACACTACACATGTACAATATCCATATACTTTTAAATCTCTGGCCTTCCCAGTGAACTGATACACCCACAATGGAAGCAACGCGGAAATGGGGGAAACTCCTGGTGCCGTTAGACACTAAATACACTTTTTTTCCCGTACCTCACGTGGACAACGGGTCGCATTCAGTTTTCAAAGGGATGAAGGATCAAGATGGGCCCCAGCAATGAATCCTGGAAGAGCTTCACTTTATAACCACTGTCTTGAACATCAGAAATCAGGGAAACCGAAATCCATCCGAAGTGTGGTAGCACAGTCTCATGAGGTTATCATCGATGACGTGTGTGTGTGGCGATTCCACACACACATGACAGTAACATGTGCAAAAGGCAGTGTAAGATATATGCTCTAGTATTACCTCCATCTTCTCCCTGATGAGCCAGTTACTATTATCTGGTTGTCAGAAAACGAAGTGCCCTTCAGGCTCAATTGAAGAAATATCCGTTTGGCAGTATTGTCAATGTGTGGTGAAGTTGTCTGTTGTTGTAGGGTTTTATTTTGCAAATTGTACTGTATAATATGCCTCTTGATGGCGCATGGCTTGTGGTCGATTTTGCTGCTTGCTGGATGAAAAATCAAGTTTCTGGAGAGAAAAAACCATGCTACCCTTGCCTGAGATCAACTAACTCAGCCAACCTGTGAAAAAGTCCATACAATTTCCTTGGGCCATTGATGGGATTCGAACTCCGGTCTTTTTTCACCCACTGTGGGGAGGATGGTGATTATACTAACTACGCTACCCATGAGGACGGGGGCAAAGAATGTACCAAACTGCATAAATATTATATTTTCATGTAAGCAGTGATTATTCATCTCGGGGTTAATTATTGTTAACAATGGGCTATGATATTTATTAAGGTATCAACTATGATGGTTGAAATAAATTGCATATTTTAATGGTTTCAAATAAAAATGGTTTCAAGCAATAAATAATAGCATGGTTCATAGTTCCACAAAACACATTGTAATCTTTAATGAGTGGTATAATTCATCATCTTGCACTTGAAGGCTTTCTCTAGGAAAATTCTGTTAGTCACAGATGCATCAAAGTGAATGAAGTGAGTTTCATTCAAGGAGGACATTTAAAAAACACGACATTCGGAATCTCCTACGCAAACTTGCGAGACATTGATTGGGTGAAATGATTACGGCTCTGATAGCCTAGTGGGCCCAATCGAGGAAGAAGTTTGATTTTTAGAGAAACAAATGGAGGCTTACCTTCACTGGTTCACGTAGTGCTCTTGGGAACAGTAGTAATACGAAATATACGGCGAGTACAAGATAATTTGAGAATTTGATCACGCTTAGTTTTGCATCCTTTTAATTCTTTGAATCTCTTCTTGTGGTGCTGACCGATGGCTGCTATTTCGAAACGCCTTAAAATATTTAAGCGTATTCTTCTAACAATGAGGATTAGAGATGCTCATGTCTTAGATACACTCTAAGAATTGCAGTCACAGTAACAGTCATTCTTGTAATAACGTTTAATTAAAATATCTTGAGCTTTAGACAATGTTTTACTCGTAGAACAACTTGACTGGACGTGGTTGCTGAAGTTAGACAGGTTTCAACCTTTTCATCTTGATGATAAAGAAAAAGACTGTGATGAGCAAATTCTCCAATGGCAGCAGTATCATTTTGATAATGAGAGGAAGCTTTTTTGATTGGAGTTAATAAATTGCTCAGCTTCTAATGAACCTCGAACTAATAACGTTGTTTAAAAATCTCACATACATTAATTGCAATACAAAAATTGTATTTTGAAACGACCTACGGACAATGACCTAATTTTTTAACTTTAAATTAAAATATGCTTATTATTTTAATTTTTAAAAGAAGGAGACTTTATAAGCACTGTCTAATAATACAGAGAGTCATATTCAGTATTAAATATATAAAGAGTTATATAAATAACTTACATGGTTTTCCAAAGAGGGACTCCAGTATATTAGGTAAATTGGACAGCATTTCGAAGGTTTTGCTAATCAGGGAAATAAGAAAATATTTATCAAAATGCTTCTGTTCAACTTTTTAATTAATTAATAATAATAACAATAATGACAAATGCAACATCGATGGATCATTAAACTATTAGCTGAAGACCGATGAAGGGATTGAAGCCATGATAGAGGGAAGGAAATAGAAATATCTGAGGATGATACAGACACACCAGTTAGAACAAAAGGAGATTAAGGCCAGCCTTACTGAGAAATACCATCAGAGACTGAGAAGCCTGCTAAAATCAAAGCTGAATGACGGGAACGTGGTCACAGCCATAAACACTTAAGCAATCCCAGCACTAACGTACTCCTTCGGGATCGTAAATTGGGCCAACATCCAGCTGGAGGAGATTATGAGATCGATCAGCATAATGATGATCAAGAGCCGCCAACACCACCCGAAGTTGGATATCGAGAGATTAACCATAGCCCGTAAAGGGAGAGGGAGGGAGGGGATTGACTGACCTCACTGAACAAGAGAAGAAAGAGATTAAGAACCGGTCCGATTACTTCCAGGAAAACACAGTACCAATCTGCAAAGCCAAAAGAAAGACAGACAAAACATAACACAACACCATACTCATATCTTGCCATTTTACAGAGTTCTGTGTTCTTCACAGTGTACTATGGCGGAGTTGAACTAACGTTTAGGTGCCGCCGTACATAAGACAGAACACAACGCATGTCCAATAACGTTTTTAATAAAAAAAAAAAAAAAAAAAAACAATGTCTAAATTCCTATTCAGTACTACAATGCAAGTTTTGTCTTCATCAGTGATCGGTTGCACAACTCAACTCTAGCTTGGATGGAATATCCAAGAATTTTACATGCATGATCAGAACAAACCTTAGCACAACAGGGCTATTCAATTGTGATTATATCGACATGATGTTCCTCGGCGGAAATCTTTATTTCTTCCACCATGGACCTTGATCTTTGGCAGTTAATTTGAATACATTTTATATAATGGTTGCAAAAAAGAAAAGTAGTAGAGTTATCATCAAGAATTTCTCTTCCTTATGTACGCTAGACACGAGACATTACGTACACTATTTGCAATTCGTCGAAAAAGGAGAAAACAACTTCGGTCCTGATTCGTAGTCGAGCGAAAGCACGTAAGTATTCAGGACAACTTGAATCCCTCACTAGTGTCGATGATCCCGCTTCCTCCCCTTACAGCTATTACAGATAGAATTCTCTTCCTTATAGGGGCATTCCTCAAAGACATGCCCTGCCCACCCCTAGCATAATGGCCACACGGAGGTGAATTGTGTGAGCATGTGAGGGTGATATGACCGTAGCCAAGGCACATAAAGCATTTCATCCCAATATAAACTGTCTAATTCTATGAGAGCTACAATCTATTCAATAGACATAAAACTCTTGTACATTTTCGAGGGAAAACTCACAACTTTATGAATGGTTGTTTAGGTTCGAGTCTTAGCGTTGAGACTGAAAGTAGTTTGATTCTTGATTTCATCCAATGAATTGCCCAGGTTCATTAGGTTCAGGGTAAAGAGGGAGCAGGATAAATAAGAGATGAATGAGAGACATGAGGTATGTACCAAAACAAAAACCCCTTAAGTTTAGGAAACTAAATCCAAGCTAGAGTGAATAAAGGTCTAAGAAATAAACGCTAGGTCTAAAAAAAAAAATAGGGTTAATAGCTAGTTAAAATAGTTAAGCTAAGTTAAGTGGAGTTAAGTTAGGTTGGGGAAGTTAAAAGAATATATTAATGTTAATACTAAGTAAATAGTGAATTAAATACTAAAATATTTTACTATATACTAAAGTACAGTGGTACTGTCAGTGGTAGAGCGCCTGGTTTTTTGATCAGTTGAGTCCTAGCTAACTCGTGGTTTATATAGTGGTACCGGACGTGCTTCCAAGTCTCCTCCTCGCTGCATAAGCAATTTGGGTGGTCAGCTAATCACAGGGAATGTAATTTGTTGTTGAACTGTCCATATTCGGTGATCGTATATGTTACTGCCAGGCCAGGGGAAAACCATGGGTATTTATTTCCAGTTTTGGTTGTCCACCTGTGAAGCGAAAGGTGGTTCGTCCAAGTGGAGAGCTCTGCTACTTCTCTTGTCATAATTCAGTAAGATGTTTCTTTTAAGCTTTGATATCATTGGTCAGATTAATTGTTTTTCCCATATGTATGGTTGAGATTTGTCTCCTTAGGCAATGTATTAATCCTGTGTATGTGACAGCTAGGTCCACTGGTAGGTTTATAGTGAGCATAATTGAGACTGTTCTACATGTTCTGGTAGTTGCTTACAGCATTACCCTCTACAAGGACTCAAGTTTTCTCTTCATGTGAGCCTTTATCCATACTCGTGAATCAAATACTCGTTCTGTATGTAGCTATGGACAAGGATATGCATTTGTACAGCATAACTAGAGTTTTGCAGCGAAGCCCCCAACCGGAGCAGGTAATCCTGCTGGTCATTCCGACAAATTTCTCAACTTTGTTTTTGATATATGCTATTTGTTGGTGGAAAGTGAGTTTATTATCCACTATGATACCTAAATAATTCATTGCTGAGTGTGTGATATTGGCTTGTTGCCTATTGCTATGGTTGGATTCCTGTTGTCACCGAGCTTCCCTCGCATGAGAATGGCCATTATTTCTGATATATTTTAAGTTTGTTAGTGGCTGCCTATCTGGAGAGTTTGTACAACTTCGTTCGATTTAATCACAATTAAGAAGCGAGACTGTGGCCACTCAGGAGAACAACATCTTCGGCGAAAGCCATAGCCTGTAGTTAGTATCGCGTCCAATTCTCTGGTCAGGAACTCAACTAAGACTATTAATCAACAAAAGGGTCCAAGACAAAACCTTGGGGTGCAGGAAAAGCTGCCAGCTTGTTAAGTATGTGGTGATTAACTTGAAAAACAACTGTGATATTCAACAATTAGAAGTGTTCGGATGGTTTAGAAGTGGTGTAAGGTGAGTAAATTCAACTTTTGTCTATCCAAAAATGTTGATGATTGAGCGAAATTTATTAAAGAGCAATCACACATCTGGCTAACAACGAATGGTTGGCATTATTTTTATAGATATTTGATATTTTTAATCAAAATACTCAAATTATCGTGGGTTTGTTGCAAAAACGTATATATTTAACATTAAATGTGGTTTTATTTTCACCTGCTTGCTCCAAACTTTGCTTTTTTCTAAGTGTGCAAGTGAAATTATTACATCCGTAAATTCTTCACTGCTTGGTGCATGAAGGGGGATTTGATTATCAGTTGAAGTAAATATCAACTGTTGATATTATTTCTTAAAGTAATGTTGCAAATGTATATGTTTGCCATTAAAAATGATCTTTTTTTAAATGTATTTGCTCGAAGAAAATAATTTTTCAGTGCCAGGGGAAAGTGCCCTGAAAACTAGAAGCTAGACTGGAAGCACTTGATGACTAAAAGGAAAAATTCACAGCTGCAGAGATTGAATGTATTTATTCCCTCAGTTTTTCATAATGTTAAAGGAAGTGTAGCTGGCCTTCAACAAGTATGTGATGTGATTCTTACCACGATTTTTTGAGACGTGCTGATGATGAATATTCCCTCGATGTCTACCTACTGCATTTGAAACCTATGCCTTCATATTAGGTGGAAAAACAGGAAATTTAAAAATATATTACTGTATGTAGTACACGTCCAGCGAATTTAAAGACTTATTTGCATTTATTTATTTTAAAAATATGACAATTATTGCGAAAGTCTCAGTTTATGTAAAACCATCAACTCAGTGATAAAAAGGAATTGAAATATGGCGTTTTTTCACTTATATTGTGAAATTATGTCAGTTCACGTGAAATTAATTTACGAAGTATTCAATAACCTATTTTTAAATGAAATATTCATGAATTATATATACAACGGGGGTGTAGTGAAGTGGGCGGAACATTCAACTGCAGAGCGAGAAGTCTTTGGTTGAATTCCGCGTGCCCACTTGGTCCGGTAGTTTTTCATTTTCTGATGGACAGGTGATGTGAGAGGAATATTTTCGTTTTGGCTGATGCTCTTTGTTTTCTTGTGTATCGTTTGCCACTACTAATACACAGCTGATATTTGTAGTATCTTTGAATATACTAATGCGAGACATTTAATTTAAATAGAAAGAAATCTTGATTGGGGTGCTACCAGACTCAACTTGAGTCTGGTAGCACCCTGATTCAGAAGTATTCTTCAAAATTGGATGAAGGAGAACAGAGTCCTCAAAAAATTGTCTTTGGTATGTGGTATCCTTGGAACGCCTTTGGGGATGTTCGAGCATGTTGAGTGAGGAGGGAAGAGGTGGGCTTGTCCAGTAGGGAAACTCGCATTGGGCGGTGGGCGTGAAATTATGTTGTCGATCTTTGCCTGGTTTAGCTATCCGGTGCGAAGTTGAGTAAGCGACAGTAAGTTCCTTGTGACAACTTGTGGTGGGCTTAATGTCGAGATTCGAGTACAGGGTGGCTCGTGAAATGGCGAAAGGATTGTCAGCCACTTTAGTGAGCCATCTGAGAAACCAGTATTCAGACCAAAAATCGGATTTAAGATGAAACCTTGGACGTTAGGACCAAACTGACGAAGCTTATAAAGGTACGGGGCAACTCATCTTATGATGTATTTATTCGTGAGCACTGTTTTTCGTATTCCTACTAGCTCCTGTCTGGTGGTCTGTACAGCAGAATATGTATTGGCTTTCATATGGATGAATTAAGGTACAAAGGTTAGGTCAATATCGCATATTACTCCTAGATCCGAAGGAGAAGTCACTTTCGAAACTTAGAATCGCTTTCCTAATGACGCAAAGAATTTTTATGGGTTAAATTTCACAAGGCAGCTGAGTTAGATGGTCGCAAAAGAGGGTAAAATTGTGTTTCTTTTTTCCAGAGACTTGAGTTATTCGTCCAGAAAAGAGCAAATCGAACAAAGAACACACGTAGTTTTAAGGCACAATATAGTCTAAGCTGGTTCTGAGGATTTTTGGCTTTGGAGAAAATAGTCTTCCATTCCAAGGATTCAGTCTTCGTTTGAAGTTAATTTACACATCCGTGATACCCCGGGGGCTCACATCTGGTGAGTATGGGCTTGGCACACCCAGCGTCCTGAGCTGGATTTCATCATTCTTCTCTTTCTTGGTGATTCCCTTCTACTTTTGACTCTCTCTCTCTCTCTCACAGGGTTACTCGGGAACTTTTCTTTTTTTTTTTTTTTTTCCTGGTGCAGCATAAGCCTCAGGCTTCCTTGCATCATATGGATAATAATAATAATAATAATAATAATAATACTCTCTCTAACTTGATGCTCTCTATGGCCATCAGCGATGCAAGATACACCTATCTGATTTATTGAGGTGCTCCATAAGAAATACCAGTTGCACCAGTTGCTTAGTGCAGAGTTAAAGGTCAATTACTTCACATCGGATCACGAACACGAGCGAATCGTCGATTTATTTGAAGCTAAAGGGCGAACAGAGCATAGATCATCTCCGAAGGACAAGCGACCCCATTTAAACATTGCAATATGAAGAAAGTCTTTGAAGTGCAGAGTCTTCTCTGAAAGTTGTTTTTAAGATTTTTGGATTTCAGTTTCAGCGTACACGAATTACAGAAATATAATTACTGAGACCCTAAATCTATTAGGTCAATGAGGGGTTTTCGCACGGTTTGATACCGAAATTATCAATAATATATCCAGAAAAGCCTAACAATCATTCGATAAACAGCCAAAATAAGCGCTAAAGTTAAATTATTTTTACTCACCACCACCACCACCGCCGCTACGTGTGAACAGTTCTGCAACTTTGCTGGAAAGCCTCTTGTATTTCTTTACGTTTTCTAGAGAATGAAGGTAAATATGTTGAAGGTGAACTGGAATTGCTGGTTAAAAGTGTTAGCAGTGCTTAAAACAATGTAACCTTGGAATATTCTTTTAACTGCGTTGACCTTCAGTTAACAAATCTGATAACGATTTCTAATATTCATTTCTATCACGTTGCTGCCAGCAAACTTTGATAAACAGATCGGACGCGTAATTGGGATACAGCGAATGTGCTTTTGGTAGGAACGTCTTCCTCCCCACACCGGGTGGGAAAGACCTGAGTTCGAATACCGTCGATGATAGGAGGAATTTTTATAGGTCTTTTTCACAACGCGGCTGAGTTAGCCCGTCAGGCGAAGGTAGGGTGGTTTTTTTCTTCCAGAAATTTGCGTTTTTGGTCCATCAATCAGAAAATCGACTACAGAACACACGCAATTTAGGAGTAGAATACTGGCTCCTGAGATGGCTAAATAAGATCGCCGGAAAACCGTTTTCCATTTCAAGAGCAGTCTTGTTTGCCAATCTGGATATCACATCCTGGAAGTATATCATCACAACCAGAAACATCTTAACTCTGGCAAAGCTACTAACGGAGAGAACAGATGCGCCGAAAGTGGGAAACGTGATCACTCGCCCTCGGATGACACGACCGAGAATAAACCGGGAAGAACCAAGTCTCGAGTGCCAATTGACTCAATTGGTCTCTCTGGGGAGATTTTTCCCAGCAAATACTGTGAATTATTTTAATAATTTAAATATAGATCCAGAGAATCTGTGTACAGACAAAATGTATAGGACAGAAATCTTTGGTAATGCGTACCGGCAGGTACAAATATAATAAGAAGACTAACTAATTAGTTAGTAATTAATTAAACCAACTTAACAATTAATTCATTAACCACATGCTCTGTGTTTTT
Organism: Mastigoproctus giganteus; assembly: GCF_048544385.1. Classification (NCBI taxonomy): domain Eukaryota; kingdom Metazoa; phylum Arthropoda; class Arachnida; order Uropygi; family Thelyphonidae; genus Mastigoproctus; species Mastigoproctus giganteus. Next base: position 240,623,926 of record NC_143575.1, on the reverse strand, counting down.
TCATCTCCAAATTTTGTAAATATGATTGTAAATACTGAAATAATGTAACCACACTCTCTAGCCACGTGCTGTTCATGGGTGTCTCGAAAGAGAAATAAACAGATAATAATAATAATAATACAATACAATTTTATTTTATCAAGAGAATTTGTTTACAATAAATGAACTTGTTAAGAAAAGTAAATTTCTTGACAACAAGTTGTAATTCTTCATTTTCAACAGTTTTTGCATACAATTTGTTATCTCACAGAAAAGACAATGATGTCACTACACATAGTACATTCCACACTGCAAACAGAGATAGTAATTTTCTACATATCTATTTTAATCTACTGTATCATTGAGTATCAAAAACTTTCTTATTAGGAATTTTAATTTGGAGATGGGATAACTTCTCCTGAGCCTGAAATCAATACTAGCCAACATGCTGTTTATTATATTCTTTCTGGCCTTCTGTTCTCATCTATTATCTTCCCACTGGTTGCACATTCTCGATGTCTACTGAGCTATGCAAATGATATCAAGATACTCACTCCCATCATCCCTGGTTCAAGACCTTGATCTGGTAAAAACGGAAATTAACAATACTCTCATTGCAGTCACATCTTACCTCTGCCAGTTTGGGCTCGAGATCAATCCTGCTAAGTCCGAATTCATGGTGTATTCATTGAAGCGAACTCCTTCGTCTCTCCAGCCTTCGGTCGGCAACACCCTCATCCCAACTGTGTCCAGCCATCGTATCTGGGCGTTGTATTCGACTCCAAACTTCGATTTAAGGCCCACATAGACATGCTCCTCACACGTGCTTCAAGACTCCGCTGGATATCAAAACAGCATCTCCTTCATGTCAGAGATAAAAGGACAACCGTGAGGTACATAAGAACAATCATCTTTCCACCTTCAATCTATGCTGCTGACATTTGGGCGTCAGCAGCACCGTCAATAAAGAAACCACTCTTTGTCACATAATTCTGGCTCCTAAAGTGGACCAACAGGAAGCACAACCTTCCAGCTCTGATTCGTACCACGCAGCTTGCCAACTCTTTCGGGATTCCACGGCTTCCAACCTTAGTCGACGACCAACGCCTCCTAGCAACAGTCAAGATGATAACAGGCATAATTGCTACACTTTCATTCTGGGATACCTGTGGCTGGAGGATCCCCCCCCCCTGCTGCCCTTAGGGCCAATCCGGAGCTCTACTCGCATTCAGCACGACTCCATCTCTCGGACAGATTCTTCCCTCAGCAGATGTTGAAGCAAACCCAGGCACTTGATGCCGACCTGAACAAATTCGCTGTTGACCGGACTTACCGGAAAAAAATTATGACTAGTAGGACTAATCAGCAATGACTGATGTGTACTTTGCATCTGTTCCTGTCTGATTGAGCCGGTGCTCTTATCTCGATGTTGAGTGAGCTCAATCAAACTTAACTCTCGTAAGGAGTTCTCTCCTTTGTATCAAAATATGTTTTCATTTGTAAAATTACCTTTTGTTGTAAATAATTGTTAGATTTTCCCGGAAGTTTCGAGAGGCTGTAAAAATGTAAACCCCTGGTTTTTTGGCCGTGAAAGGCATTAAAGATTCTCTCTCTCTCTCTCTCTCTCTCTCTCTCTCTCTCTCATTGTGTGCTTATTTCCAAATCTATTTAGTACCCTGGGGTGTGGCAAAACAATTGCTTTTGGGTTCCTTAAATTAAGCGAGACATTCCTTTGCAGATTCGACTCTTCGAAAATAGTGTTAAGATTTTTAAAGAATAGATTTAACTTCAGTTTTTGAACTGGATAAAGTATTTTATATTTCCACAAGAATTGCCTTCTCTTATTCAGGTCATTCCAAGAGTTTGTCCCCATTAACAGTTTCAAAATCCTGTTAATTAAGTTGTTTATTACCTTTATTTCTGTTATATTTGATCCTGCCCATACATTTACTAAATAGTTGAGTTGGGAGTCCACTAATGCATAATATAAGGTGACTTTTGTTCTAAAATTTAACTTATTCTTAATGTAGTAAAAAAAGTACACATAAAATCTAATTTTTTTGTACAAGTTTGTTATATTCATTGCCCAACTTAGACTGTAGTCAATCCATAACCCAAGGTAACAATGATTTGAAACTTCTTCCACAGCTAGACATTTGCAATTCTTGAAATTCTGATCATGTAGGCATTTATGTTCATGTAATTTAATAGACGGATGAATACCCACGGTTTGATGAGGAGGTCTAATTACCAAAATTTTGTTTTTTTTAAAGCTGAGAGCTAATTTATTATCATGGAACCAAGTTTATAAATGTATTACATCGTGCTGTAAATCTTTTGCCATTTCTGTCATGTTTTTTCCTATTGTACAAAAGATTATATCATCTGCAAAACGAGTTCTTTATTTCTTCGAATATGTCATTTATGTAGATGTTGAACATGATTGGCCCTGCATGAGTGCCCTGTGGTACCCCTCTGTTTACATTATATGATTTTCCCTTTGTATTTTCTACGTCAACTGTTATTTTTCTTTTGGTTAAATAACATGCTAAGAGTTGATTGATTATTCCCCGTATTTCATACTTCAGTAATTTCTGTTTCAAGATTGAGATATCAATTAAGTCGTATGCTTTGGTCAAATCTATACATAAGATCATTATGAAGTTATTGTTGTTTAAATGTTTTATAATTGTGATAACGTTCTATCTTTGATAGACAATTTCTATACTGCGTGAAGTATTTATCCCTTTGTACCATTAATTCTTCTATTTCTCTTGTCATCCAAGGTTTCTTATGTTCAATACTGCTACTCCTAGAATTTGTGTTGCAAGCTGAGAGATTTATTTTTCTGTCCGTATTAAACCTCGAATTGTTTATCATTTTATTTGAAAAGTCATTTACATTTGTTGTGTAAGATACTTGCTCTTGTATTAACACGTTATCTGTGTTCTGTTTCAGTTTACTTGTTGATAAATAATTTTTCCTCATAACGTTCGTTAATTTTATATTGTGTAACCTCTAAGTCTTCGTTTACTGCTGTCGTTGAATGCAGCAAATCGTGAAATTCTTGCGCCGAGTAGGAAATTTCACTTCTTTCTTCCCTCTCTTCTTTCCTGCACAATATACACCTCCACTGCTGTTTCTTTCGTTTCGCCATCCCCTAAGAGGTTGCTTCTTTCAATGAGCATCGGTAATGATACTAATAATAATAATAATAATAATTATTGATAACTTCCTTCAAAACGTTCACCAACATCGTGCTTCACTGTCGAACATTTCATGTTCCATTGTAACGTTTGTATATATTAATGAATATTGTATATTTGTAAATAGCGTGGTTTAGTATTTTGTAAATATTTTATAAATAGAAAGAGGGTGGGATAAAAAGGACAGAGAACAGAGGAGGGGGAAGTAGTTAAGGTCGCCGCAAATGGGTAGGCGAGGTAAGCGTCGCTTACAGGCGGCAGTTGAAGAGGGCGCCGAAATTTTTTTCGATATTGTTTTCTGATTGGTTAACGCTTATCAGTATTTAACGTTTAGGGCTGCAAATTCAATTTTTCTTACTGGTGGCACTTAGGAACACAACGCTACTGCACTCAGAGTGGGGGCAGACACTCAACCATCCCAGGTAGTAGGAATAAAAGAACATAGGGAAAGAGAATCCTATGGTGGAACGTGCTTTTTGCAGCTCTGTCCCACACTGGCCTAGGGGTTACAGTAATGGCCAATGTCAGCATCCCACACTATTGCCAGCTAGAAAAGCTACAGCATGTTGTCAGCTTGGATAACCATGAGGCCCCTGAAGGCCTGCACAGCCATCAGTCTCTCCGGTGAAGAGGCTAAGATAGAACGTGCAATTAATAATAACTTTAATTCACTCAACATTCACACAATTTTACTCTTTATAGTTTTAGTTTTATATATTAGATTAGATATCGATCAGTGCGTTTCGACAGGTGTGTCTTTTACGTAGAAAAGATTTGACTTACTCCGTCATACCTCTACATATTATGTAGAAAAGCATGCGCGGGGGTTGGAGGGCAAAGCGAGAAGGAGGCGGAGCCCCATATTTTTTAAATTATAATATTTCGTGTTAATAAATTATTTATTTCATTAGGCAGTGACTAATGTAATAAATAAATGAAATGTTCTGTTTATAGTGCATTCCGAGATAGTCACATAGACTGAAAGGAGTTTACAAAACATATAATAATAATAATAAAATTCTTTATTAATAGCAATGTACAAGGACACGATTCCCACTGCAGGCAACCAGAGGAATCTAACAATTATTTACGCATTGCAGAGAGTACATACAAAGCTACGTTGGCACATAGCAAATACATAGAAAAAGCTAATCAGATTGAATTTCAGCTAATTACAATTTGAACTGGTCCTGAAACAGTGATTATGGAGGGCTTATATTATATTATATAGTTTATATAGTTATTATATAACGTGATGCGTTATAAAATAAGGCGGAGTTCAGCGCGCCGATGATGCTGTTCGGAAAGTGCCGCTTGAAGGTCGAGAACTTCTACAAGTTATAACAGAGCACTGGAAGATTTCTGAGGGCTCTGCCCGGGATTTTGCAGCCTACGATTTCCCAGATGTTGATGAAGTCGAGAACAGCGGAGCACAGATTAAGGTTCATTGTGAGCTTCCTGGCATACACCGAGTGCTGGGCTAGGGTGCATCTCAGATTTATGCAGAGTTGTGATTTTGATGCTGTGTAGGATAGGTGAGCCCAATTAAGACCCAGAATTCTGGACCTTTGGAACAGGAATGACTCTATAATTAAGTCAAGCGATTGGGACGACTCCCTCTTGTAAAATTCTGTTAAACAACTTCGTCAGCTCATCGCTGATGAAGTAGAAGGAGACCTTAAGTCAAAGGTGGGAATAGAGTCACTTTTTCGTTTTCTTGTTGGACAGGGCGTTCATGGCCTTTATTAGCTTCTCTTCGCCAAGCGTCACGTTAGTGATAGTAGTTATGTAGCGGGCACTGTTCCATGGGAGGTCCGCAGCTGCAATGTCTCTTTTGAAGAACCAGGTTACATGCTCGCACCATTTGGCCAGGTCTAACGATTCTGTTGACCGGATATCCTGCTTCTTGGATATCCTGCTTCTTGATATCCTGCTTCTTGGATTTCTACAAGTTTCTTCTGGATGTTGAGTATGCTGAGTATGATCTTTCTGTGGGTAATCTCTTGAATTGAGTCGTTGCTTTTCCTTAAATTGATGCATTAGAATGCTGGACCACCATGGCTTCGAGTGTGGGCAGATGACGCATACCCTTGACATGGCCACTCTAGCAATGAAAGACAACCATTTCTGAAGCGAAAACGCAGCTTCCTCTAGATTCATTTCACTGAGAGTTCACCAGGGGCAGAGCCTAAAGAGGTCTATTGCCGTTTCAATTTTAAGTACTGTATTTTGGATCATAGACAGCCTTCCTGATCTTTTCAATTGGCTTGGATTGGTTCGGTTGGTTATAGCATTCCTTAAGGGAGGATAAGAAAGCTCCAATTGGCCTGTAGTCGGAGGGAAATGCCGAATTAGAACTGATTACTGCTTCAACACTCCCATGGCTGGAAAAGATTCTCTGTAACGTGGCTTCTCCACGAGAGGGAAGCACATAGATGCAGTGGATGTCGAGATTCGACAGATCGGCAATTAATCAAGAAGCTTTGATGCAGCTGGCAGGGGCAGGTTGATGTCTCTGAGAATTATCACTCTCTTGTTGCACATGATAGAGGTCAGAAGCCAGACAGACAAATTAATAATGAATTGATCTGCAACGGGTGGGGCTAAGTAAACTGCACATACTAACAACTGGAATTCGCTGACTAGACACCAGCCCAGAACAGCATCAAAATCGCTACCAGGGTATGCCCAAGACTTGATAAGAGGGAGCCGTTGTCTTTGGCAGAGTAAGACTCCACCTCTTTTCCTATCTTTCCTGTTCGCCAGAATAGACTGATATCCAAGGTTGGTGGTTAATGACGTTATATATCCATGTCGTCACGAAGGCTGACTTCAAAAAGGATAACAAAGTCGTAATCCGCACTTAGAAGCGTATCCGTCAGAGCACTGAGCTTGTTTTTCAGGCTCCGGATGTTCTGCATGAAGATTCACATGTTTATCATTGGCGGATTTGATGTAGATTAGGTTTCTAGGATTCCTTTCCTTGAGGAGGGTGGCTGATGGGAGGTGGATACCTCTTGAGCGGGGTGCGCAACTAGGACTCGACCAACTAGTAATGTGCACTTGTATCTGGCTATCAGACTTGACGAGATTACAGGATTTAGTCATCGTGGTGGCTGCTCTTCTTTCATCAGGTTGAAGGGGAGAATCTGGTTCGCTGCCTAGCTACGCAGAGAGATGCGCACTGCTCTCCTCTGGTCTCGAGATATCATGTGCCACTGGTTGCTCATTGCGGTCGCCGAACGATGGCATCACCAGGAGACCTGTGGGCCAAATAGCTGCGTTCAGGTACCTTTCCCTATTGGAAACTTTGATCTTGATCCGGAAAGAGGCATAAGCTCGATGCCTGGTGTGGACCTTGATGGGGGTACCGGGTATGTCGAGCTGCTCGACATATTTTAATAAGCATAAATGCTTATTAAAACCGCAAATTCGATAAAAACAAAAACAAACTAAACAAACTGTTGGCCTGGGCCAACAGTTTCTTTCGTCAAACTGTTGGCCCAGGCCAACAGTGGCAAACATTGGACAATTGAAGAGTGGTAAAGCCTACTGTGGACATATGAATCCAAATTTGAAAATTTTGGATACAATCGTAGAGTTTATGTGAGACGATCAACTGAATCAAAAAATAGTTCCACATTGTTCAGTGCGTGCACTGAATCTTAAATGTTTACAGTATAATTTGTCTAGTACAGTAGTTGCTAATGACGTCTACTGATAACATTTGATATTTAGTTATAATTTGCATATCTAATTGATTAGCGAATTCAAGGATAAAGCACTACCAAGTGTTTTAAACTGTTACTTTTTTCATATTTAATTTTTCTTTGAATTCCTTAATAAATCTTTCAGATAATCTTTGCAATTCTAAAATGAATTCCAAGTTTAACTTATTTGCATGTTTTTAAATAAACTCATTAGAGATGGAGTCATATTTAGATATTAGATTACAGTCAATCTTTTCATGAAATTTTTCTATAAAGCTTTATGACAATTTTTGTTCTTTAGAAATAATATTCCAATTGAGATAATACTTAAATCGCCTATCTGACTGTTCAGAGAGAAGAGAATCTCTAGATACTTCATCCTATTTTACAGTGTTAGGTTTAATTAATTTCAACCTTCAACCTTTTAATAACCTTTGAAGCCTCGCTTTGTTTTCTCACTTAATTTGTTCATCAGTTGTTTACCTTTATCTGTAGCCACATCTTTAACCATTTCAAAGTCCTTCCTTACCAAGCATTATTAATCCTTTAATTGTACCAAATATAACACCACTTCCAGTAATACGTTTCTAGATTCTAGAATGAGCTTTGTAATATCATTGTTTGTTTTTGTTAAGAATCATTTTTTAATTATATTTATTTAAAATCAGGTTAAATTTCTTAATCAGCTCATATAATACATAAGATATATCTTCTTAATTTAAGTTAATTGATCTTCCATATTAAATATTATTTTATTGAGAGGAAAATATACTGGTGGGTTAGGTTCTTCTATTATAGCAGCAAATGGATAGCTTGGATAGAAAATGGGACTTGATAACCACTTTCTACAAGTACGCATTGTGTATTGGCACAGAATTACAAGTAAACTTGAACGTCATTAGTCTGGCAACTTGAGGTAATGCAGATTTCCAGACTTTGAGAAGCTCCAAAGACCATAAGAGCTCACATATCATAGGTTACGTGAGGGATTTTTAGTTTTCTCCACGTACCTTTATTTTATATTTAAGAAAACAACAAATATATTAGTGCTCGTTTTTTTATTATCATATACAGAACTACAGTTTATTTACTATGCATAAAATGTTCTTTGATAGCTTCTTATTTTACTAAATTTTCATATTCCCTAGTTACATAGTATGCTGCTGACTGAAGATTTTAAAACAAAAATCCATGAATGACTGTGAAATATTAGCGCTTGGAATGTTAAAAGTTTCTGTCCTGAGAATTCCCTATCTCTGTCCTGCCGCAGCCTATGTTTTACTTAACTAGTGCGCATTTTGCCCCTTTTGCGAACTTCTGAATATGCGTTTCCCAAATCATTTCCATATTGAGGCATAGTCTCATTGGCGAGTTGGTCACCAGCTCCCATGCACGCCATAGCTACAGACTTCGTGATAGCCGATATGTTTCCTTTTTTCTGGTAGGTCTGAATGTAAAAGTTCACGAAGAGTAGAAAGAAGACTCCATCTACAAGAACGTGCATTAGGGAGAATATCACAGGATAACCACAGGTCTGGAATAAAAGCAACTGAAGATGGTATGCACCGATGAGAAATAGTTGAACCTGAAATATAATAGAAATCTTTATTGCAATAATAATAATAATGGTAATACAATGGATACATTGCAATAAGCCCTTCACGGCCACAAGGCCAGGGGTTAACAGTGATATTACAATATGTAAGAAAGGAAATTAATAAATTAAATATAAAATACATATATGAACGAATCAAAAGTAAATGGAGCTCAACACTCAAAGTATAACACAATTATAAACATCACAATGAACAAATAATATACAGGTGGAAAATTACAAGGCTCGTTGGTAAGCCATCTTCATGTCGCATTTCTGGATTGCGGCGTTAAGGCGAGCTTCAAGGAGCAGAATCAGGGACGGGGAAGTACAATTTAAGGATGCGGCGCCTATACTCCTTATCACTAGAAAACTTATTAAGGTCAGCATCCAAAGACTGGGCACATGGAAGTAGCTGATATGGCAGAAACCTATCGGATAGGTGGAGACGGCTGAGATGTGGGCATAGAGCTGGAGTCGCTCTGAGGGAAGGCTGAGGGACTCTCCAAGAGCACAGGTCCCAGAATGATGGTGCCGAGATCTTTCCAGTAATCATTTTTACAGTTGTGGTAAGGCATTTCACCTTAATCAGCGTGGGAAGCCTGTGAATTTTTATCAAACTGGCCATTTCAGTTGTCCTTAACTGTGGAGGAAGTTTATGTTTGTTTATGACCCATTTTAAGAGCCAAAACTCAGTAGAAAAGAGTGGTCGAATTGTGCTAGGGGCGGCAGATGCCCATACTTCTGCAGCATATAGAAGCGGAGAGTATACCGTACTTTTTATATATCTTCTGGTGATCGTTACTTCATTAATGTAATGCAAATGCTGTTTGGCCATCCATCGGAGTCGAGCTGCCTGGGTGAGCAGCTTTTCCATGTGGTTACCAAAGCAGAGCTTAGGATCAAAAAAAACCGCCAAATCAGTATGTTTCTTGACGATGGGAATAGGGGAATTGCATAGTATTGGCTGAATATAGGAAGGCGTTTTCTTTAACGAGAATATCATAAATTCAGACTTTTCTGGATTTATTTTTAGTCCAAACTGGTTGAGGTAGTTTGCAAATTCCAGAAGTATATTGTTAATTGATGCTGTTATCACAAGAAGATCATCATGTGGAGAAATCAGTGTGAGGAGCTTCATATCATCAGCATAGCATAGAGTATCATGCCTGGACTCAACAAGCGGCGAGATGAGCGCTGTAAATAAGAGGCCGGATAAGACACCACCCTGTGGCACGCCTGAAGAGACACATCGCTCGTATGTTTGGCCGTGGACAGTAAGCCGGATTATTCTATTTTGAAGGAGTGAGGTGAGGAACTGTAGGGTGTCTCCCTTGATTTGATAATGGTCTGAAAGTAGCTTCAGCATTGCAGGAACATTTATTGAGTCAAATGCTGCTTCGAGGTCTACATAAGTGACTGCAAGCTCTGCATGAGATTCAAACGCAGAGAGGATAGAGCTGGTGGTAGCTAAGAGATTAGTCACAGTGGATCTATGAGGAAGAGAGTAGTGGATTTGATGAGGCTGATGTGGAAGAAGTTGTTTAGTTAAAATGGGGAGAAGTATCTTCTCTAGGAGTTTTAGAAGACTTGAGGCATTGGAGATTGGCCGGTAGTGCTTAAGAAGAGTAGGTGATTGAATTTTTGGTATAGGCTTCACAAGGTAATACAGATATTACTTTAGGTAGAAGTTTTATCAAAAATATTAACGTAGTTTTTATATTATAGACTAATAGTTAACAGATTTTACTAATAATTGACTCGATTATTTTGAAAAGGGCACTAATCACAAAAACTGATTTCTTTTAGCAATTGAAAAACATTTCTTTTTCGTCTACGAGCTTAAGACTTTTGCCATTAAAAAAAAACAAAACAAAAACACGAATTGTCTGTTGAGTGTTCATTATACGTAAGGTTGTGATTTCTCCAGCTAATGATGTTAATCAGAAAGTATTTGTGATCATACCATTCGAAGAATTCTTTTGTTTTAACACCTTTTTCTACATTGGATATAATCACCATCCTCCGCACACCTGGTGGAAAAGGCTAGGTTCGAATCCCGTTAATAACTTAAGGAATTCTATGAATTAATTTCGCTACATGAATGAATTAGTCGGGGTCAGGCGATGGCCAGGTTTTTTTCTCCTGGAAACTCGGGCTTTTCTTCCAGCAAGCAGGAAAATCGACTACAGAATACTCGCAGTTTACAGACACAAATATACCTCACAGCCTTGGTTGGTTTCCCAATTAACGTACACACAGGCACACATCACTAAACACAACACCTGCTGCCAATATTCAAACATGCAGTTCTTTTACATTTAAGACGAAACCTTAGGTCCTTAGAAAACCTTTAATTTATTATTCAACTGAGAGCGAGTTCTTTATGAAAAATTTTGGTCGCCATCATTTCTAATCGATGTTGAAATTAGAAGAATGCAATGCAGATATAAGTTTTGCGAGTGAATTTTCCCCGAGCAACAAGGCTATTACATTCATCAGGGATGTAGATTCTCCCTCGTGGATATCGCAGTTGATAGAGTAGCCGTCCTCCTCGACCAGGGTGGAAAAGAACTGAGTCTTTTTCACCTTAGTCGAGGAGGACGAGTCCCGTCGATGATGTGAGGAATGTTTATAGGTCTTTTGTTCTTACAACGTGGCTGAGGTCGGTCTCAGGAGGCGAGGGTATCATGGGTTTTTTCCTTGGAAATTTAAATTCTGACAATGTGACGCACTTTATATTTTTGTTATCTCAAAATCTCTACTACAGAGTAAAAAGAAGTCCCCGTATAGGGAAGTAATGATAGATTTTCTAAAATTTTATTTGGTTTGGAATCCTCCAAGTAGCCCTTCAACAAAGAATACACTTCACTGGTGCCTTTCTCCAGAATATTCTCATAAGGGAAAGTCTGATTTTCAGTTTTTGAAGTTACGAGCAGCAAAAAAAAAAGATAAACTCACAGCCTGTTTTTGAACTAGAATTTGAAGTAAAGGAAGATTCTGCATGAAGGCGATTGAATTTCCTTGATTGATTGAAGTCGCTTTAGTTAAAATCCCTACATCGTTTTTTTCAACATTTCTTTATAATATCCTTGATTTTCTTGTAAAACGCTTGCTACCTATTGGAAAGTACCATGAATACTTCGTAGGATGCAATGGTAGACATATAGATTCAAAGATCCTCAGTTCTCTTTGCTTTTATTCAAAGCAACTGTACTCCCTATACTAGAGTTTTCTACTCCTATATGGAACCGCACTATACATATTTGATACAGCAAATTGAATCACTACAAACGAAATATATCCACTATCTTTCCAGACATAATCCAATGTTTTACTACTGAATTTTGTACCCAATTCTCTGCTCTTATTTCAAACTTCAATCTTTGGAAACTCAGAGAACTGTTCTCGATCTAAAACTGTTGTACCATATCTTCACTGGTTCAACCTACTTGCCTGATTTTTTATACCATATTGATCTTCACATTACAGCAGTGACTACAAGACAGAAGACAACATTTCACATCAGTAACTCTAGGTTAGAGTTATCCAAGAACACGTTCTTTAAAAGAAATATGGCTGTTATGAACAAGTATGATCTGGATACGGCTGAGGACAGGAAACAGTTTCACAGAACTATATGGAGCAAGTTGATTGATTGATTGATTGATTGATTGATTAGGTGAAAGTTATGATTAAATAGCATGCAATCTTTTATTTATTTACATGTTAATGTACAATCTTTGTATCTTCATGAATTTTCTGTTCTGTTATACACTTTAACTGGGAGTACGCCTGTTGTGTATATTATTATGTTAATAATAAATAAATGCTACTCATGGTACCAAACTCTTAGCAGGCATCGTTAATTCTGTAATTGTTCATATAAAACGAACAAACACTAATCATTTTCAAACAAAACGGATTAAATAGGGGATATTCAAATTTATTTAACAATAAGAAACCAAAATTAATGAAAAAAAAAATTTTTTTTAAGGATTTTATAGAAGTAAAATACTTACGATCACAACGCCAAAAATCACTCTTACTACTATTCTAAATCTCACTCCATGCTACCCTCGCTGAGACCGACTAACTTGGCCACGCTGTGAAAAAGGCAAATAAAAATTCCTCTCGTCATCAATAATGGAACTCGAACTCAGGTCTTTTTGACGGATGGTGCGGGGTAGCGATTCTACCAACTGTACTACCCACAAGGGCATTACATTTGTCGAAAACACTTTGCTCTTTCGTTACTCTTCCATATGCCTTTGCACTGTGTGTGTGTGTGCTAGTGTTATTACTTTAACCGTGAACTCTTCTTTAAATTACTTACCATTTGAATGACTGTCAGGTATTTCTTCCACCAAAGATACTTCTTCGTATCTGGACCCAGTATTGCCAGAGCATAATAGAAATACATTACCGTATGTACAAATGAGTTGACCAATGCGACCATCATAGAACTACCACCTGTAATAAGATTAAAATGACATAATGTGGCGATCTTTATCTTAAAACTGCAAGTAGCAAAGTTATATTCTAAATAAGGGCAAGTATCAATGACTTCTTGTTTTGTAATGGTAACAATAGTATTTAGATTTTATATAATTAATTTTCTCTTCTGATTTTCTGATTGATGGGAAGATCAGATGAGACAGCATTAAAACGAAATAGATTATCAATCATTTTACTTATAGCTTTCAATCAATAAGAGTAAGTTTTAAGCAGTTGTTTCTACGAATGATTGTTTTAATAGGAATTTATTGTTAATATTTTGTTATATTTCTTGTTATGTTCTTTTTAAGTTTGTTTTTAATGTTCATGGTCAACGTTTAGGGTTCAAGATCTGCCTTTCTGTTTTTGGTTCTTACGAGCAGAATAGACCTTACGTTTTTAAACAGTAAAGTTTAAAACCTGGAAGATTTTGACTTATTAAGGTAAGAGCAGGTTTTGAGCGAACTATGTTAAACGTCAGAACCAGTGTTTTGAATAGGCATATTATTTAAGGATGGAACAAGAAGTTTTGTAAAAATATTATTCTCAAATCATTCAATAAGTTTCTCATATTTCGGAGAGTTTTATAATGTCTTTTCTGGAAAAAAAAAAGTGGAATTTAATTTTATTCAGAGCCAGTCTCATTGTGGTCGCTAAGAGTACAATCTGCAGTCCATTTATGGATGGGGAATCAAACGTAGAAAAAGTGAATGTTATATGAAAGTTTCACTCATCCAACGCGTTAGTGAAAATAGCGTGTTAGCGTGTTAGGTTGATTAAAGACGAAGAGATGATAGGCAAACAGGAAATCCCCAATCAATTGACCTCTAGGATCAGAGCAGTTATAATCACCGTCCTTCCCACATCGGGTGAAAAAGACCTGGTTTCGACTTCCGTTAGTGAAATGAGTAACTTTTATGGACACTTTTTTTCTTTTCGTTACACAGCCTGAGGCCGACTACCTCAACCACGGAAAGATAAAAAAAGTCCATAAAAGCTGCTTAATAACGCACGGAACTTTAATACTGGACATCCAGAATATCCCTCCTCTCTGCATGGCAAAAGAGCCCTGTTGATGCGTATATCTCACTACGCTAGAACTGTAAACACTGATCTGGCTCCACCTGCCACGGACGAAAACCAGATGTTTGTGATCGCTGCAGCCATATAGGCTTAGAAGCCACCCATACAACATGGACAATATAAGGCAGGATTAGCAGAGGCATATGATGCCTCTGCTACAACCAGGATGTCTGCTTCAAAATACCCATCCCGAACCAACGGATGTGGGCCACTTCTTTAATCACCAGATATCACTTTATGATAGCTAAACTGCACAGACGGTGATCGGTGGAACATTCACTTTGTGAGTAAGGTGATATAGCAGATTGGTCATATATAATGTACGACCAAGAAGTATCTTCTTAACTAAACTGGCATCACTAGAACTTGGACAAGAATACCTCTTAGTGCGAGACATGAATATCTTCAAGCACTTTCCTATTTTTGCCTAGTAAATAATAAAATTACGATAGTCCAGAGTATGCTAGCAGATGGAGGGTCACTTTGTCACTTTCATAGAAAGCAGTACAACCCTATTCTCCTCAGTTAAAAGAGCACCGCCCCCCCCCCCTAAATAACTTTAAAACGGGATATATCTCATAATTAGAGATAACAAACAGATAGACACAAAAAGAGAAAAAAAAAGAAAAAAATCAACACAAATATGAACGCATCTATCAATATGGCTAAGTAGCAAATGTCTATATCATGCCTAACGACATTATCACTCTGCTAGAGTGAGACACCAACATGCACACCCTTTTGAAGGATAGGATCTGCTGACACCAGGGCCCATTGTGCCCCAAAGCAGGAAAATCTTAACATGGAAAATATGGAAGCTGTGGCTATAACTACTAGGATCACTCTTCAGCTTACTGGATGACTCCTTCGTGATGGCAGTGTATCCAGACAACATCATCATCTATCAATAAGACATACCAGGACCCGCCAGTTGTTAACCGGTGTCAGGAACATGACAAAGCATTCTTCCATCATCCCATAAGCTCCCAAATCACACCATCTCAACCCATTTGAACAAGTTCGGGACCTATAAAAAGAACATTCGATGCTACCACAATTCATATAAAAATGCACGTGCGTTACTGGCCACATTGTGCAACACTTGGGCTGACATCCGACTTCTTATCTTCTTAATCCGTCTAAACAAATAGTTCTGTCGGATTAAGAAGATAAGATTGTAATAATATTTTTATCTGTAAGCTGTAAGATTTTCTTATCTTTAGTAATGTCTACTCCTGTAGGAATTTAAATGAGTTTTGATTGTCGAAGAAACAGGTTTATCAGGAGTCATATTAACAACAAAAGAAGAAAGAATATCTCGTAGTAATGAGTATTAAAAAACAATATGCTTACAATTCTCAATCTGTTCACCAGTACACAAATATGAATCTTCAAGGCCAATGCAGAAACTTGATAGTTAACCGAACCAGTTGATATAAACAAGTGCATTAAAAACTAGTTCACCTTATTTTTATTTGTCAGAGTAATGAAGTTGTTGTAAAGAGGTGCCCACCTTGTTCACCAGTTGCTAAACAGTTCTTGCTAGCATATTAAATTTTTAGTTTAAATGAAATTTTCGACGCCAATTGAAATTCCTGGAAATTAAGCAGCATTTTTTTTTTCTTGATAAGGAAAAACATTCCTCGAAAAGCGATCCAAATTCAGTGGCATTGTTCCAGCCAAGAGTTGTAAGGCAGCAAAATAAACACGCGACATATTCTAAGAATCTATAAATGCTTATGTCTTTGCAGTGATGTAAACCTTGCTTAAAAGTTTTTGATAACTTTGTGGAACCAGCCTAGCATAGGAACAAATCATAGGAATCAAGAAATACCGCGATAGTACAGCGATAAATTTCTCATGTAAAGGCCCCAGTCCAGCTTACGGCAGCACTGAGATGCTAGGTGTGAATGGATATTTAACCGATCATTCAAGGTCAAATTGAATACCAAGGTCATATTAGAATACCAAGGTCATATTAGAATACCAAGATACTTAACCTTCGAACAAAAGGAAGTTGAATGCCGTAAACGTTTATCTGTGGAGATCTGTTGTAGTTTAGTCTATTCTTAAAAATGGCCATCATTTGTTTTGGTCCAATTAACTAAGGTATTTAATAAACAGTTAGCCTGAACTTCCAAAGCAGATCTGTATGAATCGCTGATGAAAATGGTCAAGTCAGCGTAGGCGATAAATTGAGTCTGAGAGAAGGATGACACAGTCATTCATTTAAGAGAATATAATCTCCTATGATGTGGTCACAAAGGATCTTGATACAAAAAACAATTTTAATATATCATATACTTGGATTTCAGGAAAGTGTTTGGTATGATTGCAGATGGAAGATTGCTGTACAAATTGGAGCAATATGGCATTACGGGCAAATTGCTACTATGGATAAAGGGAAAGTCGAATGGGAGAAGACAAAGAGTGGTAATCAATGAACACTGATCTTCGTGGATTTATGTTATTAGTGAAGTCCCCCAGGGTTCAGTGTTGGGCCCATTATTGTTTTCGGTATTTATCAATGATATTAATGAAGATATATCAGGAATAATGTCCAAGTTTGCAGACGATGCGAAGGTTGGCAAGTTTATTAATGATAGTAATCACAGTACGCTACTGCAATAGGATATAGAAAAGTTGGGCTAAGAGGTGGCAAATGAAGTTTAACATTGGCAAATGCAGTGTACAGCAGCAACCCCAGAATAACGTACTACTCAGGGTAGTGGAGAATGAAAAAGACCTGGGGGTAATAATGCAGTCATATATGAAGTTTTCTGAGCAGTGCAGACAGGCGCCCAGAGCAGTTTATCGGGTATTGTCACATATATATATATATATATATATAATATGTTGTATAATATTGAAGTCAATTGAAGCAGACAATACCAAAATGGATTTAAAGAAACGCAAGGGATAAAATAAGGTTAGTAAAGTAAGGTATGATATATATATATATATATATATATATGAAATATGAAAACGAAGAAGTGGAAGGGAAAAAAAAAAAACAAAACAGTACGTGTACCTGAATGCGCCAAGCAGCAAAACAGGATACATGTATATAAATAAGTGTTACAAATGAAAGTAAAATAAAATAAAAATAAATATAGATGGAGAAGTTATTAATCACAAAATGCCAAGCCTAGTTGAAGAGAAAAAAACAGAGAAAGAATGTTAAGAACCTATAAAAAAAAAAAATCATTAAGTAGAATTAAGTCTGAATTAATGCCGAATTAACAGGCTAATCATATGTACAAAAGCTGAAAGGAAAAGAGGGGAGGGTAATAGAGATAAAAATTATAAAATTCAAAATTAAAATTAAAAATTAAAAATTTAAAAAATTATATATATTTTTTAATTAATAAATTAAAAATTAAACATTGGTACAGTATGTAAATTAAATAATAATAATAATAATAATAATAAATAACAAGGTAGCGGTATAGAAAAAAGGAAGCAATGCAAGGTAAGGGAGGGAAAAGAAGTTAAAAATATAGAGGGGAAGATTGTGAGAATAAGAAAAGTGAGAATGTCCCAATCACCCTCGTATTACACTAATAGTTCAACGGACGGAAAAACGAAGAGCAGAAAGTAGAAAGATGTAAAGATAAGGAAAAGAGTTTAAAGGATACTAGGCAAACTGGGTGTGTAAGTACCCAACCTCATAGAGAGGGTCCTCGTTGTGAGAGTGTTGGTAGAAGTGGAAATTAATACCGCTAGCTTGTAGTGTATATTTTGAGTGATTGATATATGAAATATGATATAAAATATGAAAAGGAGAAAAATTAAATACCTGTGATATTTGGCAGAAACAAGTTGAGTGGAATATAATCAAGAAATGAAGAAACAAATATGCGACCATGATTAATAAGGTACAATTATGCGAATATGATTAATAAGAATGGAATGCAAACAGAGGGAGAACTATGACAACGATGGTGGAGTTGCTCAGAAGAGAAAAACTATGGGAGCCCTCTGTGGCCAACATGCAATTTTTCTTGATTTAAGTATTACTCTAAACAGTCCCCCTCTTCGTCATAATTTGGAACTATTCGAAAAGAGAAGCGAATTTAATTTTAATATTATCTATTTAACAAACTGGAACTCGAACATTTCGATTAAGGTTCATAAAAATATAATCTACACACAAATTACCCGTTTGGCTAATATTAGTAGCAATCAATCACTTTTCGCTGGTGCTTTAAATGATCTCTATACCAAACTTCGCAATAATGACATTCCTATTAATTTCTTAAATTTTATTATAAAAAATCTCTCTGATTTCATTAAAGAAAAATTCGGTTTCACCATGTTCCACCTTGATTAGGGTTAATTCGATACCTGTATAGTTGTACAGTTGTACATTTGAATGGTGGTATTTCCACTGCTTGGAAAGTGATCACACATAATGACTTTTATTATGACTTCTATTAGAACGATGTTCGTGTTCTTTCACTTCCTAAGTTTTTCTTTTAATTTTTCGTAATTTAATATTATCGGTAATTATTTATGTCCAATCTTATTTTCTCTATTTTATTTTGACCACAGAGGGCTCCCATAGTTCTTCTCTTCTGAGCAACTCCACCATCGTTGTCATAGTTTTCCCTCTGTTTGCATTCCATTCTTATTAATCATATTCGCATAATTGTACCTTATTAATCATGATCGCATATTTGTTTCTTCATTTCTTTATTATATTCCACTCAACTTGTTTCTGCCAAAGGTAGAGATTCAGAAACGGGTACCCCTTTCAAAATGGCGGCGAGGAGAGGGGGGGGGAAAGCAGTGATTGACGGATTGTGACTCCGCCCACTCACTGCGTTCCCCCTCCTCTCCTCGCCCGATGGATTTCAACTGACACGCGGACGGCACTTGGCACAGCAACAAATATGGCGGCTGAAAACAAATGATAAATCCAATAAATTTAAAAGTTCAAGTTACCAAAATGCACGTTTTTTCGCGATAATAAAATGTCACGTGATATTTAAATAAGTCGCATATAGCTGAAAAGGGGAGAAGGAAATTTAAAAGGAAATTTCGCGAAAGAAAAGGAACGGCAAATCAACAAAATTTAAAAATAAAACAAAAAGTTACGCGAAATGCAATCACTTGATTCTTCTCGCCCATACATAACTAGACTATTTCGCGAGCATTAACAACGAACTGAGACGAAGAAATACCACTTGAAAACTGAAAATCTATATTATATATCTATAAGTATATTATTTCATTTCCTACTTTTAGCGTTCGGCAAAAACTATTAATTCACTCGAAAACAGCAAAAATGTACGATCATAATATCAATTTAGGAATTATTACTTCGGTAAAACGGCGCTCGAAACTTTGAAGACGAAACGCGCTAGGGCATTAGTTCAAAATTAGCTCTCTGTAAAAAGAAATTCGCGCGCTCTACATCAAGAAACACCAATCTCATTTTCCTTTCACACCGAAAACATTTGTACTCACACGCAATCAAATTTATTTTGATTGCGTGTGAGTACAAATGTTTTCAGTGTGAAAGGAAAATGAGAGGTTGAACGGAGAGAAACAAAGAAAAAAATCTGTGAAAAAGGAGATTACACAGCAACAAAACCTGTGAAAAAGGAGATTAACAGGACACCCGCACAACTGAAATACTGTCTAAAAATGACCGCCGGAGCCTGGAAATGGCGCAATAGTAATCAGCCAATCACATTGTGATTGGCTAATTACTATTACTAATATGGCTTCGAGCGCCGTTTTGCCGAACTAATAATTCCTAAATTGATATTATGATCGTACATTTTTGCTGTTTTCGAGTGAATTAATAGTTTTTGCTGAACGCTAAAAGTAGGAAATTAAATAATATACTTCTGTTTATGTATATTGAGAGTTTCAATTTTGTAAATTGAGTAGAAATTATTAGTTTCTCTCAGTGGGGGGGGGGGCAATTTTCAAGTGAGATTATTATTATTAACTATATGGTGCAAGGAAGCCTGAGGCTTATGCTGCACCAGCCAAAAAAAAAAAAAAAATTCCCCAGTTACCCTAAGAGAGAGAGAGGGAGAAAAGTAAAAGGGAATCACCAAGAAAGGGAAGAATGCCGATATCCAGCTCAGGACTCTGGGTTTGTTCTTTTGCTTACATAATCCTCCTACCCCAATGAGCAGGCTAGTCATCAGTGGTAGCAGCTGTTCTGTTAGCTAGCAGAACATGTATTCTAACTCTTCCCACAGTTTATAATGTAATGTATTCAAATCCATGTTTCCACAGGGCCAAAATGAAGACTTGATAAACTCAGAAGCATTTACTTTGAACTATTGGTACAACATTATGCAAGGAAGATATGTCTTGATTAAGTGAAAATCCTCATTCTGCATTATGGAAGTTTACAAGGTGTTTAATACCACTAATATGTGTGCATTACCAGTATACATTATGAATTTAAAACCACTAATGTATGCATTAGTGGTATAAAGTACCCAAATTAGATTTTCCAACTCTCCTAACTGCCCCTTTTCATTAAAGACGATTACCGTGTAATATGATCAAAATGCCTGAAATCAGTGTTTTCAGATCATTGTAACAAACCACTAACTGTATGAGATAGAAAATTGTAAAAGGATATATTACTAGACCTTCAAGTGCAAAGCAGCTGTTAATAGTATATAAATAACTAAATTAGTGAAAAGAAGATAGTGTGAAAAAAAGTATAATGTGTCTTCATATCAGTTACCAAGTGCAACTGAAATAAAATATTATAAATTAATAAAAGCAAACAGCATAAAGCAATACAAACATACAGTGTAAAAAGTAATATGAAACAGATCCACTATACTAGTATTAATGTGTAAAGATAAGGATGGAAAAAATCTTGTAGCAAGCAAATATCTGAGTCAAACTTGGGCAGGTCAAAAACATTAATACCAGTGTCTCAAAATAAGTTAAAATATATAATCTTTGCAGGAACTGCAGTTATGCTTTTCATTTGGAATATAGCATTTTAATGTTCAACAGATATTTTCAAATGTTTTGAAAGTAGTCACAATGTTATGAAATAAAAAACTAATAATAAACATTGGTTGTATATATAATGCCATGTTATAAAGTTGGAGAATAAAAAGGACAGCAGCAAAAAAGTAATGAAGCTGAATTTTAAAAAATACCTAATGTGAGTACGTATTGCTCCAGAGAGGGTGCTGGAAAAGCACAGAAGTGTGACCTTGTCAATCCCACAATCCAGACCAGTTAGCCTTACATTGTTTTTTTGTATGAACGTCCTCTGTGCATTGTGTCTAACATCATCAGAAACCAAAGAATCAACATCAAGTTTTTTGTAAAGCTGGAGAAGAGTCCCACTGAAACACATGAAACTTTACAAACAGCTTATGGTGATGAAGCTCTATCCTGAGAAAAAATCCCTAGAGTCCCAAATTGGTGGAATGTGTACAATTTATTAGCAAGTGACTGCTGAGTAACATTGAACAAGCAAGTAATGCTAACAAATTATTTAAACCACTGTAACAAATGTATTTAGTTCCCTGGGGAGGAAGATGAGTAAGAAAATATTTCCTTATTCAAATTTTGCATTATTTGAATTCAATCATTACTATTTTTGCCATACTGTGTATAACCATGAAATACTCAAGCACAAAAATTAAGATATGCAGTTTCCTGCATAAAAATAAATACTAACAAGATGAATTATTCAGGCAAGTTGTAAAAGTGTAAATGCCCAACTTCAATTTGTAAAGAAAAGAAAATTATTATAATTAATAAAGAAAATTGTGAAAAAGTGGTAAACAAGTACATGCAAAATGAGGTAAAAACATTTCAGTATCCTTAGATAACTAATAATTTCAAAGTAAGAAGGTAAGAAAATTCAAAATAAAAATGTAAGAAACAGTATTGAAGGTTACTACATACAGGTTTGAAAACCTCATTTTAGGAAGGATGTAGATCCAGAAAGGGTGCAGAGAAGCACAACAAGGTTTGTTGTGCATGGAAACAAAAGAAAAGTAAAAAAGGTACACCTATCGAGAGAGACTGGGTTTCCTTAAATTGAAGTCTGAAAACTAGTCATCTGTGTGGTGACCTAGTTGAACACTAAGCAGTTAACTAAAATAAATGTTAACATCATCTTTTCACTTTCTCAGATGACACACAAAAGGGAACAAACATTTAAATTGGAAAAGGATGGTTGTAGATTACATATGCTGAAATTTGCATTCAGCTAAAGTGTAACCAATACTTAGAATAAACAACTGGAATTGGTTTGAGGGTAGGAACTGTGCAAAGTAAGGATTTTAAGCTCCTGGGAATGGATAAGTTTTTCTGGAAAATTTTATCATTTTTTTTTTTTTTTTTTTTTTTTTGGACTTAAGTAACATATTAAATTGTTCAATAAATAGTTTAATAGTCTTACTCACATGTGTTAGCTTATTTTCAAATTTAGCTAGAAATTTTCAACTTAATCTATCGGTGATTTGGTGTGAATATTGTAGCACATAACTAATGTAGTGCATGGTAGTTAGATTATAGGGTTTTAATTTTGATAGATAAGTAACTAGAAGGTTCTAATCACATAGGTTGGCATATATTTTTTATTTTTAACTAAGAAATTTTACTTTTAGTAAGGCTATAACTAATTTAAAATGCTACAAATTTAGCAGTATAGCATAACGTATAACATAAACTCAATCGCTTAATATTGCATTTAGGTATATATGATGAGGGATTATATGATGAGAGCCCTGTCGATCAACTCAGCCCTAGAAAGATGGTGCAAGGCTCAAGGGGTTCTGCCCCTTTCAGCCCGGTCTACACCTGTCAACAGAAGAGACCGCCCCCACAGGAACGGGACACAAATAGAAAAGGTGCATTCCACCTAGCAGTGCATTGATAGCTGATGCTATCAATGCACTGCTAGGTGGGTCGGAAAACCTCTAGCTTGGGGGGACACAAGGACCAAAGTAAATGAAAAAAAAAATAAATAATAAATAAATAGTAATAATCACAGAATAAATAAATAATTTTAATCCCACAGTGAAGAGGAAGATGTAAGTCGGGGTGCCAGCAGACAAAGAGTAAGAAAAAAAAAAAAAAAATGGGAAAGTGGTTATCTATCCTGCACAGAGTGAGAAAGTAGAAAAGGTGAGCCAAGGCTGCTCCTAGTTCCAGGGCAGGATCCGGAAACAGTGCAAAACGCAGGTTAGAGAAAAAAAAAATATTAAGCTTAAGTAAATCGAAAAAAAAAAAATAAATAATAAATAAAAATAATTAAAGAATAAATAAATAATTTTAATGCCACACCCTGGCTACATTGAAGAGGAAGATGTAAGTCGGGTGCCAGCAGAGAGAGAATGAAAAAAAAAAAAAAAAAATGGGAGAGTGGTTATCTATCTTGCACAGAGTGAGAAAGAAGAAAAGGGGAGCCAAGGCTGCTCCTAGTTCTACGGTAGGACCCGGAAACAGTGAAGAACGGAGGTTAGAAAAAAAAAAAAGAAAAAAGAACATCAGTAGAAGGAGTGACTTTCAGTTGGCAGTGGAATTGTTAATGATCGGCATTTCCACGTCCACTACGTTTTTAAAGATTAAAACGAAAGAAGAAACAAAATAAAATGAAAGTAAAGAATTAAGTAACTTAAAATTAAATTGTCAAGCATCGGACCGTTCAAAGTCGTTGAAATTTCACCCGACCGATGAGGTGAGTGGTTTTTCTTCGTCTCAGTTCGTTGTTAATGCTCGCGAAATAATGTTTTATTTTTAAATTTTGTTGATTTGCCGTTCCTTTTCTTTCGCGAAATTTCCTTTTAAATTACCTTCTCCCCTTTTCAGCTATATCCGACTTATTCAAATGTCACGTGAAATTTTTGTAACTTGAACTTTTAAATTTATTGGGTTTACCTTAGCGTGCCTCGTATTTCCAGTGCCGTTAGGTACGTGGCACTGGGATGACACGGCTGGCACGCAGTGCGTGCCACCCATACCGGCTGTTTCCGTGTGTTAAGGAGATCATGTGACAATGGTGCGGAGTCAACACGCATCAATCACGGCCGTCTCGCCGCCATTTTGAAAGGGGTACCCGTTTCTGAATCTCTGCCCTGCCAAATATCACAGGTATTTAAATTTTCTTCTTTTCATATTTTATATCATTTCATATATCAATCACTCAAAATATACACTACAAGCTAGCGGTATTAATTTCCATTTCTACTAACACTCTCACAGCCAAGGCCGTCTCTATGAGGTTGGGTACTTACACACTCGGCTTGCCTAGTATCCTTTAACTCTTTTCCTTCTCTTTACATCTTTCTACTTTCTGCTCTTCGTTTTTCCGTCCGTTGAACTATTAGTGTAATACGAGGGTGATTGGGACATTCTCACTTTTCTTATTCTCACAATCTTCCCCTCTATATTTTTAACTTCTTTTCCCTCCCTTACCTTGCATTGCTTCCTTTTTTCTATACCGCTACCTTGTTATTTATTATTATTATTATTATTATTATTATTATTTAATTTACATACTGTACCAATGTTTAATTTTTAATTTTTAAATTTTTATTTTTGAATTTTATAATTTTTATCTCTATTACCCTCCCTCTTTTTCTTTCAGCTTTTGTACATATGATTTGCCTGTTAATTCGGCATTAATTCAGACTTAATTCTACTTAATGATTTTTTTTTATAGGTTCTTAACATTCTCTCTCTCTTTTTTTCTCTTCAACTAGGCTTGGCATTTTGTGATTAATAATTTCTCCATCTATATTTATTTTTATTTTTATTTTATTTTACTTTAATTTGTAAAATAATAAGGGTAATATAAAGAACCATTAGAAATCAATCCAATAATAATACCATCAGGGACGACCTAATTATTATCGCTTTTTACCGACAATCTAGATGACTTCAACTGGGGCCAACCACCCAGAATGAAGGCAAAAAACGACAAGGAGTTCTCTGTTTCTGTAATGATCAATATCTGCTAAGATACATAAAAATTCCGAGATTAAGTAAATTAAGTAATATGAATCTAAACCAATTAAAGATAGTTAAAAAAATTTTTAGAATCAAAAGAAAGATATTATAAATGTAAGCATCGATACTGATCATCGTTGACCCGACAGAGAACGCAATTTAATAATTAAAATAAGAACAAATGCAAAGTATAAGGCATATCTACCGTATCCAGGACATAATGTATCAACTAGTCGTTATGAAATAATAATCCCTCTAGTGAGGTAATATACATGTGGTGATGGATATGGTAAAAATAAAAATAAATAATTAATCAAATTAATTAAAGTTAACGCAACGAGAAACATGCAGATAGTAAGAAGAATAAAAACTAATAGAGTAGGAATAATAGAACCTGAACTCCATAAAGGCGAAAATATAGTAGTACAGATAAGAAATAGTTTCTCCTACATCCTCAGATTACCCTAATAATTTCGGAGAAATAAGAACAAAGAGTGTAGGACAGCTTAAAGACAATACAAGAGAAAAGTTGTAGCTCGAGTATGCCCGGGATCGCAAACCCTTTTCTATAGTAGGACCCTGAGCTGAATTTGATTGTCACCTTAGCGTGAACATAAGTATATACAGTGTGATTATAAAATAAAATAAAATAAATGATACACTATAATTTGTAGGCCGGTGGGTACAAGTTTTCTAAGCCGTAAGACACCAAGAAAGCAAAGCGTATCCTACGTACATAATATACATGGCTCTAAATCCGTAATTATGATAATTATATTGAAGCAATGGGTTCAGAAAATAAATTTTTGAAATTAATTATATTTATCGCCTTCCTGAAGTGGTATTTCAGGTAAGCGATAGGGAAATTATTATTTATCAACTTATTGTACAATGCTATTATGTTTGCTGCGCAGGTTGTGTTTTTATTGCAAATAGAAGCAATCCTCGGGCATTGGGATAAAACGATATTAGCATGCACTGATTTCGATATATTAGATCTCCAGTTTGTAAGGCCGACTACATCGAAATTAAATGCGTCTCTTTTATTATATACGTTTACATCTATATTATTTTGGAATATTTCTATACGAAGATCCAGGTAATTTGCTCTAGTATCAGAACTGTTAGTTTTTTCCAATACAAGTTCTTCTGCATATAATTTGCTGTAATCCTGAACGAAATGCGGACAATTAAATACACATACACATAAATCATGTACGTATCTGAACATAAGTAGGTTATCTTGGAACGTTCTTTCTGTAGAATATAGTTAGAGGTTTGCAATTATGCAGGATGCTGGACTTCACATAGGGGTGCCATTCACTTGAAAGTATAACGATGTTCCGTCATATACATGATTATTAAAGATACATAAATTTATTAGAATATCCAGTAGGTTAAATCAAACTTTATAGCATTTTTATGTTCCAAATATAGTTTTTTGAGAACATCTTTTAAATTGTCGAGATTGATACCAGTGAATAAACGGTTAAAGTCAAATGTTTGCATTTGCTGAATATTGTTATTTTTTATTGCATTTACAATCGGTAAGTTGTTATTTATTATAATAGTTTTATTTACATTATTTAATATAGTTTTAAGTAACTTTTCTACCGTTTTTCCTGGAATTTTAGAATAACTATCTCTACATGATGTTATGAATCTAAATGCAATAGGTGATTTATGAACTTTAGGTATATCAACGGATATTTTAGGTTATTGTACTTTAATTTTTTATGCAATGCTATTAGTTTTTTGATTATTACATTAGGGGAAGATGCTATGTATTTCTTTGTGCTACTGGACTGCAGTTCAATTTTAGTAATTTCTACGTAATATGACTTACATATAACTGTATAATTACAAAGCAGCTTTGTCAACCGGAGTAATTACAAAATGTTTGTGTATTTCTTTGAGCTGCTTATTTATTAATTTTGTATTATTTAGATTATCCGGTCTGAATTTCAATTGATTATATTCGTTAAATATGATATTAACATTGTGAACAGCCACATGTGGAATGCCTCGACCGGTATGATATATTTGTATGCAGATCTCATGCAGTATTTTAATAAATCTAGATATAATAGTTTTTTAAAAGTTGATTTATTAAAAGGTAGATTGGGTGGAACCTTAAAACCGAGTGATAAAATATCTCTAAGCTCGGGATATGGGATTATATCTAAATCTCCGGTTATAATGTGGTTATGGTTAGGATCTACGTATCTAAGAAATGAAGGCTTGTGGCAAACACATATATCCTGTCCAATGTTAATACTGTGAAGGTTTGTAGCTATTATTTTATAGTTACATGATTTAAGACCAAATGGTTTAGCCTATCTAAATCTGATATTAATATGTAAGTTATTAATAGTTCTATGTATATCCAAATTATCCATCATTTTATTTTGAAAATATAAGACAAGGACAGAGTTTTCTGGTTGCTTGTTAATATTCAAAATATTAATTCTGAATTTAACAATGTCTAGTATAATGTGCATAAGGTGACAAGATCCAAACACATAATTATTAGCTTTCCTGTTTAAGGCTTTGATTGCACTAAGTTTAATGCTGTTTAATTATTATGTATTTTACCAATGTTTATAGGATCGGTGTCCCAAATTTTAAATAAATCTATGAAATCCCCTAGCTGTTCTCGGTCGCTCTTAAATGTTTTAGATTTACTATGTTTTCTTTTGCATTTAGATTTATGAAGTTTAGCGATTTGAAACGTATTATAAACACAAATATCTTTCAAATTATTAGTCATGTATTTTTGATTAAATCTGTTATTCAGTCCGTATGGATATAGCGTTTTATATTGTAACACGCTAATTTCTTCTTGAAGTAATCTTTCGTTTGTGTTAATATTGAAATGAAAATATTACCAAAGTTCCGAAGACTTTTAAGCAAGGCTTACATCACTGCAAGGACATATGCATTTATTGATTCTTAGTATGTCGCGTGTTTATTTTGCTGCCTTACAACTCTTGGCTGGAACAATGCCACTGAATTTGGATCGCTTTTCGAGGAATGTTTTTCCTTATCAAGAAAAAAAAATGCTGCTTAATTTCCAGGAATTTCAATTAGCGTCGAAAATTTCATTTAAACTAAAAATTTAATATGCTAGCGAGAACTGTTTAGCAACTGGTGAACAAGGTGGGCACCTCTTTACAACAACTTCATTACTCTGACAAAAATAAGGTGAACTAGTTTTTAATGCACTTGTTTATATCAACTGGTTCGGTTAACTATCAAGTTTCTGCATTGGCCTTGAAGATTCATATTTGTGTACTGGTGAACAGATTGAGAATTGTAAGCATATTGTTTTTTAATACTCATTACTACGAGATATTCTTTCTTCTTTTGTTGTTAATATGACTCCTGATAAACCTGTTTCTTCGACAATCAAAACTCATTTAAATTCCTACAGGAGTAGACATTACTAAAGATAAGAAAATCTTACAGCTTACAGATAAAAATATTATTACAATCTTATCTTCTTAATCCGACAGAACTATTTGTTTAGACGGATTAAGAAGATAAGAAGTCGGATGTCAGCTCAAGTGTTGCACAATGTGGCCAGTAACGCACGTACATTTTTATATGAATGGTGGTAGCATCGAATGTTCTTTTTATAGGCCCCGAACTTGTACAATTGGGTTGAGATCGTGTGAGTTGGGAGTCTATGGGAGGATGAAAGAATTCTTTGTTACGTTCCTGACATCGGTTAACACCTGGCGGGTCCTGTCATGTCTTCTTAATAGATGCTGAAGTTGTCTGGATACACTCTCATCGTGGAGTCATCAAGGAAGCTGAACAGTGATCCTCCTATTTATAGCCACAGCTTCCATAATTTCCATGTTTAGATTTTCCTTCTTTGTGGCACAAAGGGCCCTGATGTCAGCAGATCGTATCCTTCAAAAGGGTTTGCATGTTGGTATCTCATTCAAGCAGAGTTCTAATGTCTGTGGGCGTGATATAGGCATTTGCTATATTGATAGATGCGTTCATATTTGTGCTGTCCATGTTAGGGATTTTTTTTCTCCTTTTGTGTCTATTTGATATCTTTAATTATGAGATATGTCCCGTTTTAAAGCTATTTAGCGGGGTGCTCTTTTAACTGAGGGGAAAGGGGTTGTCCTGCTTTCTATGAAAGTGACAAAGTGACCTTCCATTTGCTGGCATACTCTGGACTATCGTAATTTTATTATTTATTAGGGAAAAATAGTGAAGTGCCTGAAGATATTCATGTCTCGGACTATGAGGTATTCTTGTCCAAGTTCTAGTGATGCCAGTTTAGTTAAGAAGATACTTCTTGGTCGTACATTATATGTGACCAACTTCTATTCCACCTTAGTCAAAAGTAAATGTTCCACCGATCACCGGCTGTGCAGTTTAGCATTTATAAAGTGATGTTTGGTGATTAAAGAAGTGGCCCACCTCCGTTGGTTAGGGATGTGTACTTTGAAGCAGATTTCCTGGCATACCAGAAAGTGTGGCCACACCGGCGAGTTTTAGGCATACCAGGAAGTTTGGTCGTATAGCGCCGTGTATAATATGTCTGTAAATTCCATGTGTCTTTGGTCGAATTTCTATTTGCCGGACGAAAAACTGGAGAAAAACGTTGCCAAAACGTTTATTTCGTGTGAAAAATCATGTCAATACACCTCCCACAGAGTTATTGAAATAACAGAGATTATATCCATCAATTCCAAGAACTGCAGTAATAGTTCTTGGAATTGATGGATATAATTCAGTTATTTCGAGCTGTATATTACTGTTCTTTAGTACTCATAATACCTAAGTGGCTAGCTTCCACAACTCTTCTGAGTATCCCACTTTATCATTCATGTCATTAAATTATCCAGATTTCAAATTTAAAACTTAAATAATCAACTTAGCTAGAGCTAACGATCAGCTTAGCTCTAGCTTCTAGAGAATTAAAATTATTTAAGCTGATTATCCATAATAATAAAATCTTAAATCCTAAAAGAATTATTCACAGTAATAAAATCCTAAAATATCCTACTTCGATTCATTTTATCCATTTTGATTACCCAACGGCCATTTTTTTTTCTCTTTGATTTTACATTTTTATGCATTATAGCCAAAGCAGCCTATGCGCCACAATCCTCCACATTTGTATATACAAGAATATCTTACCTGGAGCATATTTAGAGATGACCCAACCAATCACAAAGGTACCTGTATGATGAACGACATGTAAATGAGAAATTTGTTTGAATTTCTTGTGGAGAACAAGAAATATCTGCAGGAAAGAGATTAAAATCATATTATTATTCTAATAAAAAAGAACGTCAACATTATCAAAATATAAAATTCTTTTACCAACTCAGAAAATGAAATTGCAGTTGGTTATGAAATTTTTGGTAATATTAAAATATTAAATTAATAATTTAAACTTTTTAACTTTATCTGTAGGCATTCTAGGACCCATGCACTGAACCATGCAATGTCACTAAATAGATATGGAGACAGACACCGCCACTATATTGTTAACAAACTCAGTTCATTTCCCACTGGGTGTAGGAAAGACCTGAGTTCGAGTCCCATCGATAATGCGAGGAATGTTTATGGGCCTTTTTTAAAACCTGACTGAGTTGGTTGGTCTCAGGCTCGGACTCGGGCTCGGGTTTTTCATCCAGAAAACAGACAATGGACCACAGAACACACGCAATTTACAGACACTTTACACCGAGAAACATGGCTTTAGTCGCTGATGCTCCTAAAAATCATACTAGAACAAGTCTCTCTTGAAAGCCTTTTGCTGCAGTTCTTATGGAGGCTCTTTAGCACCATGCCGTTGGTTGGCACGGAGGTCGGGGTGGTTGCTACATCCACATGCCACATCCTCCAAATTTTTGCCCTGCTCTGTTTCTGAAGAGGTGTGAGCATTCTTGACAACAAGCAAAATCCGACCTTCGACACCGACACGTACTCCTGTACGATGGAGGGTGCAGATCCTTCATCTATGTTGCGCTCTCAAAAAATCATCAGAAGTTCAATACGTGTTTAAGTATACTTCATAATCAGATGTTCAATTTTTGATACATTTTTGGAGTTTCATTTCCACTGGTTGTTTCCCATGCCTGGCCGCATCATACGTAGCTTTATGAATAAATTTTGGTCCATTCCTTTCATTTATCAGGTATTTATTGATTGTCTGATGATCCACTTTCATGATATATTCGTGTTTCCCTTTGGTTTGGCTAATTTAAATCTCTTCCGTCCTTCCATAATTTTCGATAGTTTTAATTTATAATTATAATTATAAATATAATAATCTTAATAGCTGTGATGCTTAACAAATCTGAAAATCAGAACTAGTTTTCTGATTTTCAGTTTGTAGACCAGACTGAGTTCATTAGCATTAGCATTAGCATAAGCAGAGGCATATGATGCAAGAAAGCAAGCTTATTCAGCCAAAAAAAAAAAAAAAAAAAAAACCCACTCCCATTTCACCCCTCCGTTCGTTCGAAATACCTGTCCAGTTGAGCTTTAAATTTGTTTAGGCTATCAACTTCAACAACAAGTGATGGAAGTCGGTTCCACCAACCAACCACCCGCTGGCCAAAGGCAAATTTCCGCACATCTATCCGACATCCGTCCTTCCTCAATTTGAATTTATGCCCTCTGAGGTGATTATTCTTAGAAAGATGACGAATCCCATTGGCATTGAGCATGCTCAAACCATTCAAAGCCTTATACACCTCTATCAGATCACCTCGCCGGTGCCTAGTCTCCAAACTCTGTAATTTGCAAAACTTAAGCCTTTCTTCGTAAGAGCAACCCTTTGTTCCATTTACTAATCTTGTTGCCCTTCTCTGTACCCGTTCCAGCAGCTCTACATCCTTCTTGAAATGAGGCCTTCAGACCTGTATACAGTACTCAAGATGTGGCCTTACCATTGCCTTATACAAGGGAATAATCACCTCCTTATCCCTGCTAGAAAAATTCCTGTATATCATTGACAAGACACCATGAGCTACTCTTGCAGCTCGTCTGCACTGCTCAGAGAACTTCATATCTGCCTGCACAATTACCCCCAGGTCCTTTTCATTCTCCACCACTGTCAGTGTAATACCGCAGAGTTGATACGTTGCTCTAGGGTTACTGTTTCCCATATGCAGCACTTTACATTTGTCGAAGTTAAACCTCATTTGCCACCTCTCAGCCCATCTGTTCAACCTTTCCAGATCCTGTTGCAGCAGCATAGCGTCAGTATTGTCCTTAACGACCCTGCCAACCTTTGTATCATCTGCAAACTTGGACATTAAACTTGATATCCCATCATCAATATCATTCATAAACACCGAAAACAACAACGGACCCAACACTGAACCTTGAGGAACTCCACTAATAACATTAGTCCACGTTGAGCAGTGTCCATTGATTACCACTCTCTGTCTTCTGCCACTCAACCATCCCCTTATCCATAGCAGCAATTTGCCTCCAATGCCACACTGCTCCAATTTGTGCAGCAGTCTTCCATGTGCAACAGTATCAAAAGCCTTTCTAAGATCCAAATATATAATATCAAAGTTATTCCCTGCATCCAGTTCTTTGGTGACTGCATCATAGTATCCAATCAAATTGGTCAGGCAAGACTTTCCCTTAACAAAACCATGCTGTGTCGTAGCTATAACTGAAGTCTTGTCTAGATGATCCTGCAGTGCTTCTTTAACCAGTGCCTCCATTAATTTACCTGGAACAGAAGTTAAACTAACAGGTCTATAATTACTTGTGTCAGCCTTTGATCCTCCTTCATGGATTGATGAAACTCTGTAATACGTTCTTCAACCAATTTGATCAATGAAAGTGGTATTAGTGTAGGCAAATATTACGAGGGTATCATATTGCATTAAAAATTCTTACCGAATACTAGAGATGCTATCCAGTCAGTTTAAGATGGTTTTTCCGCAGAATAAGATCATCATATCCTCATACGTCCTGGTTTTCATCTGTGAAAATTAACTCATAACTATCAGGTCTTGCTGATATAAAAACACCATGCCTCAGCGACAATTTAAAAATTGTCGCTGAGGTATGGTGGGTTTAAGCCAATTTTGAAAAAATGGTCTTGAAATCTGAAGAGGATTGAGTGGATATTGTGACTGCATAACACACATCTACGTTTTATTTTTATAAACAATAGATTCTTGTAAGTATTTATAATAGTAAAAGGAGAGATTAATTAATTGCTAGATTTAATAATCTTAGTAGCCTCCTGCTTGCCGATGCTACCAGAACCTGATGTGCATACTGCTGTGGTTCTGATAGCATCGGAAAGCAGCAGTCTCTCAGCAGCATGGTCGGTTGACGGTGTCGGTAAGATGCGTGAAACGTCACCTTAAACTTATAATGATTTAAGCTATAAGGTTAATAAACTGTATTATTGATTTCACGTGGTATAAGAGTGGCTAGTAATTAATCTTCATGAAAAACAACCTTCCCTAACAATATTAAAAGCAGAGATTTTTCGAAAAATTCAAATACATACACCGATGATCCAAAACATTATGACCAGCGAGTCGTTATGCAAATCGAAGCAACTGCAGGTGAATTACGGCGCGGCGTGCGCTGGTCGGGACAAGGTATAAAAAAACACCTGATACTGAGCTCCGTTAATCAGTGTTCTCTTGTCCTTCAGATGGGAAAGGCAACGGACTTACGCGAGATTGACAAAGGCCAAATTGTAATGGCCAGACGACTGGGTCAGAGCATATTCGAAACGGCACGGCTGGTGGGATGCTCCCGGTCAGCCCTTGTTGTTAGTTCAGGCCTAAAAGTGGTCCGAGGTGGAAAATCCTCCAAAAACCACCGGCGAGGTTTCGGACGACCACTGCTCATCAATGCTCGAGATGAGCTAAAGCTCTCCCGGATGGTATGTGGCAACAGAAGGTCGAGTCTAGCACAACTTGCCGGTAATTGGAATGTTGGTGACAGGAGTAATGTGTCACAACACACAGTACATCGAACCCTGCCGAAAATGGGGCCGTGTAGCCGCAGGCCGCTATGCAGTGCTCATGCTGACCACTGTTCACTGGCGACAGCGCCTACAATGAGCACGCGAGCATCGAAACTGGACCCTTGAGTGATTGGAAGAAGGTCGTCTGGTGCGGTGAATCACGTTTCCTGTTGCATCATGTGGACGGCCGGGTACGTGTGCGTCGTTTACCTGGGAAGTGATGGCGCCTGGATGCACCGTGGGACGAAAATAATAAGCCGGTGGCGGCGGTGTCATGCTTTGGGCGATATTCTGCTGGGAAACCCTGGGTCCAGTCATCCATGAACTCTGACATCTATTACCTACCTAAACATCGTTGCTCACCAGGTACACCCTTTCATGGCAAGGGTCTTGACCACTGGCGATGCCGTCTTTCAACAGGATAATGCGCCATGCCACACCGCCCGGATTGTTCGAGACTGGTTCGCGGAACATGAGGAAGATTTCCAGGTATTGCCCTGGCCTCCAGATTCCCCAGACATCAATCCCATCGAGCATCTGTGGTTTTTGTTGGAACAGCAACTCCGATCTGCGGCGTCTCAACCACGGACCTTACAGGAGTTTAGGATCTGCTGGTTACATGTTGGTACCAGATACTCCAAGACACATTTAGAAATATTGTAGCGTCCATGCCTCGCCGGGTACGAGATATTTTGGCTGCACGTGGAGGACCAATATCATATTAGGTAGGTGGTTATAATGTTTTGACTCATCGGTATACATATTATAATTACATTTTGCAACAGAAATGTAAATTTTTAATTTATACTGCATAATAAGTACTTACTGTATCAAAAAATTCAATAAATTTTGTCATCCAGTAGAGCCATACTGCTGCTGCTCCCTGAAATAAAAATTCCGAATTTCACTTAAAGGTAGAATTCAATTAAATGAAATGTATTCGAGCTTGGAGCACTAAAAGGAATATAAACTTAAATAGCTGTTTGCCCTTTTTCATTTTAAAGGTTTCTCTGTAACAGATTTACAAAACGATTATATATCTCAAGGTGCTCTGGGTGACAGCACTGTGCAGCCATTCACTCAATATCGTTTTACCCAGAACTCCAAAAGTTGGTATTATGACTATTGGACTTTGCTATCCAAGCGTTCCATGCAATGATTACGTATCTTAACTGCTTTCTCATAGTAACAACAGGAAATATTCAAAGGAATTCCAATTTAATCGTCTAAAACTGCCTCAGCAAGGCATAGACATCAAGACTCAATGTTTTGGAGAAGCATAAATATTGTTTTATTTAAAGGTCTGAGTTCGAATTCCATCAATGACAAAATGGATATTTATAGACTTTTCAATTTTCCACGTGGCTGAATTAGTTGGTCTCAGGCAAGAATTGCATGGCTTATTTTTTGGAAACTTGGACTTTCTTTACCCTAGAAAACTGCCAAATCTATTGCAGAATATGTGCAAGTTACAGACACAATCTGTATCCCTCATGGCCCTTAGTTTTATTTAAAGGTCTGAGTTCGAATTCCTTCAATGACAAAATGAATATTTATAGACTCTTTTCAATTTTCCACGTGGCTGAATTAGTCGGTCTCAGGCAAGGATTGCATGGCTTATTTTTTGGAAACTTGGACTTTCTTTACCATAGAAAACTGCCAAATCTATTGCAGAATATGTGCAATTTACAGACACAATCCGTATCCCTCATGACCCTTAGTAGCTTTGGCACGTAACTCACAAACTAACAAAATAATGTTTCAATGGAGATTGTCAAAGTTACATCCAACCCTTTTTGATCAACGCAGACTGACTGGAACCTTGACTCCTGTGATCAGATTCAAAATTTCCACTCACATGCTTGCAATTGCCTGCATTGAGTATCACTGAAGAGTCCTATTAATGAGCGAAGGCTCATATCTGTAAATACTGTGTCATGTTCATGAAGCATGTTTAAACTGTAGATATAGTAGTAAAAATCAACGGAAAATTCTAGAAGAAGCTATTGAACTGCCTGGTTTATTACAGAGCATGATTAAGATGAGCACGCGGTTAATGTGACCATTACTTCTACAGACTGTACGTATTTGGTTGCAACACTGGTGAGCACAAAACTTAGGCTCTGCATTGTGCGCTGTATTACGTACACCAGAAATCTGCAGATGTGAATAACTGTAAAAAAAAACTATGCTTTTAGCTCTTCCGATGGTGTGGCACGAACTGCGCAACCAAATTGACGATCGCTATTTCCGCACTACAAAATTAACTGGAAGGTCCAGAAAAAGCAAGTGCAGCATCAAATCTTCTTGCATACCATCTGTAATGAGGCTGTTTCATGCAATGAAGACAAAGCCGCACTTTAAAGAATCAATGATAATAATGATATGACCCGTCCATACCACGAGAAGACGGCCGAAACTAAGCACGTATTGACCACATATAAGGACTAATCCAAACATCCCACATCCACAGGAGGGCAGAAGAGAATCGCCTGTGAATGAGGCATCAAAAGTAAAGAAAGAAATAAAAGAGGAAAATAATAATATACAGAACACGAAAAATAAGTTTAAAAAACGGAATAATAATATGAAAAGTAAGAGAAAAAATTTAAAAAAAAATAATAAATAATAAAAATGAATGAGGAAATAAAATAAAATGGCCTCTCCGAAAAAGGGCCAGACATTTCCCGCCCCAAATATGGAGCAATAAAGAGGGATAAGGAAGGAGAGTGATGAAAGCAGAACTATAATTACATAGCGTTAAAAAAAGAGATAGCAACTCATTTAGAGCTAACAAATACCAAGGCTGTCAATTGATACGAAGTATACTAGTCGACAAACATACGAATCAGTTCTCTATTTCATAGTAATTTTTGAATCTAGCGTAGAAAAATATTAAAGAACAATTAATAAGTTTTAATTCATTTATTTCCACTCTTTCTCTAGAAAGTTTACCCTTAAGTTTACTTTCTAGGTGGTAGATAACTCTCCTCAACCGGTGAAATATCACCACTTTGCTTATTGGAGGCTTGAAGTGGTGAAACCCATGTTTAGTCTCTAGAGCTAAGTTCCGGTCAACCCTTCCTCATCTCTTCCATCACGCAGTATGATTGATGACTTTTGAGGTTATGGCGAGATCCAATATTCCTTACATTTCGAGGGTACAGCTCTAAAACGGTGTTCGCAGGCCGGCCGCTAGTTAGTACACTGGACCGAACCTATTGGTAACTCTCTAGGAGGCTTCCGGATCAGCTAGTGTATAATCTTGCTACCTCTACTCTGCCAGATAGTGACTGGAGGGAGTCCGAGTAGTGTGTATGGGGGGGAGGGCATTGTCGAGGACACGTTATGTCAAGGATCTGGGTATATTCTTACCATGTGTACGCCATATCCAAAAATTTCATTACTTCATACAGCATGTCCCACTCACTTTTTCTTACTATTGAATACACCAAGAATTGTCAAACTAATAGAGCAAGTTTATCTGCAAAACGATCTAAACCTCCCAAGGACTTCCTAATTCATTTCACAAATATACGTGGTCTCAGCTCTAATCTCAACGATGTCCATTTTCACTTGCAGTCTGCCAAACCCCATGTACTTTTTCTGACAGAATCTCAGTTATCGGTTGATTCAACCAATGCTCATCTCAGTTGCCCAATTATTCACTGTATAATTCCCTTCGCCTCGAAGGTGGTGCTTGTGCATATGTCCGTTCTGATATTCCTTGTCAGACTTGGCAATTTGGAATCTCCTCTCTTTGATCTTCTCTGGCTTAAAATCTCTCTACCTCATTGTGTCAAATTCACGTGTTGTCTCTACCGTTCTCCTAACTCCACTAATCACTTGGAACTCTTTCACTTCCTCTCTTCGCAACTTCACTTTCTTCAGTCCAACTTTCCTAACAGTGAGGTAATTTTCCTTGGTGATTTTAATGTTCACAACTCCAGTTGGCTTCCGTTTTCTAGTCACACCGACCCAGCTGGTCGAGATGCTGAGGCTTTTGCAATTACTAATGAATAACCTTGCACAGATTGTTCATTTACCTACCAGAATACAGGACAATCCTAATCATACAGCCAACACGCTTGATCTGTTTCTCATAAACAACCCTTCTAAGTACACGGTCGAAGTGAGAGGTCCTTTAGACACTTGACATCACAACTTGGTGATTGTCTCTTCTCCAATGGAGCCTTTATATCATGGTTATTCCCAACGTCGTGTTGTTTGGCATGACAATAATGCAAAATGGGATGACCTGCGAGATTTATTTTCTTCTTTTCTTTGGTCGGATTACTGTTTCAAAACTTCTGATATCAACGTTTGCTCAGATCGTGTCAGCGAAATTATTCTTGCCGGAATGGAATACTTTATCCCACACTCCACTTTAAAATCCCGTCCTTCATCTAAACCTTGATTTTCCAATAAATGTGCTAAGGCTGTTCAAGAGAAGAATGTTGCATATCGTAATTGGCTTGTTTCTAATTCTTCAGTTTCATTTTCTGCCTACACCAAAGCTCGCAACAATTGTAAAGCAGTTATCAATCAGTCTAAACTAGATTTTGAACAGGATAAGAGTAGAAAACTTGCTTCTTGCCCTAATGGTAGCCGAGCATTCTGGTCTCTTGACAAAGCTATTGGCTGCAACTTTTGCCCATCTCTGCTCACACCTGTGTCCAAACCAAATGGTTCTGTTGTCACTTCAGCCAAGGATAAAGCTCACCTGCTAGCATCCCATTTTTCTTCCAACTCATGTATTAATGATCTTGATAAAACACCTCCCACCATTTCCAACACGCTCCATTCAATGCCTCCTGTGGTCTTCCGTGAAAAGGATATAAGGATTTTGATGAAACTTGATGCTAACAAAGCTCCAGGTCCCGATGGTATTTCTCCACTTGTTCTCAAACCCTCTGCTCCTGAATTTACTCCTATTCTTTGCCGCCCTTTTTCACTTTCTTATTCCAAAGGTGTTTTTCCTTCTGCTTGGAAATTTTCTCATATCCAGCCATTTATTCCTAAAAAGGGTGACAAATCCCTCCCATCCAATTATCGTCCCATTGGAATTAATAATGCAGAAATCAATTAACCGCCAACTCTAAAATTACCCAGAAAACTTCCGACTGATCAAGGATCGCCAGTATGGATTCCGTCAATGTCGATCCACTGGTGGTGTTCTCGCTTATGTTATCCATTTATGACTAATTAAACGGAAAGGTTTGGTGAAACACAAGTAGTTGCTCTTGACATCTCAAAGGCTTTCGATCGTGTTTGGCATAAAGGTCTTCTAAACGAGCTTCCATCTTATGGTTTGCCAACTGTTTTTTGTAATTGTTTATCCAGTTTTCTCTCTGATCGCTCACTGAGGGTGATGGTAGATGGCTCTCTGTCTTCTAACTTCTCCACTAACGCTGGTGTCTCCCAAGGTTCAGTTCTTTCCCCCACTCTTTTCCTCTTGTATATTAATGACCTTCTTCCATTGACTGGAAATCGTATGCATAGTTTTGCCGGTGATAGCACATTCCATTCCATTTTTAATTTTGAGAAAAACCTTATCCTGCTCAATCAGCTTCAACTTCTCGAATATCCGCTACCAATTCCTTAAATGCCGATCTTCAGGTAATTCTCCAGTCGGGCAAAGACAACTTATTTGATTTCAACCCTTCTAAAACTCAGTGTTGTCTTATATCTCGCAAAAAGGATTCTTCTGCTCCTATGCTTATCTTTAGTGACACTCCGATTTCTAGGCAAAAGGATATATCTCTTTGGGGATTACCCTGACTTCTAATCTCTCTTGGCACAAGCACATTACAAATGTTGCTTCCTCTGCATCTAAAAAACTTGGTTTTCTCTTTCGCTCTCGGCGTTACTTTTCTTCCAAACAACTGTTCCCTGTGTACAAATCGCAAATCCGCCCTGCCATGGAATATTGTTCCCATATCTGGGATGGTGCCCCCAAAACCTCTCTCAGGCTTCTTGATTCCATTCAGAAGAGGGCAGTTAGGTTAATTAATGATTCATCTCTAACAGGGTCTCTCCACTCGCTGTCTCATAGACGTACTGTTTCTGCTGCATGCCTCTTCTACAGATACTTCCATGGGCACTGTTCTTCTGAATTGGCTTCTATAATTCGCGCTCTCTCTTTCAAAACAGTCCGAACACGTGCCGCCACCAGCCAACATCCATTTACTGTCCAACTTCAAACTCACAGAACCATCTTTTCAATCTTCCTTGTGTATTAATTTGACTGCCATTTTCTAGAAAAACCTTCCTTCACAGGTATTTCATGAAAATTACAGTCTACAGAAGTTTAAGTCCAATGCCAACAAATATCTTCTTTCGTCTTCTCAACCTCCAACCGAAGCACGGTACTAAGTACTATAGGTTGTAATGAGTCTCGTGTTTGGGGTTTTCATAAAAAAAAAAAAAACTCTGACGTTTAATTAAACTATACATATTAACGAGTACATGGAAAGCTCAGATAATGTTAGGAGCTATTCCTTTTACCTTTTTCTACCCAGAATTTGCAGCAAATTCGTCAGTAAACAGGAAATCAGTAATCTTATGTATACTTATATATGTGTATATAATTGAAAGAAATGTTGAACCAACAGTTCAAGAAAAGGCATACAAATGAATAGAATAATAATATGTAAATTTGAATTTACCGCATATTCTATATATATATATATATTTGTTTTGTTTCTGCGTTTAATACATAGCACTGCAATTTAAAAACATATTTTAATGCTTGTACAAGTATGAGGTACACACAATGCTCTCATTGGTTCGAATTCATTCAATGACTCGAAGAAGAACCTTTATTGGCTTTTTTTTTAACTCCTTGCCCCATTTTAAGAGTCTGAGAGACTATTGAATGGATTTTACTCAAGAAATGCTGGATTTTAGTCCACAAAACCACTGCACCTTTGGCTTATTATTGAAATTTCTCCACTAGAAAGAATGGATAGATTTACTTTAAAATTTCCATCCATTGCTGCGATATATACGGATATAAACATGCATACATACATATATAGATATTATATCACACACCTCTCTGAACAACTGAAAAATTTAAATTTTAATAATTTTGGGTTTACTTACCAATCTGCCTGTTGGACCGAATATTATGCCTCCTGGTGGTATACAGCCAATCGAATAAGTTTTTGTATATTCCCTTAAAATATATATACACTGTAGAGAAAGATAAAAAAATATATACGTGTTACCAAAAAGAATAAATTTACAACACGATGGTTTTTATATATTTTAATTTATTGGACAATCTTTTCAGTGTTAAATTTGAATAGATTTGAATGGTAACCAAAGATCTTGGGGCCTATTTCTTAAAGTTGAATTGGGCACCAAGAAGGAGATTACGATTCTTTATTACTGTTGAATATGGCACCAGGCAGGGGATTAGGGTTTCTTTTCCATTTTC
Source organism: Mastigoproctus giganteus (assembly GCF_048544385.1). Lineage (NCBI taxonomy): Eukaryota > Metazoa > Arthropoda > Arachnida > Uropygi > Thelyphonidae > Mastigoproctus > Mastigoproctus giganteus. Next base: position 240,582,459 of record NC_143575.1, on the reverse strand, counting down.
TCGAAGTATTAAAGTAATTTGTAAGTAATTAATATGTATTATAAATGAGATGTGCTTTTTTGTGAGAGATATATTGTTAAAGCAATATGACGTATTATGTATGCCATGCCACCAAATGTGACCTGGTAGCTAAAAAGGCTGTCCAGGGGCAAATGTAACTTAAAATGAATAAATAATAATAAAACAAACACATTATTTTGAAATCCAATTTCTGTTGTTTGAAATAATGCCCGAAACACTTACCAAAATGCAGTCTCATTATACATCCTTGATGATATTCTTGAATTTTTGTTTTTAAAAAATCGTGTCAGCGAGTATGAGAAGCAATTTAGGGATTCGTGTCAGCGAAGCAAGCTCATACTTCAATTTGCTTTAAAAATTGACATCCAAATGCATTTTTGGTATTCTGTGGATGTTGTTGTTGTTGTTGTTGTTGTTGTTGTTAAATTTGTTGGTGCATCAGCAACTTAGGCTATAATGCACTCTGTGGACGTGAACGAGTTTTTGAATTATATATTGCTGAACAGCGCCAAAATGTTTCACCATTTATTTTAATACTCTGCATTTTATAAATTTTGCAATGTCCATTACAAGAATTTCTTTTCCAAGTTCCCTCAAATGCTTGGACACTTCCATCAGGACTAATAGCGAGAAAAGAAAGTCAAATTCGACTGCAGATCTACAACTTTGCAGTTGAATTTGATGAGTGCAGTTTTGAATTCTCGAAATGAAAAATGCAGTTCGACAGGAATAAATCACGTCCAGTTTAAGTAGTCGGCCTTCCTTTAACATTATTTAGCGAGAAGTAATGTTTTCTTACATGTAATAAATAAAATTGAGCATGGAAAACAATGTTTAACAGTGAAGCAGTAAGAAATTAAAATTGAACCAATGTAGCATAATGAAAACAGATACAACCGTAGAAAGGAATGGAAATAATACAGTAATGGAGAAAAATGGAAATAACGAAGTAATGGAGAACAACGGAGAATACGAAGTTGATCAAAAAGATAAATTTGGCTAGAATGATAATGATGATGTGACATTCCATGGGCTGACCTAAAACTTTTCGATTATTATGAACCAGAGCGTAGGGAGTTAAGTGGATGACTTTGACTAAAATCTGTAGTAAAAACAGCCAACTCAATCCACTGCAGGATGGAAGCTTCCTCAGCGATTCATGTTGAGGGAAAATGGACCATAATCTGCCACGCTGATCCAATGCGGATTGGCAGATCGACCGTATTTAGCAGTCAGGGGCTTGAACTCCGTCTGCTCAAAGAGCATATGCTACTGCACTCCCACTCCTAACCACTCGGCTACGGAAGCTTTAAAACTGTGTTATTACCTAATAAAATTGTAGATTGACATGGACTTGCATGTGTCCTGCTTCTGTATTAGGTATATTTTTTACAATTGTGTATATTCATGAATATTCTAATTGAATGACCAAACTTTGATTTTGTTGAGGTTCTGCTCTACATAAGACATTATACATGTATATATACATATTCTTAGCTCACAAGTCTGGCTGCACTTAGCATAAATAATTCGGAACTGGAGAAGGGAAATACAATAGTCTTCAGATAGAATAAAGTACTATTATTGTTGTTTTAGGGAGAAACCTTTCCTGGACTTTTATTGTGGACAGATGTACTTACATACTTACAGAGAGGACCGTTCATGATTGGTTCATGATCAAATGAGCTTTAAATATCACCATTTGTCAATAATTTCATTCTTTTAATCTGTGAGAGTTGGCAGCGCTCGGGGGACGATAGGTTTACATGTCTGGTATAAAATACCAGGCGTGTAAAAGCAAATAAATAATTTTCTATTTATATTCAGGAAAAACTATGAAGATTTATGGGCTTTTACAAGAACTTTACCGTATTGAGCAATCACATAAACCGCTCAGCTAAGTAGATGTTCTTATTGGTTAGAAATATTAATAAGGAAATTGGAAAGAAATTGATTTAATATAAAAACATTCCTTTGTTATAAATTTCTCTCGTTCCATTCTACTTAAATAGACGCATACTTTCAAAGACTATATATTTCTGAATTTCATATGCAAGACCAATCCTTATATAATGATTGTTAGTTTCTGTGAGGGTAAAAAGTTATTAGTATTTCTTTAATTTCTGTAATCTGATCAAAAGTACACAACCTGCAATTGCATAAATACGGCCTTCTACTGAAAACTGCATTTATGCTGTCACAATCCAAGGACACACACACAACTGTTTAATCTCGGAGATCTATTGCTTAACAATATTTGAGGCTTGCTACCTGCGTGCTAATTAGTGATGCAGTTGCCCTGTCTGTGAATGCCATTTATACCCGGAAGCCACTCCGTTGATGGTCACGTCCTACCCAAAGACCAGGTATCAGACAAAATGATAAATGCGCTCTCAGACATTCGAAGAGACAGTACAACTGTGAATGCAAAATGCCCAACTCGATTAAGGTTATAGCAACGTCTAATAGGATGCCACATAAGAAACAATCGGTCTGCTTGTAACATTTCATTGGTGATGTGATCACCAATGAAATGATGCGGACTGGTGCTGAAGCCATCACGAAATGACGAGCAAAATCTCCGAAGCTAAAGGAAAGCGACAGGACAGCCTTGCAAAAATCATCGTCTCTGAATGCGGGCCGATGTTGTAGCAGCACACAAAGACAGACTGAGATAATCGAGGCACACGTCAGCAGCGGTATAGTACAAAGAAGCTGCATGCATGATATGGGTTACTACGGCCGTGCAGCCTTTCAAAAGCCAATAATTATTCCGAATAATATCAGAGGTCATTTAGCTTGGCTTAAAATACGCCGTTCTTGGATCGTAGACCAATGGAATGCTGTACTGTGGTGTGACGAGTCATGGCGCATGGTCTACCAATATAACGGTCGTAACTGGGTGTGGCAGATGCCCAAAGAAAGCTGTCTGTCGGAGTTTATTGTTTTGGTCACGAAATTTGGCAGAGGCAGCATGATGGTCCGGAACTGTTTTTCATTGTTTCGCCTGGTACCATTGCTTGTTTTGGACGAACCCATGAATGCTGAGGTCTATGTAGTCTTGAACAATAACTACCTTGTGGCAGCTCGTCGACGAAGGCCCATACCGCTATCAGCAGGACAGTTCCCCGTGTCATACTGCTCGAGTTGTGACGGATTGGTTTGAGGATATGAACGTCCAAAACGTTGGACTAGCTAGCACAGAACGCTGTCCTCATTCTTATAGAGCACTTTTGGAATGAATTGGATCGTCGGTGCGTGTAAAGAGACACTACCTTAAAAATCATATTGGAAGAAGTTTAGAAAAACCCGAATGTCCACGGGGAACCTTGCTGTCTATGCCTGGGACCGACTAAGTCAGCCACGGAGTGAAAAAAAAAAAGCATATGAAAGTTCCTCGCGTCATTCGAACCTAAGCCTTTTTCACTCGTTGGGAAGAGTTTATAACCACTGGGCCACATACCAACGAACAATTATATAGACAAATAAATAGAGGCATTAAATCAGAATATGTTTTAATGGGGGATTTTAGTCGATTGGAATTTGTTGTGCATTGGCCACTTGCACAATAGCAAGAATTTTGTGGATTTATTGTATAACTGTTTCCTCCGCTGGTATGTAAGGAAGGATAAAGGGAAAGAAATGTTCTTTTTCTGTTATCAGCAGTGATTCTGCATGCTTTAAGATATGACAAAAGGAGATGAAAGATATCTGGTGAAAAAAAAAAAAAACAGGTAAACTGATGCATATAAAAGAACCACAAGGTGGCAGTGATCAGGGTGTATGATGTGACATTTATTTAAAGCTGTGACTGCTATCAAGGGCGAAGGGAATCGCGTTAGCTTTTGTTATGGCAACTAGATTGCTCTCATACGTAAATTCTGACGTAGCCCAGTGGTCAGGAGCGAGAGTGCATAGCACGCGTTCCTTGAGTGGACCGGGGTTCAAGCCCGTGACTACTAAATACGATAAATAGTTGTATTGACGATTTATTGTAAACTCTACTGACTTGGTTGTCGTGCCGGAGTATAAACAGAAAATTTATTTATTTATTTATTCAGGGACCAGCTGATGATATTACCAACAGCAAATTCTAACTGAAAAGTTTCAGAGAAGTAATTGAAGACGCTACTGGAGTTTTTATATCAACTAAGAGATACTCTTCAACGCTTTGATCTAAATGTACGTCAGATTATTTGATGAGAGAATAGTCGCAGTGAGGAAAAGTGCAGCAGATTTATATAAATTATCAGGTGATACAGAAACCTATAGAGGCTGTAACCTTGTTTGCAACCAAGACACAGAGTAGGTTAGACAATCTAATAAATATTCCAAGACATGTCTGCTAAAGAATGCAAAGAAAAACAGCGGACGCTTATTTACTTTTTCAAACACTAGAAAGAAGGGTATGACCTCGTTGATTCACTGTTTATTAATGGTTTAACTGTTGATAATCCTACTCAAGATGATGATAGACTGAATGGGTGTTTTTATCTACATTCATACGTGAGGAATTCTAGGGATGGGATGCCAGAAGTGTAAAATTCTAAGAGATTATTAAATGATTTTGTGATAGTTGAGAGGAAATTGTTAAAGCTAAACTTAAAAAAATGGCGCCTGAGGTGGGATGGAATCAATCCAGTTTTATTAAGGATGGCAAGTAAACCTTTAGCCATAATTATGATAGGGGATTCAGGGGAGGTCCATCTGGACTGGATATGTGCGAATGCATCCCCACTTCACAATGTGGGATCAAAGAATGACATGAGTAATTGTCACATGAGTAACTGACATATTAGCTTGACTTCACTTTCAGGGCAAATAATGAAGTCGCTAGCTATAGACATTATGCAAGACTGCTTAGACAGGAAGGCAATTATGCTGCAGTCAGAGAATGGATTTAATATGCGATCTTGTCTCTCCAACCTGATTGGATACTGTGATGCAGTAACAAAGAAACTGGATGTACTAATAATTCTAACATCATATAATTAGATTTCAGGAAATTTATTAATACTGTTGCACATAAAAGGCTGTTGCACAAGGTGGAGTAGTGGGGAAAGCTACAATTATGCCAGAGTGGTGAAGCCAGAGTGGTTATCAATGGACATTGATTTCTTGGATGAACGTTATTAGTGGAATTCCCCAAGGTTCAGTGCTAGGCCCATTATTATTTTAAATATTTATTAATGACATTATCCAAGGCATATCAGGTTAATAGGTTAATATCTAAGTTTGCAGATTGGTTACTCGCAGTAATCAGGATATGCTACTGCAACCTAGAAAAAACTGGCTGATGAAGTGCTGCAACAGCGGTAACGCCAGATTAACGTACCAACTTTCTGAGCCGACCGGGCTAGCCGAGTGGGTAAAGTACCTGCCCGGCAACCCAAAGGTCGCGGGTTCGATTCCCGCCTCGGGCTTGGATCAAAGTACTGCAAAAACCTTGGGAGGTGCAATATGGCCACAGAAGCCGATGCGCCAACAACTACCAAATCAAAAAAAAAAAAAAAAAAAAACCAACTTTCTGATGTCAAAATTGGTGTAGTGAGGAATGAAAAAGACGGTGGTGGGAGTAATTGTGCAGTCAGGTATTAAGCTCTTTGACCAATGTCTTTTGTCAATGATACATAGCATTTTGCCAGCAGTATGAAGGAGGTGCTTATCTGCTTATCCCGTTATGTTCAGCAATGATTAAACCACAGTTCTGTAGTACACTGGGCACTTCATTTTAGGAAGGATCTGGAGAAACGGCTACGGAGAAAGCAACAAGATTAATGAGGAGAATAAAAAGTTGCTCTTACCATGAAGGCTTCATTACTGAAAATTGCAGCATCTAGACACTAGGCAAAGAGAAGATCTGATTTCTGTGCTGAAGGCGATGAATGGATAGAGCAAGTTAAACACTAATGGCATCCTTCCATTTGCTCAGAGTATATAAAAGGTATTACTTTTCGTGGTGGATGTTTTCAAATCACACTATCAAAAATATTCAACACAAATAGCTTATCAACGCAGGTATATGCAATATATACAGTGGGTTAAATGGAGACTTTGGGGAGTTAGTTGATTAATTGTACAATGTTGGGAATGAACTTTTGAATTATTTTCTATGATTTGATTTTGTAGCCACGAATGACATTAATTCTGTCAAAACTGTTTTTAATAGAGAATTTAATAAAGTTTTAAGGAATCTTGATTGTTTTAAGAAGTCTTTATGTGCTGTAATGTAATAACTAGATCTTATGTATAGCTTAGCTTAATTTTCAGCACTCACCTCATAGTAATCCGCTTAGCTGGTGGAGGGTTTTACCACATACATAGTGGTTATAGGATTCTAATACTTCATGGGGATTATGGGTTTAAATTAAGTTATGGGCTAAAAATTTTTTTAAGAATGGAGGGTGCACCTTCCATGGTTGCCTAATTAAATTAAATTAAATGAAGAGAAAAAAGGAAAGGAAAATATAATTAAAAAATATAATTTATATTTTCCTTTCCTTTTTTCTCTTCATTTAATTTAATTTAATTAGGCAACCATGGAAGGTGCACCCTCCATTCTTAAAAAATTTTTTAGCCCATAACTTAATTTAAACCCATAATCCCCATGAAGTATTAGAATCCTATAACCACTATGTATGTGGTAAAACCCTCCACCAGCTAAGCGGATTACTATGAGGTGAGTGCTGAAAATTAAGCTAAGCTATACATAAGATCTAGTTTTAAGGAATTTAAAACGTTATGTTTAAACAGTCATGGCTGATCTGGCTGATCTTTCTCCTTAAAAATCTCCTTAATGAGAACTAGATCTCCAGGTATTAGCGCCATTTATAGATTTTTTTTTTTTTTTTTTTTTTTTTTGATTTGGTAGTTGTTGGCGCATCGGCTTCTGTGGCCATATTGCACCTCCCAAGGTTTTTGCAGTACTTTGATCCAAGCCCGAGGCGGGAATCGAACCCGCGACCTTTGGGTTGCCGGGCAGGTACTTTACCCACTCGGCTAGCCCGGTCGGCTACCATTTATAGAAATGCTGGGATAGATGATAGAGCAAGTTAAACGAACAAGTTGTACACATCAAGAGCAACCAAACTTTTTAGGGTTGGGGCCAAAACTGATAAACTATTGAAGGTCTTGGCAAATGGGTTGCGGGGCGCAAAACCAGTTCCTTACCAATAATTATGCATTTTTTCGTAATAGCATTTTTGTTCCTTTCAGTTTTAAATCATTAGTCTCTCCAAGTATTTCTATGGGCTCACGAGTCCCATTATAAGTTGATAAACTGTTTGTTGCCTCGTCAGTTTTTGTTCCTGGTAGACGTAGTCTGGTCCCATGCCATATGTCTTTCTTACAAAATATATTCCCTGTCTTTCTAACAATTGAATACCTCTGTGTGAATGACACATAGATTGAAATTTAAAAATCATGCATGAATAATTTGCACGCTGAATCATCTCCAGCCGGATCAAATGGCTCAACAAAAAGATGTTAGCATGTGTAATATAACCACATTTTAAAAATAAATATCCATTCTTATCTTATTTACAAACTCTATACTCACTTCTCTGAGGATAGTCATGCTTGCAAGAGACATGATAATATTGTAAAGCAACATTACAACTTTCAGTTGGAATGGCTGTCGATGTTTCATCAGGTTTGGACCAATCACTGTGACAAACAGTACGTAAATTGCTCCAATTAACACTATTGTTTCTGGGTCCCTCATTAGTGGCCATGCGTCTAATTCTTTATCTATATAGATAGAGAGAAAAAATTATGAACGGCACATACAAAAGAATATTTCTAAAATAAGAGTAAATAAAATAAGACTTAAGAATGTTATTTGGCAGATTCAATGTTTATTACCGAGCAGCGTGCATAAAACTTATAATGACAACTTACTTTTCAGGTTCAGTGACTGATACCATTTACTGGAATTTTCCAATCATGGCATCTTTTTTTGGCCACCTGATTTATTTCATGCTTGAGTCACAGCAGTGCAATGTGGCCTGGTAGATGTACTCTGGTTCCCATCTTCTCTGTCTTTCTTCCAAAATGCATTCCCTGTCTTCCTAATAATTGAATACCCATTGGTAAAACTAATGATTTTTGAAATCAAAACATTGATTTCAAACATAATTTTCTGGCAGTTTACGAAGATGCAGATGTGAGGCATTTCATTGCCTACTTTGGCCCATTTATTGGCAGTAATTTGAACACCCATTCATCATACAACACAAAAACACACAAGTCTGGCTTTGGTAAATTAATCATCAACAAAGAAGCAGACTGTAGAACTGAGGGAAATCTCCGAAGTGCAAATACGTTGACACAATACACGATGCCCATTCTGTACAAATTGTATTCTCCATATTGAGATTCTGCATTTCTTATGTATGAGTGACACCATACCTTCGACATCTTACGATGTCCATTTTTCACGACTTGGATCAACTTTCACTGGTGTGATTTGCTCTTTAGGAGGCCAATTCTTAAGAGTAAACCTAAAGAGGTTTATATTTTAGGAAATCATATGAAGCCTGACACGTTGCATTTTTTTCCAGGACAGAAACGGATCTTACAAGACGATAATTCCCCCATGCCATCGGGTTCACACTGTGCACGAGCAGTTCAAGGAAAATAATGAAGTTATCGCCCTTCTTGATTGGCCTCCAAATTCGTTTGACCTCAATCCAATTGAAAACTTATGGGCTATTATGGACACGCAACCATCACTTATTCCATCACATATTATGAAAGCCTTGCCAGAAGCATGGCTGTAGGGTCCTATGGGCGTCTTCAAATGTCTAGTGGAATCAATGGGAAGGCAAATAGGGGCTGTTATACCCGCGAACGGTGGCCCAAGACGGTATTAGGTAGGCGGTCATAATTCGGTGATCACTGAACGTATATATGTATAGGAAGGGGTCAATACAATGCCGAAATTTAACCATTAGCTTCACATGAAGTAATTTTTAGAAAAACAACACGAAGGTAAATTTTTCAATAATCTAGTTTGAAGCACAAAATGATACTGAAAATGACGCATTGTGTTTTCCACAGTTGCGATCATAATTTCACTCAAAATTTTCGATTGAATGTACACTACCCATGCTGTAAACTAAATGTATATATTTCTGTTTATAGGGAACACAAAAATTGCTTATTTGAGATGAGTTAAGTATTGGTTAAGAGATGAATTAATTCCGTGCTGTTCAAATTTAAAACTAATTTTGTATCGTACAAAAATATAAAATATACAGTACTAATTATAATGTAAAACAAAAACTTCGATATGAACTATAGTTACTAGTTATTAATTTTTTAAATGAGAAAGGACGTTAAAGTCATCCTGTACAATACATAGAATAATATATTAATACAGAGAAAGTTGTATGACTTACATGGTTTTCCAAATAGCGACTCCAGCATGTCAGATAATTTAGAAGGCATTTCAAAGGTTTTTGCTAATAAAAAAATAAGAAAACATTTATAAAATTGTTTCTATTCAAATTTAATGACAATAATAATAATAAGAATAAGAAGAAGAAGAAGAAAGTGTACCATACTACAAGTGCGAACCCAGACAGTACTAGAAACCCAACCCACAAACTGTACTAGGACCGCGCCATAATAACGGATAAGACAATACCGCACAATAGGCTGAACATAACTCTTGCGGACAAGAAGGAAAAGGCTACTTATCTGATTGACATAGAGGTGCCCAACCCTCTGTCCAGAAATGGACAGAGCAATGTCCAGAAAACCGATGTGGAAAAAATCAGGAAGTACACGAACCTAACACAGGAGATCAAAGAGATGTGGCATATGTAATAAGTAACGACCATCCCGATCATTGTGTCAACCAGAGGTTCGGTGCCAAAGACCCAACATAGCAGCCTAGCAGCAATAGGTCTCCCAGCGAACACCTACAAGGAACTCCAGAAAGTCGCAATCCTGAACACCTGTAGGATAGTCAGAGAGTTCCTCGACCAACAGTAGCATCAGACATAACAACAACCACCCTGTGTACTTGATAGCAATACTCGTCACGAGGCGGAACCCCCAATCAGGGAAAAAAAATAATAATCTCTCAAGTCGGTTTATCGGACCTTACCTCCCAGAAGGTAAGTGATGCTGAACCATGGAGCGGGTGTGGCTTCCAAAAAATACCCACCACAACTAAAAAGCTAAATAGGTCCACTTTCATAGCTGGACGAAGATGAGAACTAGAAATATTGAACATCTCCATCGAGTGTAGCGCAGGATGAAGTCACTCGCTTTCAGACCTTAAGCAGAGGAGTTGGTCCAAAATGTTGGAGAGAGTCTTTCGAAGAAAACTGTAGAGCAAATAGCGCTGTCCTGCCTACGTTTTTCTTTGCGTCCTGGTGGCCCTTATGTTTCACCTGGGATCCGTTCTGGAGGTAATACTCACTTCCATGTTCACGTAGCGCTCATAATTTGCTGGTAAGTTTGAATGTCGCACGCTAATATCATTTATCAATTTAGGATAATTTGAACAGTTCAATTCTGTTTTCCGAAAATTCCTCAAAATGCTTTGATCTGGAAGCAGGTCTGAGTCAGGTTTTCTTTTCCCTTGTCATGGTTTTATAGTGCTCTGAATATTTCTCCCGGAGGAATGACGCTTGGTAGAATAGAAATACACACACTGGCCAAAAAAAACAAGAACTTTCGTATTAAGACAGTCACAGAAAGAAGAAATGCAAAGGACACTGTGATGATATGAGGTGATGACGTGTTGCTTCGTTGAGTATAAACACTGCACGCACTGTTCGACTGCAGTAATCTGAAGCTAGAATGGTGAAAAACGTGATCTATATTTAAAAAAAAAAAAAGTCTTATCCCACATGTCGGTGCACGTTTAGCAGGAGACGTGATCCAATAAACGGAAGAAATAACTGGTTTCTTAAAAGCATCCATCTCAAAGGTTTTGAAGACTGGAAAAGAAGTGGTTCTTTCATATCTGAAAAGAGTAAATGTGGCAGAAAAACAGTATTTCAAGAGCCGTCGTACTCTAAAACAGGACATCCAGTACGTAGCAAATAACATCTGAATTCAACCAAGCCCAGAACTGCCCTATTCATCTAGTACCGTGCGCAGCGAATTGTATGTATGCATGTATTTGTCTTGGGCCGTACCTGGAACGTTAGTTCATCTCCGCCTCGTTTCACTTTTAAATTAGAGGATTCTGCAGAAATGGCCAGAAGTGAACTGGCTGTTTGGCTAACCTGAACCAGCAGGTTGGAAACGCGCCGCCATCATCACCACCACCACCACAGGAAGGTAGACCAGGGGCAACCAACCGGCGGCAACAGAAGAGAGGGACGCGCCAAGAGCCCAACAAAGTACGAGCCAAAAATAGTAAAAAATAGGAACTTATACAACTATACAAAAATTAAATACTGTACACAAGATAACCTCAACAGATTGAGGTAAACACAGATGATACTTTGAGATTTCAAACTAAACAATGCAAATAATCTTTTGCATTGTAACAATTTTGCAAATAATCTTTTGCATGTAACATAAATAAAAAAAAAATACAAGGTCAAAGAAAATAATTAAGGGTAACAGTACCATTCAACCGACAAAACTTTACACAAGCATTTTAGCCCAGAAGCAGGCACAAACCTTATAAACAGTCGAGTGGTAACGTCCCAGCTAAAACCTTCAAAGCAGGTGTTGAAACTGTTCGACAAATCTTCAAAATACAAAGTAACATTGTACTCTGGAGTTGAGGTTAAATCCAGTAAGTCCTGCAGTCATTAGTAGCAAACTCGCAGTCAATCACCAATAACAAAGTCACAGTCAGTTAACAGCCATCCGAGCAAAGGAATTTTCATCGCCAAATTGAGTTGTAGTTGTAGGACATTTGTAGAGTTGCAAAAAAAAAAAAAACACAGCACACGGAGCACAAGTACAGAATTGTAGATCTTGTTGAGAAAATGGACATCATTGCAGTGACAGTGAACAGTCTTGAGCTGAATTTTAAACATTCGCATGTCCAGTCATTGCAGAAAGGATTGCGAGCCTTTTATTGAAGGCGGGCTTAGCAAAATCCTGAAGGACGCGGTAACTCGTGGCATTTGATACAAAATTAGGTTCCAATCCTGATGAAAATTTGGGAATTGCATTCTACAGAATTACTCGAAATTCATTGTATGAGGGACAAGAGTACAACTCGTGCTGCCAATCTTCCACACCGCCACAATGAGAGAGTTCCGTAGGAGAAAAGCGAAATTTAAACAGTTTCTTATTTAATGATCCATGTCCTGATATCAAATAGGAACTAAACAAGTCAGGGCTAAACCAGATTGTAGATTTTCTATCAATAAGAGAGTCAACTTCAGGAAAAAACTTACGTGCTACACAACCCAGTATGTGCTGTTCCACCCACTCTGCCACAAATTGATGAACTCTTGCCAAATTCTTTGTCGTTCAGCTTTAGCATCGACTTGAGTGTTAATAGAAATTCCGAGGATCTGAGTGGGAATCTGACGTTTCAAGCGATAACATAAGCCTCTGAAAATTACGTAGAGATCGAGTGGTAACGTCCCAGCTAAAACCTTCAAAGCAGGTGTTGAAACTGTTCGACAAATCTTCAAAATACAAAGTAACATTGTACTCTGGAGTGACATCAATTTTGATTGAAATTTTACTGTCCCCATCCTATGGATCCAATTGTCAGCAGCATAGGCAACCATAGGGAGGAACACAGAGTTATAGTAAATTCTTAAAGGTATTCTAGAAAGACCCACTCAATTCTAGAAACTCTGACAAGAGCCGCGGTAAAATTTTTAATCTTAATTATCAGATTGGATAAATGAGGAAGAAAAGGTAACCTGCTTTCAATAGTTATTCCCAAAAGTTTAATTTCCGTTATTATAGGTATTTGTCTATTGTTTATTTTAACTCTTGGTGGTCGACGAACATCCAATTTAGAGCAAGGATCATAATTTTTGTCTTCGTAGAACTAATTTTTAACTTATTTTCAACTGTCCATTGTTGAAGATCAGATAGAACTTTCTAAGCGCATATTTCAATAGAAGATCTTGAATTGCCACCAACAAGGACTATCAAATCATCCGCATATGCCATGATCTTCACGTTGTCAAAGGTTCGGGTAATCTAACCTTGCAGAACAAAGTTCCAGAAAAGTGGTCCCAAAATGGAGCCTTGAAGACACTCTCGAAAGACTTAACGCAAAATTTGTCTGTACTTAGATTTGGCAGTGATAAATCTGTTAGAGAAATAGCTCTTAATTAGAAGATAAAGTTGCTGGGAATATTCGGCATGACGTAAACGTTCTAGGGCGCTTTCCCACCAAAGGGAATCAAAAGCGCTCTCGAAGTCAATAAAGATAGCAAGAGTATACTTGAAACTGGAGTGTTCAACAGAAGAAATGAAGTCTACAAGGGCGTCCTCGCAGGACCTTCCAGGAGTGAATCCGTATTGATTAGGCGTCCTCGCAGGACCTTCCAGGAGTGAATCCGTATTGATTAGGCGTCTTCGCAGGACCTTCCAGGAGTGAATCCGTATTGATTAGGCGCAATTAGTCCCCGTTGTTTAATCCGTTGTTAAATGTTTAATCGCAGGGCAATTAAACGTTCTAATAGCTTACCAAGGTTGACCAATAAGGCTATAGGCCGATAATACCTCGGTTCCTGAGGGGGCTTCTTTGGTTTCCTAATCAGCTTGATAAGGGCAGTCTTCCACAGATCCGGGAAAGTCCCAGCATCTAAACATTTATTGAAAAGTTGTAGAAGTATACTGGGCTTAATCTTGGTGAACCGTACAATAAAGGTACTCTCCAGCATGTCCATCCTTCCCTGGGCATTTCTTAACTTTCACTTGTTTGACCGATGTGTCCAACTCGATGGCCCTAAAAGGCTCAGTCGTAATTTAAGAAACATACAGAGAATTGGCAGAACGAATATTAGTGTGAAAATCAGAGTCGGAGCACAAATTGTCCTGTAGAAAAAAGTTATTTAGAATAACTTTTTAATGTTTACAGAATCCGTCCAGTTAGTGTTCTCCAGACCATTGTATACGATCGATCTATACACTTCTTGTGTAAATAATTTATTTCTTACAATTTTATAAAGTAAACCCCCACGGGTCTGCATTACCAGAGTTGTACACAAATTCTGTCCAAGTTTCCTTCTTCCTGGTAGCAGTTGCTTTCTTCCTGGTAGCAGTTGCCTTGAGATCAATGTAACAATTATAAAAGATGCGAACATCAGCCTGAGACAAATGACGATTGCGCTGATAGGTGCGTCGAGGTTTCCGAAGCGAAGATAATTCTGACGACCATCAGGAACAAGTTCTAGAATTGACACATTTTTTCCTTGATGATTTATATGATGCATTAATCAAAATTTTTTGAATCTGTGTCGCAGCTTCAGACACAGACATGGCGTCAAAATGAGAGTCAGTTTGGAGAAATCAGCATTTACAGAGTATTCAAATATGTCCCAATTAATATTATTAATTGAGAAGCGAACGTACTCAGGCCCACAAATACTCGAATCTGAGGGACGAGAACGTATGGAGACCGAGAAAGAAATTGTCCGATGGTCACTAGTTGTTCAGTTAGGCCGTACAGTCCAATCATTGATAGCTAGATTACAGAAGGAATTTCAAAAAGTGATATCAATGTTTGATTCTCCGGAGAAGCTGGAGAACGTAGTGAACTGTTGAGGTCTGTTAAAAATCTTCATATTAATAATAAATTCTTCCAGTAATTTTCCTCGAGCATCAGAGCGTGCACTAAACCAAAACTTAGACTTGGCGTTTACATCCGCTGAAATAAGGACATTATGAGGACCCAGAAAGTTCAATGTGGGTTCTAAATGATTTAATGAACTATTTAAGTCTTCAGATGGAGAGCAGTATATTGAGATGATATAAAAGGTCATGGTAGAATATGTGACAAGGATACAAGTTGCAGTTTGGTGACAGAGACCATTAATGACAGTTACATCAATTTTGTCGTTTAATACAACAATACAAGTCTTCGGTTGCTGGTGAGCAGGTTGGATTACTCGGGTGGAACGAGAATAACCTGTGATCTTTGAACAATCTCCCATTCGCCCTTTAGCAAAATATGGCTCTTGAACAGCGATGATGTCGATTGAGTTTTGTTCTGCTGTTAATCTAATCTCGTCCGAAACAACTCGAGAATGATCTGCATAAATTTCAGATTAATAGACTGAACACTAGGCAAGTTCGTACTATTAACATCACCAGTAGGGGAATTATTTACACTATATACACTTTAATTGGGTGTATTACTCATCAGCAATCCTCAGTCGTGCTGTTTCCAAGGCCTTTTTGCAGACAGGAAAGTTGCTATCTCTCACCGAATGGTGAAAGTCACGTTTTCCTCTCTTACAATTGATATACGATGGCTCTTCGTTTTTATTAGGACACTCGTTAAACACATGACCACCATGCGCACGTTAAACACATGACCACCAAGCAATGAAAGCATTTCCTCACAACAGTATAAGGTCTGTGTCTATGAGAACTCCAGGCAAGAAATATGCACTCCAGAGTAATTATATGTTTGTAAATCTTGGGAGAAAAACTAACAGCTCAGTTTACGGATAAATGTAACCTTGCTTTAGTTGAGAAGCGAAAGAAAGTTCCGTTCTTAACCTCCTCAAATGTAAAATCCGAATCGCTAAGATTTTTGTTATATAAATTTTCAATTATCTCGTCACGTGTCAATTCCTTTGGGACATCGGAAATCAGTACAGTGGGGTTTCCCTTTCGAGGAACACCTGAGCTGATACCTGCAGATGTAAAAGACTCCGAGAAGGACAAACACTCCAGATCTGTTTTAGAGGCCGTTTCCAGCAAGACTCCTTTGTTCCTCACTAGCCTAAGAGACTTGATCTTAACATTGTTTAAATCCGATTTAAGAATTTTAGCCACCAATGTCTTAATGTCAGTACTAGACTTACAATCACTGTTTTCAGAAGCTCTAAGAATTAAGACATTGCC
Source organism: Mastigoproctus giganteus (assembly GCF_048544385.1). Taxonomy (NCBI): domain Eukaryota; kingdom Metazoa; phylum Arthropoda; class Arachnida; order Uropygi; family Thelyphonidae; genus Mastigoproctus; species Mastigoproctus giganteus. Next base: position 240,566,412 of record NC_143575.1, on the reverse strand, counting down.
AGGTTTCACTTTAGGAACATTTACAGCGGAACGGGCAGCATCAGCAAAGGTCCTGACAATAGAGGTGTCAGTAGCAGTGTCTTCCTGAAAAGTTGAATCATCCTTGACAATCGGGGCAAGGGACACATCATGTGTAAATATAGGTTTGTCTGTAGAGGAACTGTCACTAACAGATTGTTTGGCCAAAGAAGCCATATTTGTTGTTATACCGGAAAATGTATTTATAACGCTTTCGAAAAGATTGGTACGTGTATTTATTTCTATGTTTAGGGCCTTTAGCTTTTCGTTTTCTACAAGGAGATAAGTCGAAACAGCCTCCAAATTGAGCCATTCATCCATTATAGTGTTACCTGATTGCTTGGTAATCTTGTTGCCTTCATAAGAAAGGAAGCTAGAGAGATCCCGTCTCATTTTTGCAATTCTGTCATATAAAATAAGAACATTCTGGCACGGGTCGCTTGCCTGAGCATTTGTTAAATTATTTTTCTCCTCTGCACCTGCAGTTCCAAGTTTATTACTCGAAGGGAGATCCGTCTGACGTTCTTTGTCAAGAGTTGATTGTGAGAGAATCAGCAGCAACTTTTGAAGATGAGCTTTCCTGAGAGGCAATAGTTGGTTGCGGTGATTGAGTCAATGGCACTTGAGGGGTCAGAGGTGTTGAGATCTCATCAAGTGATGGTAACGGAGAAAAAATATCAGTTGCAGAAGGTTTTTTGTCATCCATGTTAACTGAAATCAGAAATATATGCGTAGTGTTAATTTAATATCTAAAAGTGATGATACTGAGACAAAAGAAGAGTTTAACTTGAAACCTCTTCAGTCTTCGCGGAGTCCAAGAGAACAGACTGTTCAGGTCAGAGTTTTGCAGTCTGGTAGCTGAGAATCAAACGGTATCAAACTCCCTAGAATAGGGAGTTTGATACCGCTCCTGCTGCCTCCGCAAACTTACAGGTTAATAGCCCCTTTGATTGTTCGTCAATTAAAAGCGCTCTAAGGGACAACACCTCCATACTCAATGCCCTCCCTGAAAGATTTAAGATCACTTTCAGGGAGATTTTGTCCCCAATAATCGACTCTCTTGCCTGCCTCAATAACGAAAATAGAAAACTCAGAGCCCAAAATACGGAAATTCTCGACCAAGTGCTCCCAATGAATGAACAACTCAGGGATCTCAAAATCTTTATAAGTGAATACTGTCTTCCCTCTAGTCAGACGTCAGTGATGGACCATTTGGAACCTCAGGAGCATTCACAGGAAGCAGATAATGCACGACCAAGACCTCCAACTCAAACTGAGCGAGTCCAGTGAGGAAATCGAGATCTCAAAAATCTGCACAGTTCACCTCGTTTTGCAGACAAAACAACTGAACAGATCGTAGCCCCGGCCGTGATGTTGAACCCTTTGGGTACTCATCCCCCTCACAGCGCTCTCCATCAGCGCGATCCGACCTTCGAGGCTGACAGCCCTTTTATACAGGACAAGTGTATTATTCCTGGTGAATCTAATCTGCACCAACCTTGCAAAAGACGTCAAGAGAAACCTGGTGGCCAGGTTCTGAGCCAGGCCCAGCACGGTTACAAGAGGATGGAGATGAGAGAAACCCCACGCCAAAACAGGGAGGAGCGGATCTGTGCTCAAGCGGATGCCTTCTGTCTCTCTGACCAAATTAACTATCTTGCGCAATTTCCCAGGCATAACCCACAAATGGCTTGCGCTCAAAGTGTTTTGACTGTGAAAACACAAGGTAACAGAACTCCATGCAAGGAGCCTAATATGTCGGTTCCTACTGAACCTGCCTCGGTCCCTCTGTCGCGGAGACTTGAGGAGATATATAATATTTCAGCTGTCCAGACCCGAGAGAGAATTTTTATTTCCAGACTAGGACCAGCAACAAAAGTGGAAAGTTGCAGGGCACTCTTTGCCCAAGAACATGGGATCAACTTAGACGCAAAAGCGATCAAAACTAGACACCCGACCTATTCTTCCTTTATCATCTCCTGCCCTGAGAATGCAAAGCATATCGTCTTGGATTCTAGCTGCTGGCCGGTAGGCACCCTTATAAAGCCGTTCCAAGAGAGGAGCAGATCGATCGCTTATAGCGGATCCAGGCGAGATAAACAGCCATAGCTACAAAAGGATGACTTGCTACCAGGTTCACAAGAAGGAGAGATTCTTTGGTTTATGCAGAATGTACGCAGCCTAAAAAACAAGCTTCATTGTCTCCAGACTCTCCTATTGCTTAATGAGTTTGATGTCATCTGCCTCACAGAAACATGGTTAGTGGCAGATAGACAGCTTGATCTTACCCATTTTAACACCCCTTACAAACACATTGGGAATCACAGAATTAACGGGCGAGGCGAAGGTGTTGAAATCCTGTTCAACGATCGCTTCCAGCCAATAAGGACACGAGTGAGCCAATCTAACAACTTTGAGGCAGTCTTCCTGACGCTGAGGAGTCCTCTTCTTCAAATGCAATGCTGCCTGGTTTACCTTCCTCCGGACCACAATGATGACTCTAGAGTGGAGCTGCTCACGTGGTTAGCAACCAACGTAATGCCTAAAATTCCAACTGTTGTAGCAGGTGACTTTAACTTGCCACTGCCCAGGCATGGGAATGCTCTTGAGGGCCTTGAGGCCACTCTTCGGGCCTTTAGCCTTACACGGTTAGTGACGCAACCAACTAGAGCCTGTCAAGCGCTGGACCTAATCTTCCACAACTTAAAAGATATCAAACTCCTACCTGGCAACTTTCGATTCTAATCTGATCACTCGCCAATTGCATGTAAACTATCCTTACAGAGCAATTCCCTTGGGTTACCTGACGAGTACTCTGCTGAATTGCCTAGGATAGCCTTCTCTACCAAATATCTGAAGCCAGAGATCATTCTCCAATGCTTGATTGGGTTTGACTGGGGGTGTCTCTATTCTGAGCCGTTGGAGGATGCCATTATGCTCTTGTCGGAACGACTGAAGTTAATTGCACTACATGGTGCAGAATCACCATGAGTGGTAACAGGTCGAATCGGGGTTTCAATAAGGAAACTAAGATGGCTTTCATCAAGAAGCAGAAGGCCTACCGGAAATGGCAGAAAAACTCCACTTCCCTCAGACCATTCCATCTTTAAGAAAGAAAGAGCTTGCTTCTTGAAAAAGAAAAGGCTGGTCCTTAACCAAGCTGTTCTCAATAGGTTGAAGAGTAGTAGAAGGATCCTTTCGAATCATCATCATCATCTAGCTATTGACAAAAAGTTTGTCCAGGAATGGGCACAGTTCAGCTTACAGCAGGCAGATTTTCCTGACTCTGATTCCTTTCTCTCGCAGGAGGACTGGTTACCTAGGGCACACTTGTCTGAAATAGAAATAACTAGAGAGACCCTAATTGATGTCATCAATAAACTACACAACAAAGCCATTGTAGGTCCGGATGGTTTCCCACTCTTTATTATCAAAATTTGCAGCCCATATATAGCCGACATTCTCCTTCACCTTTTCAGACAAATCCTGCAATCCCGAACAGTTCCTTCAATTTGGAAAACTTACCATGTTAAGCCCATTCCAAAGATCAAGAAACCGAAATCTCCTAAAGACCTGAGACCAATATCCATCAACTATTCTTTACTCAAAATTTTCGAAAAAGTAATTCAGCCAACAATTGCCCAGCATTGCTATGCACACAGGCCCGAATACCTCCATACCGTTCTACAAAGGAGATCGACAACTACCAATCTTCTTGATACCCTCTTCAGAATTCAGCGCACCCTTAACAACAAATCACAGATTGATATCATATTCCTCGACATAAAATCGGCTTATGACAGAATACACCTCCCAGCTCTTTTTACCATTCTGAAACACTACTTCGGACTGGCGGAAACCTTACTTCAAATTTTGAAGTCTATATTACTTCCTAGACATCTGTCTGTGACCCACAATGACTTTCAAGTAACTACTGACGTCTCAAGAGGCATCCCACAAGGAAGCGTACTGTCAGCTATCCTGTTTGCAGCAGTTTTGGAGCCTTTCCTTGCTCAGAATCCGAACTTTGTTTCTTATGCCGACGATCTGAAGTTCTACGTGAGCTCAGATCATAATCATCAGATTCATGATATCAACCAACAAGCTTCTAGGCAGATATTGAGCTTGGAAAGTTATCTTTCCACAATAGGGCTGCATCTGAGCCCTTCCAAATCAGCACAACTGACGATAACCAAGAAGAAAGCCAAAAATGATATCCAAATCTTTGTGAGTGGGGAACCGGTGCAAAAGGTGACCTCTCATACTGATCTTGGCCTCACCTGGGACGTTGGGCTCACATTTCAGCCTCACTTTGCCAGGATGAGGCAGAAGACGTACGCTGCTCTTTGGGCAGTGCGTCAAGAGCTCGTTGGTGTGCATCAGCCAGCGCTGCTTATTCGGCACATCCTGAGGTGTATTACGCCGATTCCTCTCTATGCTTCAGAAATTTGGTCATTTGCCCCTGCCTCATACCTTCAGAAGTATCTCAGTTTAGAGTACTGGTTGCTTAGATGGATGAACAGGGTGGTAGGCCACCCCCTAACTATCTCCAGATCTATCCTACAAGCAAATCTAGGCACCACTCCCTGGAGACATATCATCATGACAAAAAATGTTTTCACGCTTGCACGGTTTATAACGAGGCGAATTGATGCTCCATCAGTATCCGCATTAATCTCTGGCCCGAGGAGGGCAAGAGGGAAGCACCCCGACTCCTGTCTCCCTCTACGTCTTACTCTGTCGAACATCGATTCCCTGGGGAACATGTTTCCAGGCAATTGTCTTCGGATCTTCAATAAATTTAGGATCCACCCTGATAGGTTCTGTGAAGACAAGCCCTACAGGAAGGAAATCCTCAAGAACTGTTACCAGATTATGAACCTATAATACTCACCTACTCCTCAGACATTTTTTTTTGTTTTTTTTTGTTTTTTTTTTTTTAACTTGCCTATTTGTATATGACAAAGACTTTCTGTCTTCATGTAATCATGTATATTACTGTATATTTTGTATATTATTGTTTATTTAATCCTGTAAAAGTCTCGGGTCGAGCATGAATGTACCCTTGTTTATTGTACATTGTGTTCCTCGCACCTTAGTCTATATTCACACCCTTCTGGCACAGAGCCGTCCCGGGGTGACCCAAGGTTTTTTGGGAAATAAACTGATTTTAATAATAATTTTAATGATCTTTGCAGAAAATGGGTGTGCTGTACAGTTCTTTATGCAGATGGTGAAAATTTGCGACGCATGCGTGCTATTGAAACAAGCACTGCTGGCACTGGGTAAGTAAGAAGGAAGTAAACACCGGAGGCACAAAACGGTGAAACTGGTACCTCCGATGCGACGCCCGTCCAAGATCACGGAAGGGGGAAAACAGCCCCAGTCAAATTAGCGAGGATAGAGGCTGTGGTGGTCAGGCAAAGGAGTGGCCCCCTACCTAAAGCTTCGGCTATGGCGCCAAAGTTCTTTGGCACCAAAGAACCATAGTAGTGAGAAGAAAATGGAAGAAACTCGAAAGAGAGCTCTAATAACACAAACCTATGCTTACCAACAGAATTCTCAAGTTGTAATTATCTATTTGGCAACAAACTGCACTTTTAACAAGAAATAAATCCATAGTTCTGACGCGATAATACAGGAGCTAAAAATAACGTGACCGCTATGCTACGAAAAGAAGGGTGAAAAATTGAAGAAAATAGGTATTGACAATCGCCTGCCTTTTCGGAAGCCACTTGATTCAGAAAAAGTCCGCTTGCAGTAGTTTCGAGACCGCGATTGGCCAGTGGAACAATAGAAGTAAGCAGTCAGACGAATCACGATACAATTAAGGAAAATGTAGGCAGTGCGTGTGCGAAAACCTCAAGAAATTATGAACCCTGCTCGCCTTATTAGGACAACCCAAGCTATGATACCAGGACGTGGTATCATAGTATGAGGAATGTTTTGTTGACACGGCTGGGTCCGTTGATCCGGTGGAGGGTTCAATGTCATCCAGGGAGTATCTGAATTTTGTCTCAGATCTACTGCGCCCTGCAGTGTTACACTCTTATCCCGAAGTTGACGGGCACTTTACTTGATGACAATGGAAAAGCGCATCATTCCAGAACTGCTGTTTGTTTGTTATTTGGTTTTTAGGAGCATTAGCAACTAAGGCCATATTGCTCCGGGGATATGCGGTGGTCATTCCCTGACCTTTCCGCATCCTCAGTATTTGATTCCAGAACTGCAAATATGGTTCGAGAACATGATACGGATTTCCACCAACTTCCCTGGCCCCAACATTCACTTGATCTCAGTTTCCTATTGAGAATGTGTGGGATGAGCTGAAGAGAGCTATTCAACAGCGAAGACCTCTTCCTTCAATTTTGTTGAAGCTACCCGATATTTTTCTGGAAGAAAGTTACAATTAGACTAAAATATTTAAACACCTTATAGAATCCATGCCGCTTCGCGCACATCTGCTGTTATTCGAAATAAAGGCGGCCCGATTCGACACTGAACAAAGGTACGTATTTTTTTAGCCAGTGTCTGTGTATCTCAGAATTCACCTGCTGAGAGAAAATTAGTTTGTATAGACAGGATGTATTATAACATGTGGGAACCACTTTAGGGATGGATTTAGGACCTAAAAAGAATTTTAGAAAAGTTCATGTAAATGCAGGTCTCTAATTTTGCTTTGTTTTTCGAGTTATTACGGCCATTTTTGTGTGCCAGCAACTATCTGCTTAGATAGTTGGTGGCACACAAAATGGGAATGCGCAAAATGACTCCTGGACACCTGAATACGAGAATGCAAATGATTCATCATAGACCTCCTCACCAGCATAAAAAAGCTTCTGGTGCTAATAAGTCTACTGTCATCGTACATCATTGCTTTTAGCAAGTCCATACATGAGATGCCATCTTTCGATTTGAATAATCGTCCGTTATCACACCAAATATACAATATAAAATGTAAATAACAAGCTCCAGCCCCCCTTGTCAGGAAGGAGAATTAACTGAAATCATTCAAAAATAATTAGTGGAATGAAGCCTGCTGTTCTAATTCATTTTGTGGAAAAAATTGGGAACACAATAATGGCTGTAACTCAGAAACAAGTCTAAATCAGACCTATATTTACATGAACATTTTTTTATTGTTTTTACCACCAAATTCCATCCCTGAAGTGGATCCCACATATGATGATACACCCTGTATATATTTCTCAGTCGTTATTTCTAATGAGGTACATTGTTGCTTTGAGAAAGCCTTGTTGATCAGCATCTATACTTAAATCTGTATTCAAATAAGATCTCATCTGTTCTTCTATTGTCTATGGTGAAAGCAGAGACACAACGGTTGTTGTTTTACTTTGGAAGTTGTTTTGTGGTCGTGTGTGGAATTCGATGTGGTAGCTCTCCCAACTGTAGGCTTCATGTTATAGTTCTCAATTTCTGGTAGTTTAGTGTGTAGTGTAATTTGTAATGTGGCAACGGGGGCTTCCCCTAACTCCGCGTTAAGCAGTGCGATGAATTACAAGCTCTTTACAAACACTTTAAAGGGCAGATTTATCTAGGTTAGTGAGTATTCCTGTACTGTTAGTGTGGGTTGTGTTGTTCCATCCGCTCTCTTAGCCTAGGGGCTTGCGTTTTCACACAGAAATCTCTAGTTTATCGTCCAGCGCCACGAGGAGGCGGGCCTGGCAGTAGGGCGTATGAAGCACTAGCGGAGCAACCCTGTGGTAGCCAATCCACAGACAGAGATGTTCGTAAATTTATGCACTTCAACAAATTCACAGGCATGCTTTACTTATTCATTACTATATAAACAGGACCAGTCTTTGTCCGAATTATAGCCCGTATACGTCGTGGCACGGATTCTACTAGGCGTGTCAGCCAGACAGTATATACTGATGGAAGAATTGTCAGGTTTGACCATTATTCCATCAGTATATTTGTCACCTGGGGTATTGTGATTGGTAGAGAACTACGAATCCGAAATGCCCTTTCCAAAATATCCCACACATTCTCAATTGGATTCAGATCTGCAGAATTAGGTGCCCGCGGTAGAAGTCAGAAATCTCGAGAATGTTCTTCGAACAATTCAGATGCAATTTCCTCATGGTGGACAGTTGCATTGTCACCTTCAAAGAATTCTTTTCAATCTGGGTAAAAATGAGCCATTGAAGTGTGAACTTGGTCCGATCCGACATAATCACCTGAGTTAAAAGGAAACCCAGAGCAACTTGTGGCAACTCGTTAGTCGCTACAACGCAGCAATTTCGAGATAAAAATTCGGTCGTCGAACTTTTTGATCACACTTCGCATATTACTTTTAGGTATTTTATTGGCACCCAAAAAATTAATATAACTCTTTGCGAAAAAAACTATATATAACGGAGAAAAACAGATGGAAGTCATTTCTGAGCCCAGTGTACACCAATTTCTAAAGAACTTATATAATTAGGCTAATCCAAAATCAGTTGTAAACATGTTATTTCCACCCGGTTTGATTGCGAACGATCAAACGATTGAATGATCAAACGATTTAACGATCAAACGATTGAATGATCAAACGATTTAACAATCAAACGATTTAACGACTTAATAATCATTATAAGAAAAGCGAAAAGAGACATTCAAAACGTTTCTACTCACCACCAGATTTTTAAGTTCACGAGAGAACCTTTTTCCCTTCCTGCTAAAAGTAAAATGAATCTGTTGAAGGTAAACAAGAATTTCGATTACTGTTTGCTTTACATGTTCTTACTTAAAACGTTTAACCTTGCCCAGATGCCATGTTCCTGTAACACAAAAAATTTTCATTTGCATTTCAGGTTTTTGATAATATTGTCATTCCAGACCCGTTATAGCAATGAAACATTACAACTCAGTAAAATAAGCTGTACTCGGGTAGGAACAACGTCTCTGCACCCATCGGTACAGGAACATTATGAAGTTAAAGAATATTTGAATTTAATATTAATTTTTAAAATATGACTTCAATTATTGCTGTAAATGCCTGTAAACCAGTTTTTAATAAATGGGTAATAATTGAATAAACATTACTTATTCCTTTTTTTAATTATAAAGGTAGGCATGTACGACTATCTTGGTTACAAGTATTTCGTTCAACCCTTACTGAAAGAAGCATTTGGCAGGGAATTTCGCCATTAAATCAATTACATTTTGGTGAATCAACTTAAATCAACTGCCATTTAATAAATTTTCGTCCATTCCGTTTCAATTTGTACTGCTGATCGGACACACAAGAATGTAAGAACGGTACTGTATTTAATAATCACAGGTCCACTCAAATGCTGTACTACTGTACCCACTCGTTTTTCCACTATGCTAAGTTGGACTTCAACATTCAATTTCTTCCCAAAGGGGTCCGATTAAACTGAGGTTGGAGCTGCTAGCTATTGCAAAGTTGCAATATAATTCTTTCAATCCATGTGTCCAGAATTCTTGGTTATTACTTGATGTGTAGATGCTTTGTAACGTGTGCAATATACAAATACCTCCTATGATCTTCCATCAAAAGGATGTCAGAAGAATTCTAAATAGTCTTGGCCAAGATTTCCCCAGTTTCTGATGATATTTCTCTATACACTTGTTCTCAAAACCTGTGCTCTTGAGCTTACCCGCGTTCTGTTACCACAAACTCACAAGTATGACGCCAAAAGAAGGAAACCAAGCCATTGAAAACTATACGAACCACGCCAGTTACACAGGATAATGAACCTCTACCGGATCGCCAGTCTGATGTCAATCGAATTTCTACAATAGTAACTACCCGACACATGATACAAAGTAAGACTATACCCCGTAGAAGACCTACTAGGATACAGATAAAACCATTACCCATCGGGAAGATTTTTTATCAGAATGTTAGGAGCTTACGAAACAAGTTGGACACATTGGAACAAATGCTCTTGTCACGTTTGCTGATGTTATCTGGCTCACCGAGACCTGGCTCCAGCCACATCAAGAGTCTATAGTCGCTGCTGACGCTGCTGGATACAAAGCCTACTTCAAATGCAGATCTGAAACGAGGGGTGGAGGAGTAGCCCTCTTTGTACGTGACATAGCACTTCAAATAATCTCAGTCGCCTACGCGGATTCAGAGCTTTATGAGGCATTACTTGTCACTTTAAAAGTCCACTCAGCACTCTTAGATATAGCAGTCGTTTACATTCCACCTGTCCCTAGTCTAGAAATGATAAATAATGTGGTAGACTGGCTTCTCAACAAATTACACGTTTCACCACTCATATAGTATGTGGAGATTTCAACCTTCCACCTCACCTCAATAACTGGCTGGACACCATGTGAAATAAACTACAGCCATGCTCCATCTCTCTTATTAATGACCAACCTACAAGAGGTGAAAATAGACTCGACCTAATTCCGTCTTCTGGTAAATGTATAATTGATGTACCCCCTGAAGTGTTCTTTCCATCCGATCATAGCCCAATTCTAATGCTCATAATGATACCGTATGTGGACTTCAATGCCAAGGAAAAAATTAAGACCCAGCTTGTCGCTTCGCTAGCCTTTGTGGACCCAAATAAATGCTTATTTGCTGCCAGATGTATCCCGTGGGAATGTCTACTCAAATGTGATGCCTTATTTGCAACAATTCTCTTAACCAGTTGGATCAACTCTATTACAGAATTTGCGGCTTCCAAAGTAGTAAGGATATCATCAAAATCGAAAACCTGGTGGAACTCTAGCCTAACTGCATTGTTTAAACTAAAGCAAACTCTGCACAGAAAATGAAAACTGTCTAATGACACACAAAAGAGAATTAACTACTCGAGGGCCAGAGCAATATTTAATAGGGAAAAATCTAGAGCAATCAGCCGCTACATGAAAGACACAATTGGAAGAGGAAAGCTACCTCGTTGCACACTTAAAAGTGACACAAATCAGGGGCTTGACAAAGAAGCGTGGATGGACCACATCAGCAGTTCCCCCAGCATATATCATGAGTCCCAAGTCAGGGAGTTTGAGTGGGATCAATTAGTTGACAATGAGATGGAGTCTGTTCTTATCACTAAAGAAGCACTAATACAGAGTATTAACTCCCTCAGGACAACTAACACACCTGGAGTTGATGGAGTCCCCCCACTTCATGGTAAAGTGTCTCAGCCCTTACCTAATTGAACCACTCCAAGCAATTTATAGCTCTATTCTTGCTTGCCGAGTTTTCCCCTGAGAACTGGAATAAGTATGCTGTAATTCCAATGGCGAAAACTATAAACCCTAACCGTGTGGAGCACTATAGGCCAATATCTATTGCATCTACCCTGTTAAAAGTACTGGAGAAAGCTGTATTGCCAAAGTTGTCGAATCAGATACTGGCTGGGCAGCCTCAACAAATTCATTATTCAATAACTGCAAGATCTACTATTACTAACCTCCTCACAGTTCAAGCCGCAATACTAAATGCTTTTCAAGCTAGAAAGGAAATTGCAATAATTTATGCCGATATAAAAGCAGCTTTCGATAGTCTGGATGTACATGGCTTACTTCATCTGCCCCAACACGCGTTCCAAATAAAAGGAAATTTGCTGAAGTTCCTACAGGCCCTACTTACTCGTTGGTCCATTTTTTACCGCACAGATAGTCAGATCCTCCAACGCCAACTCCATGCAGGAGTTCCACAGGGTGGAGTCTTATCTGGACTCCTCTTTACCGCCATTATGATCCCATTCTGCAAAAGTAGGGATGATGTATGCACTTATGCAGACGATGTTAAGATCTTAACACCCATCCAACCGTCCATGACCAATAGGGCATTATGTGACCAGATTAATTATAAGCTTCTGAACTTATTCGTGTACTTAGACAAATTTGGCTTGGCCCTAAATCCGCAGAAGACTGTAATCATAGTGTACTCGCTCAAAAAATCGCCTACGCTCGTACACCCGAAACTTAATGGCAAACCTATCCCAGTTGTTGAAACGCATAGAGATCTGGGAGTAACTTTTGATACTAAACTTATGTTCAAGTCTCCTATTGACCTGATTGTAAAGAAAATGCACTACTTACGTTGGACAACAAAACAGCACTTCTTGCACGTGAAACAGACAACAACAACAACCGCACGATATTTAAGAACCACAGTGTATTCGGCTATTTTGTATGGCGCAGAATTGTGGGCCTCAGCCATCCCTACCCACATTAGGAGAATATATGCCAGTGAATTCTGGCTGCTGAAGTGGGCAAACCATAAGCACCATCTCCCTCAACATTTAAGAACCACGCAGCTTAAACTGCAACGTTTACCAGACATCATTGCCTGGAAACGATTAATAACTACAATCAAAATGATGACTGGCACGATATCATCACCATGCTTCTGGCAGCTTTGTGAGTGGCACATCCCGCCATCTGCATTGAGAGGCACAAAATTCTTGAGAATGAAGACCAACAGACTGAAGATGGCCGACAGGTTTATACCCGCCAGTGCGTTAGAATCAATTTAGTGCCTAACGCGTATAGGAATTAACATACTAAGGCTCATTGAAGGTCTGAAATATAGGAAACAAACCGCAGTGTGGTTACAATTGCCATGACTCTAGACAGTAATACAGTGATGAGTAATGCAGTTTGTATTTCATCTGTTCGTGTATATTTAACCTTTCTTGTATTTAAACATTCTTTTATTCACATGTTATGGTAATCCCCTGGCATTTTCTGCCGTGAAGGGAATTTGTCTCTTACCAATGTACACCTATATTTTAATTTTGGTAGGACAAATAAAGATTTATTTATTTTCACACTTTCGTATTCCATTAGTGCTGTTGCTTCTGCTTACAAATTTTCTCATGTCCATCAATTTATTCCTAAAAATGGTGATAACTCCCTCCCATCCAATTATAGTCCCATTGCACTTACTTCTATTCTTTCTAAAGTAATGGCGACATCCATTAACTGCCAAATCCTAAACTATCTACAAACCTTCCATCTGATCAATGAACGACAGTAAGGATTTCGGCAGAGTAGATCCACTATATTCTGTCTTATAGTGGATCTACTCTGATATTCTGTCTTATGTTACCCATCTATACACAGATTCAATTTTAAAAATTAGCATTTGCTCTTGACATTTCAAAGGCTTTTTATTCTGTTTATCATAAAGCTATTCTAAGGAATCATTCATTTTATGGTTTGCCAACTGTTTTTTGTAATTGTGAATCCAGTTTTCTCTCTGATCGCTTACTGCGGTTAACGGCAAAAGATTCTCTGTCTCCTAACTTCTTCCCAAGTTCAGTTTTTCTTCCGCTCTATTTTTCTTGTATATTAATTACCTTCTTCCATTGAATGGAAATCTTATCTATAATTTTGCTGATGATAGCACGTTTCATTTCACTTTCCAGATTCAGAAACCTTGCCTTAGTAATGGTATTCGCATAGTGAAAGGAAGCCACAAGGCTTTTGCTGCAATGGAAAAAAAAAAAAAAACAAGTAGATAAGAAAACATAAATTATATGCTTCACTCCTCACACAGATAACTATCCAGTTGACCTTTGAATTTACTCAAACTGTCAGTTTCAACTACATACGAGGGAAACTTGTTATAGCAATCAACTACTCGCAGACTAAAAGAAAACTTCCTACAATCTAATCTAAACCTCAACCCCTGTAATTTGAATTTATAATCCCCTAGTTCCGGAATTCATTATAACAGTAAGAATTCCACCTCATTTTACTAACCCCTTTTCATTCATTTTACTAACCCCTCTCAGAGCCTTGTAAACCTCAATCAGGTCACCTCTGAGGTGCCAGTTTGCCAAGCTCTGTAGCCCACATGTACGGAGTCTTTCCTCATACGGTCATCCTTCTGCCGATCTCACCATTCTACCATCACCCTCAGTAAGCGATCAGAGAGAAAACTGGATAACCACTTGCAAAAACACAGTTGGCAAACCATGAGATGGAATCTTGTTTAGGAGACCTTTATGCCAAACATGATCGAAAGAATGTGAGATGTCAAGAGCAACTGCTTGTTTCCCCGAACTTTTCCATTGAATTTTTCCATAAATGGGTAACATAAGCCAGAATATCTCCAGTGGATCGGCACTGACGGAATCCATACTGGCGATCCTTGATCAGACGGAAGGTTTCCAGGTAGTTTAAGAGTTGGTGGTTAATTAATTTCTCCATTACTTTAGAAAGAGTAGAAGTAATTGCAATGGGACGATAATTGGATGGGAGGGATTTGTCACCCTTTTTAGGAACTGGCTGGATATGAGCAAATTTCCAAGCAGAAGGAAAAACACCTTTGGAATAAGAAAGTGAAAAAAGGCGGCAAAGAATAGGAGTAAGTTCAGGAGCACAGGTTTTGAGAACAAGTGGAGAAATACCATCGGGACCTGGAGCTTTCTTAGCATCGAGATTCGTAAAAATCTTACTGACATCCTTTTGACGGAAAACCACAGGAGGCATTGAATGGAGCGTGTTGGGAATGACGGGAGGTGTTTTTCGAAGAACATTTATACATGAGTTGGAAGAAAAATGGGATGCTAGCAGGTCAGCTTTATCCTTGGGTGAAGTGGCAACAGAACCATCTGATTTTGACAGAGGTGGGAGCAGAGATGGGAAAAAGTTGCGGCCAATAGCTTTGGCAAGAGACCAGAATGCTCAGCTACCATTAGGGCAAGAAGCAAGTTTTCTACCCTTAGCCAGTTCAAAATGTAGTTTGGACTGATTACTATCTGCTTTACAATTGTTACTAGCTTTAGAGCAGGCAGAAAATGAATCTGTAGATTTAGAAACAAGTCAATTACGATATGCAACATTCTTCTCTTGAACAGCCTTAGCACATTTATTGGAAAACCAAGGTTTAGATAAAGGACAATATTTTAAAGTGGAGTATGGAATAAAGGATTCCTTTCTTACAATAATAATTTCACTGACACGATCTGAGCGAACGTTGACATCAGAAGTTTTGAAAAAGTAATCTGACCAAGCAAAAGAAATCTTGCAGTCCATCCCATTTTGCATTCTGGTAATGCCAAACAATACGAGGTTGAGAATAGCCATGAGATAAAGGCTCCATTGGGCAAGAGACAATCACCAAGTTCTGATCTGAGGTGACCAAAAGACCACTCACTTCAACTATGTACTTAGAAGGGTTGTTTGTGAGAAAAAGATCAAGGGTGTTGGCTGTACGGTTAGGATTGTCCGGTATTCTTGTAGGAAAATGAACAGTCTCTGCAAGGCCATTAGTAATTGCAAAAGCCTCAGAATCTCGACCAGCTGGGTCGGTGTGACTAGAAAATGGAAGCCAGCTGGAGTTGTGAACATTAAAATCACCAAGGAAAATTACCTCATTGTTAGGAAAGTTGGACTGGAGAAAGTCAAGTTGCAAAGAGAGGAAGTCAAAGAGCTCCAAGTGATTAGTGGAGTTGGGAGAACGGTAAAGACAACAGATGACTTTTAAACACAATGAGGTAGAGCGATTTTAAGCCAGAGAAGATCAAAGAGAGGAGATTCCAAATTGCCAAGTCTCTGACAGGGAATATCAGAACGGACATACGCACAAGTACAACCTTTGAGGCGAAAGGAATCATACAGCGAATAATTTGGGCATCTGAGATGAGCAGTAGTTGAATCAACCGATAAGTGAGATTCTGTCAGAAAAAGTACATGGGGTTTAGCCGACTAAAAGTGGAAATGGACATCGTTGAGATTAGAATTGAGACCACGTATATTTGTGAAATGAACTAGGAAGTGTTTGGGAGGTTTAGATCTTTTTGCAGATAAGCTTACTCTATTAGTTTGACAATTCATGGTGTATTCAATAGTAAGAAAAAGTGTGTGGGACATGCTGTATGAAGTAATGAAATTTTTGGATAAGGCGTACACGTGGTAAGAATATTTCCAGATCCTTGTATACATAACATGGCCTCGACAATGTCCTCCGCACCCACACCACTCGGACTCACTCCAGTCACTACCTGGCAGAGTAGATGTAGCAAGATTATACACTAGCTGATCCGGAAACCTCCTAAAGAGTTACCTATAGATTCGGTCCGGTGTACTAACTAGCGGCTGGTCTGCAATTACCGTTTATGAGCTGTACCCGCAAAATGTAAGGAAGATTGGATCTCGCCATGATGTTCATCGTAACGTCAAAAGTCATCAGTCATACTGCACGATGGGGAAGGGTTGACCGCAACTTAGCTCTGGAGACTATGTCTGTTCCACCACTTCAAACCTCCAATAAGCAAATTGGTGGTATTTCACCGGTTGATATAAGTCATCTACCACCTAGTGGTAGATGACTCTCATCAACCTAGTATTGCCTGGTAACAGAGAGGGGTGGCATTCCTCCATGTGTTGTGGGCGCCACACCTCGACTACTGCTTACGTTGGTTCACACCTGGGTTGTCACGTCACCAACAGTGTGCATGTGCATGGAGGTTATACCCAGGGTTACTAACAGTCCCACCATCGTGAACGTGCAAGCAGAGGATTTGGCTGCCACAGACCGTCCGGACTTCGCCGAAAATTGGTCCACCTGACTTGATTGTCAACCGAATATCAGTTCCATCAGCGTTTTAGACTCCCAGGTAGCAAGTACAGCTTGACTGGCATATTTGAGAGATGTCTGTGACAACCTTCGTTTTGAGTTGCTTCGATTTGCATAACGACTCGACTGGTCATAATGTTTTGGCTCATCGGTATAGGTTATCACATTCTCATCCTACTGCCTATGATTTATTCTATTATAAGTCAATTCAATAACAAAGACATTGCTGTTTAGATAAAATACCAATATGAGTACATTTGGAGATATCCAAGCTGGATAACTGTAGATAATGAAGAGTGTTGTAATTTAATTCTTGTAAATATTACGTAATTTAATGCGGGCGACCGCTTAACATTACTTTTGTTTTGTTTTTTTTTTGTGATGTCAAAATGATTGATTGTCATGAAAGAATAATAAATAAATGATGTCATGATTTCTCTTGTTCTCTGTCTACCATTACGATATCAGCGTTGTATCAGCTTTGATTTAGGAGATAACTTTGCTTCGTGTATATGTTTTTCGTATATCTATTCTTGTATAATTTTCGAAAATAAATAGCAAAATTATATGATTTTTCTCTTTACTGCAGGTGGTAGTTCCACATTAGCAGCATTGTTCAACTCATTTGTACATGCATAAATTATGCACTAGCAATAGTGGGGCCAAATATGAAGAAATATCTTTGGTGGAAGAAGTACCTGACGATCATTCAAATGGTAAGTGGTTTAGTGAAGCGTTCAGGGTTGAAGTAATAACTGTAGCATACATGTATACAATATCTTTCCATAGGAACAGGCGCAATTTGGTCATATCAGCCTTTGCTCCAAAAAACCCACAACGATATTTGTTGTTATGTGGGTGTTGATGGAAATGAGTTAGGGGGAGACAAAGTTTAGATTCTCGTCGGTGTTTGGGAAAGTGAGTTAGGATGGACAGTTGAGTTTTTGTCGTGTTAGAAAATGTGAGTGGCAGACACAGATCCCCGAGTTGAGTTATGTGGGGGTTTATGGAAATTAGTTAGGAGGGAGACGAAGTTGAGATTCTTGTCGGTGTTTGGGAACATGAGACAGACACAGATCCCCGAGTTGAGTTATGTGGGTGTTTATGGAAATGAGTTAGTGGGATTCTAAGTTGAGTTTTTGTTGGTGCTAGGGAAAATGAAATAGTCAGCGGACACAGCAGTCGAGATTTTCGTCGAGATAAGTAAAATGAGTTAGTAACATGGACAGTTGAGGGTTCTGTTGTGGTAGGAAATATGTGTCAGTTAACAGTGGAGTGTTTTGGTCGTGGTGGAAAAGAGGAGGGTAGCGCCCTGGGAAGTTTTCTTCTTGAAAAAGTTCTTAATAGGTGGAGCGGAAAAACGAGGGTAGCACCCTATGAGGTTTTCCTTGTGATGAGTTTTAATAAAGTGGGGTGGAGAAGGAGTTAGTGTGAGATGCCCTATGAGTTTTCCTTGTGATAGGTTTTAATAAGGTGGAGAGAAAGGGAGCAAAATCCGCAGAATCAGTAGCTCGAGAGAAGTAGCGAAAATGCGAAATTAGTAGCTCGATGAGAGGGAAGGAAGCAGCGAATGGATGGTAGCCCGAATAAGGTGGAGAAAGAACGCCAGTCCCATGCAGCCAAGAGTTCCTAAAAAAATTATCTGTAGCAAATTCAGGTGAAAGCAGATGAAGGAGATCCCCAGTGAGCCAAAAATGGAAGTTTGAAACCTCCCCGGAAGGGAAAGGAAAAAGATAATAGTAAGTACTGTAAGTTAACAAGGACTGTTAGTGAAACAGTATAGTGATTAATTAATGAAAAACAGAGATAGCACTAGAAGTAAATTGATAGATAAATTATCTCTTAAGTAAATTATATATATACTAACAGAGTTTAATTAATTCAAAAAGGTTATTGTAAAATACAAGAGAAACGAAAGATAAATAATAGTTTAAATTGTTGTTCAGATGATTATAATATGTTAGAAGGATAATTGAACTATAAAAAAAACTTTGAATGTTTTAAAGACAGATAATTGAATCCTATGAGAAGTTTTGATTATGTTTTAAGGATAGGTAATTGAATATAGTGTTTGTATTAATGAAGAATTGTTGGTCCAACTGAAAGACTAATAACAAATAGAGACTTTAGGAAAATTAAGATTGGTCTTAAGTTATTGTAACAGAATGGTGAGAACACAGATTATAATGATGAAAATAGCATATCGATTGTTAATATAAGAATAATATATGCAAGGTATCTTTGACTTAACCTTGTATGCATATGACATGTTTTTTTATTCAATTGTATATAATGTTGTATATATATATATATATATATATATATATGTAAATAAACTTTGTTGTTTGTTAATTTGGAGTTTGTTATTCCTGAACACTCAGCCTTTCCGAAGGGAATTATACACAATTGAGAAGTTCCCTCGAATCTGGAATTCTCCTTGGAAGTAAAGTCAGATGCGTAAGTGGGGGAAATAAGAATAAAGTGGACAAACACATAATAGGGAACAAAACGAAATAAGAATAAGAAACAAGGAACTATATAAATAATAAAAAAGTCCCATCATCATACTTCTTTTTCCACCCCCCACAGTACACCTAAAATAGATCTGTGCAGTAAATGTAAAAATGTGTTGAAGAAAAACACTCAGATGACAACACCTCCAGTCATCCCAGTCATCAAAATTGCCTGCGCACCTGACAAGCTGTATTCAGAAAAAATACTTTAGAATTATCCTTAATATGAAATTCACTTTCCATCTGCATCTAAAATACCTAGTCGACAAGATAAAAAAAAAAAAAAACTATTCCTTCATGATTGTCAGAATTAGTCGGTTAGATTGGGATAGCCTCAAGCTATGGACCTCTATAAAGCCATATTCATTTCCATTGTCATTTATAGTGCAACTGCTTGATACACCAGGGCTACTCTTGCACAAAACCGATATAAGCTAGACTCAATTCAAAGACAATGTTACTCACGGTCAGCAGGGCATGCCGAACAGTTAGCATTCCAGCGATCCAGGTTCTTGAGAGGCACATGCCTCTGCATTTAGATGTCATCCATAGAGGCCTCTTCCAACGTCTCAAGAAGCGCATCCCTACGGAGATAGCTGGTATTATGCTGGACTTTGCCAATAGCCCCAAGCAGGAAAGAAAGAGAATCGTAGAAAACCTCATCCGAAACTGGCAGGAAAACTGAGATCACACAAAAAAAGGTCTCATCACAAAAATGTATCTCTACCCTTGGGTTCAAGAGTCGAAACCCCCCTCCTATACTCGCCTGGTTTGCAAGAAACCTTTCTCCTAACGGGACATGGGCCCTTCAAATTTAATCTAACAACGTCAGTAATTGAAAATGACCCTCTATGTTAATTGAAAATGACCCTCTATGTTCACGTGGATCTGAAGTTGGGACCACATTAAGTACGCATAACCCTTACATGAAGTCTTTCAGCTCAGGCTCTACACTAAAATCCAAGAAAATCCTCAGCATAATGAACGACTGCTACAGGACGAGCGCAGCTATGTTACCTTTTCTGAGTTCGCGCGGTCAGTCTTCGAGACTAGAAGAGCCAATAACCTAATGAATTTCCAGCAGACGCACGCAAACTAGGACAACGAAATCTCAGATATATGACTTACCCTGATCTGACTGCTGAAGACTACAATTGAAATACCACCTCCAGGCCTCATGCAAACCCCTAGTGGGGTCAGACCACTTCCTAACACTTCTACTCCAGAGATTGGATCATTCCTGTCTTGCAAACTTCTGTTGGGACAGGCCTCGCTGAGGGCTCAAAATTATTGTGGCAAACCTTAGCCTGGGTAGGATTCTTTGCTGTCACTATTTCATAGTACGGGATTGTCACTTCTTTCGGACCTGATGTGGGGTAAGAGGTAATCCCAGTGCGGGATTACCTCTTTGTGCAAACCACTTTTGGAAGTAGGAACCATTGCTGACACTGAACTGCAGTGTGGGATATTATTGCCATTTGGGGCCTCAAATGGCGATCACATGGGAGCATCTGTCTCTCCGATTATTTTTCTTCTTGGAGCCGGTCCCCTTTCCCACTCAGCCATTTCGCCTTGTAGCTCTTGTGGGCCCCATTCTGTGCGACCTACTACCTTTTGTACCGATATATTCTGGCCCATTCTTTTTTCTCTATATCCTCGTGCTTTATTTCCAATAATTATTTTTCTTGGGTCTCCGTCACAAAGCTCAGACAACCCTGGTGGAGACTAGCCAGAGAACGATGGATGCCTAGCTCACCTCCCTGCGGTGGTGACGGGCAAGGTACAGTTCCAATAGGGATCCTGCGGCCACCCTTGGCTTCCCAGAACCACTATGTCCATTGCGCAAGGGGATGATGACCCATTTTACCAACCACGTTCCACGGCATAAATGCATTTCACTTCAGTGTGGGCACCCGATGCCCAGATTTCAATTCCTTACAGGATTCCACATAGAAGAAGGTAGTTATATGTTTGCAAGCTAGCATAAGCACATGGACGAGAAGAAGCTGGAAGTTCGCTAACAAACATATATGACGAAATTTAGCGAAGTATTTCTTGATGTGATTGAGAAATCGTAACTTGTGGTCAAAGACTATGCCTAAGTCGGTGTGGATGGGCATAATTAGTATCTGAGATTCTCCAATAGTCGCTATGACCTTAGTTAAATTATTTTTCAGTGCCAGGATAATCTAGACTAATTTTAACGCGTTGCTGGAGAGCGCGAAGAAATTAAGATACTTTTCTAGGTCGTTGAGATTTGCACTAATGTTAGCGTTGATAACTCTCACCTTTTCGTCTCTTTTGATATCTATTTATCGTCAACATAGCATATGATGACGAATTTGTTCTCAATGAAGGCTACAATGACGGCTGTGAATAAAATTCAGAAAGTAGCCCTCCTTGTGGCCCCTGCGGAGATGATTTTGAGATCCTACAATCATTAGCTTGGAGGATTATGGTTCTGTTGAGAAGAAAGGCATTGATTAAAGACAGCACATCTCCATTCCAAGAGGGTGATGAATGTCGGGATGTGTATGGAATCAAAGGCTGATTGGAGGCTACGTAGGTGATGGCCATCTCAGTGCTATCCTCAAAAGAATTCTTAGCGGATCGAATGTCAACTAGGTTGATAATGGTAGATCTACCAGAGACTGCATAATGTATCTGTGGAGCAGATGCGAAAGAATTTGGTTTGTTAGGATTAGAAGCAAAACTTTCTCCAAAAGCTTTAAGAGATTGGAGAGCAGGCTATTAGCTGATGGTGTTGCCTGCTTGGTATTTTGGGAGGGGCATTATTGTGTGGTGATTCCACAGAGGCGGAAAGTGGTGCTAGGAGGGGGTTTTTAAATAGTGTGGTTAAGGTATCCGCAAGATAAGAGCCGAGACACTACAGTATGTATTGAGGAATCATACCAGCCCCTATTGAAGCAGTCGGGGATAGAACACAATAACTGCAATGATTAGTTGCTGCTTACTTAACCTCAGAGTGAATATCGGGCTCATCCGATGCACGATCTCATTAAGTTGTAGTTAACTGCTAGCCTCCGGGTTTATTAATTATCTTTAAATTGGGAATATATCGGGTCTTAGTGTGCAGAAATTATCAATAAAGCGCGTATATACATTCTTATTCGTCTATTTACATTTTATTCATGCAAGGAAAAGTAATATTAGAAATGGATGGTCATTATAAGCAGTAGGAGGAGGAGAAGAGTTCAGCATACTGAAGTTGTTGTTGTTGTTATAGTAGGGTATTAGGAACATCAGCAACTAAGGCCATAAATTTTGTACATTTATGGGCTTAGTCGCTGATTTGTAAATTGCTTGTGTTCTGAGGTCGATTTTCTGTTTGCTGGAAGAAAATCGTGAATTTTCCTGGAGAAAAACCATGGTACCTTCGTCTGATACCGACAAAGTGAGCCACTTCGTGAAAAAGGCCCATAAAAATTCCTCACGTCATCGACGGAACTCCAACTCAGGTCTTTTCCACCCAGTGTGTGGGATGACAGAAATCGTACAACAGAATCTAACCTGAATCTCATTGCACGTTGCCTACTAACACAAAGACCTGTACAACGATCTACTAATCAAATTGATCCTGAATATCTTAGCTCAAACAGAAGATACAGACCAACGTCCTGATCAATACATTTTAATTAGTTGAACTCTAATGATGCAAAAAAGATTAATATTCCTATTATACGTTAGTTGTTATTTATATTTATCTGTAATTTGTAAATATTATTATTTGTGCACCTGCCTCAAGCTGAATAAAAAAGTAAATAAATAAAAACCAAATACTGTGAATGATAGTTTATATCTACTGGACATATAAATAGTATTTCTTCAGTTTTTAACATGAGGTTTTAGTCCATCTCTGGAAAACAATAAAACATAGATTGAATTTAAAGTGCATTTTGTTATGCTTATAGTACTGCTCATTTTTATGCTTAAAATTTTCTTTGGTAGTTTCTTATTTTATTAAATAAACTTCATTATGTATACGAGGTATTTTCAGTTCGCTGAAGGAAGATTTAAATGCGTGGTGAGTTAAAGATTTCTGTCCTTCTGTAAGCACTTGACTGTTTCTCCATCTTCTTCTGGCTGTATGGCATGTGTTTCATAACTAGTGCGCATTATTCTCCTTCTTTGAACTGAGGAGTATCCATTCGCCAAATCATTTCCATATTGAGGGAACGTCTCCTTGTCTAGTTGGTCACCAGCAGCACCTATACATGCAGTAGTCACAGACTTCGTGAGCGATGATAAATTTCCTTGTTTCAAGTATGTCTGAATGTAAAAATTCACGAAGAGTAGAAAGAAGACTCCGTCTGTTAGAACATAAATGAGGCTGCACATCGCTGGATAACTACAGGTCTGAAACAGGAGCAACTGGAGATGGTATGCGCCCATGAGAAATAGTTGAACCTGAAATTATGACATAGGTCGAAGTTTTAATCAAAACTATCAGTGTGCAATCTAAATTATAGGCTACTTTTTAACAAATTATTTCAGTGATTAAATCGATTACACTAGCCAATACGATTTTTACCTCCAAGAGCTTAAATGCTGTTTTTAACCAATTTGTATGCGTAGATTTATAAAATCACCATGAAAGTTTCACATCAAGTCACAGTTATTAAATATAGAAGGAGTTACGTCACACCAAAATATGCCAGTAATGTATGACATACTGATTTATTTTAAGAGATATAAGCTAATTCTCTTTAATTTTAGCAATCGATTCTGGCCTCGGTTTTCTTGTGATAAACATAATCAGATTTCTACGTATGGTTCTTAGGTTCAAATTCCGATGCAACAATTTACAATTTGAAGAGAGCACATAGTGTTTTTTGTAGGTTGTGCCAAGGTTTTCCAAGTATTAATTTCAATCTATCCTCCAAACATGTTTAAAAGCAGTTTTACTGCTTAATTGCAACGAATTTCCATCAGTTACTGTGTTTCATTCAGTTGGACTTAAAGAAAGTCATGAAAGCGTGTCTATGGTTCTACATGCTATAAAATACCAGGGTTATGGTTGGAACATATGCAGTAATCTTAAGATTATTGGTTTTCTTGTTGATTTGCAGGGGACTTTCACAAAATATTGTTTTTTTTTTTTTTTTTTTTGTGTTTGTGGGACAGCCGTGCGACAGAAGAACATTATGTTGTGCAACTTTGGGACAAGCGGGGCGAGTTCATACCAGGACAGTTTAGTACATTCAAACAACGTTCTTCTTCCATCCCTGCATATCAAACCTGGGTTGAAGAAAAATTTTGTGAAGGAACTAGATGAAGAAGGAACGGATTTGCATACTTGAGAAGTGTGTTTCCTAATTTAACATATGCCAAACTTAAGGAAGGAATTTTCATAGAACCCCAAATCAGGAACCTCCCAAAGACGATGTGTTTGAAACCCAATTAAAGGAGTTGAAATTGCAGCTTGGCGATCATTTAAGGCGGTAGTGCTTGATGTTTTTGGTAATAGAGGATGAAGAAAACTAAGGAATATTGGTGTCTAATTTACTTGAGTGCTACAAAAACATGGGCTGTCGAATGTCGTTGAAAATTGATTTTCTCCGTTCCTATCTCGAATTTTCCCCCGAAAATTCGGAAGATGTAAGTGATGAACAAGAGCGCGGTTTCATCAAGATATTTTCCCGATGAAAAAGCGGCACCAAGGTCGCTGGGATCCTGTAATGTTGGGGGATTACTGCTGTTCCTTGTGAAGGAGAGTAAGCAGAAATACAAGAGAAAATCCCCTAGTAGAAGACATATTTATGGACAATCAGGTACACTGATTATATATTATTGAAATATAACAATTTCGCTATGATTTATGATATTTTTTCAGAAGTTAAATGAGTTATAGAGAACGTATAATATTTTTTTACTCTTATATTAAAAACTTCAATTATACATATATATCCCTTCATTTTAGCCTTAAACGTTGGTACATTTTTTTGATAAAGACTTTATATGGTGATTTTCTCTTCTTTTGAGATGACTTGCCGTGGAGCCGCTGTCATATTCAGACAAGCAAGATTTGAAATTTAAAAGGAAACCATTTGGTTCTAATGTACTCTTTTCATTTATGATTCAACTGCGTGTCGAATCTTTAAAAATATTGGCCACTTCCCTTGCTAATCCATGTCAAAATTAGAAGAATGGAATGCATTGTGAATTTTCCTGAGCACCAAGACTACTGCACTCCTCAGAGGTGTATGTTTTAATAGTGCAATGTGACACTGTTTAATTTCAGAGAAACTACCATTACTTCTTCAGCAAGAAACGAATGTTCTTGTATGGGAAAGTGATGATAGGTTTTCTCAAATCTATTGCTAATTAAGTAAAAACAACAACATTATATGGTTTATGGTGGCAACTGCCAGAAAAAATATGCAGATCTTTATATTTGAATATTTTTCTCCAAGTAAGACCAGATTTCTTTGGGTCTTTCCTTGGAATATCCTAATGGCATAAGTAAGAGTTTGGTTTCAAATTTTGAAGCTATTTTATAAAGAGATACTACCATTTTCCCAGCCATTAGATCAATCTCACAACTAACCAATCAATGAATGGGACACTGTTGTCTAAATTCATGACCAAAGCGATCATCTTGCCTTCGTTAGAAATCAGATTTATCAACTGCAACTAGTAGGAAACTTGAACAATTTGAAGAACAGAGTTCATGCTGATTGCATAACACCCGGCATGTTAACGTGAAATGTGGCTAGACATCGATTTCTTTGGTACGTATGCTGCATCACTGATGAGGCTCATATTGACATGGTATAGTCACCAATTAAAACCAACAGACTGCAGCTTGCATTCAGTGCTTCGTATGTTTTATTTAGTTGAACACAGAAGGAGGTAGACTTACAGAGTGATGCCACTACTTTTGAATTATCTTTGTCAAAGGATAAGGACAACTTAGAACATTAAAAGACATTTTGAGTTATCTTTAACGTTCCTATAAATTTGTCGATAACTTCATCACAGAATGAGATATTTGATGAATTTGTGGCAAACATTCTTTGCTGTCTCGTTACGAAAAAAATGCTTATGCATCAAATGTATGCTAGTGTTATTCATTAACCCTGAACGCTAGAATAAATCACTTACCATTTGAACCATTGTCAGATATTTCTTCCACCAAAGATATTTCTTCATATTTGGCCCCAATATTGCCAGCGCATAATATAAATACATGAAGGTATGTACAAATGAGTTGAGCAATACGGCTATTATGGAACTGCCACCTGCAGGAAAGATTTAAAATTATATATTGTAGCGATTTATTTTCGAAAACTTATACACGAATAGATATATGCACAAAGAAGCTAAATTATCTTCTAAATCAAAGCTGATACAAATATCAATGATATTGTTGCAATGGCAGGGGTAGAACCAGCGAAACAACTTAAGAGACACTTTAACGTGTAGATGTCTTAAGCCTTGACGATACCACTAACTCTGTCATATAATCGATGGCAATGAAAGTTAAATGTTGAAAGTTTCCCACCAGGCTGGCAAAGACGAGTCAAATTTCCACCGACAAATATAGCAGGAGTCTTTCAAGCAGATAATTTATGGTTAATAATGATGATGATGTGAACTGAGGTTTAAGTGTACTTCAAATTTGTTATCAAGAGGCGAGCTCCAGGTTAATTTTAGCTAATGGTCATACGAATTAAAATATCCTTTTAAATTTTATCGAAGCAATGTTTTTAACAAGGGATTCTTATGCTGTTTTTACACTACTAATACTGCCGCTACATCTTAATATTCTTATCTTGCTGTTTATCCATTCATTTACTAGCATTTCTATGCTCTCTGATGCCAGTCTGGTTCTCTCAAATTCAGAGGAATTTGATGGACTGCACTCATAAACAGAGTACAGTCACAATATTATGACCCCCCCCCAATGCAGACATCACACATGCCTAGCAAATCATACAGCACACTTGACAAGTTCACACATCGCAAGCATATAAGGCTTGGTGTTCGTGAACACAGTAACAGTCTGTCATGGGCAAGCACGCGATCTATCAGACCTGGAAAAAGGAAGGATCATCGGCTATTGGGTGGGGGGTTGGCTTTTGCTTCCCTTTTTTCTTAGACCTCCACCCTACTAAAGTCACAATCCCACTCCACAAACACAAATCTAACTACAATTCACAGAAAATTGTAAGGTGTGTAAAGCGGGTGTTAGCAGAACATTAAAAACATATTTATTTACAAAAAAATTTACAAACCTTTAATGAACATTATGTACATAAAAGAAACAAATAATTACATACAAGCATATCAATTTGCATATATTTGAATCATACTACAGCACAATACACTACCTATCTCTCATCAACTATTCTCACTTTACGAATTATTAACATCAGTTTGTATCAGTTGTATCTTACTGAATGTGAATTCTCGATGATTACTCAATCATCCTCTTACATTATCAATTTTTATCACTATCATCAGTTAACTCATTTCAGCTCTTATTACTCTTTTTATATATTTTGTTTCTAGCCTTTAACACATGAAGTGTATTACAACTGTATTACCAAAATGTATTACAAATGTATTACCTCTTATCTCAATAAAATTCACTATAGTTCATTCATTCTACTTTAGTTACTCTCTAGTTTCCATCTTATTTATCCCTTTTACCACCCTTGCGTTATTTCCTAATCATTAACATTCGTAACAAATTATCTCAACCTTAGTAACTAACTTGCCTAATACAACAGGAGTGTTCTTTTTTAAAAGGACTATCACTGAATTCCTTACAGAGATAGGTTATGAGTCCTTGAATAAAAAAAATAAACAATAAACCAACTTTAATCTTTTTTACATTCAACCTAAATATTCAATCTTGATACTTACTATCTTTAACTTAATACTCGGGCATTAATGCTAATTTTCACTTTCCATCGCCCTTCCTGGATTTATTTTAGCAAAACAAATATTTATATTTTAATTTGTAAGATTTACATCTTACAAGCGGACTTTGTGAAATGCTCACGTGTTGCAGTGGTGAAAGTTTATCGACTTGACGAATGGGGCCGTTTTGAAGACCAGACGTGCGAATTCTGGAGCCCCATGCGCCATTGAGCCCAGAGGTGAACGTCGGCTGAAACTGTTGGTCAGGACCAATCAGGGCACTACTGTTGCTCAACTGGCTGTCCAAATGGGACACCAGAAATGTCTGCAACTCGACAGTGCAGTGAACCATGTTGTGTATTGGGCTCTGGAGCTGATGCTTGGTGACAGCACCCATGCTGATGGCTGTTCATCGCAAACAACGCTATCAGTTTGCACAGCAATACCGACACTGAACCCCCGCGGGGTGTCAACGGGTAACCTTCTCCAATAAGTCACCGTATCTGCTCCACTGAGTGGATGAACGATGACATTTTAGGCGTGAAACCTCCTAGAACAGACAAAGAAAAAATTATGATATTAGGGTTCCCTGTAAATGTTTATATCTACCCATACATTTATTTTCTCTGTAAATTTCGTGTGTTCTCTGGTCGATTTGCCTGTTTGCTGGTTGAAAAAATCCCAGTTTCTGGGGGATAAACCTTGCTATTCTACGCCTGAGCCCGACTACTCGGCCACGGAGTGAAAAAAGCCCACTAAAGTTCCTCGCGTGATCTACGGGCCTTTACCACCTGGTGTGGAAAGGGCGGTGACAACACCACTGTGCTACATGCGCAGACTCCGAGAACAGACACGCAGACACGATTGTTGGCAGAAAGCAGGCTGGTGGGGGGCAGCGTTATGGTGTAAGTGTAAGTGTAAGTGTGTTTAGGGTCTAACGGCACCAGGGGTTTCCCCCATCTCCGCTTAATATACATTGTGGTGTTATACAGAACACTGTAGAGGCCAGAGGTTTAAAAGCGTGTGGATATTGTGGCGTGTAATGTTTTGTACCGTTGTTCATCTGGTCTTTTAGCCGTTGGGTCTCAAATGAGGCCCACCGTTGCCCACACTATACCTCGTGGAGGCAGACCAGGTACACCAGTATTTTAGAAATTTACTATTTACTCTGGCAGGTCCTGCCACCTAATTTTTTTAATTTTTTTTTTATTATTTTTTTTTTTTGTTATAGGTATGGTCCTGCTTGGGATGCTATTGTATGTTTCATTTGTTTTGTATTAAGAAGTGGTCAAAAGACACCATATATCATCAGAGCTTATCTTTAAGTGAAGGAAAAACAAAGGGTGAAATAACTTGGAGCTGGTGAGTAAACTCAATTCATTATCAAAAGTTCTTACAAGATGTGATCATAAAGCAATGCAACTAATTTTATAACAAATATACCTTTATTGGTATACACCAGTGACCCCCCCTTCCTTAATCATGGTTATAGTTAGCCATTATGCACTATGGAAGTAGACTTTTCCCATCACATAAATGAAGAAAATTATACACTTGAAGTCTTTTGCTACCTGAAATTAATAGATTACTGTATAATCAATATAAAAAAGGAAATATCCACCCTTGTTGATTAACTAGTCACATAGGATCATATTGCAATAAGCAAACCATTAGAGGTGTGTTATATTCATAGCAAGTGATGTGTGAATAACCAACAATGACTACAGCATCCTCCCAGAAAATTGGTTTTTTCTAAGAAACATGTAAGCTACCTTAGAATATACAAATTTATAGACACAATATAGTATACTCTTGCTGTTCGCAGTTTCATTCTTCATATATGTTAAATGCAAAAAAATAGTGGGGGATCAAAAATTTTTAAAAAAGACAACTGAAAATGATATTGATATGCTAATACAGTATTAAATTGTAAAGAGTATTTTTTTTTTTTTGTGGTTTTATTTTTTATGGTTTTACTTAGTTTTTTCTAATGATGGTTTGAGCTGTAATAAATTCCCTAAAAAGCTTATCCTTTTGCATTAAAGGCTGATAACCTATTTCTCATTGCTCCCATTCAGGAGGCGCCTCCGTAGCCAGGTGGGAAGGAGCAGCAGTGCGTAGCACAAGCTTCTTGATTAGACCGGGGGTTCGAGCCCGTCACCACCAAATATGGTGCATGCGGAAAGGTCAGGGAATGACCACCGCACCGGAGCAATATGGCATTAGTTGCTAATGCTCCTAAAAAAAAACCAAAGCTCCCATTCAGGTTGTGACATCATATCTTCTTGCTTATGCTGTAAAACATAGTCTGACCATGATTATACAAGCCTCAAGAATAATTGGTTGTGTTTACAAAAAGACCTCTTTATATAATGAATACAATTTTTACATATTGTTCAAACTCCATAAATTTTAGTTCTTTTTCTGCTACTGTTCATTTGAAAGCATGTAAGGAATTTAGTAATGAACACTGCTTAAAATTATGTGGTGTTTGTTTTTTCTTAGCCCTCCCCTCTATGAAAAAGACCAGTATTAGCTTTAAGAGCCATCTTTAGTTCCCTAGGCTACATTGTTCTGCAAATTTTGATATTCAAGATGCCACAGATGTTGCATTATCAATTAATTTCCACTATTTGTTCATCCAGTGCGATGCATCATTTATTGATTAAAGAATCAGACTATCCCAAAAAACACTGTTATACAGAAGGCTTACTTTCTCTCTATTAATATACTTAGCTCATATTACAATCCATTTCTCTGTACATTGCAGTCAACAAGCTCCTCATAGTTTTCTGATCTTTGATTTCCTCTAAAATTTTGGTAGAGTGCCTTGAAGGCCTTCCACACTGCTTTTTTGTATGCATCAAGGACATCATCAGAAAGACAGATGTAGGATAGATGTGCGGAAATTTGCCTTTAGACAGCAGGTAGTTGGTTGGTGGAACAGACTTCCATCCCTTGTTGTGGAAGTTGATAGCCTAAATAAGTTTAAGGCTCAGCTGGACAGGTATTTTGAACGAACAGAGGGGTGAAATGGAAGTGGGTTTTTTTTTTTTTTTTTTGGCTGATGCTGCATAAGCTTGCTTTCTTGCATTATATGCCTCTACTAATGCTAATGCTAATGCTAAACTTGTCTATGGAGAACATAATTCCAGAAGTATGGGGCACTTTAAGCACTTAAATTAAACAAAGTACCAGGAGCTCGATTATTGCGTCTGCATGCCGAGACCTCCGTACAACTCCGCTCGGGCAGCGTTATGGTCTAGGGATTGTTTGGGGATTGTTTTCATGGCATGGCTTGGGTCTGCTGATACCTCTGGAAGGCACTCTGAATGCAAATGGTTACCTATCGATCGTCGCCGATCAAGTGCACACGTACATATTGACTGTATTCCCTGGGGGCGATGGTATCTATCATCAAGACAATGCGCAATGCCATGTCGCCAGAATTGAAAAGCTACTTCCTTGGCCACGGAATTCCTCGGATCTTAACACAATTGAAAATCTATGTAACCCCCTCAATCAACACATCAGGCGGATGGATCCTCCACTAAGGAACCTACATTTCATTTTCATTCATTTCATTTATTAACACACAACTGTATATACATTCTCAAGATACATATTAATCAATTTATATACAAGATTTATATACAAATTTTATATACATACTCTTATACAATATACAGGGTGTTTCATTTAAACGTTTCAGAACTTCTAAGAGGGGTGGGGTACATCCTGACAACTCGAAATCATATAGCAATGTTAAACGTTTCAGAACTTCTAAGAGGGGTAGGGTACATCCTGACAACTCGAAATCATATACCAATGGGCAGAATCGAAAATTCCGAGCTTTAGTGCAGGGAATCTTAATTTCGCACAAGAACGCCAAGTTAGTAGGATGGATGATTACACGAACGCAGAGTTAGCCGATATGCATTTGGCGTACGGGGCTGCAAATTGTAGTGGGCCAGCCGCACAGCGTTTGTACGCGGAACGATATCCGACGAGGCGTATTCCCAGTCATAATTTCTTTGCAAGACTGCACCAGAGGTTAGTTGAGAGAGGTTCATTTGCAAGAGCTGACAGGGACAGGGTAAGAACAGCACGGACTCCAGCCGTCGAACAGAATGTGCTGCAGCATGTACAGGGGAATCCAAGAACGAGTACACGAAGTCTAGCAAACGCAGTCGGGGTTTCCCATTGCAGCGTCTGGAGGATTCTCCGAGAACAAGACATGCATCCGTTTCACGTGCAGCGTGTTCAGACACAGCAACCGGAGGATTATGCACCTCGTATTGCTTTCGCACAGTGGTACCTTGGAAAATGTGCTACAAATCCCCTTTTTCCTGCTGAAGTGTTGTTTTCCGATGAGGCATCCTTCACAAGGGAAGGAAT
This sequence comes from Mastigoproctus giganteus, assembly GCF_048544385.1. NCBI lineage: Eukaryota > Metazoa > Arthropoda > Arachnida > Uropygi > Thelyphonidae > Mastigoproctus > Mastigoproctus giganteus. The sequence continues at coordinate 240,534,063 of NC_143575.1, read as the reverse complement.
TTTCAACACGCATAACGACCATATCTGGGCGGTCGAGAACCCGCATGCAATACGACGTCGTGCAGCACAGATTCGATTTTCGGTCAATGTATGGGCCGGTATTATGGGAGATCACCTCATCGGACCTTACCTGTTACCGTGTCGTCTAACCGGACCTATCTACTTGATCTTTCTGCAGCAAGTATTGCCACAACTTTTGAGAGATGAACAGATTTCTGCATCGACGCAACAGACAATGTGGTTCCAACACGATGGAGCCCCTGCCCATTATAGCGAAGATGTTCGTAACTACCTGGATGTCACATTTGGTCAACAGTGGATCGGACGTGGTGGTCCCGTGCGTTGGCCTGCTCGGTCACCCGACCTATCATGTCTTGATTTTTATTTCTGGGGTCATATGAAATCGCTAGTTTATGACACCCCTGTTGACAATGCTGAGGAGCTGGTTGCAAGAATTGCAGTAGCTGCCGAAGAAATTCGAAATTGGCCTGGAGTATTCCAGAATGTTCGGATGTCCATGCGTCGGAGATGTGAGGCGTGCATTGTAGCCCGTGGAAGAAACTTCGAACACTTACTTTAATCCATGTACCTTTTGCTTCTTTTCATGTATTATTAAAACGATTTCTCACTTACGGTCTCTTTTCTTTATGGTGCTTCTGTGTACAACACCGCTTCAGGAAAGCATTTCCGACCCCACATTGCTATATGATTTCGAGTTGTCAGGATGTACCCTACCCCTCTTAGAAGTTCTGAAACGTTTAACTGAAACACCCTGTATACATACTCTTATACTCTTTTTGACTACCAGTACGACAAACTTGCAGGAGGTGTAGGGGGCACAATGACGAATCGGAATCACATAGCATTGCAGGGTCCGAAATGCCTTCGTCATGCGGTAGAGGACGTTGAACAGGAGGTCGCGTGAACAGCGATCCTGCTGGAAGTCAGCATTTGCGAACCGTTTCTGTTGAAGAACTCAAGTAGCAAAAGTCCTCCGGAGTGGATAATCCGCAGGCTCCAATGACTGAACGCGTTGCAGCTGGTATGAACTCATTTGGTTTGTTGACAGTATCCTCCATACAGTGGATTGGGAAATACCCAATCGTTGACCTATCGCTCGAGTACTCGTACTCGGATTGCTTTCTGCAAGACGTAGGACATTCTCCTCATTGTGTGGCGTCCTCGTCGTTCGCTCTCGATTCATGGTACCTCTCGTGAAACAACCAGTCTCACGTAACCTTCTGTGCACACGTGCAAAAATCGTATGATGAGGAGCACACCTATGCGGGAAAAGTTCCTGGTACAAGCGCAGAGCGGCGCGCCGTTACAGTCCGCAGCTCCATACGCGAGGTGCATGTCGGCCAGTTCAACGTTTGAATACTCGTCCATCCTACTGCCTCGGGAACCGGTTCTCAAATGCTGACTTCCAGCGGGATCGCTGTACACGCGACCTCCCGTTCAACGTCCTCTACCGCATGACGAAGGCATTTCGGACCCTACAATGCTATGTGATTCCGATCGATTCGTCTTTGTTTTTTTTTTTTTTATGAAAACCCCAAACACGAAAGGTATCAAAACCTATAGTACTTAGTACCATGCATGGGTTGAAGGAAAAGTATGGGGAGAGGGGGGATGCCGGAAACTTTGCTCTAGAGACTAAACATGGATTTCACCACTTCAAGCCTCTAATAAGCAAAGTGGTGGTATTTCACCGGTTGATGAAAGTCATCTACCACCTGTCCCCTATACCTCCTGCAAGTTTGTCTGACTGATAATGAATCACCCTGTATATGTTGTAGCCTTTCTGTACATTTGCTTGTGTGTGTCCTGATATGAAGAGCGGCTCCTGGACATAATGTAATGTGTAAAGTGTAAACTGTAAAGTATGTTTAGGGTGAAACGGCACCAGCGGTTTCCCCCATCTCTGCGCAATTTACATTGTGGTGTGATACAGTTCACTGTAAAGGCCAGAGATTTAAAAGTGTATGGATCTTGAGGTTTGTGATGTCGTGTACCGTTGTTCTTCTGGCCATTTAGCCGCTAGACCCCTGCTGAGGCCCGATGTTGCCCTCACTTCGCCCCGTGGGGGCAGACCAGGTACACCAGTATTACAGTTATTTACTCTGGCAGGTCCTGCCACCTAGTTTCCCGAGATTTCAGTGGCTAGGACCTAAAAAAAAAAAAAAAAACGTTTGGTGGGTTGATCGCTAGATTGAAAGACCGAAATGTGAGCGAACTTAATTTGGAACTATTAAATTTAGACCTGTGTGGTATACGCTAGCGAGGAGATAGACAAAGAACGGAGACTGAAGACTGGGGGGGGGGAGAAATACAGAAGAAATGGGATCAATAGAGGAGACGACCCCCATTATAAGTCAGTAGGGCATGCCCATGCTCCACCAGGAGGAAATCTGGATTGGCGAGTAGGGGAAGACCAGGAAGGACAGCCTCCTGCCTCCTCCCCTGCCGCCGAGGGAGGGAGAAAGAAAGATGGCAAGAGTGCTGGCACCGATTGCCATTATGGCTGGCATATGCAGAAAGCTCTGCGGCCTCATTGCGCTGGTTGGAATTCAGCTGAGTAGAAAGTCACTTATGAGGCTGCGTCCCGTCGGGGGAGTTCCACAAAGCGGGTGTGCACTTTTCGTTGGTTAGATCCAGTTCGTGTGATTGGTTACTTATCATGTTTTTTTTTTTTTTTCTGAGGCAGTTATTTGTTGGTTTGTATTGTTTGCTGTCATAGGTTATTCATTTCATGGTTGTTGCTGTTGAGGTGGTGGATGCGGGAGAGTCCGCCTTCTTGTGAAGAGGTCTTGCGCATATTGCGTGAAGGCACTACGGGTATCTTTTTCAGTTAGTATCAGATATTCCTGGTCTCGTAGCATTATTTGGGTGGTGGTTATAAATCGGCAGCGGAGATCCTCGTACAGTGGGCAGTCGTACAACAAGTGCCCCCATCTCTCGCGTAGACCGCAGTGGCATAGGGGGATGTCACTCAATCTGAATCCATGGAGTTTTTCTCTTATGGCGCCACGGCCGGCCAACAAGCTCACTATGACATGGTGCGATCACATTTAAAGAAAGGAAGCAGGATATATAATAAGAAAAGGCGTACGGATATAATGCCCGAGCACATCTTCTCAGAATGGATCCAAGCCACCTTTGGAACTCCTCTAGCAGAAAATCAAGTTGAAAGTGAAGTCAACACAGAGAAAATCCGTGAAGCAATTAGCAAACTGAAGGCAGAGTTCTATCCTGAACTGTCTCAAATCAGTATCGCTAGAGGTGACATTAAAGCCGCTGTGAATAGCCTCAAGAATAAAGCCACAATTGGGCCTGATAAATTCCCACTCTTCATGATTAAGATCAGCAGTGTATACATCATAGATCTGCTCCTTCATATTTTCCACAAAATTTTAAGTGAAAATCACTTTCCGAAGATATGGAATACGTATTTCGTTAAACCTGTTCCCAAAAAATAGCAATCCTAAATCCGCCAAAGACTACAGGCCTATTGCAATTGGATGTTCGTTTCAAAAAATATTTGAGAAATCCATTTTAAATACCATCAACCATCACTGCTTCGGGCATAGACCGGAGTACCTTCATTCAGTGATCCCACAAAGATCTACTACCACCAATCTCATGGAGACTCTATTTCGAATACAACACGCCCTTAACTTCAGACAGCAATTAGACATTGTCTTCTTAGACGTTGCATCCGCATTCGACAGAATATCCATCTCGGCTATTACTATCATCTTGGAGGAATATTTCCATATAACTGGGCACGTATTAGCTATAATAACGAGTTCTTTGAGGGAGAGACACATCACTGCCATAAATGGAACTTCCAAAGAGACCTTCCAAGTCAACAGGGGAGTCCCACAAGGTGGTGTCCTCTCTGCTACTCTCTTCGCAACAGCACTGCATCCCTTCCTGACCCAAAATCAAAAGCAATTTGTCGTATATGCAGACGACTTGAAATATTTCGTCACCTCGAATGACCAAAACACATCTTTACAATGTAACAACGAAGCAAACTCCAAAATCGCCGAGTTGCAAGAATACCTTAATTGCATGGGGCTCCGACTAAATGAACACAAGACAGCCCAAATTGTTTTCACCAACAAGGTATTAAAAAACCACATATCAATACGCGTAAATGGCAGTGTGGTCAAAAAAGTCAGGACACATATTGATCTTGGTCTGAAATGGGACGAAAACCTAAACTTCACACCCCATTTCGGACATGTAAAGAAGAAAACTTACGCAGCGCTATGGACCTCCAGACAAGAACTAGTAGGTATCAGGAACCCTGACCTTGTTAAACAATATATTTTAAGATGCGTCATCCCCATCCCTCTCTACGCATCTCAGATTTGGTCTTCTGCCCCAGTTGCTACCATCAAGGCTTTCCTGGGTTTAGAGTACTGGATGCTGAGATGGTTAAACAGGATCACTACGAAGCCATTTACAATCTCAAGAACCATTTTATATGCCAACTTGGATGTCACGCCTTGGTCTCACATTATTGTCACCAAGAACATCCTCACGCTTGCAAAACTACTGACCGGAAGAGTCGACTCGCCGAAAACTGACCACCTGCTGACTCGGCCCCACATGACGCAAAGGTGGGCGAATAGAACAACATCCCTTCCAATCAGTAGCGCGCTCACACAGCTGGAAAGCCTTCGGCGATTTTTTCCTTTGAACACTATTAAAATGTTCAACGATCTTCAAGCAGACCCAGAAAGGCTTTGCGCAGAGAAGAGATACAGGACCGAAGTGTTTCAAAAGGCATTACTCCACCTATAAATGTTGAGTGATGCCGACAGAGGGAAACAAAAGAGAATGCAGGAAATGAAGAAAATGAACTGGTCGGGACTGTTTTTGCTCCTGTTATGTTTATATTGGACGTCTTGTCTTTCTGTGAACTCGCTGTAAATAGTGGTGTAGATGTGAACATTCTCTAATTCCTTGTAAAATTGTAAATTATGCTTGTGCTCTCTTTCTATCTGCCTGTCATGTAAAATAAGGCAATGATTAATCAGACAATGTATGATTTAGAAAATGTATAATTTAGACATTGTATAATTTGTATAATTTATAAAGACTAATTTGTATAAATTATAAATAGATAATTATGTATATAAATTATATTTGTATATATGAATGTGCACCCCCTGGTTAATAGCTGTAAGCGGGTGTCTCTTAGGAGAAAATAAAGATAATAATAAATAAAAGGTAGGTGGCGAGAAGTCTAGGAGAAAGCCAAGGTGGATAGTTCGAGTACACCAGTTGGATATCAGGAATAAATTTTTTAGTGATTTCACCTTTGGATGATGTCTTCCAGCGGTTTTGCCAGGTCTGGTTGAGATGTGCAAGGAGACGTTTGCGTTCCACTTTGTGGTCAATTTCCGGGGTCACGGTGAAGTTCAGGTGGTTAGCCTCCCGTCCCTTGGAGCGTTGATATGTTAAGCCACAGAAGACTATTTCCAAGTCTAGGGGAAGAGTCCCCGTCAGGGCCTGTAGAACGTGCGTGCTTACAGTATTGCAAGCTCTTGTTATTGTAAGTAATATATACCGCAGCGTGGTGTCCAGTTTTCTTCTGTTGACGGCCATATTAGGTATTAGGTATTAGGTATGTTCGGGGTCTGACGGCACCTGGGATTTCTCCCATCTCCGCGTATGTTCTCTGTATCGGACAAGCCAGAGATTTAAAAGTGTGTGGGATATGTACTGTGTAGTTTGTTGTGCCCATTGTTCGTCCGGCCTGTTAGCCGCCGGGCCCCTAGTAAGACCCGACCTTACCAATACCTGCCACAGGGAGGCCGGCCGGGTGTTACCAATACCTGCCACAGGGAGGCCGGCCGGGTGTTACCAATACCTGCCACAGGGAGGCCGGCCGGGTGTTACCAATATTTGTACTCTGGCTGGTCTTGCCACTTACTTTCCTGGGATTTTAGTGGCTAGGACCAAAAAAAAAAAAAAAAAATCGAGGTTGCTATTAGTGATACTTTACAAGTTAGTATTAATATTGCGCGACGTGGGGCTGTGCGGTGAAAGTGAGTTTTAAAAACCAAATAGGTTCGGGCAAGAATTTTGATGTTCTCTTTTGATTTTGACATGTAGGGCTAAACGCTGTGCAAGACAAAAGTTTGGGGGGAGGATGAAGACTGGGGGGAAGAAATTGGAAATAAGGGACCGACAGAGTAGATGGCCCCTGCAGGTAGTGAGGCATGCCCGTGCCCCACCAGAGTGAAAAAATTGGGGAGGCAAGGAGAGGCAAGTCTCTCCTCCCCAGGAGTTTGGAAAGAAAGATCCGCTCAAGAGAGTGCGGATTTGGGTCGCCAATAGGCTGTTCCGGCGGGAGAGTGCCACGTATGTCGTCTCCATCAGTTTGCAGGCCCTAAAAAATTGGCCGTTGAGTCTCATCTAGGTGGGACACTAATAGGGGGTTAAATCTGGATGTCATCCTTCCAGACTGCATGTGGTCTGGGGCTTATTTTCTGGTCATTATCTTGGGGTCATAATCAAGTCAACTGGCTGTCATTATGGGGTTTTATCCCTTCCGTGATGTTTGCTAGTCCTTACACTACCTTTTGTCATTATGTAGTGGGTCTATGCTGCAAGGTCTTGGGGCAGTGTCCCTTTGTTCTGATGTCACGACTATTTAAAGGTGTTTTTTCGCTTCTATTGGCGGTAATCATGACTCTTGTAGTTCGACAATCTATTGTCACTTGTCTTTTCCTAGTGCATTTTGTAGTCAGTCCAAGGTCTGTATAGTCGGTTCCTCTGTGTCGTCTCGCTGCTATTTGCAGTTTTGTTTTGTCTCATTCCGTTAAGGTCTTCGGTATATGGCGGCTAGTGTTTGGCGCCTGGTAAATAATCCCTGGGCAAAATCAGTTAAGGCTAAATATTCTTCTTGTGTATCTAGTAGATGTGACTCGAGATCCCTCGGTAAATAGTGAACTCTAGTTATTAGTCTGCATCTAAGGTCTTCGTATTGGACACACTCAAACATAATGTGCACCCAGCTTTCTTGTTCCCCGCAAGTACAACGCGGATCCTCCACTATTCCCAATGCTGTAAGCTTTGCATTGAAAGCCCCATGACCCGTAAGGAGGTAGGTCGTGTAAAGTCCGGGTTGCAGCCAGGTTGGAAGAATGGGGTATACTCTGTCTACGTCCGGGATGAACTTTTTGGTGATGTTCCCTTTTGTTGTGTTTGTCCAGCGGTATTGCCAGGTTTCTTTTAGGTATTTCTGCAACCTGTTCTTTTCAGCCTTGTGGGTTGCATTGTTATCCACTGTGTAGTCTTGGTGGGTGCAAGGCATTCCTTTGGTTATATAATAGGCTATTCCAGTACGTATGATGTCCAGGTCAAGGGGAAGGGCTCCGGCCAAGACCTGTAGGGCAACAGTGCTAGTGGTGCTACAGGCTCTGGTAATGGTTAACAGGATAGTTCTATGGATTGAGTCGATTATGCGTCTATTTACGGCGGTTGATGCCTTGTGATACCAAACCGCAGAGGCGTATGTTATAGCTGGTAGGAATGTCGTTTTATAATATAAGGAGAGCACGCGACGTTTAAGTCCCCAGTCCCGACGAACCACACGTGCTAACAGTGCAGAGTACTTCCTTATCTTTGTTCTTAAATGTGTGAGATGCTGCTTGAAGGAAAGATTACAATCTAATATCACCCCCAGGTACTTAAGCTGGCTTTGGAGTTTCACTGTGGTGTTGTTCACCTTTATTTGAGGTGGCCTGTGCAGGTCAAGGGAGCCTTTCAGTAAGATTGAGGATGTCTTAGTTGGTGAGATTTTTAGGCAGTGTAAGATGGTCCAGTCCTGTAGTATCCTGATGGCATGGTTTGCTTTTACCTCCAACTGGGTTCTATTGTCGGCAGCAATTTTCAAGATTAAGTCGTCGGCAAAAGCTTGGGTTTGGACGTCACCAAGGTCCATGGCCAGGAACTCATCCAAGACAATGTTCCACAACAGCGGCCCCAGGACAGAACCCTGGGGGCAACCCCTGCAGACACGGCGGTTTACCCTACCATAGGGTGCCACGACACTAATACTCCTGTCGGTAAGGTAAGACTTGATAGTGAGATACAAATTGCAGGGAAGGTTGGCCCGCCTTAGCCTTGCCAGGACACTTGGCCACCAAATGGTGTCGAAAGCCCCGGCAAAATCTATGGAGATGATTAGGTAGTATTTACTGTTGCAACTGGCCACACCGTGCAGCAGATGTCTAAGTGCCTCTACTGTCGAAGACTCAGGCTTAAAGCCGAACTGGGTAGACATGTGCAGTTCAGCACTCTTGTAATGTGTGTCAATTCGGGCATATAGCATTCTCTCAAATAGTTTGCTGATCACTGGTAGCAAAGCTGTCGGTCTGTAAATGGTTGGCTGTTGTGGAGGCTTCGTGGGTGTTTTTGGGATCAGCTTCAGTCCCGCAGTCTTCCAGTTTCTTGGGAAGATGCCTTGATGCAAACAGTTGTTAAACAGATTTAGAAGGAGTTCGGGGGTCAGATCCGTTACTTTTTTGACAATTTCCGGTTCGAGATAATCGAGGCCAGGGCACTTATTATTTCTTACGTTATTTGCCGCGGATTTGATGTCATCTAGCGTGAACGGTGGTTCACGGGAGTCAGTGGTGTATATGTCATTTTCTTGGCATATTCTATGCTGTTCAGGTGAAGTAGGCATGGCAGTCTCCGGGAAAATAGTGCCCAGAATATTTGTGATTGACTGTTGCCATGTGGTGGTTTGGCTCCCCTGTGGTGTCAATGTGGTAGAAATAACTTCCCCCCTGGGGAGTTTGTTTGTGATTATCCTATAGACTACCCCCCATGGCTCATTATTTCCTGTTATGCCTGCCAAGTTTTCCCAGGCTCTTTGTTTGCTCTTGTTTATCGCATCCGTATATCTGTTTCTTGCTTCTCTATAGTGCTCCTTTAGTATCTGGACCTCAGCAGCAGGCCATGTGCGTCTTGCCCGTTGAAAGAGTTTTCTTCTCATGGTCTCCCTTCTGAGTTGCTGGATCTCGTGAGTCCACCACGGGACTGCTCCCGGTTTGGGATTTCTCCTCTTCATTGATGCTTCACTCGCCGCAAGTATTATTTCCGTTACAATCTTTTGATTCTCGTCTGGATCCCCATTCTGGTTTGTTGTTTCCAGGTGTAGGGCTGCAGCGGGCATTAAAACCTCTCTGAACCTTTCCCAGTTCGCCCAGCGGATGGCGAAGCGATTTAGTGTTTGTTTAGGTATCAGTAGCCTGTTTAATAATCTTCTGATTTGGCAGGTAATCACCCTGTGGTCGGAAGTCGTCCACGAGTCTCTGACGATCCAATCATCAACGTAACCTGCAAGGTTTCTCGTGGACAATGTGACATCAATAGTCGCCTCCCACAGGGTATTACAAAATGTAGGCATCTGGTGTGGTCTGTTCAGGATAGTGAACCGGGAGTTCGAGAGAAAGTCCTCTAAAATCTGTCCATTTCTGGTACCTCTCCTGTCTGGGGTCAGACTGTGCCAGGCTGGTGAGCGGCAGTTTACATCTGCCCCAATTATGATCCTTTGATCAGGGAGCATGTCGGTCAAGGCCTGCAAGTACCTGGTGATGGGTGCGATGTCCTCGCCCGGCCTGCTGTAAAGGGCCACAGCATAGATTTGGCCCAATGGCGTTAAGATGTGGGCAGACGCCGCCCAGGGTGTGCACAAACCTGTGTTACTTTAGTCACAGTATAATTGGGATTGCGCACCACAACTGCAGCCCAAGGGGTGTCACTCTCGTCATGGACTATTTTGTATGCAGCCGGATATCCGCACACTCGTTTTGAGTGGGTATATGGTTCCTGTAGTAGTAAGACGTCAGCTGCTTCCTCGTCCGCTATGACCCTAAGTTGCTGGGCCACTGCTCTAGCTCTCTGCGCGTTATGCTGTATTATTGCAATTTTGGATCTATTGTACTCTTTAGGGCGTCTCTCCATAGTCGGTTCGTGACTGGTATAACCCTTTTACTTTAAGATAAACTGGACAGTTCGGGTCTCTGATAGAATGCGAATGGTCCATTTTCCCTGCCTTGCAGTTTGTACAGATTGGATCTTGCTCCTTGTTTGGACATGTTTTATATTCATGTCCCCTGCCAGAGCAGTGACCGCAGATTGATTCTGTTTGTGTACATGTATGAGTTGTGTGGCCGTATTTACAACACCGGAAGCATTTCGGGACTGCCACATGCTCCCGAAATCGGTGGGATCCCCATTCAATGTAGATTCTCTCTTGATTCTTTAATTGCTGCCAGACAGTCGGGGCCAGCTCTAGAACCCAGTTTCTGTTTGGTCCTGCCCTAGATCTGGTGGAGTACCTAGGCTGCACCAGGGTTCGCTGTTCCTGTAGTTGCTGGGGGGTCGGTCTCAGATTTCTGTTTATTATCTCTGTGGCTAACTGTTCTGGGGTTAGGTCTTTGTCAATGTCAAAGACAATGATAGCAGGTCCTCTCTTTTTTGGCAATTCTGCAGTCAAACCCAAGGTGGCAATTTTTGGGTTATCCATTATCGTCTGTATGTCTTCGTTTCCCTCCGTTTCAATAACGAGTCCTACATTCCTCGTTTTCCGAATGGACTTTATCTTAGTAGCTTTGAGGTCATCCCTTAGTTCCTTCATCACAGTTGTCTTTATTTCTTCACTAGTTCTCTTTTCCTGGGGGCCATCTGTGGTCACAGGTCTAAGCACAACCAAGTTGGGTGTCATCAAGAGAGGTTGCTTCCTTTTTGGGGGCCCGGGCTGAGTTTGTTTTCCCTGATTTTGATTACTCCTCAGCGTTTCAGCAAAAGTGGGAGCACGCTGTTGCATTTTATTTGTCCCACATTCTTTATAGGCCTGCAGCCTCGCGGTGACCTTTTCATTTTCAACATATGTCTTGAAAAGGATAGTCTCCATCTTGTTAAAGATTGTGACGATTTGCGACCTCACAAGGGTGGTTATTCTATTATTCGGTTCTTTAAATATTGATTCCAGTGCTGTTTTGAGTGCCAGTGACTTTTCATAGACAGTGCCCACCGGTAGGGAGGGATCTATGGGGGGAGATTCCTGCTGCTTTTCATTGTTTGTTTCTTCGTTCGCATTGACATTTTCCTGAGTGTCCTTATTCTCAGTTTGGGAGCGTGTTCCCCGCTCTATTTTCGCTGTTAACAGCTTTTTGTTTTTACGCTTGCTTTGTGTTTGGGGGGTCCCAGGACAGGCGTCTTCTGTGTCCTCTTGTTGTTCTAGGGGGGTTATCTCGTCGTCCTGCCCTTTTGGCTGGGTTTCTTTCAGTTTGTGATTTTTGCTATCCATATCAGCAAAGGTTCCGGATATTCGGACGTGCGGATTATCGGGGTTGTCAATATTTATATCAGTTTGTGGCTGTAATATGCTGGTGAACAATACCCGCTACACGCATACAGGTCAAAGAGATTATTTTGTAGGTTTTTAGGGCTTCCAAAGTTTGGTCCGCTCTAATCAAAACGATTATTCTAAACATATACTGCCAGCATATTGCTGTACTGGTTTACATAGGAAAATTTCTTAAAAACGTTCATATCTCTAAATATTGTTAACGAAAAGTCACAAAAGGTCACCTGTACATCCAGTCCAATTTCCTCTTTCTTCCAACACCATCTGTATGCTTCAGTCTTCTGTTGGTACTTGTTTCAGAAGCTGGAGAAGAGAGCTACCCACTGATACCAAAACTTTATGTACTGTACGTATCGTATTCCCAGCAATATCCACTAGGCCTAACTGCCAACAATGCGTGTTTGACTACAGCAAAGCGTTAGCAGAATGCTAAGCCTAAAGGGATTTGGTCTATGACGAGAGAGTACAGACCAGATAACCCTCGTAATAACAAAAATTTTTTACCCACTTAATCCACTTGCGAAGTTCTTTTAGCTGGCACACTTTTCCAGTGGAAGAAAATACTTTAAACACATTAATATAACTCAACATTCAGGAGCTCCAGAACACGTGGCTACACTGAATGACGGCCATCGTACTATTTCTGTTGACGGCCATAGTGGCCTTCCGGTACCACACGCCAGCGGCATACGTTATGGCAGGCAGGGATACGGTTTCATAGAATAGCTTGTGGTCTCTCCTCCGCATGCCCCAATCCTTGCGGGAGACCCCCATGAACAGAGCAGAGTATCTTCTGATCTTTTTCTGTATGTAGGTCAGATGAGGGGGTGAATGAGAGGTTATATCTAGGACAACCCCGAGGTGTTTTAGTTCCTTTGTGAGCTTAATTGTAGTGCCTTGGATGCGTTTTTGGGGTGGTCTCCTGATGTTCAGGGTACCTTTTAACAGTACTGAGTTGGTCTTGGTTGAGGATATGCAGAGATTGTTTTCATCGTATACATAAGCCCATCTTCACCTATTACTCCTCTAATAGCTCTGAACCTCTGCAAAACAGGCCTGAAAAAAAGAGTGTTATGTCAGGCCATTTCGCCACCAGAGACTAACCAACATCAAGATCAATCATTCTCTGTGTGCTATATCCCGCACAAATCCCGCACCTACCATATGTAGTGCTATAATGGTAGGTGCCAGCAGTCCCACCCACCAAGGCTGCCCAGATTTGGAGGCCAGCGAAACAAAAAAAATAAAAAAATAATAATGAAAAAAAAATTCCAACTAAGAACAATGTATACTTGTTGAAACAAAAGCAACATTATACAATTATTTACATGTAAATAGTAAATACATACATACACTTAGAATGACATTAACTTAACAATAACACTTAGAAAACATTAACATTAACACTTATAAAACGTTAACATTAACACTTAGGAAATGTTAACATTAACACTTAGATTAACATTATCTCCACTCAGAGTCCATCCACAAATGCAATTCTGCATTTGGGTATCCAGGAGCGGAAGGTCAACTCGCACTGTAAACCAGAAACATCCTATGAAGATAGTACACGAAGCGTTCTGTCATCAAATGTTCAGCGCTTCCATTAATTGTTATCCTGCAATAGATTTCTTAACCTGTCTTCTTTTAAAAACTTTGGCCAAGAATTCCTGAAGCAAAGCAAAGATGTCCCACCTCTGAGCCAAGCGAGGTAAATCATTATCCGTGAGGTTTGGTAACCTATTTAGTAATTCTTGCCTGTCTGAAGTATACAGTCCGCATTCAAGGATGACATGTCTCCAAGATTCAACCTCACCGCACGAACAGTAGGGGTCAGGTTCTAATCCTCTTTCAAATAGTTTGGCCCTTAAACCATGTCCATTGATTATGTAACTCGTGGTCATGGTGGGAGCAAACCAAGAAGACACCCTCCTGTCCATTGCAAACCTTAAGGCTGGAATGAACCCTCTTGTAATGGTTCCATACTTACTCAGATCCCAACGTTGCTGCCAGTAATTCACGAACTCACCCCATATTCTACGTTTTTCCTCTTTTATGTTGTTATTTGGATTACAGGTTATATTCAGTATTTGTAACGGCCATCCCTTCTTTAAGTTATATACAATACCTCCGAAAATAATGTGTAAATATAAGGGGATGGTATCTGCAATAATGTATATGGCATTTGTCGACACTGTCTTGGGAGCGAGAATAACTGTAAGCAGCATTGTATGTTGCAGGAACAGAAGCTTAGCTTTAATTGTAACCTTGGTAGCAGCCGCAAACCAAATACCAGCACCATAAACTACAATGGGAAGAAATATCGTCATGTAGAACAATACCAGAGTTTTTTGGATAAGCCCCATTCCTTGTGGGGGAATTCTAACAACTGCAGCTACGAACTTTTTGATTTTTTTTCATTGCTTTTAGTGACATGTACATGAAACCTGAGACGATCATCTAAAGTTAAACCCAAATACTTGGTGTTCTGTACATATGGAATTTGAGTACCATATAGGGTTACCTTTGGCGGCCTTCCATAATCGAAGTGGTGTTTAAACACCATGAAATTGGTCTTGGTGACAGAAATCTTTAGTTTATTTAAACCTGCCCATGCCACTAAATTATTCAAAACTGACTGAATTTTTTGTTCGAGAATTTGTCTTGATCCTCCCTGCACTGCCACCTCCAGGTCATCTGCATATGCAACTTTGATGAACTCATCGCTATCCTTCGTGAGCCACTGGTCTAGCACTGCATTCCAGAAGAGAGGTCCAAAGACTGAACCCTGAGGGCATCCTCTTGAAAATGTAGTCGTGTACGATAAATGCTTTGCACATACTCTAATTTGTCGTTCCTTAAAGTAAGATCTAAGGACTTTGAACAGGTAGTCATCACACTTTGCCAGTTGCAGTGACCTGAGAGCACTCTCCCACCAGAGGGAATCGAAAGCGCCCTCAAAGTCAATAAAAACAGCAAGAACATATTTGCTGTTTCCGTCCTGAATAATGTAAGTCAGCAAGGTTGAGATTGCGTCCTCAGTGGATCGTCCTTTTTTGAATCCGAACTGGCAATCAGAGGAGAGTTTATGTTCTGTAAATAATTTTAAAATCCTTGGAGCAATCATCCTTTCAAATAATTTGCCAAGATTGGCCAATAAAGAGATTGGCCTGTATGCTCTGGGGTTTGTTTATGGCTTTCCCGGTTTATGCAAGATTAGGGTGAGTGCAAGCTTCCATTCAAGAGGGAAAAGCCCCTCTAGCAAGCATTTATTAAATAAGTTTAATAAAGTCTCAGGGAAGAATTCATAAAATTTTTCAATCACTTGATTCTCAACGAGGTCAAGGCCAGGACATTTTTTTATGGTTCAATTTAGCTACTGCAGCTCCTAGCTCAAGCATGTTAAGAATGGCAATTTCAGTTGTCCCCTTATATTCCCGATGAATGCGTCTAATTTTCGCTTGGTCAGATCTGTCCATGTACGGCAAGTCTTAAGGAAAGAGGCTACTCACTATCGCTTCAACTGTAGATTCCCAATCCGAAGTTTCTTGATTCTCCCTAATTACCGTATTGTAAATTTCACCTCACAAAAATTTATTTCTTGAAAGCTTATAGATTATACCCAAAGGGTTAGCATTTCCTGTTTTCTTCAACAAACGTTGCCAACAGTTTTGCCTGCTATCAGCAATTGCTTTATGGTACTTCTTCCTCAAGTCTCTGTAATCATTTTTCAAAGCCTGAGTGTCTGCATCCGATATATTCCTATTCCTTTGGTATGCTTTTCGTGCTTGTTGATTTTGTTGTCTCAATTCAGCTAGTGCTGAAGACCACCATGGGACAGAAGTTCTTCTTGTCTGTTTTCTTTTTGTCGAGGAGACCATCGCCTGATATAAATGATATTGAACCAGAAAGACATATTATTTTACTGTTAATGTGTTAATGATTACTTTATCATCTCCATTAAAAATGGTTTTCAGATATTCACGAAACTTGGTCCAGTTCACCCTGTCCATCTGAATATGCCTTAAATCCCTTATTGTTGTATCTACTTGTCTATCCTCCGGTAAAACCGTGAAGGTGATTGCTCGATGGTCACTATTAATTATATACGGATTGATGTCCCAATCTTGCACACTATCCACCAGATTAATGGAAGTTAAAGTAGCATCTATATTAGATTCACCATTTGTCGTCCACAATGTATAAAAAAAAATTACTACATTAGGGTTACCCGTAAATGATTACATTAACCCGTATTCGTGTCTGTAAATTGTATGTGTTCTCTGGTCGATTTGCCTGTTTCGCTTGGCGAAAAAACCTGTTTCTGAGGGGAAAACCTTGCTATCTACGCCTGAGACCGACTAACTCAGCCACAGAGTGAAAAAAAAGCCCACTAAAGTTCCTAGCGTCATCGACGGGATTCGAACCCGGGGCTTTTCCACCCGGTGTGGGGAGGATAGTGACGATACCACTGTGCTACCCTCGAGGACGTCCACAATGTATACGTTTTATTAGGTAAGTTCTTTACACAGAGATTATGATCCAAGGTCAGGTCAACCAACTGCTCGCCTCGAGCATCAGAAAAGCCGCTGTTCCAAAGTGTAGACTTAGCCTTGAGATCAGCTGTAATTAGTAAGTTGTTAGCTGGAAATCTGCTACATACCCTGTCAAGTCTGTGTTCGGCTTGCTGAATATCTTCCGAGGGAGAAAAATACTGGGAAACCAAATAAAACGACTGGTCCCTGGAGGAAACCAGGATACAAACTGTGGTAGCAGAACATTCATTTGAGATAGTTGTTATTACTAGTTCACTGTTAAAGATAATTATGGCGGCCTTGGGTCGATCGTCACCTGAGGCAATAATCCTTGCCAAACTTGTATATCCTATAACTTAATAGTTGAACGAAGGAACTTACAGGAACTCCGGGGTGAACTGCAGTCTGCATGGTCACTGATGCCCGTAGCAACCTTCCGCGGACTCATTAAGTCTCTCCCAAGGCTGCTGGCTGCGGAGCATGCCTCGAAAGGCGCATATTCTGGAAACTAGGTAGGTGATCATTTTAATGTGATGGGACCCTGTAGGTAGCATTGTCCCCAACTCAGAATGAACTGATGAAATGTTAAACTTTGTTAGAAGCCCCGTCACTTCCGCATTACAAATGTGTTGAGACTCTTACTTACCACCCACGCGTCAGCACCTTATAAAGAAACTGACTACCTCACAGGCATTAAATATGTCACAGGGCAATTAACAACCCGCACGAGGACAAAACCTACTGAATTTAGTTTTCTTCTCCAGCTGTTGTCACGTTTCAGAAGACACACATAATTTGTTCCATTCAGATCGTGACCAAAGGTTCATACAACTGATGCTGCCAACGCCAAATTATAAGATCATTGGACCGAAAATGGTGGAGAAATCACAACGCTGAAACCCCTAAAACGTACTGGATATCCTACATATGTTCCATGCGAGTTCTTGAGTTGTATGATCCGGATCTTGTATTGGATTACCTTACCCAGTAGATCAGGACCATTCCAGAGTGCACAGATACTAAATTTACCGTCATCACACCTTGATCACTAGGACGATGGAGCTAAATCGACTTAAGAAGATAGAAGCCCATTTTTCTACTAGGGAGCCATATCTGGAAGCAACACTTAAAAAAATAAGGGCCTTTTACCACTCTAAGATGTCTGACAAAAGCACAATATCATATCTTGTGTTATTTAGTGTTTATTGTCATTTTGCTACCAAGACACAGTGATCACGAGGAAGGTCGCATGCACGTATTGACCTACCAAGTGGATGAGATTTAAAAAGAAAAACAAATTCTTGCATGTAGGTATGTATTATTTGCCAATAATCTACATCTAAGATAAACATCTCTTACCACCGAGGGTCCAAACCAGTAAGAGCAACAGTTCCTGCCTCATAACAGTATTCCACAATATCTTATAAAGCGCCTCCGCGCCTTTAATAGTTAGTATCTTCTAACTATTTTCAAAATATCCTCTTACAGCATTACTCTCCTCCAAGCTGGAATCGATACACCATTAGTCCTCTTCCCAGCATTCCAACTGCCGCACTGGTAAACGAATGCAGGTGAATTTCCTGTGCCTGTAGCCTGCTGAAGGTTACGGGAAAATTATTTTCTTCATGTTTTCGGAAATCAGGTTTTTCCATTGCGACTACTAGGTCAAGTTCATTTGTCTGAAGATCTAATATTTCGATTAGAAATAGTTGACTTTTAAGGTCATGCTACTTTTTTTCTTTTCTTTCCCCTCACAAATAACTAGTCGTTCTAGTGAAGTATCACTTGCAGCATGGAATGACACACCACTCATTTCGGATCTTTTCTCCAAGACAACATATTTTTGCAAGCTTTTTAGGAAAGTGTAGAGAAAGTGGTAACTTGTTTTGACTTTCAGGGTAGCTTTCAATGCTTGAAGATCAAGCAGTCTTTCAAGTGCCATCACGACTTCACGTGCTGGATGGATAGTTTCACATTCATGGTGACATGCTATGGTTTCTCAGTGCTCTTAACACCAAGCGAGGGTCTCTTTCAGTACCACAGCAGATATATTCCATGGAGGGATTCTTTCTGATGTCTTGCTTACAACAATAACAATGTCTTTTAAAAACAAACGTGACACTATATCCTGTGCTGAAGACCTGAAGATATTTACTAAGATCAAGGCAGGGACGGAAAGATTGAAAATTTTCCAATGCAATCCATAAAAAAATAAAATAAAATAAAACTTGCTGACCTCCAAGGGGTTTGAAGTTGATCGGCCATGCTGGTCGTCTTCCGTTGGGAGGGATGGCGATGTTTGCGGGTTGCTCACTTCAGTATCCAGTATTCGCTGACGAGATAGGTTTCGTGAGAGATGGTGCCGCAGAGGCCCATATTTCAGAGGCATATAGAGAAGATTAGAGTCTGTCTTATGACTTTGTACCTTATAGAAGAGAAGATATGCATAACATGAAAATTCTTTGGACAGTGAAACGGACAATACCTCCGATGGCTCATGGAGAACAGTGATTTCAGAACAGAGGTACAGTGATCCTGACAGACTTAAATAACATGCGCATATTGCCTGCTGACGATGACCGCCATTGTCCTGATGGGGTCAATAGGGTGTTCAGTGAATGCGCTTACTTACCTTGTATTGCAAATTTCACTTTGCTTTTACCAGGATACAGACAATGAGTATGTACTCAGAGATTGCTGTATTCCTTTAATATCATTTCTAATTATTACTTTGGAATTTGCTATATTTTAAGCAACCTTTAGAACCAGGAGGGAAATTACGCACATATTTCTACAGATGTATAACAGTAAAGAGTATTCGTGTATACCCTTTATTGTTGTACACTTCGAGAAAACCTGTACACAGTTCTCATATGGTAATCAATATTTAATTTTGTAGTTATAATTAATTCAATTAATTTATTAATTTGTACTCCTGGTTAATATCATAAATTCGATTTTTTATTAAAATCTTTCTAATGATATGTGATATTTCTTTGTAGATGAAAAACTCAAAAGTAGGATCCTGGACAAACACATATTCAATAATGGCTTTGATAAGTCATGAGACCACTTTGTTAAAACATTTCCAGATTTTATGTGGATTCATTTCCAGAACTATGTGAATATAAATGTTGTCTGTTTCTGATAATAAGCGATGATCCATTTTCTTTTTAGGTTCTAAGAGCGAAGTTGTTAACGACAGACCGATTAGTCTGACTTCAGTGGTAGGAAAATTCTTAAGAGTCAATGACTAAGAGTGTAATCTAAGGACATTTAGATAGATATAACATTCTGAAGGACACACAACATGACTTTGTTAAGGATAAAACATGCTTAACTAATTGGTTTTTGGGCCACAGTTGTTTCTCATTTTCATCGACGAAGTGATAGATGGCGTGATGCCAATTTTTTTTGTCAGATGACATAAAGATTAGCAGAGTCCTTAATGATCGATACCAAGCAGCGCTCCTTCGGGATGACTTGTACAGACTTCAAAGAAAGTCAGAGAAGTGACAGCTATGTTTTAATGTTGCTAAATGCAAGATCTTACACTTGGGGAATAGCAACCCACAAATAAATTTTTGTTTCCTCCTCCACTATTTCTAATTCAACCCACTTGGTGGGTTGAATTAGAAACAGTGGAGGAGAAAAGGGATCTGGAAGTTACAAT
Organism: Mastigoproctus giganteus; assembly: GCF_048544385.1. NCBI lineage: Eukaryota > Metazoa > Arthropoda > Arachnida > Uropygi > Thelyphonidae > Mastigoproctus > Mastigoproctus giganteus. Next base: position 240,514,451 of record NC_143575.1, on the reverse strand, counting down.
AAGGCGGATATGAAGTTTAGTGACCAGTTGTAAGACCATATTTGGAATACTGTGTTCAAGTTTGGAGACTTCATCTGAAAAAAGACTTCAAGTATCTTGAGAGGATCCAAAGATGGGCAACTCGAATGGTAAGATCGGCAGAAGGACAAACATATGCGGAAAGACTCCGATTATATGGACTAGAGAGCTTGGAAACCAGGCACCTCAGATTTACAAAGCTCCGAGGGGGATTAGTAAAATGACTGAAGGTGGAATTCTCAGTGTTCTAAAGAATAGCGGAACTAGGCATCATAAATTTAAATTACATGGCTTGAGATTTAGATTAGATTGTAGAAAGTTTTCTTTTAGCCAGCGAGTCGTTGATTGTTAGAACAAGTTGCCCTCCCAGGTAGCTGGGGCTGACAATTTGAATAAGTTTAAAGGTCAACTGGATAGTTACCTGTGGGAGGAGAGAAGCATATAATTTGTGTTTTCTTATCTACTTGTTGTTTCCCCCAGTGCAGTTAACGACTGTGGCTTCCTTCACTATATGGTGATTACTATTACTATTGCTGTTACTATTCTTCGAATACATATGATAAACCAAATGTCCGTGCATTTCTTTTTGTGTGCATGGCAAGTAGTATAATCTAATATGGATACTGAGGGTTCAGGTTTTTCATTTTACAAAAAAACATTTCTGAATGAGAACGAATTTAAGAAAAATAAATAAATAATAATGGTGGACACAAGAGTAATATTTAGAAGTTAAAAATGGCTTTCAATAATAATAATTCCGTAAAAATGCATTCCCAACACTTCGTTTTTTTCACGTCCAGAATTTTATGTAAGGTTACAAATAAAATCTTACCTGGAGAGTATTTAATGATGTACCAACCCATAACGAACGTACCTGCATGATGAATAACATGTAAGTTGGAGATTTGTTTGAATTTCTTTTGGAGAACAAGAAATATCTGTGAAAAAGAGAATTAAATGTTTGAATCGGCCTTATACATCAGCATAAATATGACACATCAAGAGATTAAATATAAAATAATGAATTATTGAATTATTGCTCAGGAGAGGGTTTCGTGAGTTTTTATTCTAGCAGATCAGCAAACCGACCGAAGAATCATGCAATAAGAGACAATGTAACTATGTAACGCCTAATGGCCTTAGTTGCTTTGGCGCTTAACACACACACACACACACACACACACACACATACACACACAGGAGGATTACAAAAATACATAACTACCCTTAACTATTTCTCTCTTTAAACTTCAGTACACAGAAATGCTGATAGTGATGCATATGCATACTGGGAAGATAGAGAAACTCAATGCATTTTGTTTTTAAATTTGCAGTTTATTTAAATCTTAATTGTATGTATTGGTGATTGATTAAAAGAAATAAGATAATGCTTTGTAAAAGATTTTGATTGAAGATATTATTTGCTATGACGTTCATTTAGACTTTCTCTAAACTTCTAAATTACGAGTGATGTAATGGGGAATTTCTAAATCATATTAAAATCGCTTTTGCTAGTCCCAATTTAAATTCATTCAGTTTTACTTTTTTGATTTGTCTAACGTTGCGGTTCTTCATACCTGTTACTTTTATCAGTAATCATTCCCTTGTACTATAGTCAGATATTACTATAATTTAACACCCAAGAGTAGTAAAGACCATGATGAGAAACCCAAATCTGCGAATTGGCCTAAGAAGAAATTCAAACATTTTTTTATAAGAACTTGATTAGGCGTGTATAATCTTGTACGGTATTTCGATTTTTAGTTGGTAAAACTAGTTTTAACAACCAATCACTAGACATTTTAATTTTGTCGATGGGTTAATGACTTCCGTGAGGTCTTTTTCAATCAATCTGCTAAATTCGAGAGTGACTCAGTAAGGTTAATAAAAATATTCTGTATGGTATTTAAGAAAAGATGAAATATTGTTGGGCTTCACAAAAAACCCATAAACGTTTTCCAGAAATTGGAAAGACAGTTTTCATCTGTCCGATGCAGCGTTACCATATTTGTAACAATTGAAGGTATTACCATATATTTGTAACAATTGAAGGTATTACCATATATTTGTAACAATTGAGGGTATTACCATATATTTGTAACAATTGAGGGTATTACCATATATTTGTAACAATTGAAGGTGTTACCATATTTGTAACAATTGAAGGTGTTATCACTGATGCGTTAAGATAATCCTTCCAAAACGCAAAAACACCAGAATTAACCAGCTCTGCTGGGAACTTTATAAAAGACTGCTTGTCAGACAGACTGTCATTTATCCATGTTAAAAAAAAAAAACGACTCGTACTCTTCACTATTTGAGATGATCATCTGAATTTTTTAACTCATGAAGGTAACTGTTGTGCTTTAGCTTTTCTGACAGCATATCATAATATCCACCATTGTGCATAGCCATAATCACCGGACTCAGAACCGAGTGTAAAAGACTTGAATTTGAATCTCATTAGTGAAAATATAAATGTGAGCGTTTTTCGCAATATGGCTGAGTTAGTCGGACTGAAACAGGGGTTTGCATGTTTTCGTCTCTAAAAAAATAGGGTTTTAGACTGAAATATACACATCTAATATCAAAATAGCCATATCTTTCTATAAAAGATTTATTATAGTAAAAGCTATAGTTTTAGAAAAATTCATAAAAAATTAAAATTGAAATTAACACCAGAAACCAGAAATTTGAATTAATACTCAATTATAAGTACTTACTGTATCTGCAAATTCAATAAATTTTGTCACCCAGTAGAACCATGTTAATGCTCCCTGAAATAAAAAGAAAACCGTAGCATTTTATATAAATGTCACTCAATGTATTAGAGTAGGAAATTTAAGAAATATCAATTCTAGTTCATCATAAATCGTAAATTTATTTAAACGGATTTTGTATTCATGAGGGCCATGAGCATTGTGATCGGTAGCCCTAATCAATGTTAATCACCTCTCTCAAAAAACTTTCCATTCAATGACTATGCATTTCAGTTTTCCTCTTTTAATAAAAACAGCAAAAATTCAAATGAATTTTAACTTTATATTATTAACTTTCTTGATTTTGTTTTTTGAAATTCAACACCAATAGTTTCAAAGGAGCACATCAGATGCAAAAATGGAGGATAACAAAGCACAAAGGAGGATGTTATTCAAAACATGTAGAAGAAGATGGCCGATAAAGTCTGTTTTATTCTTAATGATTTAAACTTCAGTCGCTGAGTGTCAATGATTGTAAGTAATCTTTCAGAATTAACACTGTCTTTAAGAATGACGAGGGCGGTAGCGCAGTTTCTATAATCACCGGCATCCCTCAACACGATCTGAGTTCTAATCCCACCAATAACGGAAGGAATATTTATAGGTCTTTATTCCCAACATAGCTGAGTTAGTCGGGTTCAGGCTAGGATAGCATTACTTTTCATCCAGCAAACAGCAAATTGATCACAGAACACACGAAATTTAAAGATATGTTATATAAGGGCAATATGGCCTACAGTTTCTGATGCTTCTAAAACCCCACAACAACAACAACATCTTAATTATATGACAATCGATGCTTTGTCATCAAAAAACTTGCTTTTTGATAAATTCTTAAGATCAGCAGTCAGGACCGAGACTAGACATTTTGCTGTCTGCGATAAATTATGGAATTTGGTTCTGCTTATTGTATTATACAGGTTGGTGCTCTAGGGAAGTTTTCTGACCTCTCAGCTCAGCCCCATTTGTGTCACAAATAATGCTACTTTTTCAGATGAAATAATGTACAATTTGAAATCGGTTGAACGTTTTTAGCATTAGCATTAATTGAGGCATATTATGCAAGAAAGCAAGCTTATAGAGCATCGGCAAAAAAAAAAAAAAAAAAAAAAAACTTCCCATTTCACCCATCCGGTCACTTCAAATGTTTCTCTGGTTCAGCCTTAAATTTATTTAAGCTATCAACTTCCACAACAACAGATGGAAGTCTCTTCCAGCAATCAACTACCTGCTAGCTAAAGGCAAACTTCCGCACATCTGTTCTACAACTGTCTTTCCTCAATTTGAATCCATGCCCCCCAGGTTCTTAATCTGAGCAAGTGGAAGTATCCCATCAGCATTGAGCTTGCTCAAACCATTCAAGGCCTTGTACACCTCAATCAGATCACCTCGAATGTAGATGCAAAATACTCATTCAGTTTTTCATCTATCTGAGCAGGATCATCAACAGTCGAACCACCAACATCAAGTAGACCAATCTGATTCATTCCCTTCCTTCTAAAGTTACATAAGTAAAGAAGTCTTTGTTGTTTTTCTTTGCATCCTTTGTCAACGATTTCTCGTAACCAGCCTTCGCTTGCCTAACCTCCTTTGTGACTTGATTACAATCTATCTTATATCTGCCATAGGCTTCTGTGTCGCCTGAAAATTTATAGGCATTCCACGCATTTTTCTTCTCTGCCACGAGCCTCATTATTTCATTTGATATCCATTTAGCCTAAATCTTTAACAGTATTTCATAGTTTGTATGAAAAGCCTACTAACTCCCATGATTAATTCCCTGAAGACCTTCCATTTAGAATTCACTGTTTTTAACATAATCAGTTGATCCCACTGTATAGAATTCAGAAACTGTCTGAGACCACTGTAGTAACAAATGATAGTAGTTACAGCTTTAGTAAATCCCTCATCAGCAGATTGTGATCAATCACTGTCTCCTAGTGGTTCCTTTTTTATTTTTATTTTATTCTACTCTACAGAATAACCAGACTGCTTTGCTTCAGTGCTAAAAGAAATTATGCAGTTTCATTTCGATTAATGCATTTCATTTTATTCAGGGATGAAGAATAGCCTTAAATTAAAATTAGCGGATATAAAAGTGAGAATAGTTTAGAAAATAAATTTTGTATGTTAGCACCACGATTTGCTGACAGTGGACGTTATTAAATCTACTATGAATGCAATGGTCAGCCAACGAATAATGATGAACCAACACGCCATTACACTTTTTGAATACAAAATATGAAAAAAAAACACAATTTGTTTTTGCGTGACACTTTTATTGTTTTGCCTATCTATATATATATCTCGGATAGCCCTTGCAGATGATCCAAATCGAAAATTTTGTCAATAGCATTTATATCCAGTTTTGTTTTTCCTTTTGTTATAATTTACTGGCCATTATTTTATAAGATAAATATTGCAGTCTGGTTCATAATGGATGCTTCCATAAATATTTATTGATCAGTTTATGCATTTATTAATTTAATATTTAAAAAAGCTCTATCAGTTTTTAATATTAGATTAATAAGACAGTAACTAGACATTATTGGACTATAATTAGCGTCAGTATTTATTCATCTCGATTTTTAATGCACACGCGTATATAGATAACAGTATAATTAAATTTATTTATGAATTGTTTTATTTTACTTACCATTTTGCCCGTTGAATCAAATGTTAGGCCACCTGGTGGTATACACAAAGCTGAATGAATTTTTGTATATTCCATGAAAATATGAGCAGACTGCAGAAAGACAAACCATAATGAATTTTCAGTAAGAAAGATTGTATTAATATATTTTAGACAATGAAATAACATACAGCATATTAAATTTATAATTTAAATACAGCATAGTACAAGTGAGTGAAACAATATCAAAATTTTCGAAGTCCCATTTAACAATGCGACCTTTTTATAACAGATATTGAATTAATATATAATGGTATTATAATAATGCATTTGAACCACTGAAATCCTCTGAGAATATGTTTAAAAACTCAAAATCTAAAAAATGTTCGAGCCCATTTCACAGGAACAAATGGGCCCATATTATTTTATTATCCTGCAATTTTAGGGATTGTTAAGAGATCCTTAAACATTTGGTGTAAAACTTGAATAAATGGTAATTAAACGTTATTACACTTTGTAATTTATTGTGATGTCACTTGCAAATTATATACTCACAATGAAGAAGGCGAAGATGCTTATAATGGACATGGAAACATTATAGAGAAACATTAGCGCTTTCAGCTCCAACGGTTGTCTGTGTTTCATGAGGTTTGGTCCAATCACCTTGACGAACAGTACATAAATGGTCCCAATTAACAATACGGGTTCTGGATCTTTCATTAGTGGCCATGCTTCCATTATTTTAACTAGAGGGACAGAATTAGAAATTACTTACAAAGGAATGTTTAGCCTATAAATTTATATCTGTATGTATTTTATTAATATGAATAATATGCTTATATTAATTAATGCAATTATAGCAATTAATTATTTTTATATCAGTTAGATTTGTTTCTACGTTTAAAAATTTCACCCAAGTCTGAGATAAAGTTTCTCTTGAACTGCTTTCTTTTATGTCTCATTTTCGGTTACTTTGTACTCTGTATTATCCTGGATGAATCAGACTGCCTTGGATAACCGAAATATCGGATAATGGAAACCCAATTTACCCCCTTTTTATAGTACTTTGGGATTATTTAGATTAAGTGGGAGGTTGGGAAAATGCCATCTTATAAATGGTGCCACAAGGTGCATTATTCCAGTTCGATATATTGCAAAAAAGGTGCAGTAAGAACCATAATGTCTGATAGAAGAAGTCACTGAATATTATATCCGCCATTTTTATAGCTTCCTGCCAATTTCATACACAGTTACAAGCGAATGTTTGATAGATACAGTAAATTTGGTAGCCGATATATTTTTAAGGTTTATGTACCTGCCAATTATTATTAATTTATTATTAGTAGGCACATTTTGATTTCTGTTACAGCAGTATATTCAGCGGCCAAATGTTGATAATTATTACTGGTATCCAATGGGAAATATAGTACTAAACATGAGTATGATACCAGACGTTGAATCTTCCTCCATAACGGTGCCTTCTTTAAACTTTTTAAAAAACTTGTATCTCTATCAACAGAGTTAATGCTATGATCTTTGAACAACCCATAGCAAAACTTAGATTTCAGAAAATATATATAATGCCTCTCAGGATGCAGATTCTAAGAAAGTAAGTCCATGAGACGCATGAAGAATACTTACCATTTAAAAGAAGGGTTAAACAGAATTTCACAAAAGATATACTAGGTCTGTTATGCACAGAACCATGTTGTTTCATCAAAATAATGTAACATGGATGCAATTTGAACCCACTGAAGCACATATCAGATGAACAGGAACATCGGGTGAGGGCCACATTAGCACGTCCAACATTGGTAGCTCATAATTTCTATTCCGCTTAAAGAAACGAAGACAAAACCTGTTGATGTCTATCGTTCGTTGGTGTCCACCAACGAACGATAGAGAAGATTTAGGATATATCGAGATTACAAACAAACACTTACATGGTTTGCCAAATAGCGAGTTCAGCATGCCGGTCAACTTTGACATCTGGAATTTGACCTCTAATAATGGAAAAAAGAAAAATATTTCTAATAAATGTATGTTGTCATAGAATTTTGGACTATTATTATTATTTATTATCATTATTATTATTTCAGTAACCATCAAATATTGTATTATTATTGTTGTGATAATAATACAATACACAATTTATTCTTATCGTTCAAAAACACATACAAGAAAATTTGTTAAGAAATAATTAAGAAAATTATTCAGAAAGAGGTCACAGACATGCCTTTCAGTTTTTAATAGATAACGGATTCGGCTATTTGCCCGAGTGGTGTGGTCTCTCCGTATACACACGTGACATATATCACTCCGGAAATAATTCTGTTCATTCATTGTTGTTTTCGATTTTTTAATCGACTAATTTGCATATATTCGATTACGAAAATTGTATAATCGATTATTGTAGAGTGTTATTGTAGATTTCATAATCGATTAATTAGTATATAATCGAATATTAATCATTCGATTATGCTCATAATTAGATGAATTGGCAATTGGTTCTTAATTGATAGGTATCCTCTTATGGGTTTAGACAAGAGTCACACAAGGCTCTTGTGTGACTCTTGTCTAAACCGATAAGAGTCACACATGGATTGTTTTTTGTATGATTAATTTTCATTTAATTTGTGAGGATGTGTTTGAATTTCATCGAAATATTTAATGGGGTTCTCTGGAAACAAATAGTTGAGACAGGCAGGGTTGGAGTCCTGCGTGGGTTCGCTGTATTATACCCGTGCGCCCGACTGGAATTTTTAATTTTTATATTATAAATATTAATAATAAATTTTATTAACAACACTACTCAGCATTTTGAAAAAATTCATTCATGTTTTCTCAGAAAAGGTTGTTTCTGAATCAGTTTCTAATGCTGATTTGAAAAGTGACTTCCGTTTGTTTCCATCACGTCAGATTCCATCAAAAATAACGAAAGAAACTTTGATTTTTCACAAATTTTTATTAAGTTTGGTAGACTTTTTGTACTGAAATTATAACAAAATGCTACTTTTACCAGATTTTTATATTTAAATACATGTTGAAAACACTATTAAAATGCGCAGTGTGGTAAAAAGTCTATTAAACACTCACCTCTCATTTTAAAAACTTATCAACGATAGGTCAAATTTTCGTTTCTTTGATTTTCTTGCAGATCATTCGCCTTTACTGTCTTTCTTCAGCATCCAGCAATAGCCAGCCATCATGTTGACATTACACCCACACTGGTATCTCATTTCCATATCTTTAATATCCTGGTGAAGCCTCTCGCCCTGTTCTTCACTTTTAAGTTTGCCAACAGATTTTCAACTATATTCTTCTAGGCTGGATCCTTGTTGTTCCACATGAAGTTTTCAACAATAGACCTGAAGCTAATCCATGCCTGTTTTTCTCTTTTATTCACAGTTCTCTCAAAATCTCGGTCCCTCATCAGTTTGTGAATTTGACAAAAAACGAATCCAAAAAATAATATCTTGTTTTAGTTTCTCCTGGATGATCAATGGGAATTTAGTACAAAGGTAGTTGAGGCAGGGACTTTCCTGAGGTAAAGCTTTCACAAACTATTTTATCAAAACCAGGTTGATGTGCAATTGTGGAAGGAGGACAGTTTTTGGGGTCTACCAATGGTTTATGAAGTATTTTCTTTGATTCAGACAACAAACTGTCCCTCTTTGGCCAGACCTTGACATCCTAGTGCATACTCACAGCCAAATCATGGGAACTGCAAAAACCATAGCCTTCTTTTTACCGTTTTTCCATAATCTCAGTGCTTTAACACAGGTTCGGCAAACTTTATGTGGAGCTTATTGTTTATCTTGGTCATCGAGTTTTGCACTTGTAAAAATTTTTTGCAAATTCTGTAATATTATTTGTCTTTGTTTGAGGACTACATAACTTCCACAAATATAACAAAACAAGTTCTGATTGTTCAAACACTTGCATGAAGACATTCCTCCCCCTTTTCAGCACAAGTTTAACAGGATAACCTCAAAAATAAACTAAGCTCACAGTGATAACTGCTCTCCAGGTCAAGAAACAAATGACAATCAATCAATCCTATTAATATTTTACTCAGTTGTATGTAATACATAAAAATAACAAAAAAATAATAAAAAAATAAGAATGAAACATATTCATAATATAATTAACTTAATAAACTTCTAGTAATTTGCTGGGCAGAACCAGGCCACCAATAGTTCCCTGTTTCAGCTATTCTTTTTTCCTTGGATTAAAAATCCTTTCGCTTGCTGCACTGGCACTGCTGGCAGGGATGGCGAAAATTAAATCCACCCACTTCTCCAATATAGGGCGGAATTTACTTGACAAAGGTCAAAGGATACTATATACCCTAAAATGTTTTCTGTCATATTGACTAGGATATAATTTACAGTGATGGCTTAATCGGCCAAAAATCTGCAATCGCCATTCACAACGGTGGATGAGTCCACTGTATCCCTCCTAAGCTCATTGACCCAATTTTCCTAAAATCTAGGAAAATTAGTACAATGAGCTGAGAAATGATAGTTGGAGTGCAACATTGGCCAATGCAAGGTACTGATGTTGTCGTTATTATTGGGTTTTAGGAACATCAGAAACAAAGGTCATGCTACTCCGTGTATATTGTCTGTAAATTGCGTGCGTTCTCAGGTCGATTTTCTGTTTGCTGGTTGAAAAACTCCAGTTTTCTGAAGAAACCCATGCTACCATTGCCTGAGGCCGACTAACTCAGCAACACTGTGAAAAAGACCCATAAAAATTCTTGCCGTCATCGATAGGAGTCGAACCCAGCTCTTTTCCACTCAGTATGGAGAGGATGGCGATTCCTACGACTGTGCTACCCACTAGGGCGCAAGGTACTGCTCATGGATTGCAGTAATCCCAGAGTAACTTGTCGACCATGTGGTACTACCCTCAGGGTAGTGGAATAAATACTAGAATCAAATAAATTTTTAGTTCTTTACTTTTTGCTTCAAATCATGTGGAACTGGGTTGAGTTTTGTAAAGGAATTGAGCATTGACTGCATTGAGATTAGATTCATCTTAAGTTAGCCCCTGACCGTTGATTAAATATTTCAATGAAGATTCTTAAATGCTTTTAAATCATTAAATTGTTTTCTAAATAATAAAACATAAATTTAATGTCTTATATAAATTCTTTATAGGTGTATACCAACCAAATGAAAAGAGCCAACCCGCTAAGCAAAGCAGCAGTACTTTGAGACCACATCTATCATTTTACAGTTGCATTCACTGAAATTTGTGGTTTTATAGTTGCATTCAATGAATTTTTTTAAACTTCAACTTCTGATGACAAAGGGATGGTTGAGTTGCACAAGGCAGAGGGTGGTTATGTAATTATCAGTGTGCACTTTGCTTGGAATAACGTTATTAGTTCTTCAGGGTTCAGTGTTGGGCCCTTCATCGTTTTCAACATTTATTAAGTATTGATGAAGATTTTAAATTTAATGACAACATTTGCAGGTGATGCGAAGGTTGGCCGGGGGTTTAGTGACAGAAATCAGAGTATGGTACTGCAACAAAACCTTCAAAAAGTAATCAGATGTGCTGAGAGATGCAAGTGGAAGTTTAACAGTGACAAATACTACATTATTATCCTACTAGAAGAAGAAGAAGAAGAAGAAGAAGAACTCTTTATTGTATACATAACGCACATGCCGTACACAATACCCTTCATGGCTAAAAGCCAGGGGTTTACAGTAAAGGCTAATACAAGGTTACAAAGTCTATTATGAGGTTACTAGTATTATATTAGACTTTGGATAATGCAGAAAGAACAAGACCTGGAGTTAACCGTACAGTCTGACATGTTCTCTGAGCAGTGCATACAGGCTGTTAGGGCAGCTCATGGGTTTCTGCCACTGATATACAAAACTTTTGGCAGCGTGGACCAGGAGATAATTATTGCGTTGTATCAGGGAATGGTTGGGTTACATTTTGAGTACAGTATAGAGTTCCAGAAGTCTCATTTTAGGAAGGATGTGGATCCGAATTGAAGTTTAAGGTCTTAAATATATTGAGTAAATTAAATGAGGATTGAAACCTAACTCTCACTACGAATGGGGGCACACACTTAAAACCCTAAGTGGGAGACATCTGTTTTTTCTTCATTATAGATAATTTAGTCAATGGGTCATTATAGATAATCCAAGTCAAGAATGGTCAATGCCTTTAACACGCTTATGTACAACTGACAGACTGTGAAATCGGTCACTGAGTTTTCAGAAGCAGGATATTAAACGGGCAAGCAAACCAATATGGGTCATGATGTTAGAGGAGTCGGACAGTCAAATTTAAAATTATTATATTAGGGCCACCCGTAATTTCTTTCATATACTCGTATATGTATTATGTCTGTAAATTGCGCCTGTTCTCTGGTCGATTTTCTTGTTTTGTTGGACGAAAAATCGCAGTTTTTGTTAGAAAAACCTTGCTATCTACGCCTGAGACCGACTAACTCAGCCACATTGTGGAAACTAAGCCCATAAAAGTTCCTCGCTTCAATGATGAACTCGAACTATGGTCTTTTCTACTCGGTATGGGGAAGACAGTGAGTGGGCTACCTACGAGGACCGTTTCTGTTTGGGACAAACACTCAAAATCATGGAGAGACATCAATCTCTCCATGATTTTGGGTGATCAGAGACATCTGGAGAGTTATTGATGGCACATGGCGGCAAGTGGTTAGACTTCTTAAGACGTCAGTGTCTGTCCTTTCTATGTTCCACCCCAAAATCGGTGGCTCCGTTGATCCTTCCCTTTTGACGTTCTTCTGATGCCACCAAAACCTTCAAGATTTATCAGAGTACTTTCCTGTATCCATTGATACCAACGGCGTCCAACCCTTTGGCCATCGATCCACATGAATGGCTCTTTTCTGCGTTGACCATCCAGTTTCTGACAACTCAGTGATCTGCCACAGTGAACCGATTCGGATTACTGTCCGTCAGCTGTATATGACGGCGTTTTTATCGTGTTAAACTCTCTTAGAAGATTATTCGCTTACAGATTTGTTTGCTTGCCTACGTTTCCACTTACTTTTTTTATGGTAGCTTAAAATTCCTACTTCACGGTGGTAATAGATGATGTATTGCGCCAAGCAGCTTGATATGGTAAGTGCTTATGTTCATATAAATCACAATTATTCATGAAAATTTTCAGATATATCCTTCCATTCTTTCCATGGTGGACAATTTCGGTGATGAGTACTGTATATAAAACCTATATGACATTCTTGTTAACAGAAAGCGTGGAAAATCAAGCATCTGTAGTTAAAGAGTAGACAGTTAGTGTATATAGTTATGGGTGTACTTAAGCGTGGATGTTGTTTGTGATATGTAAGAGAGCGATGAGAAACGAGGGCGTGGTTACAATCTATTTTATTCGTTAGTGAAACAACCAGTTTTCAATTTTATTTTTATTTTATTTGTTTTAATCTTCTGAAACTATCTGAATAGCGTACAGTACAGGAAGGTTTGGAAAGTTCGCGGCCTGAGTGTTAAAAATTTCTGTACTTAACGCATAACAATTCAAATAATAACCTATCAAGTTTTATGCAGTTTCAATAATATCTTTTTTAATTACAAGTTCTGAAGTGAACAAAGGTGATGAATGAAGAAAAACTGACAAAATCAGCCGTACAATCATCCAATATTTGGGGCAAAATGGGACTAATGCGAAAAGCAATCCATGAGGATATGGTTACATATCCTCATGAATATTAGGGGCGAATGCGCTTTTCTGTTCCATGGTTAAGAAGTGGAGAGCCTGGAAGATGACTCACTCAGTGGAAGACCAGCAAAGTCTATCACTCCAACAGTTATTGCCAATGTGCATGATCTAGCGATGACTGATCAAGGTGTGACAGTTCGGAGTCTCTTTGAATAATTCACATTAATTTCAGCAATGAAAATTACAGCAACCAAAAAAAATGCAATAAGAGAATGTGGTTAGTGTTTAGTTCTGCTTTTAACCACCATCGAAATTAACGCGTTAGTCTAAATTGAAACTAAAGTAAAGCCACAAAACCCCGACTCAATACTCCAAACCCACAGCATTCGTTCCCCAACAGTCCAATCACGGAAATCAAAGCCTGTGATAAATCGCCCTCTGCAAAAGAAGAGAACGGTGATAGGAGAAAAATTTTAACTTCTTAAGAGTCATTCTAAGCGAATACTCGATCTGAAGGTCCCGTGAAAGGTTTGAGGAATGATTTGGTACCGACATTGCAGCTGATAATTATTTCTAAGTTTGTGTGGTTTCAACCAAAGTTGTGGTATAGAGATTCACTGAAAAGTCACCATACACAGGAAACTTTCTGTAAATCCGAATTTCATATCTTTTCACTGCCAAAATACATTTATTTACTCCACAACACTGATTGTCACTAGTCTACAAATTGAAATTTCTATAATAATAAAAAATGCACTATAATTTTTTCTCATTTGATTCAAAAACAGAGTATGGAGTCTTGAGAAAATCTATTTATAAAGGAAAAAAATAGATGGAATTTTGAGAACTCAGCGGACATGGATTACTAAGGGCACATATCATTAATCACAGATCAAAAATCATTGTGGGCCTGCACCTGGTTTGACAGCACTCCAGTTAACGCAGTACTTAAATTACTGCGCTGCCACGCAGTGATTATTGGGAAACGCTTGAGTTGAAATTCGTCAATGGCGAAATGAACTTTCATGCCCTTTCTTCATAGTAACCGAGTTAATCGTCTCTGTCGATGGAAAGGGCGCTTTTCATCCCAGAAAGTTGAGTTTCACAGAACCCACATAATTTGCAGTGATAATAAACAATGGGTATGTGAGTTACTTGTTCTGGGGACTCAAAAGGAGCTTTTGTTTTGTTCTGTTTCATATCGAGAACCTCAATAACGGCCCAAAAATTATTATATAAGGCTCGTAGAACCGAATGTCAAAAAAAAAGGTCTGTACTCACCACCACTGGGAGTTTAAGAATGGTCTTGAAAGCTGACGAGAACAATACAACCCTTTTACTTCTTTACGCTCTCTTCTAAAGATAGCAAATGAATTTGTTGAAGGCAAACAGGAATTTAAGATAAAACTAGTTTCTCGCTTTTCTTGCTAATAATCCCATTCCTTTTCTTGTCAAAAAGTTAAAAAAAAGTTCCTAAGATTTATACAGCATTTCTTGCACATAAGTTATTAAGTTATCCCCTGGCATGATGCCGTGAAGGGTATTGTATGGTCGTGGTACCTGCGTGTACCGGTGAACTGTACAATAAAGATCTTATTTATTTAAGTACCGATAATATCTAAAATGACAGCTTTATTATCCTCTTAACCATAGTGAACAGAGGAAAAGGTAAAATTCTTCCTACGTGTTTTGAAAGAGCCCTGTCTTACAAAACCGATGAAAAATTGTTTATGTTATTAAACTGTTAACCTAATGTTTAAGTCCATCTATCTTATGGAACTTCCTGTGGAAATTTTGTAGCGTTTATTGAATGCAAATAGCTCTTTCAGCGGCAATTTTGTAGTACATATTTATGATGAAATAAATACAATAAACTACATAAAACTTGCAAGAAAACTGTAGTATTCACAATTCAGGTTTATTAACACACTTTCCGAAATATCTTGGAATTAAAATATGAATAATTGCAGTAAATTAAAATATTAATAGTCGCAACACCTTTTTGATTTGGAGCCTTTATTTTAAATAATATTTCTAGTGTAACTTTTCTCCATTAGTTTCTGAGTCTTCGTCAGATTTTTACGCAGTTTATTGAGTTGTAGGCATCATCTTCAAAAGTTAGATGTTGTTGTTGTTGTTGTTGTTTTAGGGTTTCAAGAGCATCAGCGACTAAGGTTTGCACCTAGTATGGGGAAGAAGGCGATTCTAACAACTGTGCTACTGACGAGGGCTCTAAAGCTAGATGCCCTGTTTTCAAATAAACTTGATGTGCCTTTCCTGACATCATAGCGTTTTGACAGCCTAAACGTCTTTGCGCTTAGATTTAATTCTTCAGTGATATATTGGGATTCAGGGAAATCCAAATTCTTAAGGACAGAACTATATTATCAACCACTGTCAGATCCAATTTAAAGTTCATACTTTCTGTTGGATACTGTAAGGCGGTATCTTCTCAAGAATGTTGTTTTCTGCCTCTCCCGAACCTTTTTTCTACACCCATGACATTCTGAAGCCCATGACTCCATATGAAAACCTTAAAATCTCTCTCTCTCTCTCTCTGTCACCCGGTCTGCGAGTCAGTTTTTATATTGGAATCCATTGTTTTGGTTAAAAGAGACCAATACCTGTCGGTCTCTTTATACCCAGAATATAAATGCCCCCTACTGCTCACTCCTGATATGAAACCCTAACGATGGCACAAATGCGATATTTGTGCCATCGTTAGGGTTTCATATCAGGAGAAATAGGGTTTTCATATCATATCATCGGTAGGGTTTCATATCATATTAAGAGAAATAGCTATCTGCCCTTGGAACGTAATGCCCCCAGATGCATTAATACAATGTTTCCACATGTGCCGAAGTTTGCATTCAGCCATTAGGTGGTTGATTGACAGTATAAGCTTCCATCCGTTGTTATCGAAGTGGATAGTTCGAATAAATTCAAGAAAGAACTCAACAGTTTTTTTTTTTTTTTTTGCTGGTACTGTTACATTCTTGCATCGTTTGCCACTTCTACTACTACTGTTATTATTATTATTATTATTATTATTATTATTATTATTATTATTGTAAACGAATTCTCTTGATAAATAAAATTGTATTGTATTGTATTATTATTATTATTATTATTATTAAAGAGCCACAATCCGCTAAGCAGCTAAGGCAGATTGTGGCGCCTTCTGGTGTCACTCGAGAGAACTACCGATGGACATATTCAGAAGCTAAACTGGTTTATCTATTTTAGTATTTTTTTAGTATTAGTATTAGTAATGGCTGCATGGTGCAAGAACGCCTACGGCTTATGCTCCACCAGCCAAAAAAAAAAAAAAAAAAAAAAAAAATCCGAACAAAACAATGATAAAAACAACAACAAAAAAAATTAAATAATAATAATTAATAAAAAAAAGGAAATTAAACCTATCATCCTATGCGCTTCCCTTACCCGAAAAAAAAAATATGTATATTATTTTAGGGTTGCCAGTAATTAAATACATTAACCCGTATTTGTGTCTGTAAATTGCGTATGTTCTATGGTCGATTTGCCTGTTTTGCTGGACGAAAAAACCCCAGTTACTGGGAAGAAAAACCTTGCTATCTACGCCTGAGACCGACTAATTCATCCATGGAGTGAAAAAAGCCCATTAAAGTTCCTCACGTCATCGACGGGATTCGAACCCACGCCTTTTTCACCCGGTATGGGGAGGACGGTGACGACAACACTGTGCTACCGCGCTGATTCCATTACCCGAAATGTACTATCCAGATGACCTTTGAATTACCCCAAACTGTCGGCCTCTACCACCCATGAAGGCAACTTATTCCAGTAATTTATAACTCGCTGGCTAAAATAGAACTTCCTGCAGTCCAATCTAAACATTTCCCCCCGTAACTTGAATTTATGTCCCCTAGTTCTAGCATCATTTGTAATCTTGAAAATTTTGTCCTCATTCATTTTACTGATGCCTCTCAGAGCCTTAAACACCTCAATCAAATCTCCTCTAAGGTGTCTAGTTTCCAAACTCTGCAACCCACATATTCGAAGTCTTTCTTCATAAGGACGCCCTTTTGCCGATCTCACCAGGCGAGTTACCCTTCTTTGCACCCTTTCAAGAAGCTCGATGTCTTTCTTCAGGTGCGGTCTCCATACTTGAACACAGTATTCCAAGTGTGGTCTAACATAAGCCTTATATAATGGGATTATCACGTCCCTATCTCTACTTGCAAAAGTTCGATAGATCATCGATAGGACACCATGGGAATTCCTTGCAACCTGTTTACAATGCTCAGAGAATTTCATGTCTGACCGTATCGTAACACCCAAGTCCCTTTCCTCCAGTACTGGGTTTAGTTGAACTCCACCAAGTGAATAAGTTATTTTGGGATTACTGTTTCCCAGGTGTAATACCTTACACTTTGTTGGATTAAAGCATAGCTGCCATTTTTCTGACCATTCCTGAAGTCTATCTAGGTCTCTCTGAAGAAGCTCAGCTTGACAGTGATCATTAACTACTCTACAAATTTTAAGATCATCTGCAAATTTAGACATAATAACGCCCTCTCATCATCATCATCATCCATCTATGAAGATACACCTTCATAGATGGATGATGTCACTTCAAAACTGTCAGAGCAAATATTTGCTTCTTATCAAAATTTTGCCCGACCTATTAGGCATTTTTACACGTCTCTCTAGCATTCAACCTAAACCAGCGATTTCCTAACAGCAATCTCCTTAAGCATTAACGTGAAACGTGTGAATTTTTTATTATTTTTTATTTTTTTAGGTCCCCTGTCACTGAAATCCCAGGAAACTAGGTGGCAGTACCTGCCAGAGCAACGTGTTGTGATACTGGACACACCCGGCTAGTCCAGTATCACAACACGTTGCTCCGGCGTGGGGAGGTATGGGCAATTTCTTGCTCCACCAGAGGCCTGGCAGCTAATAAGCCGGACAAACAATGGGCAGAACACATCACACTGCACAGACATGGCCTACACACTTTCAAGTCGCTGACGTACTGTCCTCGATACAGCGAACACACGCGGAGATGGGAGAAATCCCAGGTGCCGTCTGACACGAACATACCTTATAGATCGATAATGTCGCAGAGAAATATTAATCATACTGTATCGAATGTAGCGCAGGATAAAGTCACTCGCGTTCAAGCCTTAGGCAGAAGAGTCGCTTCGAAAAATCACAGAAGGTCTCACGAGAAAGACAGTGGAGCAAGTAGCGCCATCCCCTGTATGGCTACCACAAAAGAAGGGCAAAATCATCTAGCCCCATCAACTGGAAGTGCTTCCTGGGCAACTGCGCTAGTGACCATCCAGAAAGGAAGAAAACGTCAACGCATGAAGTGCAGCATCGAAATGAATACGTACATCATGCGAGCATACTATGAAATAACGAAGCTGGAGACCGATATGACAAGGTACAGAGTGAGACTACATACCAAGTGGTTGGAACGATTCCCGGATATTCAGGTCACCGAACAGCGAATAGCGAACCAGAGAAGGACCATCGTCACGAAGAACCTGATAGCTCCTGGAATTTTGGAAAAAATCAAGCAGGATGTAAGCGATCAACTACAAAGGATAAAGAATATGATCAATATGGAATCAGAGGAGGAAGGACATACCACCGACGAACCAGAGGAAGAATAGCAAGAAGGAATACAACCCACAGCAGCTGAAGTGATAAGAGACGAGGTCATGATATCCAGAATAGAAGACGAGTGGAAGATGGCCCTAACAGGGTTCGAAGGAATGGATCCCACAAAGATCCAAATGATACCGAAACAGAGACCCCAATAGAACCTTGTGGAAGGTCACAGACCACCTCAACCGGCAAATAATACTACATTACCTTGACAACAATGGTGCAACACTGGACGCCATCCACACAGCCGTGTATTGTGCTGCAATAGCAGCCACAAGGATTAATGAAAGAGAAACAAGAGACCAGCAGCAGCAGAAGAACCGAAAACAGAAGGAACAGCGAGCTTGGAAAAGAAAACTTCAGCAGAGAATAGAAGAATTAAGAGTCAAGATAGGCCAATTGACCCAGCACCAACTGGATAATAGGAGTAAGAAATTGATCGGTAAAGTGAAGAGCATCCTCCAGAGAGACAGCGTCCACAGCAAACACGAGACAAAAAATCAGAGAATAAGGGGGTGTACTTGGACACACTTAAGCAGAACCTCCTCACACTCAGCAAGAGAGTACACAGATACAAAGAGAGCTCCCAGAAGAAAATAAACAACCGAATCTTCGATGAGGAACAAAGGTCCCTCTACAGGAGTCTCGGAGAAGACAGGAAAGAAGGGAACGGACTACCCGAGTAGAAGACGATTGAGAAGTTCTGGGGCAACATATGGAGCAGGAAAGTAAGACATAACAGCCGAGCCCCCTGGATAAAACTAGAACGCAAGAAGACCAAGGACGGACAAGAGAGTGGGAGTTTCGGGATGAAGAAGTAAAACAGACAATCAGGATCTCTCACAACTGGAGAACTCCAGGAATAGATAAAGTCCGCAACTACTGGTACCAGAAGCTCACCTGCACACACAAGCACCTGGCATAGCAGTTCACCCGAATGATAAGGCGCCCAAAGACAATCCCAACGTTTCTCACTCAACGAATCACATACCTAAAGCCCAAAGACGAAGATACAAGAAACCCGGCGAAATACAGGCCAATCACCTGCCTCCCAACGATGTACAATATCCTGATCAGCTGCATAACCAAAAAGATATCGACCACTTGAAGAGCCAGAACATAATGGCCAAATAGCAGAAAGGATGCAAACAGCTGAGCAAAGGATGCAATGAGCAATTCACCATAGATTCCGCGGTTATAGAGCAAGCTTACAAGGAGCGCCGCAACATGCACGCAGCCTACAGCAATTACCGTAAGGCGTTCGACTGGTTGCCTCATAGCTGGCTAATGACGTAATGGAGTACCAGCATTAAGGTCGAGAACATCACAACAACCTCCAATCAGGAGAGGAATCTTTCAAGGAGATGCCCTGACCCCACTGTGGTTCAGTCTAGCACAGAACCCGCTATTCACCATGCTGAACAGCAACAAGTCCGGATATAACAGCAAAGAAGGAAGCAAGAACCTGTACACCCTCACACATCTGATGCACATGGATGAAATCAAGCTCTACAAGGCAACCGAGAAGCAACTACTCCAGATCACCGAATAATTCAGCAATGATATTAGGATGGAATTTCGTCTAGACAAATGCAAGACCCACGGATTGCTCCAGCAAATATTAATCAACTCAAAACTACCCGCTACAGACTGGTAAAGAGCCATGACAGAGGAAGAGGCCTACAAAAACTTGGGGATGATGCAGGCTTAGCAGTTACAGTCCAAGGAAATTAAGGCCTACCTGACTGAAGACTGAAATATACCATCAGAGACTTGGAAGCCTGTTGAAAGCAAAGCTTAAGGGAGGTAACACAGTTAAAGCCAAAAACGTTTACTTATACATTCCCAGTGTTAACATGCTCCTTCGCGGTCATAGATTGGACTAACACCGAGCTGGAGGATATCATGAGAAATACAAGGACAATGATGACCAATAGCCGCTAACACCAGCCGAAATCAGCCTTGGAGAGACTGACAATTGCTCGGAAAGAGGGAGGAAGAGGCCTGATACACCCCATCGAGCAATAGAAAACAGCGATTGCTGACCTGAAGGATTACTTCCAGAAACACACAGCAGCGCTCCACCAGGCCATAAGGAAAATAACCCCATTAAGATCACATAGATAAAATTTCTTCCAATGCATAGCTCAAGAGCTGGACTCTTTTCCCCGAGACTGCAGGATTTATGCCCGCCATCCAAGACCAGGTAATCAACAGCAGAAAATATAAAAAATACATCGCTAAGGAGCCTGTAGTGTCCGATGCCACATGTCGACGATGCCACCTGGCCTCAGAAACGATCCAACACATCAGCGCGGGATGCAAGGTGATCACCCAGACTGAGTACACTCATAGACACGACCAGGTAGCCAGGATAATACATCAGAAGCTAGAAGGAAATGCTAGTTGATCAAAGAACGTGTACCGTACTACAAGTACGAATTCCAGGCAGTACTAGAGACCCCAACCCACAAGCTGTACTGGGATCGCGCCACGCCATAATAACGGACAAGACAGTCCAACACAACAGATCAGACAACACCCTTGTGGACAAGAAGGAAAAGGCTGCCTATTTGATTGACATAGCGGTACCCAACACTGGCAACCTGCAGAAAATCCATGGGGAAAAATCAGGAAGTACACGAACCTAATACAGGAGATCAAAGATATGTGGCATATGCAACAAGTAACGACCATTCCGATCATCGTGTCAACCACAGGTATGGTTGCCAAAGACCCTACATAATAGACTAGCAGCAATAGGTCTCCCACATAGAACGAACACCTACAAGGAACTCCAGAAAGTCGCAATCCTGAACACCTGTAGCACAGTCAGAGGTTTACTCGACCAACAGTAACACCAGACATTACAACCACTTGGTAGGAATACCCGTCACGAGGTGGAACCCACAATCAGGGAGAAATAATATAAGAATAACAATAATAACACAGCTGTCAACGAGCTTTCCATAAAACCTCAGCAGTTCTCCAGCACAAGCAGTTTAGGATGCGTCGCTTCCTCGATGACCAGTTTTCTCTGTTGCCAGAAGTAAACTGAAATGTCCACGCTCTGCACATCATCTTTGGAAAATTTTGGTGTTTAATGAAACAAATAATCTGAAACTTGAGCAATTTGTACATTTTTATTTTGATTTTCGTATTCTAATTGTCTAGTCGAGAACATCAAGATTGCTGTGCTTTGCACTTAGGCTGTTTTTTTTCCGTCGAAGGAAATAAGATTATAAGGCATCAGTTTCTATCTGAAAATCGGGTATATTCTGTAATTGTTTTCGTGACAAATGGGCCTGGAGTACTGGGGTCCATAGTTTAACAAATAGATATTTATTGTATACCCAGTATAAAATGAAATATAAGTACAATTTCAGTTCAGTAGCTTTCGGAACTCGTGTCCCTTTATCAACTGACAAATTTGAATACATTACAAGCAAAGTGTGGCACGTTACTCATTCGTCATTGTTGTAGCACGGACGTGTGCTGCCTTGCGCCAATGATCATCCATCAATAAAACGGTTGTCTCCAGGATTGGATGTATACGCATGCCTTTCTGGCGATTTAATGCCTTAGGGTTGTTTATTATGTTTAGTGACTCTAGCCATAGGCGGTGGCGAAAGTGTCGCGCGTGGTCCACTATCTCAAAGTCGCGCTTGGGGTCAAGATCGTGGTTGGTAGCCCAAAAATGTTCTGCAAGCGCGGACTGGTCAGTTTCGGCAAGCCGGATTGCTCTGTCGTGTTCCGTGAGGCGATCCTGGAGACGTCTCGATGTCTCACCTACGTAGCAACTGTTACAGGCCCTACAGGTGATACGGTACACTACATTGCTGCGTAAGACAGGTGTGACAGGGGTCTTCACACTGGAGACAAGTGAACGTAGGTTCCTACCTGGTAATTGCACACATTTGATGTTGTAACTTCTCAGGATCTTCGAGATACGTCCTGACACTCCTGGATAGTACGGAATGTAGGCGGATGATATGCCGACTTGCTTCGGAGGTCTTGGGTTGGAAGTAAGTTCTTGTGCCTGTAACAAGCACCTGTTTAGTACATGGGATGGATAACCGCATCTGGTCCGGCCAGTCTGGTCCAACTACGGGTCCGGCCACGCTCCAAGCCATCTCAATAGCACTGCCCGCACCCTGTTCTCCAGGGCCTGGAGCCATTCCAGCACCGACACAATTAGACGTAACGAGATCTCCCGTGTGAAGGCGGACCTAACCAGATGCGGTTATCCATCCCATGTACTAAACAGATGCTTGTTACAGGCACAAGAACTTACTTCCAACCCAAGACCTCCGAAGCAAGTCGGCATATCATCCGCCTACATTCCGTACTATCCAGGAGTGTCAGGACGTATCTCGAAGATCCTGAGAAGTTACAACATCAAATGTGTGCAATTACCAGGTAGGAACCTACGTTCACTTGTCTCCAGTGTGAAGACCCCTGTCACACCTGTCTTACGCAGCAATGTAGTGTACCGTATCACCTGTAGGGCCTGTAACAGTTGCTACGTAGGTGAGACATCGAGACGTCTCCAGGATCGCCTCACGGAACACGACAGAGCAATCCGGCTTGCCGAAACTGACCAGTCCGCGCTTGCAGAACATTTTTGGGCTACCAACCACGATCTTGACCCCAAGCGCGACTTTGAGATAGTGGACCACGCGCGACACTTTCGCCACCGCCTATGGCTAGAGTCACTAAACATAATAAACAACCCTAAGGCATTAAATCGCCAGAAAGGCATGCGTATACATCCAATCCTGGAGACAACCGTTTTATTGATGGATGATCACTGGCGCAAGGCAGCACACGTCCGTGCTACAACAATGACGAATGAGTAACGTGCCACACTTTGCTTGTAATGTATTCAAATTTGTCAGTTGATAAAGGGACACGAGTTCCGAAAGCTACTGAACTGAAATTGTACTTATATTTCATTTTATACTGGGTATACAATAAATATCTATTTGTAATTGTTTTCCTTGTCGCGCAGGATGAAACCCCAAACTTTCGAGAAACGTGAACATGCTGGCATATGTACACGATCTTGTCCTTCTTGACCTTCCATGTTTTTAATCAACTTCAAAAACAAAATACATGCATCTGGTCGATTTACGTCTTTTGATACACGAGAAACCCGAGTCTCCAGGGGGTGGAAAAGCCTTGCTATCTACGCCTAAAACCGACTAAGTTACTGAGTAAAAAACGCCTAAAAGTTCTTGACCTCACTGACGAAATTCAAGTCCATGCCTTTTCCACCCAGTGTGATGAGGACGGTCGAATATTTCCCCATTTTCCTACGGAGTGCATCAGTGGGACATTGAATCAGCTTCGTTGTGCGTGAATATAGCTTCTTATCACCATGAAAGAGACAAAAATTCAAAAGTGATAGAATTCATAGCTCGTTGGTTGTTGTAGAGTTCTAGGAGCATCAGCGATTAGACTGTGGTCATTTTCTGTTTGTTGGACGAAAAACCATAAAAATACCCATAAAAACTCCTTCCTTCATTGACGAGATTCGAACTCAGGTCTTTTCCATCCGGTGTGTGGAGGACGCTGATTACAGCAACTGTGCTAACCACGAGGGCAATTGATAACTGAACTGTTAAACTGAAATTCAAAAATTATCCTCCGTTTGTGGGTAGTGCCTAGAACAAATATATCAAAATTAATGGACTTAGCCGAGACTTATTGAATTCCATGGTCCCACAGAAATTACACGCCTTTGGCCTAATCGAATAATCATTTTTAACTGAAATGTAGGGGCAAATTTTTAAAATGATATATTACTCTATGTACAAGTAGTTTTCATTTGTATCTATTTTATTATTTAAAAAATTGGCGCTTTCTAATAGTAATTACAATATTTTGAACATCATAATGGTATTTACAAAATTTAAAACTGTTTCAAAAACAAATCTTAGATATAAAGATTGCTTCAGTGACATGAAAACAAAATATGTGAGAGAGAAGCGCTGTCTGAATTACTAATGTTCTTAAAGGCTAAGTGAACAAGGACATTTGCTGGCAGCATTCATAAAGAGATATTTACCAAAGGCTGCATAACTGGATAGCACTTGAATAAGGTACGAGCTGAGATAAATAATCAACAGGTGACATCGAGAAGAGAGCCTTGATAAAATTACTAAACAAGATGAAAATTATTATATATCGAAGAAACACAAAAAATACCTTTAAAAGGTTATTTCTTAGAAATAAATAACTAGTCTGTTACTTGGCAACAGATCTGACTTTGAACTTCGTACAGATTCCGAGAAGAATCATAAAGTGCATTAAAAAAAAACAATAGATGCATTAACATTCTATACACCATATTGCCAAAAGTAAACGAACGCCTAGCTGTTTCAAAGAGCCTTTCATTGACATAATATCGAATAATCCCGGCTTAATTTTGTCTTTAATTACACATTGTATTCCCATCAGTAGATTCCGAAGCAATTTTTGATAACAAGAAGGAGGTATTTTGGTCCATTCCTCTTTCAACACCGTTGTTAATTCATCAACCGAATGCGAGCGTGTTGGCTTAGTCCAACGTCCCCCAATGAAAATAGGAGCGTTAAAATTTTTTGGGAAGGTAATTTATATGCAGTATTTTATTATTATTATATCACTTTAATGGTGCATCGGTACCCATTGGCTGTTATGCCATATTACACCCTCCTGGGTAGGCTTTCTACCAAAGAACATATACTGCAGGGACTACAGTCCTGCTTTTAGCTACAGGACAGTGGGAAATTGAGCTACTGATGTGGGAGGTGCTAGTCTAGACCTCCCAGCATCTAGCTCATCTCTCAGGTGTTCATATGGTTCAAATCGGATCTCTCTTCAGGTGTAGTGAAGGTATGACCATTAAGGATGTCCAGGTGATGTATTTTATTTTATTTCATTCAAAGTATACAACAGCTGACCTATCTAAAACGTTATCTGCTGGGTCTAAGTTAAAAGTAGTATGCTTGATTATTGACATTTAGCAATATCAATTGCTTGGGATCAAATGGCATTAGACGAAAATCCCAAGTTTCTTGGAGAAAAACCATGGAACCTTCGCCTGAGATCGACTAACTTAGCTATGTTGTCAAAAAGGACCATAACAATTCCTCAAGTCATCAACTAAACTAGAACTCGAGTCTTTTTCATCCCGTGTAGGGAGGAGGACGTCGATCCTACCAACTGTGGTACCCACGACGGCTCAGATCACGTCCATTACTAATGTCGAGCACGTACTTTGTAGGGATGGCATGCCACAATTCTGCATTCACCGCATGTCACTGCGACACCTGTAAAAGACAGTGGGGTGAACGGCCGATTGCTAAAACACGGAGGTGGCCATAATGCTTTGACTGGTAGTGTATATAAAGCGTTTAATTATAATTTTTCTGCATGTTTATATCTTTCTGTGTCTTTGCACATTGCATTCGGTACTTTCCCGATATATATTAATAATATATGAAAAGAAAGAGGATATCGGAGCCGTGGCACATGACCACCCGCGCGTCTGTGTCTTGTAGCCTTTAGAAAATCACCCGTGAAATACAAAGTAACTTTTTAAGTGGAAATATAATAAAAGAATTTAAATTGAGATAAAAAAAAAAACTTGACATATCATGTAGTGCCTTTCACAAATCGCAGTAGTTTTGTTATTAACGCCAGCTAATGACCACGATGGTAATCGCCATAATAAAAAACTTGATTTTCTACATTTCGCTGATGGACCACTAGGCGTTGCGAACACATAAAAATATCAGTGCCCGTCTTGCAATAAAACTGGTTTGCAGGAATCACATCATTAACTTATTAACTAAGTTGTTTACTGATTTTTCGTTCAACGTTAACCGCTAACTTATAGAAAACTAAAAACATGAATAGCTTCCTTCTTCTCTGTTTCTTTTTTTTACTTCTCTTCATATTCCATCCTTTAAAGCTGCTGTCTTTTACACTGAGCATGGTATACCAACCCTGGAATCTTTCTCATTTGTCTTTTATTATTTATATGCATACGTGTAATTTATATTTGATTTGCACGTAGTTTTACTTAATCTTTCGGCACCTTGGTTGGTTAGTGTAGGTTTTCAGGAGCGTCAGCAACTCAGGCCATATTGCGCAGCACATAATGTCTTTAAATTGCCTGTGTTCTGTGGTCAATTTGCTGTTTGATAGACTAAAAACCCGAGTTTCCGAGAAGAATCGCCCCCCTTCACCTGAGACCGATTAACTCAGCCATATTGTGAAAAAGACCCATAAAAATCCTTCGGCGAACTCAGGTCTTTTTCATGGGGTGTGGGGAGGACGATGATTTATACCAGCTGTGCCATAACGAGGGCCGGAACCTGGGACTAGCGAAAAAAGTGGGAAGTTAAGTTCCTGGGGTAAGAAAAGTCGAACAGCCGATATATATATGGATCACCAATGATTCTCATTACGGCAACCCAGAGTCAGTATTGCGGTCCAATTAAAACCTTAATATTCACCACCTTTTTCAGGACATAACAGGATAGAAATAACGAATTTCTTGATATGTCGTTTTATTAAAATTAGTGTTTCTAATGCCAGTGATATTTCGACATTAGAAACAAGGAAGGAAAGGATAAACTGCCCTGGAGGAAAGAAAAGCCCGGTGAGGCTGTTTGCCAACTTGCACCATCTCCAGGATCAGGAAATTGCCTGATCCTGGGAGAAGTTGTAGGTGGGCTTCTTCGGGAGCCCTTTCATCAGATATTACTCCCCTCCCAAAGATATTTCTCCTGATTGCTATGTAAATGTGAAGCTTTTTTCCCACTAATGCCCACAGCTATGTGGTGTAAGATGTAAAATCTTACAAATATAATATTTGGTGGAGGAGGGAGATTTATTTAAAGTAAAACTTATAATAAAGCAATATGGGGGAGCGGAACATTACAAGTTAAGAATATTACTAAGATCACTGGCAAGGATTAAATTAGACAACGTTTATGAAGGTCAGCGTTAAGCTTGACAAAGGCTAATGGCAAGGAAGGGGTGTACTTCGGTTCCCAGCGCACAGGAGCATCAAAAACAATGGAAACTGGTTGCAACTGTTATGAGTAAAAGGTATCAACTCTGGTAAACAATAGCACGGTGGACCATGTGCTGTCGGGACATTTCTTTAATCGGTTACACCTGGACAGTAAAATACGGAACAATGCTGGGAATTAGATGGAAGTCTGGCTCTGGCTGTCAGTGATGGCAAGTTTTTAGATAGTGGGAAATTAGTCTGCTACAGTATAACTATAAGCGGCTGACTTCAAAGGTACTGACAGCCTGAGAAATTTGAGAAATTTCTTAAAATAAGAAGTTAGATCGAGCAACAAGGAATCAGCGTGAGAAAGATAAAAATTAGCGAATAAGAAGAAAGTGGAAGTTGATAAAATGAGTAATATTGGTTAAACTAAAAACTAGGGCGTATTTGACATATGTAGGCGGTACAGAAATTCGGAAAACAAAAAGAGAGCGCACGCAGCCAAGAGGGAGACACAGTTCAGATTTTGTCGGAGTTTGTGGAAATGGGTTAGTAAAAAGACACAGAGTTGAGAATTGGGGAGTGTTTTGGGACGATGAGTTAGAACACACAGTTGAGAATTTGGGAGTGTTTTGCGAAGATGAGTTAGTGGCAGATCCTCGTGTTGAATTATGTGGGTGTTTAGGAAAATGGGTTAGTGGGATTCTAAGTTGAGTTTTGTTGGTGATAGGGAAAATGAAATAGTCAGCGGACACAGCAGTCGAGATTTTCGTCGATATAAGTAAAAATGAGTTAGTAACATGGACAGTTGAGAGTTCTGTTGTGGTAGGAAATATGTGTCAGTTAACAGTTGAGTGTTTGGACGTGGTGGGAAAATAGAAGGGTAGCGCCCTGGGGAAGTTTTCTTCTTGAAAAAGTTCTTAATAGGTGGAGCGAAAAAACGAGGGTAGCACCCTATGAGTTTTTCCTTGTGATAAGTTTTAATAAAGTGGAGAGGAGTAGGAGTTAGTGTGAGATGCCCTATGAGTTTTCCTTGTGATAGGTTTTAATAAGTGAAGAAAGAACGCCAGTCCCAGTGCAGCAAAGAGTTCCAAAAAAATCATCTGTAGCAAATTCAGGTGTAGCTGATGAAAGAGATCCCCAGAAGGTACCCTGAGAGCCAGGAAAGCTTGGAACCACCCCGGAAAGCAAAGGAAAGAGAAAGGATAATAGTAAGTACTGTAAGTTAACAAGGACAGTTAGTTAAACAGTATAGTGATTAATCAATGAAAAAAGGATAGCACTAGAAGTAAACTGATTGATAAATTATCTCATAAGTAAATTATATATACTAACAGAGTTTAATTAATTCAAAAAGGTTATTGTAAAATGCAAGAGAAACGAAAGATAAGTAATAGATTAAATTGTTGTTCAAATGATTATAATATGTTAGAAGGATAATAAAGTTTATAGTGAGAATCTTGGAATGTTCTAAGGATAGATAATTGAATATAGTGTTTGTATTGATGAAGAATTGTTGGTCCAACTGAAAGACTAATAACAAACAGAGACGTTAGGAAAGTTAAGATTGGTCTTCAGTGTATTGTAACAGAATGGCGAGAACACAGAGTATAATGATGAAAATAGCATATTGATTGGTAATATAAGAATAATATATACAAGGTATCCTTGACTTAACCTTGTATACATATTACATGTTTTTTTATTCAATTGTATATTTTGTTGTATATATATATATATATATATATATATATATATATATATATGTGTGTAAATAAACTTTGTTGTTTATTAATTTGTGAGTTGTTATTCCTGAACACTCAGCCTTTCCGAAGGGAATTATACACAATTGAGAAGTTCTCTCGAATCTGGAATTCTCCTAGGAAGTAAAGTCAGATGCGTAAGTGGGGGGTAATTGAGAAGTTCTCTCGAATCTGGAATTCTCCTAGGAAGTAAAGTCAGATGCGTAAGTGGGGGAAATAAGAATAAAGTGGACAAACACATAATAGGGAACAAACCAAAAAAAATAAATAATAAATAAGAACAATAAACCAAATAAATAACAAAATATATAAAATATCAACCTTCTTAATTCATTTCCACCCCCCACCACAGTGGTTATTAAAAAATGTAGGTGACATTGCTGGAAAAAAAGGCAGCATGATATGCCACGAAGCCCATAGCAACTAATAGAATGCTGATTTGAAATCTAGAGACCCACAAAGAAGCGCATATTAAAAACACTTAAAGGTTTCTTTGTCAGTTATTTCTTTTTAACCTTCATAATTAGATTTTTAAAACTGGAAAGTTTGTTTTTATTATAATTATTTATTATGATAAGCCTCCTTAGTCAGGAGCGGGAGTGCAGTAGCATACGCTCTTTGAGTAGACCGGGATTCATGCCTCTGACTGCTAAATATGGTTGATCTGTCAACCTGCACTGGACCAGCGTGGCACATTATGGTCCATTTCCCTCAACATGAATTGCTGAGGAGGCTTTCATCCTGCAGTGGATTGATAATGGCTACAGATTTTTATTATTATGATAAATAATTATAGGTTAAGGACGATAAAATTGGGAGATTGCCTGAGGGCGCAGTAAAGGACCATATATGGGTGTCATTAAAGGAAGCGCCTCCCACGGGGATCAGTTTAAACTCTCTCCTGCTTTTTGGTATCACGATCTAACCGGGGAGATCATTGTGACATGTTAGTTTGGAGTTGTATATGAATTAGGCTATTATGTGTAGCCAGGATTTAAGTGATTTATTTTCGCTCACTTATTAGTTAGCAGTCTTAACGAATGTAGCTGTGAAAAATTCGAATCTCATATGAGTTGGCCAGACCCAGTATCACGTTATTCAAGCACAATGAGCAGAACCTCTTATGGGATTGGTAATGTAATACTCATGGATTAAAATATTAAATGATGTACAAAGATACCTAACAGTTAATTCCTTGATGGATATCACTGACGAAATTGTTTTTTGTTTTTTTTTTATTTAAACGCATGCACAGAAGCATTTTAAATGAAGCAGAGGGTGGGACCAGTCACGAAAAAAGCCCGGCTCGAGCTGTGAAGTAACAGAATCCTGATCTCATAGTTCACTTCCTTGGAGGGGTGGGAAAGAAGTGGTTTATCATCCAGATCCCGTCTTTTCTGGAAACGCTGAGGTCCGCAACAGATTCTGGAGTCGAGTCCTTTAATCTAAAATATCACGCCGGTAAGGCAACATGCTGAATTAATGTAATCAATTTTTAAATTTATTTTTCATTTATTAAATAAATAAAATTTATTTAACAAATTCCATTTTATTTTATTTTATTTTATTTATTTATAAACATGCAAGCTTATTGGAACAATCGTATTTCTCAATGACAACATATAAAATTCAATTTATAATATCATCGTGAATTAATTAAAAATTAATTCCAATAAGGGACGAATATTCGATATTAGAATAGTGGTATAATATAATCCTTTAATTTTATGGGTTTTTTTTTGTATTAGGTGGAATAATTCACAAAAGGCTGGCTCTCGAACGTTTTCGAGTTATCTTAGTTATATCTTAGTTAAATAAGATATGTTTTTCCCAATATAATTCTCACGTGATCTCCTTCCGTATTCGCAGTAATTCTATGTTGTAAAGATTTCACGTAGACACCCAGTATACGTTTCGTTATACAATTAGTTTATTTTGTCTACTTTATTATTACTACTTAGTTGTGCTTTAAACTTGAATCATTGCTGGTTTTTCCCCTTCTGTGAATTGCGGAGTAACCATTTCCATTTGATAAACCATTTCCATTTGACTGACCATCTCCACTTTCATTTATGTGCTCCTTATTCAGTTCATCGTGATCAACCATACACGCAGTAGTCACAGACTTTGCGAATGAAGAAACGTTGCCACTTTTCAAGTAGGTCTGAATGTAAAAGTTCACGAATAGTAGGAAGAAAATTCCATCTGTAAGAACATGTATTATGCTACACATCGCAGGATAACTACAGGTCTGGAATACGAGCAGTTGGAGATGGTATACGCCAATAAGAAATAGTTGGACCTGAAATAGTGAAAGAGAAATTAGTCTGAAAGAAAACATTAATGGAAGAATGTTCTGAACATTTGATGCACATAAAATTTCAGCACGTTAAAATTTGGTCTGAAGTAAATCTCATTTTATTAATAATTAATTTAGATAAAATAAATAAAATTAGTCTCAATTGTATTGCTAAACCTGTTGAATATAAATGGACTAAACCGATTTAGGTCTAAAATAATCAAAATAAATTTAACTATTTATTTATCCTTACGTTTTCAAAGATAATGTCAAGACTGACCATTTAAACGATTCTCTATGATGGAGCGAGTGGAAAAGGTAAAGCTTAAATAGAGTTAAAAGATGTCCGAAGGTTGACTGCAGAAGACTCAATTGCTTGGAATACATGTCATACCGCAATTTATTATAGGCTGTGCCCTTCGCTTCGTAGAGTAATCCTATAATAATCACTCTTACAGCAGTAATCTCCACAATTCTGAATAAAAAGTATTTAATATATTTCTCCCAAAAATCTGGGTTGTTCTCTGAGAAAAAGCGAGATTATAGCGTGACAGAAACCATAAGCAATGTTGCGTGCACACATCTCTTCCGCTGCCTAGAAGATCCAGTTAGGCAAGAGATATTCTGCCATGAGACAGTTGCCCAACCCAGAAGAGATGGATTAGTCTGTTGTTATCTCACTATGATGCGTGACAGGGGTAACATATCATTTATCTGCTAGGTCGACCTTGTACAGATCTTCAGGAAAATTCACTCCCGAAACTGCCTCCATAATCGGTGTAACAGATTTCAATTGATAGGCTCTGTGCCACTGCACGATGAAACGAACGCTACGCCCACATTCTTTGAATAAAATCACTATAAGAGTGAGACTAAATAATAATGTAGTAACCAGCACTTACCAATTGAAGTTTAGTGAGGTATTTCTTCCACCAAAGATATTTCCTCATATTTGGTCCAAATGCTGCCAATCCAAAGTACATATATAAGAAGGAATGTACCAATGTGTTGAGTAGGGCTACTATTATCGAACTGCCACCTTTGGAAAGAATTAAAAATGTTCACTTTGTCATATATTTCATTTACTGAAAAACAATAATAAAAAAATAACTATATTATGGTTTATAATATATTAAAATGATACAAAAGCATGTCCATTATAATTTGAAGAAGCATGGCTAATCAGTTTTTTCCCATGAAGAAAAACATTCCTGATATAGCATTTCGCCTGTGATGTTTTTACCTCTTAAATTAATGACACTTTAAGTTCTAACGTGCAAAGTTTGCAGATGGATTCCCACTCTTCTGAGAACCCTTGTATAAACTTCGGAGTTTAGGTGTTCCCCTATATTAGTATTAGTAACGGCCGCATGGTGCAAGAAACCCTATGGCTTATGCTGCACCAGCCAAAAAAAAAAAAAAAAAAAAAAATCCGATCAAAACAATACTAAAAACAAAAAATAAATAAATTAATAAATAAATAAATAAATTAATAAATAAAATAAAATAAATAAATAAATAATAATAATTAATAAATAAAATAAAATAAATAAATAAATAATAATAATTAATAAATAAAATAAAATAAATAAATAAATAATAATAATTAATAAATAAATAAAAATAAAAAGGAAATTAAACCTATCATCCTATGCGCTTCCCTTACCCGAAAGTACTATCCAGATGACCTTTGAATTTCCCCAAACTGTCGGCCTCTACCACCCATGAAGGCAACTTATTCCAGTAATTTATAACTCGCTGGCTAAAATAAAACTTCCTGCAGCCCAATCTAAACATTTCCCCCCCGTAACTTAAATTTATGTCCCCTAGTTCTAGCATCATTTAGAATCTTGAAAATGTCCTCATTCATTTTACTGATGCCTCTCAGAGCCTTAAACACCTCAATCAAATCTCCTCTAAGGTGTCTAGTTTCCAAACTCTGCAACCCACATATTCGAAGTCTTTCTTCATAAGGACGCCCTTTTGCCGATCTCACCAGGCGAGTTACCCGTCTTTGCACCCTTTCAAGAAGCTCGATGTCTTTCTTTAGGTGCGGTCTCCATACTTGAACACAGTATTCCAAGTGTGGTCTAACAAAAGCCTTATATAATGGGATTATCACGTCCCTATCTCTACTTGCAAAAGTTTGATAGATCATCGATAGGACACCATGGGCCTTCCTTGCAACCTGTTTACAATACTCAGAGAATTTCATGTCTGACCGTATCGTAACACCCAAGTCCCTTTCCTCCAGTACTGGGTTTAGTTGAACTCCACCAAGTGAATAAGTTATTTTGGGATTACTGTTTCCCAGGTGTAATACCTTACACTTTGTTGAATTAAAGCACAGCAGCCATTTTTCTGACCATTCCTGAAGTCTATCTAGGTCTCTCTGAAGAAGCTCAGCTTGACAGTGATCATTAACTACTCTACCAATTTTAACATCATCTGCAAATTTAGACATCACGCCCTCTATCCCTTCATCGATGTCGTTTATGAAAATTAAAAACAACAGTGGTCCTAATACTGATCCTTGGGGAACCCCACTTCTTACATTAACCCAATCTGAGGAATAGCCATTTATCACAACCCTCTGCCTCCTGCCCTGAAGCCATCCTTCTATCCATCTAAGGATTTTCCCAGTGATTCCAACCTGTTCCAGCTTATAAAGCAACCGCTCATGTGGGACTGAGTCAAAAGCTTTGCTGAAATCTAAATAAACAATGTCGAAATTATTCCCTAAATCCAGCTCGTGAGTGACCCTTTCGAAATAGCGAACCAGATTTGTTAAACATGATTTTCCCTTTACAAAACCATGCTGAGTATCCTTGAGAATTTCAATTCGATCCAAATGATCCTAAATTCCACCCTTATATCTAGGGATGGTGGAAGCCAGTAAAATGTTCGTTAAGGAATTCGATGACTTGTCGACCAGTTAGTAGTAGGAAGCTGAGAAGTTCGTCGCATGAAGATAACTTTCTTGTTGTGAATAATCCATGGTACTTTGTTTAAAAAAATGGCAAATTTGCTTCACCGACTCACCATGTTGTAATCTTTCTGGTGCAATCGTGGAGAAATTATCGGATCTCAGTGTTAATGAATAGCAATCCCATGGACATTTACTTTTAATGAGAATTTGAATTCCTGTCTTCCTGGAAAATGAAGGTTCATCCCAATTCCTGAAACTCAAGATCAACTCTATAGGATAACTTAAAGTTTTGTCCGGCTGCTTTCAAAATATCGTCATTCAGTTAGATTGGTATTTAAATTTCTATTCTAATTTTAAACTTAAATTTCAATTTTAATTCCACTACATTTTGTCTTGTATTATTAATCTTTGAATGGTTCCTTATGTGAAGATTTTTAACGAAGCGAAAAGTTTGTAAATAGTTACATAAAGATAATCTTACCTGGAGCGTACTTAACGATGGTCCAACCAACCATGAAAGTAAATGAATGATGAATCACGTGTAAATTAGTGATCTGTTTGGATTTCTTTTGAAGAACAAGGAATATCTGCAAAACGGATTAAATCAGGATGATCACTCTTTTGACATCAATAAAAGAATAAAAAATGAAAAGAAATGAATTCTTAAAAATTCTCTAAACAGAGGCTAGGACTGCGTAATTCCCATAATATGCATTATTGCATATTATGGAAATTATGTTATGGAATTTACTGTTAGGGTAGTAAAGGATTCCAATTACAGAGTAAACTTCCCAATTCCAAGATCGAGAACAATTTCTACATTTGTTCGTTAGTAAATATTCAATCCTTATGGATTCACTTTCCATAGTTTCTGCATAGTACCCAGCCATATTTACGAACGTTCTTCCAGTAATAACGACCCTTATATACGACTGAATAAGTAATTGAATTAATCAAAGAAATTCCATGGAATTGCAATTCCGTATGAAGTAATATCGCTTTAGTCATTATTCTGTTTTCTTTTCTTTGAGCAACTTCTTCGGTGGTTTACCTTAGGGATAGCATGGTTGCCGATTAGACGGTGGCTCATAAATAACTGACAATGTGCGTACTTTTGTTGAAAGGACAGCCAATGATGTTTTTTTTTTTCGCAAAAGCATTGAACAAGCATCTTTGTGCTTCACGCGTTTCCGGATAACAACAGAAGAATTTCAATAAATTCATACACGATCCATCCTTTCTGGATGGATCTTGTGCCTTTACTGAAATTCTTCTGTATAGGCTGCCTTTTATGAGGTATACATTGATTGGCCAATATATTAGGTACCGACCTACAAATAACGTGTATGTTCCACTATAACCCTACGAACAGCCCAGCCTGCATTCCTCGTGGTATGAATTCAAAGTGGTGTTAAAAGTATGCCAACCACAGAGAATTTCCTTTATGTTCTCTTAGATGCTCCCCATAGTTGTTGCAAATTGGATGATTGTGGACCTCTATCCCGAGTGGATCGTTGGTGCTCAATTTCATTAAGATCTGGTGACCGAAGAGGCTACGGCTATATAACGAATTCACATTCATATTACTGGAAGTACCATCTAGCCTTCTGGATTATCATGTTTGAAAAACTCATTCTTCTCAAATTGAGGCCCTGCAGCTGCACCTGAAGGAAATCATTTGTCGATAAGTATCCAAATTAAAATCAGAATTAGCAGTAGACGTTTGAAATTTTGCATTTGTACAAAATCAAAAATACTTACGGTATCTGCAAGTTCCAAAAATTTTGTCAGCCAGTAGAAATACGGTGGAAATCCCTGAAGTAAAAGAAAACACAGAATTTATGCAAATATCATCTTATGGTATTACCT
Organism: Mastigoproctus giganteus; assembly: GCF_048544385.1. Taxonomy (NCBI): domain Eukaryota; kingdom Metazoa; phylum Arthropoda; class Arachnida; order Uropygi; family Thelyphonidae; genus Mastigoproctus; species Mastigoproctus giganteus. The sequence continues at coordinate 240,477,816 of NC_143575.1, read as the reverse complement.
GAATTCTGTCTCCAATAAAGTCTGCTATTTATACCTTGATATTTCGAAAGAAAGAGAGTGTAGCTTGATAGCAGAAAATACTAAATAATAAAATAAAATAAAATAAAATAAAAATAAATAAATAATAATTAAATAAATAAATTGAAACAAAAAAATTCATCCCGCACAGGAAGATTCCGCACGGGGGGAAGATAGATGATAAGGAAGGAGAGAGAAAAAAATAATAATAATAAAGTTTTTCATGCCGCACAAGAGAAAGATAACGAAAAAAAAATATCCCAGTGTTTGTAAGCTTTAGTGTGTGTTTTGTAGAGTAGTGTTATGTTTTGGCCTTTTAACTACCTGGAAGACACAATAACCTGGAGGACCGCTTCCCGGTACTAGTCCCTAGCCGCGGGAAGGCAAGGTCTCCCCGATTATCTGCTTGCCCTCATCCTCCCAGAGGAAAGAAGAATTTATTCGGGAGAATGTGAAATTGATCGGAGGAAGAAGGGAGGAAAGGGAAAACGAGGAGAAGGACACCGTGGACCAGAGAAGTCTCAATACAGGACAGATGCAAGAGAGAGAAAAAAATTGAGAGAGGGAGTGAATAGGCTACCCTGGGCTGAGGAGTCCCAGTCCAGAGCAGATAGCGATAAAATATATAAATAACTAAATAAAATAATAATAAAAAACAGTTTTTCATCCCTCCCGGGCGAGAGAGAAAGAGTGGGAGGAGAGTGCTATTGCTACTTGGAGACGGGAAAGAGGTCCGATCCCAGAGCAGAACGCTAAGAGGACGATTTCCTCCTATTGAAGACTTCCCTTCCCAAAGTCTGGACTGCTGCCAATTTCAATGTTGTTTTAATCATTTGATCGACTGCATTCGGAGAAAAATGTTCTACAGTTATGATTAGTTGCTGCCTTAAGTCTGTGTACAGTTTACGATGGAAGAGTAGATGTGCCCAGTTTTCCGCCTCCCTGCAGGAACAGATGGGGGAATCCACAAGCCGGAATTTGTAGTTTATCATTTAATGATCCATGCCCAGTTATCAGGAAAGAAGTTTCTAAGCTGAGTGAGAACCATGTCTTGGCTAATTTTGATGTTACGAATGTGACCTCTGGAAGAAAGCACCTAGTGGTGGCCCCCACCGAAGCGGTGTCCCATCTGGTTGAGGAGATTAAGTAGCTCATTACAGCGGCGATGTTTTTCTTTTTTTATGTCAACTTCTAAGTTTATTTGTATATCTAAGATTTTAGCAGGGATGCGCTTTCTCAACCGGTAGCACAGGCCATTGAAGATTAGGAATTGGTCTAGGGGAAGAGTTCCTGCTATAGAGGCAGTTCTGCAGAAACGATGCCTTGCTAAGATGCTGTTCCGTTGTATTGATTGGAGTTTGTCCCTGATCTTGCTATAGACTGCCCTATGGAACCACGCTTCAGCAGCAAAGGTGGGGATTGGAAGGAAGACTGCGTTGTAATATAACAAGTGTCCTTTTGGAGAGACCCAATCATTCTTTGAGATTATCATTATTTCTGCTGAGAATTTTTTGATTTTGCCTTTTAGATGCATAGTATAGGGCAAGAAGGATATATAGAAGGCTATGATCTATTATTCCTTGGACTTTTGTTTGGGTGACTATGGGGTGTTGCACCCCTTCTATCTTAGGGGGAGGGCCTCCTGATGTTCAGCTTACTGCCGAAGATCATCATATTAGTTTTGCTGGTGTTGATCTTGAGCTTGTTTCTTTTCGTCCGATCAGTGAGATTTGCCAGGACTCTGAGGGCTTTGACCCCTAGGGCCTGGCGAGAGTGCCCTGAGACGACAATGGTGAGGTCAACCGAAAAGGCAATTATTTTAGTGTCTTCAAAGGTGTTCTTGAGCCAGTCCTGTAAAACAATATTCCAGACATGTGGACCTCGATGCTCCTGTTCACTTTGTTGTGTTTGAATCTGACGGTGATGTGTCTATCTTGGAAATAGCTTCTGAATAGCCAGTAGAGGTGCAACGGACAGTCTGCTTTGTGGAGGCGTTCAAGGGCTCTCTCCCACCAAACATTGTCAAAGTCAACGAAAACAGCCAGCTGGCACTTTGAATTTTAAGTTTCTATGATTTTCCACCAATGCATCTTCGCACGAGCGATCTGGTGTAAATCCGTATTGGGATTGGGAGATGAGGTTCTTGATTTGGAACAGATTTGTAAGGCGGTTTGCCATTAGCCTTTCAAGGATTTTTCCCATGGTTGCTAGCAGCACAATCGGGCGAAAAGATCTGGTGAAATTTGTTGGAGGTTTGTCTGGTTTAGGTATTAACTGGAGAAGAGAGTCTTTCCAGATCCTTGGGAAATGGGTTTGGAGGAGGCACGTGTTGAACAACTTCAGGAGTTGTGTCCGTTGCAGTTTGTAGAACCTTTTAATGAATTCGTACTCAATAAGGTCGGTCCTGGACACTTCTTTAGATTAATTTTCCTGATAACTGCTTCCAATTCCTGCATTGTAAATGGATCAGAAGGAGTGCTAGAGTTGTATTTGGCATTCGCTGTTCTGATTAGAGTGTGCTCTGCTGTATCTGTCTCTAGGTCATCTGATGGAAATATTGAATCAAGGACGGCATTGATGGAGTCTTGTCATGTTAGTGTATCTAGGTCGTTGAAAGAAACTGAACCAAAGACATCATTTGGAAAGGTTTTGTTCCTGGATATTTTGTATAGGAGACCCCACGGGTTAGAGTCTCTCGATTCCTTTACGAATCCGGCCCAAGTTTCTTTGTTTCCCGTAGCAACAGCTTTAGCGAACATTATTGTTATTATTATTTTAGTGTTGCCCGTAATTAAATACATTAACCCGTATTTGTGTCTGTTAATTGCGTATGTTCTATGGTCGATTTTCCTGTTTTGCTGGACGAAAAACCCCAGTTACTGGGGAGAAAAACCTTGCTATCTACGCCTGAGACAGACTAACTCAGCCACGGAGTGTAAAAAGCCCATTAACGTTCCTCGCGTCATCGACGGAATTCGAACCCAGGCCATTTCCACCCGGTGTGGGTAGGAGGGTGACGATACTACTGTGCTACCCGCGCAGACAGCTTTAGCGAACAGGTTCTTTTTAGCTAGATTTATTGCGTGCAGTCTTACTACCTCTTCCTGAGACCAGCCTCTAGGTCTTTGGAAGTCTTTTCTCACCTTTTGGGCTCTTCGGCGTAATGCATCTAGCTCCATTTTCAACAAAGCTCAGGGGGTTGGGTGTGTCCTTTTCTTCCTTGCAGAACGATAAGCCACCGCCAGGATGGTATTTTGTATATGTTCCACCAATTCAGCTGCAGCCATCATTCTCGGAGTAAGAGGATCACTGGTGCTGCATTGGTTGTTTATATAATTGTCAAAGATGTCCCATTACACAGATTTGGTTGAAAATCTGACAAATTATGTAGTGTGGGGTGTGGTTCGCTGGGTATGGTGTAGATTGATTTGGAAATAGATGACTCTGTGTTCACTCAAGGTCCAGTTCGGTATGACAGTCCAATCGCTAATCTGGTTTCTGAGGTGCTTCGAGGAGGCAGTGATATCTATATTTGATTGACCTGTACTGATAGAGTATGTTGTATATTGGTTGAGTTTATTGTGTATGGTAAGGTTAGTTCTTCCAGAAGAAGTCCCCTAGAGTCCACTGAAAGCCGACCGGGCTAGCCAGGTGGATAAAGTGCCTGCCTGCCTGGCAACCCAAAGGTCGCGGGTTCGAATCTCGCCTCGGGCTTGGATCAAAGTACTGCAAAAACCTTGGGAGGTGTATTATGGCCACAGAAGCCGATGCGCCAACAACTACCAAAAAAAAAAAAAAAAAAAGAAAAAAAGTCCACTGTGGGACACTGCCAAAATGAAGATTTGGCATTAATGTCAGATGTAATTACATTTGCACTGGGCCCTAGGGTGCCCAATGGAAGTTCCAGATATTGGAGAGAGTCTTGTTTGTCCTGAGAGGGAGGGCAGTACAGAGATATCAAGCAGTAGGTTAGAGACTAATAGATGACCTGTATATTCCGCTAGGTGGTGAAGGTCAGTGAGTTACTGAATTATGTGCTCCTAAAAATACTCAAATACCCAAGTTAACCTGAAAGGATCATAAATGAACTGCATATTGACAGAGAGCTTTGAGAAGTGGAATCTGGATGTAGTGTCTATAATGGAATCCTGAACAGGTAATATGTCTAACCTTGATTTTAAGCATTCATACTTCGCGTAATAGTTGAAAGGAACGGTTGGTTTATAGCGATTCAGTGCAGCGGAACATAGCAATATTCTGCTTAAGGCAATACGGCACTTAAGCTCTGAACAAGGTCAAGCGGTGACAAAGTTAGGGATTAAAACCTCCCCCATTTTCACCTGCATATTTCATAGGCTAGTCATCGAGCGGTAGAAGTGCCCTATCTTGTACTAAAGACTACCTGCCTCGAAATTACTGAAATTCCGGCTCCCATTTGCATTTCAGAATGACAGATTTCAGCGCATCAGCCATGCCGCTTACTTGCTGCATATGTCTGACCAATGATGACTTCATAATTAAATGCGTTACTTGTCACAAAAACTATTGCAATAAGCCTGATTGTACTTCTGTAGGTATTAAGAGATTAAACAAAACTAGAAAACGCAAGTTTGAATGTGACGCTTGTAGGCAACAAACAGGGAAAAATAATGAAGAATTACCTAATGAAGTCATTTGTGAAGATTCTTGCACAGAACAGATTAATGACCTTGAACAAGCAACAAGAGAAATCCTCTCGCAGACTGACCTTGGAAATGGCATCATGGGCCGTCCTGAAGGATCAATTTTTGAAACCTTGGGATGCGATATTTGCCCGGAAGACTGCGAGCACTCTGAAGGGGGTTTCGCTAAACAGAGGAGCAATCATAGCCCGAATGAAAGGCAGGAAGAGAACCGTAAAGAATATGTCTCGCGTACGGAATTAAAGGAAATCCTTGCAGACTGCATCAGCCCCTTTTCGATGCAGGCTGTGGAATACGCTGAAAACCTCTCGAGCAATTTTATCCCTGACCATAAAATGCTACAGGAACTGCAGGAAGAGAATTTTCTTCTCAAAGAACAAAACAGTAAAATATTGCACACCCTTAAACGACTGGAGGAAAAGCTAGGGTGCTTTGAATCCGTCCTCGTTGCACAAGGTGGCTCAGCGGCCCCCGTAACCGACGAAACTTGCTATGCGAGGCAGAGCTACCCAAAGAAAAGTAGAAGTGATATGCATGGATTGTACAGGAGGACAGAAAGCATTGAAAATCACAAACAGAAGACAAGAAAAGAATTGATTTCGGGGGAAAACATATCAGAACGAATTGCAAAACTACAAGACAGCCAAATAATATGTGAATTTCAAGCCCAGCCGGGAACTGTCTGTTTGCAGCAGGACCTCGCAAGCAATAGCACCAAATCCAGTAAACCTTTAGGAGCAGCACAAGGAAATGGATCCACACATTCCACTAGGAAAAGTCGAAACCAAAATAAAGAAGTCTCAGAAATATTAGGACAACAGGAATCAACTGAAATGATTGGGGCATGCATGTGTTCCAAGAGTACGAACGCCAGAGTTACATCTTCCCCTTCAGATCATGTTCCTGCAAACCCACTCACTTATGCGCACATCACTATGCTACCTAAAAAGCATTACACTTTTGAGGGTAGAAAAACCCGCCCATCCCAAAATTTCATGCCTACTCTCGCCGAGGACGGCCGACGATGTAATCCAGTTCACAGAGAAAGTATTAACGTGTCTTCCTGTAACACACCTGAAACAAACAAACGGTTTTTTGTACAACATTACTTCCGTTGCAACCAGAGAGCAAATTTTTGTATCAAGGCTGGGACCCACAACACCACCCAGAAACATTAAAGCCATGTGTGAGGGCGAACATGGGATAACTGTGGAAGTAATGTCAATGATATACAGGAATTTTTCCAGCAGGGATAAGGAGGTGATTATTCCCTTGTATAAGGCAATGGTCAGGCCACACCTAGAGTACTGTATACAGGTCTGGAGGCCTTATTTCAAGAAGGATGTAGAGCTGCTGGAGCGAGTACAGAGAAGGGCAACAAGATTAGTGAATGGAACAAAGGGGTGCTCTTACGAAGCAGGCTTAAGTTTTGCAAATTACAGTGTCTGGAGACTAGGCACCAGCGAGGTGATCTGATACAGGTGTATAAAGCCTTGAATGGTTTGAGCATGCTCAATGCTGATGGGATTCTTCCTCTAGCTCAGAATAATCACCTGAGAGGGCATAAATTCAAATTGAGGAAAGACAGATGTAGGATAGACGTGCGGAAATTTGCCTTTAGCCAGCGGGTGGTTGGTTGGTGGAACAGACTTTCATCCCTTGTAGTGGAGGTTGATAGCCTAAATAAGTTTAAGGCTCAGCTGGACAGGTATTTTGAACCAACAGAGGGATGAAGTGGTTTTTTTTTTTTTTTTTTTTGGCTGATGCTGCATAAGCTTGCTTTCTTGCATCAAATGCCTCTACTAATGCTAATAAAACAAGTGAAAACAAGACACCCAGCTTACTCCTCCTTTATAATCTCTTGTCCACCAGATAAAGCAACTCGCCTACAAGACGTAAGCGCCTGGCCAGTAGGTACCTTAGTGAAGCCCTACAGAGACAGATGGGCCAGACCACTGGTTAAAAATGATGCAAGGAATCGGGCTCAAAAGCAATCAAAAAAACTACCCCCAGCTGGGGATGCAGAACATCACATCCACCTGTTTGTACAAAACGTGAGGAGCATCTCAAATAAGCTCCACACCCTACAAACGATGATGATGTACGAGGACCTGGATTTCATTTGCCTAATCGAAACCTGGTTGGGAAATGGAAAACAGTTGGATCGGCTAACTGCGGCAGCAAACTGCAAATGTGTGGGAACCGGAAGAACAGATAGGCGAGGAGGGGGAGTTATAATTTGCTATCAAAATAAATACCAGCCTATAAGAGAATGAAAAACCAATTCAAATAATTTTGAAGGGATTTGCGTTACCTTTTCAAAAGAGCACGTGAAAATACAGTTATGCATCATATACCTCCCACCTGAGCACACAAAGGAGCCAAGAAACGAACTCTATGCATGGCGTGCTGCAAATCTAAAGCCATCAGTCATCACAATAATAGCGGGAGATTTTAATTTGCCTCTTCCGAAACACAGGGAGGCCAAGAAAGAGATGGATGCGACATTGGGTGCATTGCAATTAACGCAGCTTCCGACACCAGTGACAAGGGGAATGCAGCAACTTGACCTGTTGTATCATAGTTCCTTAGACATAAGGCTAGCGCAAAACTGCATAAAATTTAAGTCGGACCACAATCCCATTGAAATAGAAGCAGCACTGAAGATACACAAATACATGCAGGGTAACCACACGAACTGGGAAAAGCAAAGTAAGTATCTTTTCTCCGTGAAGTATATTAATGCAGAGGTCATTCTCAGTCACCTGACTAGTTACAACTGGAATGACCTGCAAGAAAAGCCAGTAGACGAAGCTTTAGAAATGATCACTAAAAAGCTATACCAAACAGCATTGGAAGGAGCAGCAAAAGAAATCAAAATATCTGAAAGAACAAAAGAATGGTTTAACCCACAACTGAAAGCAGGTTTCCTCAGGAAGCAAAAACTGTATAGAAAATGGCAAAGAACGGGTCATCCTGCTGATCACATTCGTTATAAGAAAGAAAGAGCACATTTCATCAAAGCAAAACGACAGGCACACTGCAGTGTTGTTCATAATAAACTAAAAAGAGCAAAAAGAATTACTAGCAATAGAAATAGCACAGAGAATATGACCGAATGCATTTTCAAGGAATGGGCTAATAACACTTTTAGTAACCTGCATGGACTGAATCAAATTGAGAACACTGATAATGGTAACAAAATTTTTGAATTCCTGAAAGATTTAAACAAGCGAAACTATTCGGCAATAGAGGAACCAACAAGACCTCCTTTGAGTGAAATACAAATCACCAAAGAGAGCGTAATGAAAGCAGTCAACGATCTGCCCAATAAGGCCACTGTTGGACCAGACAAATTTCCAATGTTCATCCTTAAAATAAGTAGCCCATTTATAATAGATCTATTACTGCACATCTATCAAGAAATCATCAGGTCAGGAGCTTTCCCGCAAGCTTGGAAAAATTACATTGTAACCCCAATACCAAAGATTAAACACCCAAAATTGGCTAAGGATTACAGACCAATTTCTGTTAGTTGCACCCTACAGAAGATATTCGAAAAAGCACTGCTTCCCACCATCAATCAACACTGCTTCAGCCATAGACCACCACATTTGCACTCAGTTATTTCGGGTAGATCAACAATAACAAACTTACTGGAAACCCTTTTTCGCGTGCAGAAAGCACTAAATGAGAAAAAGCAAATTGATATTATTTTTTTGGATATCTCCGCAGCCTACGACAACGTCTCAATTCCAGCGCTCATTTCGATTTTAAAGAATTATTTTAATGTAAGAGGAAATTTGTTAACTATAATAACCAGCCTGCTAGAACATAGAAAACTTATTGTTAAGCACCAAAAGCTACAATCTTGGTTTAGCATCTCGCAAGGAGTGCCACAAGGGGGATTCTTTCGGCTACCCTCTTCGCGGCCGCCCTGGAGCCGTTTCTTGCACGGTACTACAATTTTATAACATATGCTGACGATGTAAAATTCTTCATCACTTCCAAAGACCATGAATCAGCAGAAGGTATTTGTCAGATGGCAAATAGCACAATCCGAGAATTTGAGAGCTACCTGGACTGCATCGGGCTCCGTATTAATGCACAGAAGTCTGCCCAAATGACCATAACTTACAAGCAGAATAAAAATGACATCTCGATCACTGTGAACGGGTCTAGTGTGGAAAAAGTGCACTCTCACCTGGACCTGGGTCTTAAGTGGGATGACAGACTCACCTTTGCTCAACACTTCGCCCATATGAAGACAAAAATATTCGCCGCTTTATGGGCTACTAGACAGGAACTGGTAAGAATTAGGGATCCTCAGCTAGCGACCAAGTACATTTTAATGTGTGTCCTGCCAATTGCAATGTATGCCTCGCAAATCTGGTCTTCAGCTCCAGATTCACATTATAAGTCCGTCCTTGGGATCGAGTACTGGTTCTTGCGATGGCTTAACAGAGTTGCTGGCCACCCTTTTACTATCTCAAGGGCCATTCTCTACTCAAACCTTAACATCACACCATGGATGCAGCGGACAATTAACCGGAACATACACACTCTCGCACAAATGCTCACAGGCAGAGTAGATGCTCCAGTCCTGGATAATATTCTAGTTAAACCGCGTGCCACTGCTAGACATTGCGGAGAAGTAAATCATCCACTGCGTCCAGTCCTGAACAATCTTAGTAGCCTGCAAAGATTCTTCCCATCAAATGCAGCGAAAATATTTAACTCACTACACATAGATGCTGAAAAACTGTGTGAGGATGCAGCATACCGGAAAGAGATCTTCCAGGATTCGTACAGACTTAGCGAAATATGAATCGGCTGCAAAGTTCCAAAGAATTGTGAATAAAAGTGAAACTTTCTGCTTTAAGAACAATAATAATTTGTTGACTGTAAAAATATACCTTCTGTAACAGTTATTAATGGAATAATTCCATCTTCTGTAAATAGATCGAATTATTAGTGAATTGTAAATATATGAGTTGTATAATGTATGTACAGAATGATTAATGTGTAAATACTGTATATATTAAACATAAAATGTGTATATAATATTTCGGGACGAGACTACGTGTTCAGTATATGTAACCCACTGCACGTAGTATCTCGTACCCTGATATGTACTTAGCACCCTCCTGGCACTTTGCCGTCCCGGGGTGGTTTCCTTATGGAAATAAACAGATAATAATAATAATAATAATAATAATAATAATAATAATAATAATAATATACAAGTGCTGAATTTGTTGCACAGTTTATGTATGAACAGAATACCAATATCCTGTTTAAAGACTACAATGCAGGTTTTCGGTTGGAGAAAAGTGGGTTGGATGAACCTAGTGCGGTGGAGTATCTTGAAATTCTGTCTTTGGAATCAGACTGGGCCTTGGTCATGAAGGGTTCCTGGATGGATATGATGTCAATATTAGGATCTTCTGCTGTATGAGGGATTTCGTCGGCGACTACCCTCGACCTATTGCCGTTTATTTGCATTATCTTCAGAGCGGATCTTGACTTTCTGCTTGAGTTTCTTCCTTCTGTGGGGGAGGCTCCCAAATTAACTGCATGGGGTTGAGTCTGGATGGTTGGTTGGAGGGAAAGCGAGGATCACTGTTGTGGCTGGAGGAGATTAGTATTCAGCCTATCCATCCGGTCCTTTGTCTTGCCATTCCAAGGGCTCGTAAGTATTCTGGGCAGGCTACATCCTGAACAGAGTGACGTCTGTATTTGTGTGAATTCTTTGGTTGGTTTGTCTGTTTTCTTGGCAAAACGCATACGTTTCAGGGAAATAAAACTTGCAAATCGAACTAATTGTTTTGACTCGCTGTGGTTGTTGTAGTAGGGTCAACAGCAACTAAGGCCATATTGCTCCGTATATACAGTTGCGCACAAAAAAACTGCATCACTTGTGAATTTTGCAAATAATATGGGTTGCAGAAATGTTTGAAATGCATTGGTTAGTGGGATATATACTTATGAGCCAAAACATTATGACCACCTACCTAATATGCTGTTGGTCCTCCACGTACGACCAAAACAGCTCTTTCCCGGCGAGGCTTGGACGCTATAAGATTTCTAAATGTGTCTTGTGGTATCTGGTACCAACACGTAAACAGCAGATCCTTTAACTGTTGTAAGATCCGTGGTTGAGACGCCGCAGATCGGAGTTGCTGTTCTAACACAAACCACAGATGCTCGATGGGATTGATATTTTGGGAATTTGGAGGCCAGGACAATACCTGAAAGTCTTCCTCATGTTCCGCGAACGAGTCTCGAACAATACGAGCGGTATGGCATGACGCATTATCCTACTGAAAGACGGCACCAGCAGAGGGGAAGACCGTTTCCATGAAAGGGTGTACCTGGTCAGCAATGATGTTTAGGAAAAAAATTATTATTTTTTTAGACCACCCGAATAATTAAATTCATCGGCCGTGCAGTGTGTCTTATGTCTGTTAATTGCGTGTGTTCTATGATCGATTTGTCTGTTTTGCTGGAAGAAAAACCCCAGTTTCTGGGGAAAGCTTTGCTATATACGTCTGAGACCGACTAACTCATCTACGGAGTGAAAAACGCCCATTAAAGTTACTCGCGTCATCGACGGGATTCAAACCCAGGCTTTTTCTATCCGGTGTGGGGAGGACGGTGACGATACCACTGTGCTACATGTGAAGAAAATGATGTTTAGGTAGGTGGTAGATGTGAGAGTGCCTGGCACATGGATGACTGGACCCAGGGTATCCCAACAGAACATCGCCCAAAGCATGACATCACCTGCTTGTTTTCGTCCCACGGTGCATCCAGAAGCCATCACTTACCCAGGTAAACGACGCACCCGTACCCTTCCATCCACATAGTGCAACAGGAAACATGATTCATTAGACCAGACGACCTTCTTCCAATCACTCAAGGTCCAGTTTCGATGCTCGCGTGTCTATTGTAGGCGCTCTCGCCGGTAAGCCGTTAGCATGAGCACTGGGAGCGGCCTGCGGCTCCGCAGTCCCATTTTGAGCAAGGTTCGATGCACTGTTTGTTGTGACACATTATATCCGTCACCATTGCAATTACTGGCGAGTTGCGCCGCAGTCGCCCATCCGTTGCCACGTACCATCCAGGGGGAACCTTCGCTCACCTCGAGAATCGATGTGCTGCAGTCGTCCAACACCTCGCAGGCGGTTCGTGTGTTTCCCCTCCTCGGACCACTTTCGGTAGGTACTAACCATGGCTGATCGTGAGCAACCCCCAGCCGTGTCGTTTCTGATATGTTCTGACACAGTCGTCTGCTGGCGATTACAATTTGGCCTTTGACAAACTCACTTAATTCCACTGCCTTTCCCATCCGAGAACAAGAGTAGCCCTGATAAACGGAGCTTAGTATCAGGGTTTTTTCATACCGTGTCCCGACCCGCACACACGCCGTAGTTCACCTGCAGTTGCTTCTATTTGCATAACGGTTCGCTGGTCACAATGTTTTGGCTCATTGGTGTTTATCTCTGTGAATGAAATCCAATAAAAAGACTCCATCTGATATACCAAGCTGTCATAAATATCTTCGCAAAGGATAAAATGCGTAATTAAAGGAAATATGAGAAATCATGCAAATGGCAATCATCACAACCAAACAACATTTAATTGTATTTATGTGAACAAACTGAAATGACAAGTTTAAAGTTAACGTAATAGTATTATGTACTGTAAATCAGCAAAATAAGTCCTCAATATTTAGTTATTCCTCCTCGAGCTGCAATTACAGCTTTGCAACGATCTGGCATAGAGTTAATCAACTTCTGGATAAACGGTTGCCCAATTTCGTGGTACCACACTCTTACAATGCTCTCCTGCAGCTGAATCTTACTTGTTGGCTTCTTCTGAGCAATTTTAGACGACATTATGTACCAGCAATCTTCAATAGGGTTCAAATCTAGACTGTATAATAATGTCAGTCCAATACTGTAATGCCAGCATTTCTGAGGTATAACTGCACCTTAAGGGAGAAACACGAGGAAAAACATTGGTGTATTTTAAGCCTTGTGAGACAAGAAGCCAAAAAATCATCATTGAATCTAAATAGCATAAAACTTACCAATTGTGCTATAATAAGCCTCCGAAAATTACACTGAGATCGAGTGGTAACGTCCCAGCTAAAACCTGCAAAGCAGGTTTTAGCTGGGACGTTATCACTCGATCACTGTGTAATTTTCAGAGGCTTATGCTATCACCTGAAACATCAGATTCCCACTCAGCTCCTTGGAATTTCTGTTAACACTCAAGTCGATGTTAAAGCTGAACGAAAAAAATTTGGCAAAAGTTGATCAATTTGTGGCAGTGTAGGTGGAACACACATCACTGGGTTGTGTAGCACGTAAGTTTTTTCCTGAAGTTGACACTCTTATGAATAAAAAAGCTACAGTCTGGTTTAGCCTTGACTCTTGTACCTCCTATTTATTATCACGACATGGCTTATTAAATAAGAAACTGTTTTTTTTTTTATGTGAACCCCAAACACGAGAGGTATTAGAACCTATAGTACTTAGACCGTGCTTGGGTTGGAGGTTGAGAAGACGAAAGAAGATATTTGTTGACATTGGACTTGAACTTCTGTAGACTGTAATTTTCAGGAAATACATATGAAGGAAGGTTTTTCTAGAAAACGGCAGTTGAATGAATAAACGAGGAAGATGAAAAGTTGGTTCTCTGTGGAAAAGGCATGCAGCAGAAACAGTACGTCTATGAGAAGATACAGCGAGTGGAGAGACTCTGTTAGAGATGAATATTCCATGGCAGGGCGGATTTGCGATTTGTACAGAGTGAACAGCTGTTTCTAAGAAAAGTAACTACAAGAGCGAAAGAGAAAACCAAGTGTTTTAGATGCAGAGGAAGCAATATTTGTAATGTGCTCGTGCCAAGAGAGATTAGAAGTCAGGGTAATCCCCAAAAGAGATATATCATTTTGCCTAGACATCGGAGTGTCACTAAAGATAAGCATAGGAGCAGAAGAATCCTTTTTGCGAGATATAAGACAAGATTGAATTTTAGAAGGATTTCGCTTGTCTCTTACGGAACTCTGTCATTGCGGCGGTGTGGAAGGTTGGCAGCACGTGTTGTACTTTTGTCCCTCATACAATGAATTTCGAGTAACTCTACAGAATGCAATTACCAACTTTTCATCAGGATTGACCAGAGAACACACGCAATTTACAGATACAAATACGGTTTAATGTAATCATTTACGCGTAACGTAATATAATAATTTGGTTGTTTTTTTTTTTTTTCATCAGGATTGACACTTGCGCGTGCGCGTCGTTGTGAAGACTGTCTTATCTTGTGCTCCTCAAGTTTACAGTATTTTCGTGTTTATTATGCGAGTTACACCAACGTTTTTGTATAGCGACCTGACTGATTATACTGTGCACCTCTAGTGGAAGGTTAGACCGGGGTTCGAGCCCGTCACCACCAAATACGGAGGATCCGGAAAGGTCAAGGAATGACAGCCGCATATCCAGGAGCAATATGGCCTTAGTTGCTAATGCTCCTAAAAACCAAATAACAAACGAACAATCCAGTGGAAGATTGCGTCCCTAAACCTTTAGGTAATTATCATTTTTTCATGATCTGTTTCTTAGATATACAGTATTCGTGTTTACCCTATTTGCTTGTTTCAAGGCCCGAATTTTACTTTTGCATTTGCTCACCTTCACTGCTCGCCAACTCCCCACCGCCTCCGGGTTATATCACGAGGTCAAGCAGTTCCACCACGTTATGAGTTTACTCTCAGTTAATCACTTCAAATGTGCAAATTTTACAATTCTGACCTATTTTTCGCACCAGTCCGGCTTACGAGATGAGTCTGCGCATCATGCTGCTAACCTCACTAACTACTTCAAGACTGTTACTCCCTGCCTCTTCTTCTCTTCCCCGGAAACTGCCTTCCTCGATGTAGAAAATAAGAAAATAAAATAAAATAAAATAAAATAAAGTAATTCGTGTGTGTGTGTGTGCCACTAATGGAGATTTTTCAGAAAATAAGCAATCGATATTCCGAAAAATGTGTGGAGTTTTTAGACAAAGTACAGCCGAGGACTAGACTTATAGAATTATTATTGATTCAGTTTGATTTATATTGATTGTGCAAATAATGACGTTTAATCACGGCTCCTCTTCATCCGGTGGGGATGAATCTGATCATTTTCCTCCCTCATCTGCCTAAGACGCCACGGAGGACTCCCCATCCTTCACATAGGAAGAAAAAGAATAAGAGCAAGAAGAAACTTTTCGTTCTGGTGTGAGACTGCTAACTGCAGGACTTACTGGAGGTCACATATGAATTAAGCTGTTTATAAGATTTGTACCTGCTTCTGTGCTAAAATGCTTGCGTAAAGTTTTGTCTGTTGAATGGTACTGGCCTAAGGCTTTTCTTTTTTTTTTAACAATCTTTGACTAGAGTCTTTGGCTCGAACTTTGTTGGGCTTTTGGCGTCCCTCTCTTCTGCTGGTGCTGGCTGGTAGCCCCTGCTCTACCTTCCCATGGTGGTGGCGCGTTTTCGACCTGCTGATTCTGGGTAGCCTAACAGTCAGTTCATTTTTGGCCATTTCTACAGTCCTGTATCTTAAAAAGTGAAACGAGGCGAAGATGAACTAACGTTCCAGGTGCCGCCTTACACAAATACATACATACATACATACATACATACATACATGCAGGTTGAATTTCGATTCGTCAGAAAGGATGACAGTGTCCCATTGCTCTTTTGTCCATGGAACATGCGTTTTAGCTCAATTCTTCCTCATTTGTTGGGTCAAGATAGGTTTCTTGGACCGATAGGGATGCAGACCGACCACATTCCAAAAGGCATCTTTGGATAAGTCCCAACTTTTGTGTAAATGTCAACATCGGAAATTAGATTCTCAGAACAAATGATGGATTTAGGCAGGTATTGGTCACCGGGAAAATAGCATCTTCACGGAGTTGCTGGCATTTACGTGCAAATCAAATCATAACTGCGCAAATGAGAAACTTCTTTTGCCAGCTAGCTAGCAAAAGAAGTTTCTCATTTATTTCTGGTTATGGTTTAACGTTTGACCGTCATGAAGATTGTCATTTTGTCATTAAACACTGACAACATATTTTAATCTATTAACTATTCAGAATGGGATGCTACAAGACGTATATTATCCTACCAAAACTCAACGGACTCTCCTCAAATTATAGGACGTTATCTAATACTGAGAAACAGAAATATTTTAGTTTATATACGTGATTGGCAGTTAGCCCAGAATTTATTTCAAACGGTTGTGCCAAACAATGAATACAGGGAAAGAGCTAATAATTGGTGGATGCCTTCTAAATAAAATGCCTGTACTATTTCTGAAAAACTAATCACTCCCGGTCGACAATTAGCCATGATGAACATATGGAAACCCAGAAATAATATTGAATCCAATAAACGACCATTAGGTGTAAACTAACCGGGTGCGCTGTTCCAAGTGTGAAGTTGGAGGAGTATTTTCATGATGTGGAGTTGTTTTGCGTGGTATGGACAAGATCATTAGTCACAGTTCATGGAACTATGAATGCTGCATCCTACACTGATATTCTGGAAAATTCTGTGCACCCTACAATGTAGCAGTTTTACGGAAGTAGCTCTTACAACCTACCAGTAGCTCTTACAACCTACCGGTAGCTCTTACAACCTACCAGTAGCTCTTACAACACTCCAGAGATCGAAAATTGTGAACGCTTGGTTTGAATAGAGCAAATCGAAATGTTGTAAATTTGCAAGGGTCTATTCTTGGACCTTTGTTTTGGAATCTTGTTCTCAACCAATGGTTGTTCAAGGTTTTCCCAAATTATTATTCATCACTTGCATACGCGGATGATTTAGTTCTTCTATTTTATGGGAATTCTCGCCAATCATTATAAGAAAATTACAATTCTTCTTCAACGAAAACTTTCTGATTGGTCAATGCTTAACAAACGCACTATTTCTCACAGTAAAACTTGCATGATGGTCTTCAAAGGCGCCATTTTGTTAACTCTTTTTTTTTTTTTTTTTTTTTGGTAGTTGTTGGCGCATAGGCTTCTGTGGCCATAATGCACCTCCCAAAGTTTTTGCAGTACTTTGATCCAAGCCCGAGGCGGGAATCAAACCCGCGACCTTTGGGTTGCCAGGCAGGAACTTTACCCACCCGGCTAGCCCGGTCGGCTTTGCTAACTCGTCCTCCTCTCATAAAAATGAATAGTAAATCTCTCCCTTTTGTAACTGCCACAAAATTCGTTGGATTACTGATTGATAATCGCCTTACCTTTCTTCCTCATCTGAATCATCTGTTTGACAAAGTAAGAAAATTTGTCTTTTACATTGTTCGCATTTCTGGTCAGGACTTGGGGTATGAACCATACGATTTTGTTTACACTATACAAAGCTGTCATTTTCCCAATTACCTCATATGCTGCTGCAGCCTGGTTTAGACGCACTAAATTGCTTACAGTTCAGTCCAAGCTTGGTTCGATCAGTGCATTTTCCTTCTAGTCAGAACTGTCTCTACCTCTGCCCTACAAGTCGTATCAGGTTCACTACCTTTAGACTTACATTTAATTTACCGTGGTCCTTCTTACTTCATTCGTAAGGGCCTCCCAGCAGAATTCAATGGAATTCAAATTGACGTGTCCTCCACTCCTAAAGAAGAAAAACAACGAATTTTGAATATTCTTCAATGCCGATGTCAACTTCGCTGGTCTCATTCTTAATTACAAAATTATTTATTCCAGAAGTTACATTTGTTAATAAAAACACTCGTAAATGGTTTTCCCCCACCATGTTTTCTAGCTTTCTTTTAACAGGACACGGTTCTCCTTAAATTTTAAATTTGCCTGTTTCCATCTTTGCAACTCCGA
Organism: Mastigoproctus giganteus; assembly: GCF_048544385.1. Taxonomy (NCBI): domain Eukaryota; kingdom Metazoa; phylum Arthropoda; class Arachnida; order Uropygi; family Thelyphonidae; genus Mastigoproctus; species Mastigoproctus giganteus. The sequence goes on along the minus strand of NC_143575.1, from coordinate 240,460,210 downwards.
ATTTTGTCTTTGAGGTTCTACCGAGGATTCTACCCACGTTCTTTTCTTTTGCCCTATTTACCATGAATTTCGTTCAGAATTACTATCTCTCACTGGTCCTCTTACTCCTGGTCAGGATTCTGTCTTCATTTCCTCTCCTACTTTCTCTCAGTCCTTTCAGAAATTCTCACGCTCTTTCTTTATTAAAAGACGACGGTTATTGTCTGAATTATAAACCTAGTTTATATTATTGACCAATACCTGTACTTAACTTAAATTCATTCATAATTTCCAAATTCTTTCAGAACTTCACCAAGCTTCTCCCCCAAGGCTTGTTGAATTCTAAGGAATGTTTTCAAACATTTTCTTGTTGCTATTAGCCTGATAGCACAAACTGTAACATTCATCTCAACTGTTTGCTCCATTTTTTAACAGGTGTTAAAATTTAACAGTGATTAAGTTTATATTTAAATAATACCTTTGTGCTCTTTAGATTTTGTGGTAAAGTATGACAATAATATAATTTATGTCATTATCTTATTTACTCTGCTGAACACCTGTTCATGCCTTGAACTGATTGGACATTAATTGCTAGACGACACTTGTCAACTATAATAGTTAATCCAATTTTTTTTTTTGAATATGTAGGTTTTTTGTATAACTATTTGTAACATTTGTTTGTATAATTATTTGTAAAACTATTTATATCTGTACATCTGTGTACATTTATATCTGTATAATTTTAGATATTCTGCATCTGCATAACTCTGTAAATTTTGTTTATGGCAACACTTCGGGGATAAACTTTGGGATAAACCGTGTTCCTGTTGCGGGTTGCGTTGCTTTTCAATTGAGTCTTTTGGAGGGGTCTGAGTTCGATTCTATTTGCTTAAAGATTTCTAATTTTCTGTATAATTCCTTCTCTTGCAAACTGCTGAGTGGGTAACTGTTTCCAGTTATCTATCTCTAATTGGTTCCCCTAATTTTAATGAAAGTCTAACTCTAAACAACATTTTCCTCAATTTGAGTTCCTAACTTAACCCGAAACAGTTTCCTTCATGTTTACTTTGTTTGTGTACCTACAGGCAAATCTTCTATCGCCACACCTAAACATGGCAGAGTTGGACTGAAGTTCCAGGCGCCCCCATTCATCAGACATATTTATACGAGTTATTGTACTATATTACAGTGGGTAGCGTTGATTAAATCAATTGAACAACTTTGGGATAAACCGAGTTCCTGTTGGGGAAGACTTGCTTTTCGATTAAGTCTTCTGAAGGTGTCTCGATTCCCGTCAATGACTGGAGCAATTTCTAAAGTCATCTTCAATCGAGGATGTGGTCAGCTGATCTCCAAAAGAAGTAAGATTTTTTAACCGTGATTATTATGTACAATAGTATAAATCATGGATAAATACACAAGATACAAAAGCATGTTCAGTAAGGCAAGAGATATTTTTTCTCTTTGTAAAAGCATGAATCTATTTGCTAAATATGTATTTGTTTATGTGTTATTTAAATGATCTATAGAACTACATATAATTGACTAGTGTACAATTCAAAAATACTTTGCAATTTGTTTAACAAAGAATGGATACTCAATGTATATATCTACTAAATAAATATTTATTAAGCCAGGATACAAATATTCAAATATATATAAAATTTAAAAGAAAATGTCACAAACTTATAGGTGTTACAAACTAAATTATAAATTGAATATGTATTAGACTTGACTTACCAATCTGATTCTTGAATAAGGAATTAAGTGACCTGGTATGCAGAGAAAGCTATAATCCTGTATGTATTCCAGGAAAATAAGCACGCACTGTACAATGAGAGAAAGGGTAACAACACTGTAAAATCAATAATTATAAAACACAAAGCAAAACATTCAAATCGACACAGTACAGTTCTGTGGATGGATTTTAGACCCTTCATTAATTCAGGACATTATGTAATATGTGTCAAATTGTGCGTGTGTGTGGGCCGATGGGATACTATTAACTATTATGATATTTAATGCTTTTACACTGCCTGGTCACTTTATCAGCGCCATGAGTTAACAGCATGTTGGACCGCGGTTAACCATATTGTAGAGGGATAAACACGCAGCATTCCACACGATCCTGTCTGTTCTCCATTGCCAGTGAAATGCCTTGGGCAGTAGTCAGTTCGTACGGCTTGTGACCTCTCTGATTTGCATACTTTTCTTTATAAACAGTTGCATATTGCCAAAACCCTATATGGTATTAATAAAGTAGCCAGACAGCACTACACTTAGTGATCACTGAATTATGACTCCTATTTGTAATGGATTATGCCTCATAAGTCTCAGTACAAAACGTAGAACAGCTTTGTGCACAAGAGCAGTGGTAATTTGCATCTGACCGTGCAACTCAAAGAGATAAAATCGAGAACTAGGACCCCTGATGCGAATGGACCAACGTTTTACTGGTGAGATCTAGCGGTAGCTCTTAGGATACGATATGCTCCCTGCCATGTTGTAATTTTTCCTGGACAGAAACGGGATCTTTCAAACGATAATGCGCTGTGTCATCACACCTGCATAGTGCATAAGTGGTTGAGGAACATAGTGAAGATATCATCCATCCTGATTGGCTTCTAAATTGTTCCGACCTCAATTCAATTGAACTGCTGAGGGATATTTTGGAACGGGAAGTGAGAGGAATGGACACGCAACAGGCATCTCTTCCAACACTGTGGGCAGCCATAGAGGCAGCATGTATTGGCGTCTTTAGACATCTAGTGGAGTCAATGCCTAGGCAAATAGTGACTGTTATCCGTGCGAACAGTAGCCCAACTCGATATTACGCAGGTGGTCATAATTCAATGATCACTGAATGTATTTTATAAGGGTATAAGAAAATTAAGTTGCAAGTAGAACTTTTAATATTTTAAAAGTAATTGCCTAAATTTCTACAGGAACACAATTGTCTCTTGTTGCCATTTATTATTATAAATGAAAACAGGAAGATGTTTTGACGTTTTACATCCTCAAGTTGGAAGTCCAGTAATTCCATACCACACCGATGGAACTGATACTAGTCATCATAATAAAGAATTAATTAGACTCGTGGTATCTCCTGATCCCCTTGTAAGAAATGCTCGAACGAATCCAGGACATCGATGGAAAGTATATCATGAGACAGACACAAGACAGCTGCATCCACCCCATCAAGATTAAATTATCCTATGTTGTTGTTGTTGTAGGGTTTTAGGAGAATTTTCTGTTTGCTTCTGGTTTGCTTCCAGGCTGATTTTCTGAATAAAACTTCAGCCTTGGAACTTTCTTCATCCTACCTTACATACTGTGCAAGTTAAAATACTAAAATTAATAGGCCAAGAACATTAAAAATAAGTAGATATAAAATTCAGTGAAGCTTTGAAACGCAAGTACTTCCTCTGTCAGGAGTACAATTTTCTATAGTATACGGCGAGTATTTATATTTAATATAATCCTTGTCACTATGGGACTCTGGGAATCTTAAACCACTATACAAGTCTGCAGTCGGCAATGCCACAGACAGCAAGGCGCTAATGTTCTCGCCTAAGGGTTATAATGAACACATTTCCTTACAATACGCATTTATAAGAAAAATACAAGCTCTTTGTATAAAATGGTTCTTTGTATAAAATTTTTATAAAACTTTATAAATCTTTGTATAAAATGGTTCTTTGTATAAAACTCTTTGTATAAAATGGTTCCTGTGAACCTTGGACTCTGCATAACTGTGAGTTTAATGCAAACACACTTTAATCTTGATTTAAAAAATGATAAAAGTATTTATTCTAATGATATTACTCACAAATTACATACTCACCTCGTAGAACATATTGATGCTTAGAATAGACATGGCAATGTTGTAGAGTATCAAGAAAGCCCTCAACTCCATTGGCTCTCTGTTCTTCATCAGTTGCGGACCGAACACTTTAGTTAGCAGTATGTAACCCACTCCAACTACCAATATGATTTCGGGATTCCTCATCAGAGGCCATCCTTCTTCAATGTGTTTATCTGGAGAGAATAACATATATTACATAAGATGAAGAAGTACAAACTTATCATCTAATTCACAAAGTGTGACTGATGTCAGGCTTTTCATTCCCAGACATCTCCCTTGGGATGGGATAAAGGACGTATTATTAAGGCTAGTAGCTATCCGTGGACAGAGCAGTGAAAAGTACGAAATAATAAATACAGATATTGCTGCCTAAAATTAGAGGGGTCACATTCACCTTTTACCGTGAAGAGTGATATGATTGACTGTCATTTTAAATACGTATTTAAGGCCTTCGGCGATGTATATAAGGCCTTCAATGGAATAAGTAAAATGAACGAAGAATATATGTTTCACTGGTAGGAAAACGAGTACTGGATGACCAAAATATAAAATCTTAGGGATTACTTGGATCTCCTGACGTTTACCCTCAGAAGAGGTGATCACTGGAATTAAGTGTAAATTCAAATAAATTAAGTGGACTGAGGTGGAAAGTTCGATAAAGTCCAAATCAGAATTGGATATTTTCATATTAGGGCAGCCGAATAACTAACTTATCTGCCCCTGTGTATTATGTCCATAAATTAAATTGTGTGTTTTCTGGTTGTATTCCTCCGCGAAAAGCCGAGTTTCTTGGGAGGAGGATAAACCTTGAAATCCTCGCTTCAGAACAACTAAGTCCACAGAGTGAAAAAAGCCCATAATAGTTCCTTATATCATTGATGGATTCTTCGAACTTGGGCCCTTTCCACCTGGTGGGAAGGAGGACTGTGATTATAACCACTGTGCTACACGCTCAGACATCAGAAGTGGACAGTTATTTGGGACGACTGGACGTATGAGCTGGTGGGATTTTTTTTTTTTTTTTGTTTTGTTTTGCACATGTTAAAGAAGTCTGCCGCTTTGCATCAATCTAGCAATTTTTATTGTAAAATATTATCATAACACTGCAAAAGTGTGACTAAGCAGAGCTAATAGCTTTTCTGTTTCTGTTGAATGAAATGTACACGTTTGAAAGATTCGTATTGATGAATGGCTAGTATCTATCCATGAGATCTGACCCATTTTGATTCCTACTTTAAATAAAAATTTAAAGGTAATGGAAACAGCCTCACTGCCTGTGTAGTGGTACGCAAGTGTTATCTTCCATACCTTTGAGAGAAATACATCCAATAAACATGAAAAAACATATATTCAATTAAATAATCAACTTCCTTGATTGCATATTTTATTGGTTTTCAGCCACTTCTGATTAAGAAATATTTGTTATCTTGTTTGTGTAACAGTGGAACACCTTTTCTACAAACTGTATTTCCTTGTTATCGCGTTTTTAGGGGTATTTACTTGGACTGCCAAACAGGTTTACGAACAGATATACTCCTTATATGCTTAAGGAAAAGTGAGAACAAAGCCTTTCTCATTCAAATATAAAATCCAACACCAGCTCTTCTTCACTCTGCAATCTTGTTTCAGTTGACAACCTGGAGGTTAGCCACTATTAACCTTATTCCAGTCTTCACAGGTAAGAGATCCGATGTATCATTTATAAAGTAAGAACTTGTGATAATAAATTTTAAAAATATGTAATATTTCTCAAAGAAATATTGCATTTTTAAAATTTATTTCGCTTATAGTTTGAAGAGTATACAGAAGACGGTTTTTAAGCTTTTTCGAAATTAAATATAAATCATTTTAATGGCATTAATTTATATTTATATTTGGCTACAGTACGAATACCACCATTTTGTATTTTCATATCAGCTTTAAGATATTAACTCCATTTATGCAAAATGAAATAAAATGTAAATAATAAATAATATGACTCTGTCATTAGGGATTTTAATACGTGCATGATACACATATATAAGTACTTACTTGGACTGCCAAACAGCTTGTCTAGACTTTCAGATATTTTGGACGACATCCAGAGTATATTCGCTGATCATGAAAATAAAGATTTAAATCATAATTCTCATTGAAATGCATGAATGATACTAATACTAACAATCATAATTTATAATTTAAATTAAAAACTCTTAAATTTAAAACTTAAATATAATCTAAATTGTGCAGGACAGTGCTGATCTCTCGACATTGTTTCAATCATCGCCTCGTTTATTGTGTTGTAGGTGAATCTTTTTGGAATTCCCCTTGAAAACGTCCAAAACGTGGGATACCAAGTTTTGGACGTTTTCCGAAACTTGGTATCCCACGTTTTGGAATCAAGTTGCTTCGATAACTGCATCAAACCAATCTAAGATATTACAATATAATTTTAATCGAACTTCATAATCAGGTGAATAATTTACACCCTGTATGTCTTGGGATGATGTTGTTTTCAATGTTTTGGTTAAATAAGATTATATTTTTCATCGAGTTCTTAAACGACGCTATATTGCACTTATTCACAAACTTTTTATTTGAGCACCAGTTTAAAAAATATTCCCAAAGCCTCAATTTAACGTTGTTTGCATTTTGTAATGTAAAATGGTTATTATCTCGGTAGCAAAACGAAATTGATATTATGGGGATCACAGAAAAACTGATGGGAAACTTCAAGTCAGTATGGACGTATCAGATTCCCTATTGTGTGGGGTGGACGGTAATTATACGAACCGTACTTTCCACGGGGGCCCAATTCAAGATAAATTATCTTTAAGTACCAGTGAGCGAATTTATGGCTATGGTCAAATAGCTAACTGTAATGTATTCATTTTAGCTGTTTTCAAAATTATGGTCCCTAGATTTGGACCGTGATTTTGGTCAAAAAAATAAATTTCGACCATGAATTTTTCATGGTCCATAAATTTGGTGGGAAAATTAATGTTCTATGATACGTCCAAGTTTTGGTTTTTTCGTGGGTGGTCGGATAAGAAGTGTGGAAACGTCTGGTACTCAACACACAAGAATAACTGAAGAGAGACAGAGATGGTAAAATGATACCCAGTTTTTCCACAATACAATTAAATAAAGATACTGATTTTCTTAGTATGATGAAGCCTTCTTTGTCACTACATCTTTGCTAAGCTGCTGTCCGCTTTTAACATGAATACAGTCCTCTATCGTAGATCTTCGAAAGTAGAGGGATTCTAGGGATTCTTCTTATAGTCTTAGAGACCATCGAAGATTTTGTACAGCCCGCGAGAAACATTCGAATGTTTTTACTTCGTTTCGTTCACAGCTCTTTTCTACCTGTATAGTAGGTTCCATCTGCGTGATTATAAACTTTGTTCATATATATAAGAACGTGCCTAAGGCTGCCTTTTGTCTGAAAAATGATCATATTATTTTTTCTGTGATATTTCCTTGGTCTTGCTTCTCAAGCAACAATAACTTTAAAGTGAAAAATGAAAACAAACAACACGTGAGCATAATAGTGCGCACGCTTCATGATTTTTGTTTTGGAAAAAGCAACTTGTAAACAGATATGTATTTTTTAAATATCTGTATATAGAAAGTACACGAAGGTCGGGCATTCAGAGCCTAGAAGTTATGTATGGTCCGCCCTCTTCAGAACGAAACTTTCAATACGGCCCTTCGTTACCAAAAACCTTTTGAAGTCTGTTGTTCTAAATTATAAAGGCTTATCGTTTTTATGGAATAGCTTCAAAAGAGTATCGGAATGTTTTCACGAACTCAATTATTTTCAGGCTAAGACTCGCGTAGATACCCTCTTGGGTTGCACAGTTTGGTACAACCGCCATCCTCCCCACACCGGTTAGAAACGACCGAGTTCTAGTCCCGTTGATGATGTGAGTAATCTTTATGGGCCTTTTTCACAAGGTGGCAGAGTTAGTCAGTCTCTGGTGAGAACAGTATGGTTTTTTATCCCGGAACTCGGATTTTCCGTCCAAAAAACAGAAATTAGACCACAGAACACACGAAATTTGCAGCCAATATACACGAAGCAATATGGACTTAGTCGCTGATGATCCTAAAACCGTACTACTACAACAACTGGTGTAGACATTTTTAGGTGGGATCTTCAGAATTTGCTCATACAGTTGTGCATAGTAACATACGAGAATGTTAGCCTTCTGCTAACGAACAATAATTTCAGGATCTTTTGAATAAAGGCAGCAATGTTTATTCAAAGGATCAATGAAAACCACTTTATAAATTAGCAGTAACAAAAGACTTATAAAAAGGTAAAAACAGCAGCAACTCATGGTCACTCTTCATTCTCCTCATTCCATGGTGTGCGTCGGGAGTGGGTTGGTTTAGAGATTGACATTGAGCCGCCCGTTTTTTCTGTTTAATATAGTAAACATGATAAAATAAACAACATACCAAATGTTTCCAGATGTGATATCAGATCAGATTTTCCTTTCGGAGCTAGCTTATAAATTTAGCAGAAGCCCACATATCTACAAATAGCACAGCATATAAACATATACGGAACTTTGAAACACATGCTAGACAAAGTCAGATTTTAAATGTAATATGAGAATTATAATCTCGTTTAAACTGATTTAAAACTCATCTTATAAAACTGAACGAAAAAGAGACATACGAGCAACAGGTAAGGCTAGCCAGAGTAAACTTTCAAATCTAAAAGGTTTAACCTGCGTACAAAACAAAAGTGAATGGGCACGGGCCCCCAATAGTATATGACATCAAGTTGTAGAAGCTCATCACACCAAATATTGAAAGCTGATTCCTCGTGCTAATAGCAGAGCAATCAGCTTTCTTGATCACTCTGCTATTAGCACGAGTGCTCCAACTAATCAAAACAGTTGTGGTAGATGAATGGAGAAAATACCACTGTAAATTACTTGGTGGGATTATTGGTTGTTGAAATAGTTGAAAATGGTAATGATTTGCTTTCAGTGGCTTTTGAAATTGAACAGAAGATGGTTTGCTGCATTCAGATGTTTTACAAATTATTCATGCTCAGATTACACATATGAAAGGACAAAAATTCAAATAGAGTAAAGGTGATTGCTGGATAGATGTGCTGAGGATTTCCTTCAGCCAGTGGGTGATTGATTGTCGAAACAAACTTCTCTCTGTTTTTGTTGAAGTGGGTAGTTTGAATAAATTCAAGGAAGAACTCAGGGCTTTCCATCTAGTGTTGGGAGGATGGCGATCGTATCAACTGTGCTACACACGAGGGCATGATATACTTTGATGACAAAATAGAAGGAGGATCATGTGATGAAAATTGATGATACATACTGGATCATCGCCTTCTTGATGAAGCCATTGATAATTCTGTCCTAAACAGTGATTCAATTGATTCCGAGTACCAGTGTCAAGTGGAATGTTTAAGAATGTGGACAGCAACTGGAATAATAAAAATAAGTCGATTTATTGATTTTGTTAATGTGTCATTCTTGTTATTGTCGGCTAAACACGAATAAATAGTTGTGTGTGGAGGTATAAACTTATAAAATATTAATTAATTTTTGTAGAACACTGATGATTCTCCTGCCATTGGTACAGAACATCCCTAAAATATCGACATAGCGTCGCCTCGTATGTGGCTGTCGTACTGCGTTAAGTACTTTGCAAAGTGTCTTCGTGGTAGCACAATTGGTATTATCACAGTTACTGGAAAACACCCAGGTCAAATTCCGTCAATAGCGCGAGGAATTTGCTGATTCTCCTAAAACCCTACAACAGACAACTAACTTTTCTAAATGATTAAGTTATAGCACTACAAGAAAAGAAAGTTAATCAACCTCTCCAACTAGCGAGTATATACAGGCCAGTTAAAAAAAAGGTAAACTGCAGCCATTATCAACCCACAGCAGGATGGAAGCCTCCTCAACAATTTATGCTGAGGGAAATGAACCATAATCTGCCACGTTGGTCCAGTGCGGGTTGGCAGATCGACCGTGTTTAGCAGACAGGGGCTTGAACCCCGGTCTACTCAAAGAGCGTGTGCTATTGCCCTCCCACTTGGCTACGGAAGCCATTTAACAGTTACCAATTCAGCTTATCTGTTTTCTTTTCAATACAATTTAAACAATCATGTGTATTACTACGATATTTCATTGAATGCCTAGTGTTTTTTTATTTTTAATTAAAAAGGGAAAAAAACAAAAAACCCGAATTTCACATCCTTTGGTTTTAAATTAATTTTAAAACAGTTATAGCTGCTCTTTAACATTTTAAAATCTTCTCCACAATACAATCCAACTAGATTGTCTAGTGTAGGGCTGTCCAAACCACGGCCCGCGGAACGATTTTCTGTGGCCCTCCTGTGGGTTAGGCCTTTTGATTTTCACGCCCCAAAAAATAAAACCCTCGTCGCAAAACACTACTTGCGAGTGCAAACCTAGCTTCTACTCGCGACTTCAAGTGCATTTCGTTGCGTCCATGCTAGATGTCTCGTTTCATCGCCCATGCGCCGGGGCGGGTCGCCCGACGTTAGTGTCGTTCGTTCGTCCGTTTACCAAGGTTGTGTCACCGGGACTCACCAAATTACTAGACACGAGGGACGTTCAATAAAGAATCGCCCTGACCTAGATGCAGAGGTGCTAGCCTGTTGAATCTTGGCACAGGTTTTAGTCCTTCTCTACGTAGCCACTGTGCTGTTGTTGTTGTTGTTTGGTTTTTAGGAGCATTAGCAACTAAGGCCATATTGCTCCGGGATTATGCAGTGGTCATTCCCTTGACCTTTCCGCATCCTCCGTTTTTGGTGGTGACGGGCTCAAACCCCGGTCTAATCAAGAAGCGTGTGCTACGCACTGCTGCTCCTTCCCACCTGGCTACGGAGGCGCCTGAGCCACCGTGCAGATTTACACATTTTTTCCCATCGATGGATGAGGCTACGGATACAGTTTTTGTAGAAGTGGTGAGGTTGGTCTTTGAACCATGACTCTTGCAGAAATGAATGTCTCGTCTTCAGGGAAGTGGGTTCCCCGAAGAAATGATTTGTGGGAAGGAAACAAGTAGAAGTCCAAATGGTGCTAGATTGGGTGAGCAGGCTGGATGGGGCAGTATTTTCATATCCACAAGTGGCTGCTTGTGTTGTTACAGTTTCAGAAGTGTAAACTGGGACATTGTCTTGAAGCATTATCATTTAGACAGCATGCCATGCCTATATGTTTTGATTTTCTCCCTTAATTTTGTAAGTTGGCATAATAGGCACCTGTAATTGTTCTACCTTTCCGCAGGTAATGTTATTATTACATCTTTCTCATCCCAAAACACTGTCAGCAAGACCTTTCCTGCTAACACTTGGATCCTTGCCTTCTTGGGGGGGGGTGAGGAATTATGATGTTGCCATTCCATGGACTGCTTTATACTTTCAGGGTGGAAATGGCGTATCCAACTTTCATCCTGAGTAATCAGAGGAGAGAAAAAGTCTTCCTCATTTTTTTTTTGGCACAGGGCTACCAACTCTTGTGATTTCTGTTGTCAATCAGCTTTTTGGAAACCGGTCAATAATAGGGGAATCCACCTTGCACTCAATTTCCGTAAATGGAGTTGGTCATGAAGGACTGCTTTAACAGAGCCCACACTAATCTTCACCTCCTGGGTCAATTCACGCACAGATATCCGGCGATCTTCCATGATGAACGACTCCACTTTTCTGATCGTGCTGCCATCAATGGCTGAATGGGGACGACCTGGAATGGGCTCAGATTCTATCGATGTCCGACCACACCTAAACTGTCTATGCCAGTTCTTCACAATGCCATAGGATGGGGCCTTCATCGTTATACAGTATACAGCAGTCATCTCCCAGTGGATTTCTTTAGGAGATTTCCCATTCAAGAACAGATACCGGATTACAGCTCTGGCTTCAACTTTGTCCATGATGCTACTTCGTCACACGTTCAGCTTTGTAAGAGAAAAAAAAAATTAGACACAGGGCTGAAATTTCAGACCTTTAGTATAGAGATACGTATGATGCTAGATACAAAATATCATCACTCTGCGAGATGTGGAAGTAGGTGAGGTCAATTCTTTATTGTACCACCCTCGTACGCATTGAGATTGATTTCCGTATTATCTTCAATATATTTCACTTCTACTTAATAAATTCTACTTATCGTTGAACAACCATGTCTCACAAGAAATGAAAAATTGAAGAAGAAAAGCGAGTGTATCAAAGCCGATGGGAATAAGACTATTTAATTACAAACAACAAGAATAAAATTCAATGTCTTGTTTGCATGCAAGTTTTGTCAATGCCTAAAGAGTATAATGAGAACGACACTACAGTACATTACACAGTAAAAGATTTAAGTTGTATATTGGGGAATCAAGAAGCACTATTTTTGCGGAATATAAGAAGAAATTGATGCATCAAACGAGTTTTTTTTGTTAAACTTAGCACTGCACAAAGTAGCACTGGAGTTAGCGAAAGAAAAAAAGCCTTCTAGTGACCGTGTGATTGGGAAGAAATATGCAATTTAAATGGGAAAACAATTTAATGAGCCGAGTTGTTCGAAACAGTGGCATTATCTCATCAGACCATCGCAATACGTCTAGAACACATGGTTCAATACGTTTCGAAAAAGCTGTGTGATTCAAAGGCAAAATGTGGGTACTTTTCATCGTGTCTGGATGAAAGCACTGATCAAGCAGATGTAAGTCAACTTTTAATTTTTGTTCGAACTATTCAGGAAGACTCTACTATTAATGAAGAACTTCTCAGTCTTATATCTTTGCATGGGACTACTAAAGGTACTGATAATTTCGAAGCAGTTCAAGACTCTGTTATAAACTATGGAGGATTTGATAAATGTTCCTGAATTGTCATTGATGGAGCCAAACTATGACGGGGACTGTAATCGGGTTTCGTGGACTATTGAAACAAAATAACGTTAACTGCTCTACAATTCATTGCATCATTTCATCAAGAAGCACGCTGTGGAAAATCTCTACGTCAAGTCAATGCCATGAAAGTAGCTATAAAAGTAAGCATTATTATACGAGGAGGTTATAGATCTCTGACCCATCGTAAGTTTCGCGATTTCTTGAGCGAAATGGATGCTGCATATAGCGATTTGCTCTTCCATTCTGACTGGAGCGCTTTTGTGCCATCCGGAAAGAAATACCCATATTTCTTAAAAACTAAGTGAAGTCTGACACAACAGAACTTGAAAATTGAATTTAAGATCTCACCTTTTTATCTGATCTTGCATTTTTAACAGATATGACCAACAATTGGAATGAGTTGAACTTAAAGTTGCAGGGCAAACAACAGAATATTGCTAATTTATATGGTCATTTGCATGGTTTTAAAAGTAAATTGAAGCTTTTGAAATCAACATTGGCCAATAATATTTTTACTTTTTCTCCAAATGGCAAAAAACAATTTGAAGAAATGAAGAATTTTGAGAGAAGATCATCTTCAGCTCATATAGAGTGCATTGAAAAATCATGGAAGACTTTGAGAATCGATTTGGCGATATTAAGGAAATTGAAAAGATATTTCAGTTTTCATTCAACTATTGACTGTCAGCATTGAAAACGTAAGATCTGACCTCCAACTGGAATTGTGCGATTTGCAATCCTACCCTTTTTATACTGGCAGAATTGAAAAAGGAGAAGATTTTTTAAAATTATTACCAAGGGAGCGCTATCCGAAATTGAGGGTCTTTGGACTCAAGATGTGCTCAATGCTCGGGAGCACATATCTTTGCGAAAGCACTTTTTCAACGATGAAATTCATAAAATCCAAATACAGATGTTCATTGACAGATAAATCACTTTCACATTTACTGCGATTGGAAACTACAAGCATCGATATTGATATAGCTGCGTTAGTAAATGAAAACGAACAACAACAGCGCTCTCATTAAAATAAAATAATAATTATAAACAATTATATCTTGTCTACTGTTTCAATAAAAGCTTTTATAAGCAACATAACTTTCCTTTATTACGAAATTTTAGACGTGCTTGCTAAACCTAATGGTAGGACTCCAAATATTTTAATATCTGTACTGTATTTATTATTCTGGATGATACCTCGGATTGATATTTTTTTTAATGTGGCCCTCGGATTACCTAAGGTTGGACAGCCCTGGTCTAGAGCATAGCAGCATTCACAGATTTTCCAAAACAACCAATGATCTCAAGTCAAACCATGAAAAAGCCCCAGACCATTATGCTGCTTTGGCATAAACTTCATTGTCTGGAAAATACAGTCTGACAGGTAGCTTTCTTCCAACATCCGCCACACCCAGATACGGTTATTAGACCCTGTATTTTTAACTCATCACTCTTTGCTGGCTTACATCCAAGGACGGCGGGCCTTACATCAAGCTAGACGCCTCTAATGTTAATCAAAGTGATGAGTAGCATGCGAACGCCTGCAAGGCCATAGTAACCCATATCAGCACGAGTACAGATGCACTGTACTCGTGCTGATTTCTGTCTTACTGAAGGCCTCAGTGTGGTGCAAGAACGTCGATCTGCATTCCTACGGGACCATTTTTTTCAGGGCTCTCACCTGTCATATTCTTCGGTTTTCCGGATCGTTTCGTGACGAAGCACCATTCCGCTTCCATTGCAGAATACAGCACCAATCGTTGACCTAGGGATCTTCTGTGCTGATGAAATTTCACATACAAACCGATTGCTTTTTGGGTATCGATTCGATTCCACACCAAATTATCATGTTGTGATAGAAGTCTGTTAATTCGTCGATCGCGAAATAATTCACAATCGTACTATACTGCTGGACAAAATTTTCAGAACAGAAAGAAAACGGGGTGTAACTCGTACAGCTTGCGATGAAGCGAGACAAAATTTGATGTGGTGGTGTGCCAAAGAATAACAGTGAAATGAGAAGACAACTGTAAGGGACGTTTATAGGGATTGCATAAGAATTACGAAAAATTACGCCCAAGGACATCCCACACATGGTCGATCGGATTTAAGTGTGCTGATCGTGCTGGCCACAGCAGTGGTTGGCTATCTTTAGTTTCAAGATGTTCCTCTACCACTTGAGCTCTATTTGCAGTGTGGTTGTGTGTGCATGAAAAAGAAAAAAAAAAAAAAATCTGGGCTAACCGTACCCATAAAAAGTCGTATATAGAGTTCGAGGATCTGTTCTCCGTATCTCTGCATAGTTACGGCACCCTATCAAAACATGTAGGTGCGACTGTTGATCATTATTCCGCCCCACACAAGAACACCGCTTCAATCGTAAGTGTTCCTTTCTCTGATGTTGGAGGGATGGTACCGCATTCCTCGTTGTCTCCAGATTAAATAACGTCTAGAATCTATTTGTAGACTAAAATAGGATTCGTCAGAGAACAGGACTGTACCCTATTTATCAGGGCTCCAACTAACATGTTCATGGCATCAGTTTCTATGAGCCCTCCGATGGGTTGGGGTTAATGCAGTAGCGTAGCTACCCTTTTTCAGGCCCGGAGGCAAAGAACATGTTCGGGACCATACTTAATTAATGAAAATTGCAAAAACAGGAGACAGCCAAAGACGCCGGGACCGTAAAGGGCCCGGGCCCGGAGGCAATTGCCTTGCCTGCCTACATGGTAGCTACGCCACTGGATTAATGGGATACAAACCAATGGCTTCCTTGCTAGACTCCACTTGAATTGAGCCTTCTTAACACAGTCCGGTCGGAAATGTTTTTAACTCTGGTCACAATAACCTCAAGAGACAGTTGGTGACAGGACATCGTAGGGTTCCGTCTTGCTCTTAGAGCCTTAGCGACACCAGAGGCTAGTTCTTCTTGTAACGGTTCATGTTTCCTAAAACTCCTTCCATAGCCCCGAGACGACACTGCGTGACACATTAAGCCAACGTGACACCGCCCCCTGCCACTGCCCAGCTTGAAGTCGTTCAATGGTTTACCATCTCAAGGCGCCTCCGTAGCCAGGTGGGAAGGAGCAGCAGTGCGTAGCACACGCTTCTTGATTAGACGGGGGTTCGAGCCCGTCACCACCAAATACGGAGGATGCGGAAAGGTCAGGGAATGACCACCGCATATTCCCGGAGCAATATGGCCTTAGTTGCTAATGCTCCTAAAAAAAAAAAAAAAAAAAAAAAACCAAATTACCATCTCAAAGAATCATCTAAATCGACGATCACTTGCCATCCTGAGTACTGGAGATGTGGCCATCCCACAGAGCAAGCCAAAGAAACGGGAATGAAGTGATGTGATCGCAACCAGTGTTCATAGCCATAAATAATTTGCATAATGTCAGGATCTGTAAGGTGATAGATCGACTTCTATTGGACACTGGGAATTTGCATGCTAGGGTGCCTATTACGACAAATTTTCGCCTTCGACGATACTGTTCACAATAAAATATTCATGAAAAACATTTTGTTCTGTTAATTTTTCAATTAACTGAAGCCCTTGAAGACATAGTAGTGTATTATGTCTTCCAGGGTTTAAGAACATATTTATAGTTGTGCATGACACCTATTACTTTGAGTACGAGCTGATCAATGATCAACGGAGGGGTGTTTGGGTATTAATGGTAAGCAAGTGTATATTTACAATAAAACCTCACTGATGAGGATTAATTCATATCCTTTTAATTCGGATTGCCTTCTTTTGTTATGTGCGTATTTTATTCCACGATCTCTCCTAAATTAAAATTTATATTGGTTTTTATAATTACCTTGACAACAATTAGCTGAAGTGATACTTCCTTGAAAAGTGACAGGTAAGGGGAGGGGAAACAAATACAAAATCACTCGCATAGTACAGTTGATGGATTTTACAACAAAATTCGTTCCTAGCAACATTTCCGTGTAGTTTTAGGGCTTGTAACGATGAATTGTGTAAGGATGCAAGGAGAGTCGCCTTCTGAGAATACTCCGAACACTTTTCTGTGGAATCCCAAGCTCTCTACTGGCCTTGGTAGTTGATCTGCAGAGATTCCTGAGATAGGTCTGCCCGCACACGTTATACAGTCGTCATCTGTACTGGTGTGACCAGTGCCTTTGCCCTTGAAAACGCATCTACGCTCCACGAACTGCCTATACCACTTACTCGGCGTATAGGGGAAACCCTGGAGGCCGCAACAAAGTAGAAAATAAATAAATAACCATACCACTTACTGATGGAGTCTCAAGCTGGTGGATTTCTGTGAAATATAGTTCGGAATAATCGCTGCACTGAAACACGACTTTGTTTCATGATAACAGACAACAAAGTTATTTCTCCACAGGTGACTCCATTTCGAATTCCGCGCTCTCTGGCTCAGATATCTGCGACATTTCTGACATCATTTTCGGTTTGCTGGATGGAAAACCCGAGTTTCTAAGAGAAAAAAACCATGTTACCCTTGCCTGAGACCGACTAACTCAGCCACGTTGTGTAAAAAGCCCATAAAAATTCCTCTCGTCATCGACGGGCTCGAACTCAGGTGGGGAGGATGATGATGATCCTACCAACTGTGCTATCCACGAGAGCCGTTCCATTGTGTAGACTTACGAATACAATTACATCATATAGCATTTTCTCACTTAATAAACCGGTTTTAAATACAAAATGAAAATCAACAATAAACATAATAGAAATCATCAGTAAATACCAAAATAGCAAATAGCATACTATGACAGTGCCATAGTTGAATAGTACTTTACAACCAGCAGATACCGTCTTAAAGTGTCAGTTCTGAATTTACACCATGTTAGCGAGAGCGGCGTCTCCTTTTTGATGGGATTCGAACCTGGACTCTTCCAGACAGTGTCGGAAGGGTGGTGGTTGCTCGGAAACCAATTGCAGTAGGGCAAACCAAAGGTAAGAGCAAGCTATGTATTTGCTTAAATTTTATGTCAAATCTTCTCACGCTGTAGTATAGTTTTATAAATATGGATATAATATGTAAATAAATTTACAAGTTATTCTTTCATTTTGCCGATTATGCAAAGGTTTCGATTATCTGAACAAATGTATTTCCCAAAGTATGAAAATGGAGAGTATATTTTATTTAAAAAATCAAAAACATTCTACTGAGTACAGAACTAATATCCTAGGAATGGGATGTGGAAATTTGAAATGGATAGCTCTTCTCACTTGCGTTAAACTTTTCAAAGTTTATATTTTGGAAGCCAGCAATTTCAATTACAACTTCAATTAAATTCAATTACAATATATATTTATTCGTTTGTATACTATATATGGAAACGAACGTTTTTGTTGTTGTTGTTGTTGTTGTAGGATTTTTAGGCGCATTGGGCATATTGCGCCATAATGTGCTCTGTAATCGATTTACTGTTTCTGGAACAAAAACCTGTTTCCAGGAGAAAAACCATACTACCCTCGCTGAAACCGATTAACTCAGCCACGTTGTGAAAAAGAACCATAAAATACACTGCTCAACCAATTAACAGAATAAAATATTCATGAAAAACATTTATCCTAATATAACAGTTTTGTTTGGTTTGTATCCTTGTATGCAGCACTCAAGACGCCCTAACTGCTGATTTATAAAGCGGTATAATCAAGTAGTTTTCAACTTGATTATTCCACTTGTATGCAGCACTCAAGACACGCCCTAACTGCTGCGTTAAGAAGTGGAATAATCAAGTTGTTTTCCTCTGGAAAATTTCCCCCATGCCATTACCAGTAGATTCCTTTCTCCTCCAGCTATAATTTGACACGCAAACTGTATATATTCTGAGAATTATTGTTGCCCATATTCAATGTTAAACCTCAATTACCACTTCACTGCTCATCTGTCCGAATTTCTAGCTTTTGTTGCAGTAACACTGCTTTGATTATTGTCACTAGTCATCCTGCTAACCTTTGAATCGTCAGTAAACTTAAAATTAAGCTTATGTAACTCCATCAATAGTTAATGAATATTTAAATCAGTACAGGATCCAACACTGAACCTTGAGAGATTCCACTAATAACATTAGTCCAAGAAGAGCAGAACCCATTAATAACCACTCTGTATATTCTGCCATCCAACCATCCCTTTATCCATAGCATTAATCTGTCCCTAGTTCCATATTGATCCAAGTTTTACAGCAGTGTTTCGTGTGAAACCGCATCAAAATCTCCAACTTGAGGATGAAATTTCAATCTTTAGTTTCACGTGGCAAACTCAACCGGTCTACATGTCGCAACACCCGTTGTTTTTTCCCCGTGTGTAATTCCAAGTATTTTTATTTTCTCAGATAAATAAACGGACACCTCGCACTGGAGTCTAAAGACCCTTAAGGTAGCTGTACGAGGTAACTACCCTAAGGGTCTTTAGACTCAAATTATCACCTTTTTTCCCTTCACATCGGGTGTAAAAAGATCTGAATTCGAATCCGGTCAATGATGTGAGGAATTTTATGGCCTCTTTCAGAACGTGGCTGAGTTAGACGGTCTCCATCGAGGGTAATGATATCGTGGTTTTCTTTCTCCCCTTCCCCCATAAACTGGGGTTTTCTTAAAGCAAATCGACTACAAACACGTGCACTTTCCGTGATATAAAGACGACTAGAATGAAAACCAAAGAGAAGCAGGCAAAATGCCTCGGGGCAGTTAGTGTTGTCTGTATTACTAATAATCTTCTATTACTCGTCAGTTGATCAAACAACTCCATCGCTGAAGGCAAAACCCCTTATGCTTATGTCTGTGCGAGGACTGCATACATTTCTAGCTATCTTCAGTAAGATCTCAGCTGAGATAAAAATTGAGGGAAAAAACATCTAGTTAGCCTTGAGAGGAAAACCTCGATAAAAAGGAATAGATAAAAATGCATCGCAAATAAGTAAACTGACCTGGGCGCATGCGCAAAAAAGACTTAGGCTTTAGTTGTAACAGTGTATACATTTTAGATTGTGAGTCGTGTGGATCTACTGAGCGTGACTCGTATATCGGTATGTTGGATTTTACTTATCTTATCATATGTACTATTGATCAGTTCGGTGTTTTCTCTAACCATTAGATCTTCGAATTTGCTTATTTCTTTTAGAATTGGATTCGTCCAATTTTTTTGTGTTCTATATCTTCTCGGTTAACAGAAATATCGTAAACACAAATATTGATTATATGGTAGGCCACATATAATGATTTTAATAGTTTATTTATTGAGACAAATTAATTATAAATTTTATAAAATTATTTACAAAACTTACGCAAATTTTCAATGGCTTTTTGTAAACTGTCAATTGCGTAAAATAATAACCACGTTGGAGTTAATCAATCGAAGCAGCGTTAGGTGGGTCGAAAACTATTTTATCTGTCTATCCCCCTTCCGAGCTTAATTAGTTTGTGGAGGATAGATAGGTAAATTGTTAAACAGCAGCCACAGGAAGAGATGTAAGTGATTCCTGTACTGCTTCTATTAGAACACAAAGTTTTTTGGAGAACAAAATGTCAGGGATTTCAAGCCCTGTTGGGGGGGGGGGGTTCATAGGAGAAGCAAATACATCGACTGTGTTAGAGTTACTAGGAGTAAAAATAGTTGCATATATACTTGTTTGTACGCTAATTATAGAAGCATTGAACTTTTGATAAAGTTGAAGTACACTGAAATTACAGAATTCATGGGATAGATGGCTCCTGAGCAACCCGATGATGTCTCCCCTCGCTCGCTAGTGGACGAACCTTGGCAGATATATAGGTACACTGCATCACTGCATTCACGTAGACAGTAATTCGATGTCAGTATGGATAAACGTCGTGAGTTAACTTGAAAGAGGGATAATAGTAGCTGCAAGAGGCACTGGTCACTATCGGAGGTGGTACAGACATTGCACTATCCCCTTAATGTATCGCCAATATATTAAGGCGGTTCAAACTTCATAGGTTGTCTATTTCCTTTGCTTTTATTATTTATTGTTTATTTATTTTATTTATTTTCATTATTATTATTATTGCTGTCAAATTATTTCTCCCTAATTGGGGGTTTACCTCGTGACGGGTATTACTACCAAGTACACAGGGTAGTTGTTGTTATGTCTGGTGTTACTGTTGGTCGAGGAACTCTCTGACTATCCTACAGGTGTTAAGGATTGCGATTTTCTGAAGATCCTTCTAGGTGTTCGCTGGGCGACCTATTGCTGCTAGGCTGTTATGTACGGTCTTCGGCACCATACCGATGATCGACACGATGATCGGGATGGTCGTTACTTCTTGGATATGCCACATCTCTTTGATTTTCTGTCTTAGGTTAGTGTACATTCTGATTTTTCCCCATGGGTGTTCTGCGGGTTTTGCCAATGGTGGGTACCGCTACGTCGATCAGATAGGTAGCCTTTTCCTTCTTGTCCACAAGGGTTATGTGCGGTCTGTTGTGCGGTATTGTCTTATCCGTTATTATGGCACGGTCTACCTGTAGTTAGATCGCGCCATAATAACATATAGCTTGTGTATTTGGGTCTTTAGTACTTCCTGGGGTTTTCATTTGCAGTCTGGGTGATCACCTTGTTGCAACTCGCCGTGATGTGTTGGATCGTTTTTGAGGCCAGGTGGCATCGTCGACATGTGTCATCGGACACTCCGGACCCCTTGGCGATGTATTTTCTATAGAATCTGGTGTTGATTACCTGGTCTTGGATGCCGAGCATGAAACCTTCAGTCTCGGGAAGAGCGTTCCATTCGTAACCATGCAATTGAAGCAATTTTATTTATGTGATCTTGATGGAGGTAATTGCACAGTCTGCGCGGGGAGCACAGTGGTATCGTCACTGTTCTCCCCACACCGGAAGGAAAAGGCCAGGGTTCGAATCCCATAGATGACGCGAGGAACTTTAATGGGCTGCTCTTTTCACTCAGTGGCTGAGTGAGTTGGTCTCAGGTTTAAATAGCAAGGTTTTTGCCCCAGCAACTCAGGTTTTTTGACCATCAAAACAGGCAAATCGACCAGAGAACACACGCAATTTACAGACATAATACACAATGCACAACAAATGAATTTAATTATTCGCGTGGCCTTCAATTAATAGTTTGTTTTTTTTTTTGTTTAGGTCATTGTACACAGTGTCTGCCGTGGAATGTCTTCTTTGCCCATCTTTCTAGCTTCGTTTGTGCCTTCTGGTTATGAGGGAACTCCTCGCTTAAGATGACTGGAGTATACCACTTGTCTATCTTCCCTATGTCCTGATAGCATGCTGCTGTGTGTTTCTGAAAGTAATCCTTCAGGTTAATTATCGCTGTTTTCTGTTGCTCGAGGAGGTCTATCAGGCCCCTTCCTCTTCTTTCCGGGCAATTGTCAGTCTCTCCACGGCTGACTACGGGTGGAGTTGGCGGCTCTTGGTCGTTATTGACCTTGTCTTTCTCATGATATCCTCCAGCTCGATGTTAGTCCTATCTATGACCCTGAAGGAGTACGTTAGCATTGGGACTACATAGGTGTTTATGGCTTTAACTGCGTTGTTCCCTTCAGCTTTGCTTTCAGCAGTCTTCTGAGTCTCTGGTGGTATTTTTCGGTCGGGCAGGCCTTAATTTCCTTGTGCTGTAACTGCTGAGCCTGTATCGTCCCCAAGTATTTGTAGGCCTCTCCCTCTGCCATGGCTTCGATCTCTTTACCACTCTGCCGCTGATAGTTTCGGTTGACTAATTTTCCCAGGTGCAATCCGTGGGTCTTACATTTTTCTAGACCAAATTCCAGACCAAAATCGGCGTAGTCTCTTGCTGAGTGCGAGGAGGCTTCAGTGTATCCAAATACCATTACTGAAGATTTCGGTGGTCCAGAGTAGTTGCTGGAGTTGCTTCTCGGTTTTCCGCGTAGAATTTGATGTCATCCATGTACACTAGGCAGGTGAGGGTGTACAGGTTCTTCTTTCCTTCTTTGAGGTTATATCCGTACTTGCTGCTGCTGTTTAGCATGGTGGATAGCGAGTTAAGTGCTAGACAGAACCACAGTGGGCTCAGGAAATCTCCCTGAAAGATTCCTTTTCTGATGGGGGTTGTTGTGATGTTCTCGACCTTAATGTTGGCACTCCATTGCGTCACTGTTTCTCCTAGGAAGTTTGCCACTATCGAATTTATCCAGTGGGCTCGGGTATTATATTTTACTTCTTTGCTCCATATGTTGCCCAAGAACTCCTCAATCTTGTACTGCTCAGGTAGTCTGTTCCTTCTTTCGCGTCTTCTCCGAGACTTCTGTAGAAGGCTCTTTGTTTGCCATCGAAGATTCAGTTATTTATTTTCCTCGGGGACCTCTCTTTGTATCGGCGTAGTCTCTTGCTGAGTGCGAGGAGGGTCTGCTTCAGTGTATCCAAGTACTCTCGTATTCTCTGATTTTTTGTCTCGTGTTTGCTGTGGACGCTATCTTGGCTGATTTGGTCGGTCTCAAGCGTAGATAGCAAGGTTTTTTCCCCAGAAACTGGGGGTTTTTCGTCCAGCAAACAGACAAATCGACCATAGAACACACGCCATTAACAGACATAAGAAACAACACGGCGGATGAATTTAATTATTCGAGTGTCCTAAATATAATAGTTTTTTTGTGAATGCCATCTCTCTTGAGGATGCTTTTCACTTCACCGATCAATTTCTTACTTCCATTACCCTGTTGACACTGGGTAAATTGGCCTCTCTTGACTCTTAATTCTTTTATTCTCTGCTGAAAGCTTCTTTCCCAAGTTAGCGGTTCCTTCTGTTTTCGGTTCTTCTGCTGCTAGTCTCTTGTTTTTCTTCTATTAATCCCGGTGGTGGCTGCTATGGCCGCACAATATACGGCTGTGTGGATCGCCTCCGTTGTTGCACCATTGTTGTATTATTTGCCGATTGAGGTGGGGTGGTGGTCTATGACTCTCTACAAGGTTCTATTGGGTCTTTGTTTCAATATCATGTGGGCCTTTGTGGGGTCCATTACTTCGAATTCTGTTAGGGCCTTCTTCCATTCGTCTTCTATTCTAGGTATCATGACCTCGTCTCTTTCCACTTTAGTTGCCGTGGGCTGCATTTCTTCTTGCTCTTCCTCCTCTGATTCAGTATTGACCAGATTCTTTATCCTTTGTAGTTGACCGCTCAGGTCCTCCTTGATTTTTTTCAAGGGACCTATTTGCAGGGCCTATCAGTTCGTCTTGACGATGGTCCTTCTCTGGTTCGTTATTCACTGTTTGGTGACCTGAGAATCCGAGAATCGCTCCAATCACTTGTTATGTAGTCTCGTTCTATAAGTTGTCATATCGGTCTCTAGCTTCGTTATTTCATTGTATTCTCGCATTATGTGCATATTCATTTTGATGCTCCACTTCATGCGTAGGCGTTTTCTTCCTTTCTGGGTGGTCATTAGCTCAGTTGTGCTGGAAGCACTTCCAGTTGGTGGGCTGGATGGTCTTGCCCCTCTTTTGTGGTAGACATATGGGAGTACTTGGTAACCACCGCCACTTGCTCCACTATCTTCCTCGGTAGACTGTCTCTGACTTTCCGAACCGACCCCTCTGTCTAAGACTAAACGCGAGTGACTTTTTCCTGCTCCACACTCGATACAGTATGAGTAATATTAATCTGCGACATCATCCGTCTATGAAAGTGGAACTGTTTAGCTTTGGCTTATGTCCAGTGGTAGTTCTCAGGAATGACATCAGATGGCGCAACAATCTGCCTTAGCCGCTACTCCGACCTTATCTCTATATACATTAAAAAGTTTTCCTCCTAGTGATATTTATTCGAGCCAATTACTTCACTTCAAATGCAATTAATTATTGACAACTGCCTCCATAACGTTCACTAACCTCATGCACGTGCTTCCCTGTCTAGCATTTGACATGTTCCATTGTAACGTTTTTTGTATATTAATGAATACTGTCTATTCGTATTTTGTTAATATTTTAAATATTTTTATAGTTTGTAAATATTTAAGTTCAATATTTTAGTCCTGCTCTTTTGGGATTCAACATTATTCCTCATGTTTTATGGAACCCGAAGCAAAAGGACTTTTCCTAAGTGGCCTATGTAAACACAGGTAAATAATTACATAGTGATATTGGTTGAAGTCGAGTATAGTATACAACATCAGGTAGTTCGATGAAAGCGAGGAAGACGGCGATAATTGACAGGTGAAGGCACCTCCCTTTTCTAATTGTTTTGTGTCATCGAGGAGGGGAGGCTTCGATCCCGCTGTTTTAAAATGAGAAAACGAGTTTCTGATTTAAAAACAGCGGTAAGTGTGGGGAAAAACACCCTAGGAGGAGAGTGGGTGCGGAAAGCAGAGGCATCTGCTAATCACTGCTTTGTTCTTGTCCGTTTTTCGAAATATGGGAGTCACAACTTGTCAATCACTGCTTTCCCACTGTCTTGCTTGCCGTCATGTTGGAGGGTGACACCGTTCTGGATTTTACCGTGATATATATTCGACCTCGAGAATGCCGCGCACTACAAATGGACAGGTAAATAATTACATATGTCATTTCCTGATTAGATATCGACCAGTGAGTTTCGACAGCGTGTCTTTTACGTAGAAAAGATTTGACTTACTCCTTATACCTCTACATTTTAGGTAGAAAATCGTGCGCGGGGGTGGGTGAAACCCCTAGTTATTATTATTATTATACTCTTTTTTGGCTGATGCGGCATAAGCTATAGGCTTCCATGTACCATACGGCCACTGCTGATACTAATACTATCAATGGGCATCGCTCTTCTTGGACAGTTGTTATTAGTGGATTCCCCTAGGATTCAGTGGTGGGTCCATTGCTGTTTTCTATATTTATTAATGGTATTGATAAACGTATATCAAACTTAATGTCTAAGTTTAAGGTGATAAATGTAAATTAGTGCAACATGAGTAGCAGTAATCTCAGATGAACGTAACAACTGTGTGGTACTAAACTGAGGATAGCGGAAAATGTAAAAAAAAAAAATGAAAAGAACTCCTCCTTGCTTTCCAGTCATTAAAAACCTATGAGATTGATGCTTTTAAGAAAAATAGTTATCTTTCGTTTATCAAATCCTGTCTTACGCTGAACATGCACCCGTGGTAAGGCCTTTTTCAAAATCGGATAGTCCACGCGCTTTCCATATTCTGGTTTCAGATTACTGAAGTCGCACAGCCTATAATGACTTTATACTCAATGAGGAAACAAGTCATCACCTACGTCACAGTTTCCTTTGCATCTATTTGCATTTATTAGCACTTATTGCATTTCCTTTGTCTACGACTGTCTTAATACAAAGGTTCGTATTAATTTTTGTGTCCAGTGTGCGTATACGTTGGCAGTATTACCATGAAACATGTTTCCGTCATTTGTCAGATTATATAGAGTCCTAATGGAAGTGGTGGATTAGTCTTATTTACTATCATTAAGATGGCGAGTAAATTGTTTCTGGAATTTTTAGAGAGATAGAGAGAGGTCGTGATGAGAATTTAGTATTTCTATGGGATGGTAATGAAATTCATGTGGAGGATGACCCTCTAGTGAATAGCATCCCAATATTTCTGTGAACAGTGGAGGATCCAACCCAAAGAAGTATATTTAATGAGTTGCAGAGGCAAAGGACCACACTTACGTCTCTGAGCTTTACATCATCCCACTCTTACGAAACGTAGAGTGGAAATGGTGTAAAGCGCCCTTGGAGATAAGATACTACCAGCTCAGAAAAGTTTTTCCACTTGTCAGGGCGACTTATGAACTACACTAAAATTCCCGTACTATGATTTAAGATCTTCTTTGCATATCATTGTATATCTTAAGCAGAAGTTTAGAAATAAATGGTCTTGTGTACAACTAGTTTTGTATCAGTGCTGAACGATTTTGTGTTGAAAAGTCGCATCGAAATCCAGATCTTCTGAAAATATCTGATAATATAATGAAGGATTAAAAAAAAAGAAACTGCGATCCATTATTTTTAAAGTTCTACTTGCAGAAATAAAAGAATTCGTCGTATTCGATTTTTGCCTCTTTTCTATGTTAAAATAATAAATGTATTAAATAAAACCTTGCTTGTCTATTAACATGCTATATTTTATTTAATCACTCAATTTTTCCCATCCGAATTATAAACACAACTTACATAAAAAGTGCTTATCTATTATTATGTATTTTATTTTATATTTAACTCGATCTTTGCCCTTTATGAAAAATTGCATAGCTGACAGGTTAATAAACGTTATTCTATTCGACATTTTTATTCTCAGATATTTGTCTGACTCCAACCTTGTCTTCATCTAACACTGAATTTATCTAGTAAGATAAATTCAGTGTCAGATGAATACACGACCGTGTAAGGATAAAGTATTCCTTAAATGAAGAAAAAATATCAAGAAAGTGCGACCCTGTATTCAGAAACGCTAGATAAAATCGAGGAAAAAATTTTGCTTCTTGTATCAGTACTTGTGTATCTCACCTCCCCTTATCAAGTCATCTTGGACCAAAGGTCAAAGCGGAAGTTCCCTACCTAAATACATATTTCTTGTTACTCAATTTCTGCATTTCTATCTTAACATGAATCTTTTCATTTCTTTATATTAATTCACTATTATTTCGCCATAAAAACAAAATAATTTTTAAATACTCTCTCATACAAGAGCTGATAAGTAATAAAGTACGGAACAAGCAGAAAGGCTATTGAAATTAAGTTTTTTACTCCGAGTGTAATAATGAGTTAGTAAGTTTATACTATCAACTTTTACTTTATGCATTTTATTTGATTTTAGCATGTTTATTGTGATCTGAGTCAAGATCACACTAAAGATGCTAAAATCTAAAATTCTTGAATCAAGTAATATCCCCAAAATTTCAGTAATTATTTTTAATTTTTTATTTAGCTAAGGTTGCTGAAATGGAAGTACTGCTTGGACCAATGGAAACAATCTTTGGACCACCAGGTACGATTATTTAATAAACATAAGCAATGAGAAATGTAATGTTCAGTGTTTCTAAATTTTTAAAACTTATTTGTGAGTGGTTGATTTTTAATGTCTGTGTAATTTATAATTTATTTTTTTGTGCTTAATGAATGGCCAATTAAGATTTTCTTACTATATGCGTTTGTTATTTATTGATTCTCAGAATCAAAAATGGTAAATGAAGATTAATTAACTATTTAAATAATGTTTGTACTCCTGGTACAATGCTATTTTATGCTATTTTTTAAAAACCTATAATAAAGTTATATTGCACTGCCTATCATTTCACGTGCTTTTTAAATAAAATTTGCACAGACCAAACGAAAATAAAGTTAAAAGAAAAGAAAAAACCGGAAATACGTCGCTCAAACAGCAGATTTAAAATAAATATAAAATAAAATATTTTATAGACATAATATGGGTATTTTTATTTCATCTCACAATATTATTTTCACATATCATAATATCACTTTTAAAATATTTTACTTGATTTTGTTTGTTATGTAGAATGATAGATAATAACATTTTTCACATTTGTACTTAACCTCGAAACAGCTAAAGAACTACAGACTAGACAGTTGTACTTGAGTTATAAACTACAAAAGAACTACAAACTACACACACATGAAAGTGTTGTCTTTTTAGTTCAATATTCGTCTTTCGAAATGTTGATGATATATTCCCTTACCATTAATATGACTGCATTAATGTGAACGTGTGTACTCAAATAGTTGAATTTAAAATGTTGCCTTTAACCGTAGAACCAACTTTGCCTTCAGAACAAGTTTCCCTGCTACTGAACTGCTTTCAAACACATCTGCTTGAGATTAGTGGGTAGTGCTGGCTGATTAACATTTTACATCTCCATAAGGTTAAATTGCTGTTTTGATACATCTCATTTTTTAAATAATGGTAGATTAACTTTACTGTCATGAATAGTGTTTGAAAGTAGTGCAATACCATTGCAACTCATTGAAATGTGTTCTACTGTTAGCATTAAGGCTATTTAATTAATTGAGTAGTTTAAACCTGCTGGCTAAGGAAAAAAGAACCAAGCCAGTTGAGAATGTTCCTCCTAAATCTATATAATTTAATAATTATTATTTTATTTTTACAACTGACTGTTTATTTATGTTTAGTTCATACTATTAAAATTAATTACTTAAAAATTTAGTTAATGTTACAACAGAATTATAATTTCTCTTGTTTAATTTCATTAATTTATTATTATTAGTAGTATTATTATTATTTAATTCGGTCCTCAGTGATACAGAATGGCATATTCATATTCTATATTCTTCGTGTTGAAGCAATTTTGTCTCAAGATTGAAAGGAAAAAAAATAACCCTGTCACGTGACAAAGTGGGAGGACCACTTTCAAACTGATGACTGATTTGGTTTTATTCATTGAATATTTTATAAACTCTGAATTTTTAAGATAAAGATTACTTATTTATTTAAGATAAATATTATTTCAAGATTATTAATTACAATATGTTATTTATTACAATATATTTAATTCTAATTAATTAAGCGAGAATGTTTGCTCATATGATGTACATATGTACATGTACATGATGATAAATGCTGTGATCATTTGTTTAGAAACGTCTTGACGGGGAAACCTTCGAAATAGGCAGTCCAGTATAACATTGCAGGAGATCATCCTTGTCAAAATCATCTCTCGAGGAGTCGTTTTTAATTCAGTTATCTCCATTTGCATCTCTTCCTGACATTCGTCAGTGTACTACGTCATTCAGCACCTTAAGTACCTTGCTTTTTTAATGGTGGCCATGAAAACACAGCAGTTTTACTAGAAGGAAAGCAACACAAGTTTTGTGCAGAAACTTTAATTTCCCTTCAACATCAGAAAACATGCCAGTCGTTAATTAATATTTTCCTTGAAGATTTCTTTTAAGATTTTCCTCCAATAGTCACGCTAAGCCCATTAAAATAGTTTATTATACAGGGTGTTTCAGTTAAACGTTTCAGAACTTCTAAGAGGGGTAGGGTACATCCTGACAACTCGAAATCATATAGCAATGTGGGGTCGGAAATGCTTTCCTGAAGCGGTGTTGTACACAGAAGCACCATAAAGAAAAGAGACCGTAAGTGAGAAATCGTTTTAATAATACATGAAAAGAAGCAAAAGGTACATGGATTAAAGTAAGTGTTCGAAGTTTCTTCCACGGGCTACAATGCACGCCTCACATCTCCGACGCATGGACATCCGAACATTCTGGAATACTCCAGGCGAATTTCGAATTTCTTGAACAAGAACGCCAAGTTAGTAGGATGGATGATTACACGAACGCAGAGTTAGCCGATATGCATTTGGCGTACGGGGCTGCAAATTGTAGTGGGCCACCCGCACAGCGATTGTACGCGGAACGATATCCGAAGAGGCGTATTCCCAGTCATAATTTCTTTGCAAAACTGCACCAGAGGTTAGCTGAGAGAGGTTCATTTGAAAGAGCTGACAGGGACAGGGTAAGAACAGCACGGACTCCAGCCGTCGAACAGAATGTGCTGCAGCATGTACAGGGGAATCCAAGAACGAGTACACGAAGTCTAGCAAACGCAGTCGGGGTTTCCCATTGCAGCGTCTGGAGGATTCTCCGAGAACAAGACATGCATCCGTTTCACGTGCAGCGTGTCCAGACACAGCAACCGGAGGATTATGCACCTCGTATTGCTTTCGCACAGTGGTACCTTGGAAAATGTGCTACAAATCCCCTTTTTCCTGCTGAAGTGTTGTTTTCCGATGAGGCATCCTTCACAAGGGAAGGAATTTTCAACACGCATAACGACCATATCTGGGCGGTCGAGAAACCGCATGCAATACGACGTCGTGCAGCACAGATTCGATTTTCGGTCAATGTATGGGCCGGTATTATGGGAGATCACCTCATCGGACCTTACCTGTTACCGTGTCGTCTAACCGGACCTATCTACTTGATCTTTCTGCAGCAAGTATTGCCACAACTTTTGAGAGATGAACAGACAATGTGGTTCCAACACGATGGAGCCCCTGCCCATTATAGCGGAGATGTTCGTAACTACCTGGATGTCACATTTGGTCAACAGTGGATCGGACGTGGTGGTCCCGTGCGTTGGCCTGCTCGGTCAACCGACCTATCATGTCTTGATTTTTATTTCTGGGGTCATATGAAATCGCTAGTTTATGACACCCCTGTTGACAATGCTGAGGAGCTGGTTGCAAGAATCGCAGTAGCTGCCGAAGAAATTCGAAATTCGCCTGGAGTATTCCAGAATGTTCGGATGTCCATGCGTCGGAGATGTGAGGCGTGCATTGTAGCCCGTGGAAGAAACTTCGAACACTTACTTTAATCCATGTACCTTTTGCTTCTTTTCATGTATTATTAAAACGATTTCTCACTTACGGTCTCTTTTCTTTATGGTGCTTCTGTGTACAACACCGCTTCAGGAAAGCATTTCCGACCCCACATTGCTATATGATTTCGAGTTGTCAGGATGTACTCTACCCCTCTTAGAAGTTCTGAAACGTTTAACTGAAACACCCTGTATACACTAGAAAGCAAGATTTAATTTCCACTTACCATCTTTTTACTGTGGTGATAGTCTGTACTTTTCGTTCTTGAAAAATGTCTATTTAAGATCGTAAGTGGAAACATCTTTCAAGATTGCATACCTAGTCAACCAACTCATTACCAAATAAGAGATAACTTCACCATACTCTGCTTTAAGGAGATATTGATACTATTGATCGGTAGCATCCTTCAATGATAACATTTTTCAGTAATGAAAAATGTTGCTTTTAATGAATGATGCAACGAAGTACTATTGAAGATCTATAGTCCACCACTCACCGTTTCATACCGCTACAGTGGCCATAGGACCACTCGTATTTTTCCCAAGATCTGTTTTTATTCTTTGCAGCTGTTTCTATTCGAATTCCAAAGAATTCTACGTGGCTCTGCTGAAATTTCAAAGTTCGAGTGAATACCAAATACCAAATTTGGTATTCACTCGAACAAGTACCAAATACCAAATTTGCGATGTCCGTAGCAGGAAAGAACATAGCAAGGAACTCAGCCTTTCGGAACTCATTCTTTCGGAAAACACACTCACAGTTATAAATCAGTTTAAGCCTGATACCTACAAGTCATGTGCAAAAGAATTCTTCACATATATAAATGCCAAGAAGAGCAGGACAAACCAGATCGGACCTTTATGTAAGGGAAAGGGGATAGTAATAAATACACCAGCTGCCGTTGCAGATGAACTCAACAGTTATTTTGCATCGATATTTACAAATGAAAAGCCTTTTGTGGCAAAGGGAAATTGTGGGAGCGAAGTTAAAAAATATGTAATTAATGATATTGAAATTTCGCAAGATTATTTAATGAAAAAACTTTCGAGCCTACAGACCAGTAAGGCTCCTGGAGTTGATGGAATATACCCTATAATCTTAAGAGAGGCGGCAAGCGAGTGCATTGAACCATTGAGGCTAATTATGCGAGCATCATTAGACTCTGGGGAGATTCCCTTGGATTGGAAAAGTGCAAATGTATCTCCCATACATAAGGGTGGCTCTAAAAGTGAAGTTGGAAATTATCGACCTGTCAGTCTGACTTCAGTAGTAGGGAAAATCATGGAGGCAATGATCAAGGGTGGAATTCAGGATCATTTGGATCGAATTGAAATTCTCAAGGATACTCAGCATGGTTTCGTAAAGGGAAAATCATGTTTAACAAATCTGGTTCGCTATTTCGAAAGGGTCACTCACGAGCTGGATTTAGGGAATAATTTCGACATTGTTTATTTAGATTTCAGCAAAGCTTTTGACTCAGTCCCACATGAGCGGTTGCTTTATAAGCTGGAACAGGTTGGAATCACTGGGAAAATCCTTAGATGGATAGAAGGATGGCTTCAGGGCAGGAGGCAGAGGGTTGTGATAAATGGCTATTCCTCAGATTGGGTTGATGTAAGAAGTGGGGTTCCCCAAGGATCAGTATTAGGACCACTGTTGTTTTTAATTTTCATAAACGACATTGATGAAGGGATAGAGGGCGTGATGTCTAAATTTGCAGATGATGTTAAAATTGGTAGAGTAGTTAATGATCACTGTCAAGCTGAGCTTCTTCAGAGAGACCTAGATAGACTTCAGGAATGGTCAGAAAAATGGCAGCTGTGCTTTAATCCAACAAAGTGTAAGGTATTACACCTGGGAAACAGTAATCCCAAAATAACGTATTCACTTGGTGGAGTTCAACTAAAGCCAGTACTGGAGGAAAGGGACTTGGGTGTTACGATACGGTCAGACATGAAATTCTCTGAGCATTGTAAACAGGTTGCAAGGAAGGCCCATGGTGTCCTATCAATGATCTATTGAACTTTTGCAAGTAGAGATAGGGACGTGATAATCCCATTATATAAGGCTTATGTTAGACCACACTTGGAATACTGTGTTCAAGTATGGAGACCGCACCTGAAGAAAGACATCGAGCTTCTTGAAAGGGTGCAAAGAAGGGTAACTCGCCTGGTGAGATCGGCAAAAGGGCGTCCTTATGAAGAAAGACTTCGAATATGTGGGTTGCAGAGTTTGGAAACTAGACACCTTAGAGGAGATTTGATTGAGGTGTTTAAGGCTCTGAGAGGCATCAGTAAAATGAATGAGGACAAAATTTTCAAGATTACAAATGATGCTAGAACTAGGGGACATAAATTCAAGTTACGGGGGGAAATGTTTAGATTGGACTGCAGGAAGTTCTATTTTAGCCAGCGAGTTATAAATTACTGGAATAAGTTGCCTTCATGGGTGGTAGAGGCCGACAGTTTGGGGAAATTCAAAGGTCATCTGGATAGTACTTTCGGGTAAGGGAAGCACATAGGATGATAGGTTTAATTTCCTTTTTATTTATTTTTTATTTTATTAATTATTATTATTTAGTTATTTATTTATTTATTTATTTATTTTTTTGTTTTTATCATTGTTTTGTTCGGATTTATATATTTTTTTATTTTATTTTATTTTATTTATTTTTTTTTTTTTTTGGCTGGTGCAGCATAAGCCATAGGCTTTCTTGCACCATGCGGCCGTTACTAATACTAATACTAATACTAAATCGTTACTTTTGAAAGCATGTTTGAGGGCAGTTCAAAAGTAAAGGCAGTGTGCTAATTAAATACTAATGACATATCACAACGCGCCCTTGTGGACATCAAGTGTAGCCCACATTGATGTAAATT